>NC_067472.1:195401155-196601155 GCF_947179515.1 Apodemus sylvaticus | reverse complement strand
ACTAGCTTCCTTGTGGTGGTATTTCTATATGTAATTCTGTGGCCCAAAATCCTGAGAACACAGGTACCCAGGCCCAGCATCTTATCTGGATGCAGACAAAAATCAGAAGTCTTCTGTCCCAGGCTGATCCTGGGTACCTGTGTTCTCAGGATTTTGGGCTGGTTCCTCTGAGCAGCAGGGGTGGTCCTCCCTGTGCTCTCAAACCTCTCTGCACTCCTGTGTGGTTAGCTATCTCCCTGATTAACCAGGATATGGCACTCTGTGGGAGAGGATCGTCCCCAGCTGGAGATAGAAACCAAACGCTTCCTGCCTGGGAGTACTTGACATGATCCTCTGAGCAACAGGGATTCTCCTAGCTGTGCTCTCTGGCTTCTCCACACTTCTGTGTGTCTGCTATCTCTGTGCATCACCTGGATATTTGCTTTATCGTTAGAAGTGTTAAAATCTCATCCATAGTGAAGGATAATTCTGCTACCAGTAATAGCCTTCTAACTGACAACCACATCTGTGAGATCAAGGGACAGAATGTCAGTGGCTTGAAGGATGCTCAGACTGCAGATAGACTGTCAAAAGCTGGGACTGTGGTTACCCTCACGATCATGCCTGCTTTTATCTGGGAACATTATTAAACGGATAGCTCCCAGCATTATGAAAAGCATGATGGTTCACTCCAGTCCTGAACTTTAAATGCCTTGTACAGTGAATCACATCACAGCTGAATGTTTCCAGCTTTCCTCTTTGCCTACTTCTCTATTTCTCACATGATGCTTTCCTGGAACCTGAGGGAATATGGTGCTTGGAAGCCTTTCTATTTTCTATCATAGCTGGGAACCTCACTCTATTTCATATCAGCTTCTGATTTGAAGATAGATGTGTAGCCTTAGCCAGGTTCTAGAGATGTAAAACACTCAAAGTTTTACTTACATTCCTAGATTTGGTTCTTTACTGGGAACCTGATGTGTTTATATAAGCCATGGTTATTAGGATAAATGGTGTAGGCTTAGCTTTCCCTGAGAACTGGTCAGCTTTCTCCTAGAACAAAGCACGGTGTTAGTCATGTGTTTCAGTTCTGTGGCATACTTTGAATTTAGTACATCAGCATAGTACATTGCCTTTGATAGTTATTTTTTAAGTTTTCTCTGTGTGGGTATGTAAAATCCAATTAATCAACACTGTTTTCATTCCAGAGAAGCATTATACAGTTGTGTGTACATTGCAAGACACTGTAATGATTGTCATTAAATCTTAATGACCTTCACATCATATGCTTCAATTGTCACCTTAAATATAATAAGCATTTAGTATAAAAGCCAAAATAGAATTATTGCTGCCTTCTGAAACCTGAAGTGTTACCTCTCTATTAAAGTGCTATATGCTATATCTGATCAGCTTACTGGTAAAGCTGAGGTGCCTAGTCATATCAAGATTTTCTAGTCACTGTACAAAGAAAATGCCTAAGAGCTGCCCTATTGCTTTCTGAGAAAACAAAGTGCTGTATATTTCATGTGTAAGTTGTTATACTCAATAACGTTTTGGGTCTCTTATTTACTTAGAGAATAATTTGGTAATATCTAAATTAGGGTTTGAATCCTAATATTATGTAACTTTAGCTAAGTTGGCATGGTTTTAGGTGTTTACCTAGTCGTCTTAATTTGTTCCACTTTCTGAATCCTTAATGTAAACAAAAATGGCAAGGACACTTTATCCTGATTTATTTCTTTCTGAATTAGTTAATCTCCTATTCTATTATAGTATGTGATACTATCGTAATAAAGGTAAAAAACGTTAAAAAATATTAGGGGAAAACTTTACCTAATGTGTTGGGTGAAGAACTATAGGTCAGTGGGACATATGCAGTAGTGACTGGAATGTAAATGGATAATATATGTAATAAAATAATTTTCAGGAACTATTTCTCCTTTTATTTCATGAGAACATAATGTAACAATGAAGAATGAATATTTACAGTTGCTTTGAAACAACCCCTCTATATAAACCACAGTGTTACACAACGTCTACAGAAAGGCCTGGTTAATTCCCACAAATACTGAGATGAAGGGTGTACATAACACACTTCTTCATGACTATAAATGTCTGGAATGGTCAAGGAGCTGAGAGAAGTAAGTTGGATTTGGGGTGTAATCCAGAGTAAGCCAGTCCTCGGATTTGTCAAAGTCGTCAAGGATTCTTTGCCAGAGTTCCTCTGCAGATGGACCTGAACCTCGAGCCTCCTCTGGGCAATGGGTGGCAGCTTCTAGGACATCTGTAGATTCAGTCACTGGAGTAAGCCAGTCCTCGGGTATGTCAAAGTCGTCAATGATTCTTTGCCAGAGTTCCTCTGCAGATGGACCTGAACCTTGAGCCTCCTCTGGGCAATGGGTGGCAGCTTCTAGGACATCTGTAGATTCAGTCACTGGAGTAAGCCAGTCCTCGGATTTCTCCAAGTCGTCAAGGATTCTTTGCCAGAGTTCCTCTGCAGATGGACCTGAACCTTGAGCCTCCTCTGGGCAATGGGTGGCAGCTTCTAGGACATCTGTAGATTCAGTCACTGCTAGATCAGTCTGGGCTTCAACTGCTGCTGATTGACCAGAATCCCAATCTATAATGGGAGCATGGCCAACAAGCAGATCTTCCTGCTGACTACACCTGTCTGCATCACTGGCCTGATAATGATGCAGAGAAGATTCCTGGATGCAGTTGAGTTTGGGAATGGAACCCTCACTAAATGTGCCTGAACACATGGGCTCTCCATTCTCAGCAGCAACAAGAGGTATGGAACCAGGAAAGTGGGTTGATTCAAAAACTGGTTTTGAACTTCCATTGGTCTCTGGCAAAGCTTCTGTAATATTCTGGAGAGCCATCCGCTTGTACTTAGCTCGGCTGTTCTTAAACCAGATCTGGAAAAGAAAGAAGATATCAGAAGAATGCCTGTTGTCCCCTAACAGGACCACAAGGTGAAGATTTTGGATAAAAGGTGTTTGTATAGCAATGATTCACATGTCAGAAACAAAGAAGCAGGAAACTCAAGATGGCTAAGATATTATAATAAAGTAGATTGTGTGTAACCAGACAACATAAGACTGGGGAGATTGAGCCAGTGTGTCCTGTATTTTAGCAGGAGCTCTGGTGATTAGATTTCTGAGACCCTGCATGGAAACAGTGCTATTCTATATTGCTACCAGGTTGATAAAAATTTGAGTCCCAGCATTTGATTCATAAATATCCACCACCTAAAACTGTCATCACTGCCCTAAGCATTTAAGAACAAAATTAAAGTTTCTGATGGGAAAGTGTAGATTTTTGCTGTTGGATTGAGGGAAAAGAGAGGGGCAGACCTTGATGTCCCTCGCTGTCACACCAACTAACTCTGCCAGCTTCACACATTGATCCTGGTTTGGGTACTGACACTTATCAAAATGTTCTTGCAGCAGGTGCTTTTGTTTTTTGGAGTACACAATGCGTTCCTTCCGCACCTTTCTTGAAGTCACAGGGCCAGATTGATGGTCACCATATTTCTCTGACAGTACCACAGATCCTATGAGAACATGGAAACAAGATTTCAATTATGTATTTGATAACTTAGACGCCCTGAGGGTTTTTTCAAAGTAGGTAAACCTGGGCCCAGTACAGTATCTAGTTGCATTTGGATACCTGATTTTCTTGATGGTCCTTGGAACTCTTGCTGATGTAGGTCCCTTTCAGGGACTGAAAGACTTGATTGCATTGGATTTGTTGGGGTCAATATGGGACTGTAATAAACTTGAAAGGGTAAGTTCCTTGCAGTCTCTTGAAGCCTTTGGGGTCTGGTTTCTATGGGTGCACTTGAAGGCATTTGGAATTTTGGATACAAGGAGGGACCTTCAGCCCTATGTGTGTTCCGAACCTATTGGAATATGTTCTGGAGAATCTAGTAAAAGAAAACACGTCAAAAAACGTACAGAGAGCACTGATTTACCCATCCTGCCTACCCAGCATTTGGTTTGGACTGTTACAGAGCAGGAATCAGACAGGAGCTTCATTCTTTCTGAACAACTGCCTCTGTTTCCAAATCTTACAAGTATTCTCAGTATTGAAATAAATATGCACTTGGCTCCAGTATTAACAAGAGGTTGCCAGTCCAGGTAAGCTGGCAATTGAATGTTCATTTCCAATGTTTAAATTTTCCATATCCTACACTTCTGGCTGTGAAATTTTGTTGGGACAGACTACTAGCTAGTCTGCCTCTGCCCATGAAAATAAAAGCCTGAAGGCTTCACAGGATTTCTGTGGCATGCAGGGCAACTGACACAAAAGTCAAATCACAAACCCAGGAATTCTGCAAACAGAGTAAATGGACAACTGACACCAAAGTCTGAAGACCTCCCAGGGGCACTGCAGCATGCAGAGAAACTGAATCGACAGTCTGAAAGCCTGTCGGGAATTCTTTTGCATGCAGGGAAACAAAACCTACAGTACTTATGCTTCCCTGGTTAACAGCGAAACATAGGGCAACAGCTTGACAAATCCTCTCAAGAGTAAACAGTATGAAGGCATCCCAATAAATGTGTCACAGCCAGGGCAACATATCTCCAGCTTCTCTGCCTCTCTAAAGAACCCACAATTCAAAGGTCTTCAAGAAGGCCTCCGTGAAGACACACGGCCACCAGGGCAACAAGTCACCAGTGTACATGCCCCTCTGAAGGTTCCACAGTCAGAAGATCCCACAGGAGGTTTGCCACATCCAAGGCAACTGGCCTACCATGAGACTTGAGTCAACCTAGGGACAAAAAAGAAAACTCCCAAACAGAAACACCCCAACCAGAAAAAAACTCCCTATAACCATATGACAACAGGCAAGAGCAAGACCATGAGAAACAGAAGCCAGTAAACTTTGGCATTATCAGAAACTACTTCTCCCACCACAGCAAGCCCTGGATAGACAAATGCACTTGAAAGTCAGGAAGATGACCTAAAATCTTATCTTAATGATAATAGAATCCTTTTAAAGAGATATAAATAACTCACATAAAGAAATATAAGAAAAGGCAAGTGAACAGGTAGAAGCACTTAGAGAGGAAACACATAAATCCCATAAGCAATACAGGAAGATACAATCAAAAAAGTGAAAGTTTTTATTAATGCATCCAAGACCTAGAATTGGAAGTAGATATAACAAAGACAAATATAGGCAACCCTGGAAATTGAAAACCAAGGAATGAGATCTGGGATAATTAATCATTACCAGGAGAATACAAGAGATAGAAGAAAGAAAGCAGCAGTCTCAACTAACCTGGACCCCCCAAGATCTCTCAGAAACTAGACAACCACCAATTAAGCGTACACCAGCTGATATGAGGCCCCCAACACATACTCAGCAGAAAACTGTGGGACTGTACTCCCTCAGAAAAGATGTACCTATCCCTAAAAAGACTAGGGGCCCGAAGTGGGCAGGGAGTTCTTATAGGTAGGGGGTGGGGTGAAGACATTCTCCCTGAGAAGGAAACTAGACTTACAGGATGTGGAACTTTCCGTGGGAGGACCAGAAGGGGGATAAAATCTGGATTGTAAAAAAGATTAAATATTTTTTAAACAAAGGAATATTATCATAATTGGAAAAACATGATCCCAGTTTCTCCTCCTTGCAGTATGACACCCAGTGACAAAATAAAGAATCAAGGGCAATGGAACATGTCCCATTTCCATGGACCCTTTCCACTCCCGTATTCTAAACAAGAGCATTGATGATCTAATTACTCTGGATGTCAGAAGGCACATACACCTAAGCCAGATCCCCTGATATTGAAGTGCTATACCAAGGACTTAGCCTTAATTGAATCTCCCTATCAAGAACCCTCCCACAGGCTCCTCCTTTCATCCTCTAGAATCCAGCAGCTATACACACCCTGTTGTAACATCCAGTCTGTAGCCACAACTTAATATCTAATGGAAATATGGCCAGATCACAGACTTTTTTTGTACTCTTTTCTTTTGTGACTGAGTTTCGCTAAATGAACTATGCTGTATGTGAGTCAAACAGAACACAAGGCTGAAACACAATTCAGAAGGATCAGCCTAACTGTTACTTCCCAAGCAGGGCTAAGACTAAAGGTGTGTAACAAAGAACTGAGCCATCCTGTAGGATTTCCTCCTAACATGGGCTCCATCGAGAAAATAAAAATTTTCCTTACTCTCTAGGAGCAATCTCAAAAATTGCGTCTCTTCTCATCCTGCTGCCAAGAGGACATGCACATTTCCGGCCACCACTAACACCTATTTATTTCTCCAAACTTTCTCTTCTGAGACCGAGGCAGGTTCCATGTGCATGCCCCTGACTTCCTGATTCACACTATACATGCAAGCCAGGGCTCACAATTACAAAAACCCACTTGCCATTAGTTTCCGAGTCCTGGGATTAAAGGTGTGGTCCATGCATCCAAAATGGTTACAGATTTTAGATGAAGGGGGCCTGCTCAGCCAAACACCATCCAAGATGTCACACTTTTGAGTCAGAATGCCACTACTATGCCTTATCTAGGCAATCTGGAGCCTCAATTGGTCCCAAGGTCACTTGAAATCCCATTGTCAGTTCTTTCCTTTGTCCTATAGACAGGCCTCACTATCTATTGATCCAGGCTTTCTGAACAGCTCAGGATTCAATCTTGTGCTTAGAATGAAGAATAGAGCCCCTTGAGGTCTCTTGAAAGCTCATCCATAGAGTGCCCCGATCAGGGCAAATCACTGCTCTGCACTGTTCACATTTATGGGATAGACTTGAACCATCTACTAAATTTAAATAACATCTTCTGCATGTATACAGGGCATATTTTATACTTCACCAATCAAACACCCATACAGGCTAAAAAAATCACCAAAAATCCTCCTCTACTGTCTCCCAAATTTTCCCCAACTTGATATCCCCTTTACATAGCAACCTTAGACATTTCATGCAACTCACCAATTCACCAGGAATGAAGAGGTTTCCTGTAACCTGCGCAGTCCTCTGTCTTTGAATTCTCCTTAGAAGACCTGCCCTTATATATCTCTCCTAACCTGGAATTCAAAGCCCTCCCACCCTTTGGCTCCTCCTACTTGCAATATTCAAATCCATTATTCTCTCCCACCCTTTGATGCTACTCCAGGTGTAGCCTCATTTTATAGAACCCATGAATTTAAATTTTTTGGTTTGTAATCCTTTATTTCTTTACATTTTATATTTTACTTTTATTACTTCCCAGTTCAGCTGTTACTTTCCTCCCAGACCTCCCTCCCACAATTTTTCATCACATTCCTAATCCCATGTCTCCAAGAGAATGCCTTCCACACCAGGCCTTTGGTCTGGTTTAAATAATTTAATGTGTGTAGCCATCTTACTTTTGTTTCTGTCTGGTTTTTAAGGTATAAATATGTTCTGCATGTCTTGGTTATATAGTTTTGACTGGGAGTGCATTGAATCTGTAGTTTGCTTTTGGCAAGGTGGCCATTTTTACTACCTTAATTCTGCCAATCCATGATCATGAAAGAGATCTTTCCATATTCTGAGATCTGCTTTGATTTCTTTCTTCAGAGACTTGAAATTCTTTTTATACAAATTTTTCACTTGCATACTTAGAGTGACACCAAGATATGTAATGTTATTTGTGACTATGGTAAAGGGTGTCATTACCCTATTTTCTTTCTCAGCTTATTTATCCTTTGAGTAGAGGAAGGCTACTGATTTGATTGAGTTAATTTTACATCCAGCCACATGGCAGAAATTGTTTCTCAGTTGTAGGAGTTCTCTAGTGTTGTTTTATTGGGTTGCATAAGTATACTATCATATCATCTGCAAATAGTGATGTTTTGACTACCTCCTTTCCAGTTTGTAACATTTTGACAAGTGTTACAAACTGTACCTCCTTTTGTTCTCTAAATGCTCTAGATAGATCTTCAAGTACTATATTGAATAAATAGGGAAAGAGTGGGCAACATTTTCTGGACCATAATTTTAGTAGGATTACTTCAAATTTCCTCTATTTAGTTTGATGTTGGCTTCTGGTTTGCTGTATATTGCTTTTACTATGTTTTGGTATAGGCCTTGAATTCCTGATCATTCCAAGACTTTTAACATGAAGGGATAGTGAATTTTGTCAAATGCTTTCTCAGCATCTAACTAAATGATCTTGTGGGGTATTTTTTTTTTCGAGTTTCTTTATGTAGTGGATTACATTGAAAGATTTCTATATATTGAACCACACTTGCATTGCTGTGATGAAGCCTATTTGATCCTGGTGAATTACTGTTTTGATGTGTTCTTGGATTCGGTCAGCAAGAATTTTATTGAGTAGTTTTGGATCACTGTTCTCAAGGGAAATTGGTCTGGAATTCTCTTTCCTTGTTTAATCTTTGTTTGGTTTATGTATAAGCAATACTGTGGCTTCATATAATGAATTGTGAAGGATACCTCGGGTTTCTGATTTGTGGAATAGTTTGAAAAGTATCTGTAGTAGGTCTTCTTTGAAGAACTGATAGAATTCCCAACAAACACATCTGGTCCTGTGTTTTTGTTGTTGTTGTTGTTGTTGTTGTTGTTGTTGTTGTTTTTGGTGGTGGTGGTGGTGGTGGTGGTGGTGGTGGTTGTGGTTGTGGTGGTGATGGTGGTGTTTTGGGAAGACTGTTAATAACTGAATCTATTTCCTCACGTGTTATGGGACTATTTTGATGGTTTATCTGATCAGGTTTTAACATTGGCAGCTGGCATGTGTCTACAAAACTGTCCATTTCATCCAGATTTCCCAATTTTGTTGAGTATAAGCTTTTGTAGTAGGATCTGATGATATTTGGAATTTCTGCAGTTTCTGTTGTTATATCTCCCTTTTCATTCCAATTTTATTAATTTGCTTGTTTCCTCTATTCCTTCTTGTTAGTCTGCTAAGTGTTTATCTATCTTGTTGATTTTCTCAAAGAACCAACTCTTGGTTTTGTTGATTCTTTGTATAATTCTTTTTGTTTCTACTTTGTTGATTTTGGCCTTGAATTTGTTTATTCCCTGCCATGTATTCCTCTTGGATGTATTTGTTTCATTTGGTTGTAGAGCTTTCAGATGTTCTGTCAAGCTGCTAATGTAAGCTCTCTCCATTTCCTTGTTGGAGGCACTTAACTATATGAGTTTTTCTCTTAGCACATATGACTATTGACAGCTTTTCAGGATTTCTAGTTGCAACTGCTTTAAGAGGAGAACCTTCTAGAAAGTTTATTGTTCATTGTTTACAGGCTTTTACTGCTAAGGGACTGCCTAAAGTTGACAAGACAGATAATGGGCCTGCATACACTGGAAACAGCTTTGAACAATTTTGCAAGGAATTTGGAATTGAACATAAAACTGAAATTCCTCATGATCCAATGGGACAAGGAATTGTTGAATGTATCTGAAAAATTAGCTTTAGAAAACAAAACAGGGTGAGTTTTAACTTCCAAGGTCACCAAAAGCACATCTCGCTTTTGCATTATTTGTTTTATTGTTTTGTAAACTGATGCTAAAGGTCAGTCTGCAGCAGATCATCGCTGGCATCCAGACACTTCCAGCTCATATGCCATGGTTAAATGTTGAGATCCTTTAACTAATACTTTGGAATGGCCCCAACCCTGTTTTAATACGGGAATGAGATCCTGTTTGTGTTTTGTCACATAAAGGAATTGGAGATCAATGACTACTGAAAAGATTGTTTCGCCAAGTGGACACAGATCCTGAGCCTTCTAATGATTATGATACTAATGATGAAGGCATCTCAGGATCCCTATGAGCCATCTAAATTAACCTGAAGTGTAGTCTTTGCCCTTACTGGATAGCAGGTGTTTTCTATCAATTCTCAAAGCCACCCTCCTTACACCAGGAGGCTTGATCTTGTTTGGATCTTTGTCAGCTCCCAGTTTAGGCACTTAACTAAGAAATTACCCCTTGGAGGTTCACTTGAGTATGATGGAAAAGAGTCCTGCTCCCCAAATCCTTGGTCATGTGAAGGTTTTATCTGAAAGGTGGGATGTAGACATCCAGTGCTTACAGACCATTTAAGCATTTGTTCTTTTCACATGTGTCCTTGAGATGGCAGGACTAGATCCCCTGGTCATAGTTGGGGAGGTGCAGAAGATTTTTTTCTGTGCTGTTTGGAAATGTGAGACCACAAGGAATATTTATTGGAAGGCCCAAAGAGATTTAATTACAGTAGCTAGGATTTCAACAGGTCCTGGCCTATCTAGTTCTAGTTATAATGGCAATGGATATTGTTTCTTCAGGGTTTTAGTTGTGCCAAAGCTGTGCTGTCTGGATCCTGGACAGGAGTAGCATCCTGTGATAGTTTTCTCTGTAATCCTATTCCAGTGTCTGGAAAAAATATTAGAGAAGGCTCGATTAAAGGAAGGAATGCGAACTTTGGATTTATAAGGAAGATTATGATTATGGATTACTTTTTTGTTTGTTTGTTTGTTTGTTTGTTTGTTTGTGACAGAGTTTCTCTGTGTAGCCCTGGCTGTCCTGGAACTCACTCTGCACACCAGGCTGGCCTTGAACTCAGCAATTGCCTGCCTCTGCCTCCCAATGACTGGGAATAAATGAGTGTGCCAAGATGAATGACATTTTACCAAAATTGTGACTATGACATTTTCTGTAGGACCTACTAAGTTCATAAATAAGCCCAAAAGAAGAAACTATAGAGATCAAAAGAAAAAATAGTGCTAATAGGAATAGGAGTAATACTGCTTTCTTATTTTCTTCTCTGGTATCTGGTATTCTTCAGAGTCCTACTGTTAGCACCACTACTTTTTCTATATCTGCTATTCCCCTTACAGAATTAGTGGAGAGCAAGTGTCATTTGCTTATTGATATTTATCCTATTACCACTCGCTCTTGTTGGCTTTCCTATGATATAGCTCCTCCTTATTTGTTTTTTTGTTTCTTTTTTGTTTGTTTTCTTTTTGGTTTTGTTTTTTGTTTTTTGTTTTTGTTGTAGTTGTTTTGGGTTTTTGAAACAGGGTGTCTCTGTGTAGCCCTGGCTGTCCTGGAACTCACTCTGTAGACCAGGCTGGCCTCAAATGGAGAAATCTGCCCTCTTCAATGTACCAAGTGCAGGGCTTAAAGGCATCCCCAACAACTCCTCAGCATAGACGTTTAAATAAACAACTATCTCTTCTCTCTCTCTCTCTCTGTCTTTTCTCTCTCTCTCTCTCTCTCTCTCTCTCTCTCTCTCTCTCTCTCTCTCTCTCCCTCTCTCTCTCTCACTCTCTTCTTCTCCCCCTCTCTCTCTATCTTTCTCTCTCTCTCTCTCTCTCTCTCTCTCTCTCTCTCTCTCTCTCACACACACACACACACACAGTCACTCACACAAACACAGTAGATTCCCTTAAATCCAACTGCACTAGAACATACCATGGTACATAGAGTAGCATACATTTGTTATACTCAGTGTTTGATAATTTCTAAGTAAGCCATAGGGCCAGGTAGTGATGGCTCAAGCCTTTAATCCCAGCACTTGGGAGGCAGAGACAGGTGGATTTCTGAGTTCTAGGCCAGCTTGGTCTTCAGACTGAGTTCCAGGACAGCCAGGGCTACACAGACAAACCCTCTCTCAAAAAAATGAAAAAGAAAAGAGGGCTGGTAAGATGGTGTAGGTCTTGCGGCAAAGCCTGATGATCAGTTACCATAAGTAAGCCCCATAAAACAGAAGGTTCCCCAATGTAAACTTTGGTGGCAAAAAGAAGGTAAAGAAGCACCTGGACATAGAGTTCCACGTGGCTTGAATGCACTGTCACAGCAAAAATTAAGACAAGGTAACATTTTATTTATATGGAAACTACACATCTAGAAGAAATGTCAAGGATTCACACACACATATGATTTAATACTATTTTGCTTAATACTCATGAGAGTAATTAAGCATCAGTTGCCACTCTTGTAGGGGAACTGACTTTAGTCCCAGGCACACAGAAATTGGCTCACAACTGCCTATAATACTGTCCTGTTGGATCCTACACTCCACACTCCTGCCAAGTACCAAGTATGTTCATGCATGGATTGAGGCATTACATGTGTCTTAGTCAGTGTTTCTATTCCTGCACAGATATCATGACCAAGAAGCAAGTTAGGGAGGAAAGGATTTATTCAGTTTATCCTTCCACATTGCTGTTGCTCACCAAAGGAAGTCAGGAATGGAATTCAAGTAGGTCAGGAAACAGGAGCTGATGCAGAGGCCATGGGGCCATGTTACTTATTGGCTTGCTTCCCCAAGCTTGCTCAGCCTGCTCTCTTGTAGATCCCAAGAATACCAGCCCAAAGATGGTACCACCCACAACCAGCCCTCTTCCCTTGATCACTAATTGAGAAAATACCCCACAGCTGAATCTCATGGAGGCATTTCCCCAACTGAAGCTCCTTTCTCTGTGAAAGAATGTGTCAAGTTCACACACTAACCCATCCAGTACAACATGTAAAAATAAAGTAAGGCTGGGCATCATAACATAGCCTTTTAATCCCACTACCTGCAAGGCAAATGGATGAGGATCTCCATTTGTGGAAGGCAGTCTTGTTTACATAAGCACTTCCAGGAGAGTTAGAACTACATACAAAGGCCCTATGTTAAGAAATCAAAAATAATGCCAGGAGGTGGTGGCACGTGCCTTCAGTCCCAGCACTTGGGAGCCAGAGGCAGAGAGATTTCTTAATTCAAGCCTGGTCTAGAGATTGATTGCCAGGACAGCCAGTGTTACACAGAGAAACCCTGTCTCAAAAAACAAGAAAAACAAAAATTCCCAAACAAAATAAGATGAATAAATCTTTGTAATTGAAAAACAAAACAACTGTCATTGTACTAGCTGTTCTGCCAAGAGTAATTATAAAAATTCCTTTCAGAAAATAATTGACACTATTTTACCTACAATCTGATTTAATACTACCTAATGAATATTCACTTTGTGTGACATCATCACTCTTCATATCACTGGCTATTCTGGAAGAGTCTCAAACTCACTTGAGTTTGACTCTACCTCCAAATACTGAGGTAAAGGCATGTAATACCACTCCTGGATTAATTTTGCTAAACAGGCTTTGGGAACAAAGTACAGGCTGCCCTGTAGATTAGAATCCTTCCATCATAACTCCTGGCATTAAAAGTTAGCCTTTCCAGCCTGATGGTGGTGGTGCATTCCTTTATTCCTAAAACTTGGAAGGCAGAGGCAGGCAGATTTCTCAGTTCCAGGCCAGTCTGGTCTAAAGACTGAGTTCCAGGACAGCCAGAGCTACACAGAGGAAAAACTGTCTCAAAAAACAACAACAACAAAAGTGAGCCCTACCACACCCAACTTAATTCATTTTCTACAAGTTCATTTGCATTTTATTCAGTTTTCTGTGAGTGTGCATGTCTCATGTGTGGGGGTCCCTGTGCCTCAAAAAGGGATTCAGAGCCCCTGCATCTGGAGTTATGGCATATATTGGATTCCAGACCCATTAGGAACCAAATTCCAAGAGTCAAGATCAACAAGCAATCTTTTCTTTTGTTGTAAATGTAGGTGTTTACATGCATATGTGTCAGTAATGAGTAAGCATGCCTGGAAATCTACAGACAGAAGGAAGACTAAGACTCCAAAGAAATACCATTCCCAATTGATGGTTCTGAGCCACCTAGTGGAGGCAGTGAAATAAACCAGGCTTCCTGATAAAGCAACTATTGCTCTGACTCACTGAGCCATCACTGCATCCCCACAATAAGTAGCCCTCAGTTAAATCCAGCTCTAGTCCCAGAATGCTTAGAGTTTTGATATTTTGCAATAGTATGTAATAGAAGAGGTCACATTAAATTAAATTCAAGTAAGATATGGTGATGCACTCCTTAAGCACAACACTTGGAACACCAAAGCAGGTAGATCTCTGTGAGTTCCAGACCAGCCTTGACTACAGAGTACGTCAGAGGACTACCATGGCTGTTACAAAAAGAAACTGTCTCAAATAAAGGAGAAAAATCAAACTGTACTCAAGAAAGCACTTTTATTTAAAGAAAAAATAAACTGCACATTCATTATGAAAAGAAACAGAGTAACAGACTCATTTGGCACACACCAATAAAATCAGCACAGTGGATGCTGGAGAAGGATGTCAAAGAGGGGGACCAGCCCTCTTGGGAGCTCTCAGAGACTCCGTGGCCAACAAAAGACCACACACACACACACACACACACACACACACACACACACACACACAGGGTTTGAACTTAGGCCCTCATAATATATGTAGCATGTGTACACCTCAGACTTCATGTGGGTCTTCCAATAACTAGAGAGGAAGTTATTGGCTGTCTCTGGAGCCATTCCTCTACCTAGGCTGCGTTGACTGGCCTCAGCAGGATAGGATGCACCTGATCCTGCAGAGACTTGATGCATTAGCTTTGAGGTAGACACATGGGGGAACCCTATGAGAGAAAGGGTATAGAAGAGGGTCTGTGAGGAGGAGTTGAGGGCGAAGTAGTGTTCAGAACATAAGATGGATATATTCATTAATGGGAAACACTGCCTAGACAAAGATGAAGGAGAAACTGAGGCAATGGCCAATCAATTGTCAGCACAAATTGTAAACCGTTCTATGGGCAAGAACCAATCCCTAAAACTATTAATGATACTCTGTTATGTTTGTAAATAGGAACCTTGCAAACTATGCTATAATCATTGTTATACTCCTGGGGAACTGGCTAGCCCAATTGTAATCTGATGCCTGCCATTCAGCCACCAATACGAATAAATTCCATTAAAAATAAAAAAGGAAACTGGTGGTTAACCTAAAATACTACCTCCTTTTGGGCCTTGGGCAGCTTGGATATATAACAGGGCTTCACATAAGAGACTTTCATTAAGGGCAGTGGTGCTGCACGTCTTTAATCCCAGCACTTGGGAAGCAGAGGCAGGTGGATTTCTGAGTTTGAGGCCACCCTGTCTAATGAGTGATTTCCAGGACAGCCAGGGCTGCACAGAGAAACCCTCTCTTATAAAACCAAGAGAGAGAGAGAGGGAGAGAGAGAGAGAGAGAGAGAGAGAGAGAGAGAGACAGAGAGACAGAGAGAGAGACAGAGAGAGAGAGAGACAGAGAGAGAGAGACAGAGAGAGAGACAGAGAGAGAGAGACAGAGAGAGAGACAGAGAGAGAGACACAGAGAGAGAGACAGAGACAGAGACACAGAGACACAGAGAGACAGTCAGAGAGACAGAGAGGGACTTTCATTGGTCTGAGCAATGGAGATTGATTGTGTGTCTGAGACCGTACTTGAGCTGGGAGGAGAAAAGATGTGATGTTCTTCCCATGTGGAAAATATGGGTTCTGAGTCTGGAGACATGTGCTTTGGATTCGTGGAAAGTGAGAACTGAGAAAAAACTGTCCCTGGGACAAGATATCCTCAAAGGCAGAGGTTAGCAGAAAGACATGGCAACTTGTAGTGGGAGTCAACCACAGGAATCCTGGCCTTGTATCTTCATTTATGCCATACTCTTTTTCCTCTGCTTCCTTTGCTTCCTAGACCTTGTATTCATTAGGTAGATGTCACAGGCTTCATCAGTTTTGAAGAAGATGGCCATCTGTTCTAGGGAATTACTAAAGGGGCTAGGTTCAGGAAGAAGGTTCATAACTGATGGGATCTGACAGAGGGAAAGGTAGATTCTGAGTTTTGGGAAATATTTGAAGGTCTGAGTCAAGGAGGAAAGTTTAAACTCGAGGGTCTCTCATAGAGAGAATCTGGATTGACTGACACATCAAGTCAGCAAGGAACATTGGAATGGCCAGACCTATCACTAGATAGGTGCTCTGTTTTCCTGGGAAGTTCTCTACATGTCTGCCTCTCATGCTCCTTGATATGTGGCTTTTGCTGAAACACACTTGTTCCAAGGACTGACCAATGAGGGAGGAGTTGGGTTCCTGATGTGGGTATTTCCTCGATGGCCTAAACTGAGGAGGAGAGCTGATATCCTAATGTCTCTGGTGCACAGAATCACTACTGGTAGCAGAAACAGGAACTTTACCACCTTTGGGGTAGGGAGGCCTATAGTGAGGTCCACTTCCAGTCTTCCCAAGCAGTTGTTGACCCTTCTTCTGAATTTCTCTGGCTCATCTATTCTTGAAATACATTTGGATTTAAAAAGGAAATGTTATACTCAATAGCTTTTTGAATCTCTTCTTTACATAGAGAATAATTAGGTAATATCTAAATTATCGTTTCAATCCTAACATTATGTAACTTTAGCTAAGTTGGCAAGGTTTTAGAAAGTTTCCCTAGTCATCTTAATTTGTTCCATTTTCTGACTCCTTCCTGTAAACAAAAACGGCAAGGACACTTTATCCTGATTTTTTTCTTTCTTAATGAGTTAATCTCCTATTCTATTATAGTATGTGATACTATCTATCGTAATAAATGGAAAAAAAAGTTAAAAAATATTAGGGGAAAATTTTATCTAATGTGTTGGGTGAAGAACTATAGGTCAGTGGGACATATGCCATAGTGACTGGAATGTAAATGGATAATATAATTAATAAAATTATTTTCAGGAACGATTTCTCCTTTTATTTAATGAGAATGTAATCTAACAATGAAGAATGAATACTTAACAGTTGCTTTGAAACAACCCCTCTATATAAACAACAGTGGTACACAACGTCTACAGATAGGCCTGGTTAATTCCCACAAATACTGACATGAAGGGTGTACATAACACAATTCTTCATGACTATAAATGTCTGGAATGGTCAAGGAGCTGAGAGATGTAACTTGGATTTGGGGTGTAATCCAGAGTAAGTCAGTCCTTGGATTTGTCAAAGTCATCAAGGATTCTTTGCCAGAGTTCCTCTGCAGTTGGACCTGAACCTTGAACCTACTCTGGGCAATGGATGGCAGCTTCTAGGACATCTGTAGATTCAGTCACTGCTAGATCAGTCTGGGCTTCAACTGCTGCTGATTGACCAGAATCCCAAGCTGTAATGGGAGCATGGCCAACAAGCAGATCTTGCTGACTACACCTGTCTGCATCACTGGCCTGATAATGATGCAGAGAAGATTCCTGGATGCAGTTGAGTTTGGGAATGGAATCCTCACCAAATATGCCTGAACACATGGGCTCTCCATCCTCAGCAGCAACAAGAGGTATGGAACCAGGAAAGTGAGTTGATTCAAAAACAGCTTTAGAACATCCATTGGTCTCTGGCAGAGCTTCTGTAATATTCTGGAGAGTCATCGCTTGTACTTAGCTCGGCTGTTCTTAAACCAGATCTGGAAAAGAAAGAAGACATCAGAAGAATGCCTGTTGTCCCCTAACAGGACCACAAGGTGAAGATTTTGGATAAAAGGTGTTTGTATAGCAATGATTCACATGTCAGAAACAAAGAAGCAGGAAACTCAGCATGACTAAGATATTATAATAAGGTAGATTGTGTATGACCAATCAACATAAGACTGGGGAGATTGAGCCAGTGTCTCCTGTGTTTTAGCAGGAGCTCTGATGATTAGGTTTCTGAGACCCTGCATGGAAACAATGATATTCTATATTGCTACCAGGTTGATAAAAATTTGGGTCCCAGCATTTGATCCAAAAATATCCACCACCTAAAACTGTCATCACTGCCCTAAGCATTTAAGAACAAAATTAAAGTTCCTGATGGGAAAGTGTAGATTTTTGCTGTTGGATTGAGGGAAAAGAGAGAGGCAGACCGTGATGTCCAGCGCTGTCACACCAACTAACTCTGCCAGCTCCACACATTGGTCCTGGTTTGGGGACTGACACTTCTCAAAATGTTCTTGCAGCACGTGCTTTTGTTTTTTGGAGTACACAATGTGTTCCTTCAGCCCCTTTCTTGAAGTCACAGGGCCAGATTGATGGTCACCATATTTCTCTTACAGTACCACAGATCCTATGAGAACATGGAAACAAGATTTCACTTATATATCTGATAACTTGGATGCCCTGAGGGTTTTTTTTAAAGTAGGTAAACCTGGGCCCAGTACAGGATCTAGTTGCATTTGGATACCTGATTTTCTTGACGGTCCTTGGAACTCTTGCTGATGTAGGTCCCTTTCAGGGACTGAAAGACTGGATTGCATTGGACTTGTTGGGGTCAATATGGGAGTGTGATGCGTTTGAAAGGGTAAGTTCCTTGCAGGCTCTTGAAGCCTTTGTGGTCTGGTTTCTATCGGTGCACTTGAAGGCATTTGGAATTTTGGACACTAGGAGGGATCTTCGGCCATATGTGTGTTCCGAACCTATTGGGATACGTTCCCTTATTGGAGAATCTGATCAAAGAAAACACATGAGAAAATGCACAGAGAGCAACGATTTACCCATGTGCCTACGCAGCATTTGGTTTGGACTGTTACAGAGCAGGAATCAGACAGGAGCTTCATTCTTTCTGAACAACTGCCTCTGTTTCCAAATCTTACAAGTATTCTCAATATTGAAATAAATATGTAATTAGCCCCAGTATTAACAAGAGATTGCCAGTCCAGGTAGGCTGGCAATTGAATGTTCATTTCCAATGTTTAAATTTTCCATATCCTACCCTTCTGGCTGTTAAATATTGTTGGGACAGACTGCTAGCTAGTCTGCCTCTGCCCATGAAAATAAAAACCTGAAGGATTCACAGGATATCTGTGGCATGTAGGGCAACTGACACCAGAGTCAAATCACAACCAGGAATTCTGCAAACAGGGCAACTGGACAACTGACACCAAAGACTGAAGACCTCCCAGGGGCACTGCAGCATGCAGAGAAATTGAATCAACAGTCAGAAAGCCTCCCTGGAGTACTTCTGCATGCAGGGAAACAAAACCACAGTACTTATGCTTCCCTGGTGAACAGCTAAACATAGGGCAACAGCTTGATTAATCCTCTCAAAACTCAACAGTATGAAGGCATCCCAGTAGATGTTTCACAGCCAGGGCAACATATCTCCAGCTTCTCTGCCCCTCTACAGAACCCACAATTCAAAGGTCTTCAAGAAGGCCTCCCTGAAGACACACTACCACCAGGGCAAAAATTCACCCGTGTACATGCCCCTCTGAAGGTTCCACAGTCAGAAGATCCCACAGGAAGTTTGCCACATACAAGGCAATTGGCCTATCATGAGACCTTAGTCAACCTAGGGACAAAAAAAGGCAACGCCCAAACAGAAACACCCCAACCAGGAAAGACTTCCTATAACCATATGGCAAGAGGCAAGAGTAAGACCATGAGAAACAGAAGCCAGTAAACGTTGGCATTATCAGAAACTACTTCTCCCACCACAGCAAGCCCTGAATAGACAAATGCACTTGAAAGTCAGGAAGATGACCTAAAATCTTATCTCATTAAGATAATAGAATCCTTTTAAAGAGATATAAATAACTCACATAAAGAAATATAAGAAAACACAGGTGAACAGCTAGAAGCACTTAGAGAGGAAACACATAAATCCCATAAGCAATACAGGAAATACAATCAAAGAAGTGAAAGTTTTTATTAAAGCAGTCCAAGACCTAGAATTGGAAGTAGATATAACAAGGACAAATATAGGCAACCATGGAAATTGAAAACCAAAGAATGAGATCTGGAATAATTAATCATTACCAGGAGAATACAAGAGATAGAAGAAAGAAAGCAGTAGTCTCAAATAACCTGGACCTCCCAAGATCTCTCAGAAACTAGGAAACTACCATTTAAGCATACACCAGCTGATATGAGGCCCCCAACACATACTCAGCAGAACACTGTGGGACTGTACTCCCTCAGAGAAGATGTACCTAACCCTAAAGATACTTCAGGCCCCAAGTGGTCAGGGAGTTCTTGCAGGTAGGGTGTGGAATGAGGACATCCTCCCAGAGAAGGAAACTAGACTTATGGGATGTGGAACATTCAGTGGGTGGACCAGAAGGGGGATATAATCTGGACTGCATATACCCAAAGGATATCCCGGCATGCAATAAAGACACATGCTCCATTATGTTCATAGAAGCCTTATTTATATTAGCCAGAAGCTGGAAAGAACCCAGATGCCCCTCAAAGGAGGAATGGATACAGAAAATGTGGTATATTTACACAATGGAATACTATTCAGCAATTAGAAACAATGAATTCACAAAATTTTTAGGCAAATAGTTTGATCTGGAAAATATCATCCTAAGTGAGGTAATCCAGACACAAAAGAATATACATGGAATGCAATCTCTGATAAGTGAATATTAATTAGCCCAGAAGCCCTGAATACCCAAGGCACAAATCGCATTACAAATGACTCCCATGAAGAAGTATGGAGAAGGTCCTGTTCCTGAAAAGGATTGATCTAGCAGTGGAGGGGAATATAAGTACAGAGGAAAAAAAGGAGGGAGGTGATTGAAGAATGGATGGAGAGAAGACGTTTTATGGGACATATGGGGAGGAGGGATCCAGGAAAGGGGAAATAATTTGGAATGTAAACAAAGAATATAGAATATAAAAATATTAAAAAAAAGAAAATACGCAAATGCACTTCAAATTATAAAAATCTGTCATCAGTGGCCGCAATTTCTTTTCCTTTTTTTGGTGGTTCTGAGCCACCTAGTGGAGGTTGGGAACTAAACCAGGCTTTCCTGATAAAGCAACTATTGCTCTGACTCACTGAGCCATCGCTCCATCCCCACATTAAGTAACCCTCAGTTAAAGCCAGCTCTAGTCCCAGAATGCTAAGAGTTTTGATATTTTTGCAATGGTATGATGTAGGAGAGATCACATTGAATTAAATTCAAGTTAGATATGATGGTGCACTTCTTAAGCCCAACACTTGGAACACCAAAGCAGGTAGATCTCTGTGAGTTCCAGACCAGCCTTGGCTACAGAGTAAGTCAGAGGACTATAATGGCTGTTACAGAAAAAAAACTGTCTCAAATAAAATAGACAGATCAAAGTGTACTCAAGAAAGCACTTTTATTGAAAGAAAAATTAACTGCACATTAGTTAGCAAAGGAAACTGAGACTAACAGACTCACTTGGCACACACCTATAAAATCAGCAGAGTGGATGTTGGAGAAGAATGGCAAAACCTGGGGACCAGACCTCTTGGGAGCTCTCAGAGAATCAGTAGCCAACCAAAGACCACACACACACACACACACACACACACACACACACACACACATGGGTTGAACATAGGCCCCCATAATATATTTAGCAGATGTGCACCTCAGTCTTCATGTGGGTCCACCAATAACTACAGAGGAAGCTATAGGCTGTCTCTGGAGCCATTCCTATACCTAGGCTGCCTTGAGTGGCCTCAACAGGAGAGGATGCACCTGATCCTGCAGAGACTTGATGCATTAAGTTCAAGGTAGACACATGGGGGAACCCTCTGAGAGAAAGAGAATAGAGACTGTCAGGTGGGGTTGAGAGGGAGGTAGTGTTCAGAACATAAAATGGATATATTCATTAATGGGAAACACTGCCTAGACAAAGATGAAGGAGAAACTGAGGCAATGTCCAATATACAAATGCACTTGAAAGTCAGGAAGATGACCTAATATCTTATCTCATTAAGATAATAGAATCCTTTAAAAAGGATATGAATTACTTACATAAAGAAATATAAGAAAACACAGGTGAACAGGTAGAAGAACTTAGAGAGGAAACACATAAATCCTGTAAGCAATACAGGAAAATACAATCAAACAAGTGAACGTATTTATTAAAGCAGTCCAAGACCTAAAATTGGAAGTAGATATAATAAAAACAAATTTAGGCAACCCTGGAAATTGAACATTGAAAACCAAGGAATGAGATCTGGAATAATTAAGCATTACCAGCAGAATACAAGAGATAGAAGAGAGAAAGCAGCAGTCTCAACTATCCTGGACCCCCAAGATCTCTCAGAAACTAGGCAACCACAAATTAAGCATACACCAGCTGATATGAGGCCCCCAACACATACTCAGCAGAAAACTGTGGGACTGTACTCCCTCAAAGAAGATGTAACAAACCCTAAAATGCCTAGAGGCCGCAAATCAGCAGGTAATTCTTGTAGGTAGGGGGTGGGGTGGGAACATCCTCCTGGAGAAGGAATCTAGACTTATGGGATGTGAAACCAGAAGTGGGAGGATAAAATATGGACTGTAAAAAAGAGTAAATATTTTTTTTTAAAAAAAGTAATATTATCATAATTGGAAAAACATGTTCTGAGATTCTCCTCCTTGCAGTATGACACCCTGTGTCAAAATAAAGAATCAAGGGCCATGGAACATGTCCCACTGCAATGGACCCCTTTCCACAGCCTATATTCTAAACAAGAGCATTGATGATCTAATTACTCTGGATGTCAGAAGGCAAGTACACCTAAGCCAGTTCCCCTGATATTGAAGTACTATACCAAGGACTTAGCCTTAATTGGATCTCCCTATCCAGGACCCTCCCACAGGCTCCTCCTTTCATCCTCTAGAATCCAGCAGCTATACACACCCTGTTGTAACACCCGGTCTGTAGCCACAACTTAATACCTAACAGAAACCTGGCCAGATCGCAGATGTTTTTTGTACTCTTTTTCTTTTGTGACTGAGTTTCACTAAATGAACTATGCTGTATGTGAGTCAAACAGAACACAAGGCTGAAACAGAATTCATAAGGATCAGTCTAACTGTTACTTCCCAAGCAGGGCTAGGACTAAAGGTGTGTAACAAAGAACTGACCCATCCTGTAGGATTTCCTCCTAACTTGGGCTCCATCCAGAAAATAAAAATTTTCCTTACTCTCTAGGGGCAATCTCAAAAAATGCATCTCTTCTCACCCTGCTGCCCAGAGGACATGCACATTTCCAGCCAGCGCTAACACCTCTTTATTTCTCCAAAAGTTCTCTTCTGAGACTGAGGCAGGTTCCATGTGCATGTCCCTGACTTCCTGATTCTCACTATACAGACAAGCCAGGTCTCACAATCACAAAAACCCACTTGCCATTTGTTTCTGAGTCCTGGGATTAAAGTTGTGGTCCATGCATCCAAAATGGTTACAGATTCTAGATGAAGGAAGGCATGCTCAGCCAAACACCATCCAAGATGTCACACTTTTGAGTCAGAATGCCAATACCATGCCTTATCTAGGCAATCTGGAGCCTCAATTGGTCCCAAGGTCACTTGAGATCCCATTGTCAGTTCTTTCCTTTGTCCTATATACAGACCTCACTATTTATTGATCCAGGCTTTCTGAACAGCCCAGGATTTAATCATGTGCTTAGAATGAAGAATAGAGCCCCTTGAGGTCTCTTGAAAGCTCATTCATAGAGTGCACAAATCAAGGCAAGTCACTGCTCTGCACTGTTCACCTTTATGGGATAGACTTGAAACATCTACTAAATTTAAATAACATCTTCTGCATGTATACAGGGAATATTTTATACTTGACCAATCAAACACCCATACAGGCTAAAAAATTACCAAAAATCCTCCTCCACTGTCTCCCATGCTTTCCGCAACATGAAATCCCCTTTACATAGCAACCTTAGACATTTCATGCAACTCACCAACTCACCAGGAATGAAGAGGTTTCCTGTAACCTGCTCAGTCCTCTGTCTTTGAATTCTACTTAGAAGACCTGCCCTTATATATCTTTTTTTTTCTTTTTTTTTTTAATTTTTTTATTCGATATAATTTATTTACATTTCAAATGATTTCTCCTTTTCTACCCCCCCCCCACTCCGCGAAAGTCCTGTAAGCCCCCTTCTCTTCCCCTGTCCTCCCATCCACCCCTTCCCACTTCCCCGTTCTGGTTTTGCTGAATACTGTTTCACTGAGTCTTTCCAGAACCAGGGGCCACTCCTCCTTTCTTCTTGTACCTCATTTGATGTGTGGATTATGTTTTGGGTATTCCAGTTTTCTAGGTTAATATCCACTTATTAGTGAGTGCATACCATGATTCACCTTTTGAGTCTGGGTTACCTCACTGAGTATGATATTCTCTAGCTCCATCCATTTGCCTAATAATTTCATGAATTCGTTGTTTCTAATGGCTGAATAGTACTCCATTGTGTAGATATACCACATTTTTTGCATCCACTCTTCTGTTGAGGGATACCTGGGTTCTTTCCAGCATCTGGCAATTATAAATAAGGCTGCTATGAACATAGTAGAACATGTATCCTTATTACATGGTGGGGAGTCTTCTGGGTATATGCCCAGGAGTGGTATAGCAGGATCTTCTGGAAGTGAGGTGCCCAGTTTTCGGAGGAACCGCCAGACTGTTTTCCAGAGTGGTTGTACCAATTTGCAACCCACTAGCAGTGGAGGAGTGTTCCTCTTTCTCCACACCCTCTCCAACACCTGCTGTCTCCTGAATTTTTAATCTTAGCCATTCTAACTGGTGTAAGATGAAATCTTAGGGTTGTTTTGATTTGCATTTCCCTAATGACTAATGAAGTTGAGCATTTTTTAAGATGCTTCTCTGCCATCCGAAGTTCTTCAGGTGAGAATTCTTTGTTTAACTCTGTACCCCATTTTTTAATAGGGTTGTTTGGTTTTCTGGAGTCTAACTTCTTGAGTTCTTTATATATATTGGATATTAGCCCTCTATCTGATGTAGGATTGGTGAAGATCTTTTCCCAATTTGTTGGTTGCCAATTTGTCCTCTTGATGGTGTCCTTTGCCTTACAGAAACTTTGTAATTTTATGAGGTCCCATTTGTCAATTCTTGCTCTTAGAGCATACACTATTGGTGTTCTGTTCAGAAACTTTCTCCCTGTACCGATGTCCTCAAGGGTCTTCCCCAGTTTCTTTTCTATTAGCTTCAGAGTGTCTGGCTTTATGTGGAGGATCCATTTGGATTTGACCTTAGTACAAGGAGACAAGGATGGATCAATTCGCATTCTTCTGCATGCTGACCTCCAGTTGAACCAGCACCATTTGTTGAAAAGACTATCTTTTTTCCATTGGATGTTTTCATCCTCTTTGTCGAGGATCAAGATGCCATAGGTGTGTGGGTTCATTTCCGGATCTTCAGTCCTGTTCCATTGACCCTCCTGTCTGTCACTGTACCAATACCATGGCAGTTTTTAACACTATTGCTCTGTAGTATTGCTTGAGGTCAGGGATACTGATTCCCCCAGATTTTCTTTTGTTGCTGAGAATAGTTTTAGCTATCCTGGGTTTTTTTTTTTTTTGTTCCAGATGAATTTGATAATTGCTCTTTCTAACTCTGTGAAGAATTGAGTTTGGATTTTGATGGGTATTGCATTGAATCTGTATAGTGCTTTAGGCAAAATGGCCATTTTAACTATATTGATTCTACCGATTCATGAGCATGGGAGGTTTTCCCATTTTTTGAGGTCTTCTTCCATTTCCTTCTTCAGAGTCTTGAAGTTCTTGTCATACAGATGTTTCACATGTTTGGTAAGAGTCACCCCAAGATACTTTATACTGTTTGTGGCTATTGTGAAGGGGGTCATTTCCCTAATTTCTTTCTCAGCCTGCTTTCCATTGAGTATAGGAAGGCCACTGATTTGCTTGAGTTGATTTTATAACCTGCCACTTTGCTGAAGTTGTTTATCAGCTGTAGGAGCTCTCTAGTGGAGTTCTTTGGGTCACTTAGGTAGACAATCATGTCATCTGCAAATAATGATAGTTTGACTTCTTCCTTTCCAATTTGTATCCTTTGACCTCCTTATGTTGTCGAATTGCCCGAGCTAGTACCTCAAGTACAATATTGAAAAGATAAGGAGAAATGGGGCAGCCTTGTCTGGTCCCTGATTTCAGTGGGATTGCTTCAAGTTTCTCTCCATTTAGTTTGATGCTGGCTACCGGTTTGCTGTATATTGCTTTTACTATGTTTAGGTATGGGCCTTGAATTCCTGTTCTCTCCAAAACTTTAAGCATGAAGGGATGCTGAATTTTGTCAAATGCTTTTTCAGCATCCAATGAAATGACCATGTGGTTTTGTTCTTTGAGTTTGTTTATGTAGTGGATTGTATTGATGGATTTCCGTACATTGAACCAACCCTGCATTCCAGGGATAAAGCCTACTTGATCATGGTGGATGATCGTTTTGATGTGTTCTTGGATTCAGTTCGCAAGAATTTTATTGAGTATTTTTGCATCGATGTTCATAAGGGAAATTGGTCTCTTTCTTTCTCTTTCTTTGTTGCATCTTTTTGTGGCTTTGGTATCAGCGTAATTGTGGCTTCGTAGAAGGAATTGGGTAGTGTTCCTTCTGTTTCTATTTTGTGGAATAGTTTGAAGAGTATTGGGGTCTGGTAGAATTCTGCACTGAAGCCATCTGGTCCTGTGCTTTTTTTGGTTGGAAGAATTTCTATGACTCCTTCTATTTCTTTAGGCATTATGGGACTGTTTAGATGGTCTAGTTGGTCCTGATTTAATTTTGGTATTTGGTATCTGTCAAGGAAATTGTCCATTTCCTCCAGATTCTCCAGTTGTGTTGAGTACAGGCTCTTGTAGTAGGATCTGATGATTTTTTGGATTTCCTCAGTTTCCGTTGTTATATCTCCCTTTTCATTTCTAAGTTTGTTAATTTGGATACTTTCTCTGTGCCCTTTGGTCAGTCTGGCTAAGGGTTTATCTATCTTATTGATTTTCTCAAAGAACCAGCTCCTGGTTTTGTTGATTTTTTGTATGGTTCTCTTTGTTTCTACTTGATTGATTTCGGCCCTGAGTTTGATGATTTCCTGCCTTCTACTCCTCCTGGGTGAAATAGCTTCTTTTTGTTCTAGGGCTTTCAGGTGTGTCATTAAGCTGGTAATGTATGCTCTCTCCATTTTCTTTTTAGAGGCACTCAGGGCTATGAGTTTTCCTCTTAGCACTGCTTTCATTGTGTCCCATAGATTTGGGTATGTTGTGTTTTCATTTTCATTGTGTTCTAAAAAGTCTTTAATTTCTTTCTTTATTTCTTCCTTGACCAAGGTATCATTGAGTAGAGTGTTGTTCAGTTTCCACGTGTATGTGGGTTTTCTGTTGTTTCTGTTGCTATTGAAGACCACTTTTACTCCATAGTGATCAGATAGGAGGCATGGGATTAGTTCTATCTTCTTATATTTGTTGAGGTCTGTCTTGTGACCAATTATATGGTCGATTTTGGAGA
This sequence comes from Apodemus sylvaticus, assembly GCF_947179515.1. Taxonomy (NCBI): domain Eukaryota; kingdom Metazoa; phylum Chordata; class Mammalia; order Rodentia; family Muridae; genus Apodemus; species Apodemus sylvaticus. The sequence continues at coordinate 196,574,114 of NC_067472.1, read as the reverse complement.
AGGTACCATGAGGTGCTGAGAAAAAGGGATATTCTTTTGTTTTAGGATAGAATGTTCTATATATATCTGTTAAATCTAATTGGTCCAAAGCTTCAATTAGTTTCATTGTGTCCCTATTTAGTTTCTGTTTTCCTGATCGGTCCATTGAGGAAAGTGCAGTGTTGAAGTCACCCACAATTATTGTGTTATGTGCAATGTGTGCTTTTAGTTTTAATAAAGTTTCTTTTATGAAAGAGGGTGCCCTTGCATTTGGGGCATAGATGTTCAAGATTGACAGTTCTTCTTTTTGTATTTTTCCTTTGACCAGCAAGAAGTGTCCCTCAGGGTCTCTTTTGATGATTTTGGGTTGAAAGTCAATTTTATCTGATATTAAAATGGTTACTCCAGCTTGTTTCCTGAGACCATTTGCTTGTAAAATTGTCTTCCAGCCTTTTACTCTAAGGTAGTGTTTGTCTTTGACCCTGAGGTGTGTTTCCTGTAAGCAGCAAAATGTAGGGTCCTGTTTACGTATCCATTCAGTTAGTCTGCGTCTTTTTATTGGGGCATTAAGTCCATTGATGTTAAGAGATATTAAGGAATAGTGATTGTTACTTCCTATCATTTTTGACGTTATTTTTTAAATTTGAATGCTTAACTTCTTTTGGGTTTGATGAAATGTTACTATCTTGCTTTTTCCAGGGTGAAGTTTCCCTCCTTGTATTGGTGTTGTCCTCCTATTATCCTTTTTAGGGCCGGGTTTGAGGATAGATATTGGGTAAACTTGGTTTTGTCATGAAATATCTTAGTTTCTCCATCTATGGTGATTGAGAGTTTTGTTTGATATAGTAGTTTTGGTTGACATTTGTGTTCTCTTAGAGTCTGCATGAGATCTGCCCAGGACCTTCTAGCCTTCATAGTCTCAGGTGAAAAGTCTGCTGTGATTCTGATAGGTCTTCCTTTATATGTTACTTGGCCTTTTTCTCTTACTGCCTTTAGTATTCTTTTTTGTTTAGAACATTTGGTGTTTTGATTATTATGTGACGGGAAGTATTTCTGTTCTGGTCCAGTCTGTTTGGAGTTCTATAGGCTTCTTGTATATTCATGGGCATCTCTCTCTTTAGGTTAGGGAAGATTTCTTCCATAATTTTATTGAAGATATTTGCTGGCCCTTTAAGTTGTAAATCTTCACTCTCATCTATGCCTATAATCCTTAGGTTTGGTCTTCTCATTGTGTCCTGGATTTCCTGGATATTTTGGGTTACAAGATTTTTGCATTTTGCATTTTCTTTAACTGTTGATTCCATGGTTTCTATGGAATCTTCAGCATCTGAGATTCTTTCTTCTATCTCTTGTATTCTGTTGTTGATATTTGCATCTCTGTCCCCTGATTTCTTCCCAAGGCTTTCTATCTCCAAAGTTGTCTCCCTGTGAGTTTCCTTAGTTGTTTCTACTTCTGATTTTAGATCCTGGATGGTTTTGCTTAGCTCCTTCACTTGCATGTTTGTGTTTTCCTGTAATTCTTTAAGAGATTTTTGTGTTTCCTCTTTCATGAGCTCAGCCTGTTGTCCAAAGTTCTCCTGTATTTCTTTAAGAGATTTTTGTGTTTCGTCTTTCATGACCTCAGCCTGTTGACCAAAGTTCTCCTGTATTTCTTTAAGTGTTTTTTGCATTTCCTCCTTGTTGGCTTTTGTATTCTCCTGGATTTCTTTCAATGATTTTTGTGTTTCCCTTGCAAGGGCTTCTAACTTTTGATCCATTTTCTCCTGAATTTCTTTAAGTATGTCCTTCATATGTTCCTGTACCAGCATCATGACCAGTGATTTTAAATCCAAATCTTGTTTTACTGGTGTGATGGGGTATCCAGGACATGTTGGTAGAGGAGAATTGGGTTCAGATGTTGCCATATTGCCTTGATTTCTGTTAGTGACGTTCCTGCGTTTGCCTTTTGCCATCTAGTTCTCACTGGTTTTAGTTTTTCTTGTCAGTGCTGGACTCACCAGTGCAAGATGCCCCTTCCCAGTTGGCCTCTGGTGCACAGCTTACCTCCTGCGCTGCTTGTAGACAGGGTGCTGCTGCCCAGGCTGTTCAGATCCCAAAGCAGGCACCCGAAGGCTCCGGCTGGGGCCCGCTGGATTCACTGGAGCACACTGACTTCTCCCAGCTGGCTGCCCGGAAACCCAGCTAGCCACTTGCAGGACTTGGAGATGTGGTGCTGCTGCCCAGGCTGATCTGGGCAGCAGAACTCCCAACCGGGTTGGTGCACACAAGGCTAGCCTAGCTGCTCAGGCCCTGAGTCTAGGCAAAAGCCTGGCAGGCCAATGTCGGTGCAAAGTTCCCCTCAGCTGTGGGTGTTAATTGGGTGTGTCAGGTGGCTAGGATGTTGGCGTGCACGAGTTCCCTGAGAGTGCTGGGAGAGTCTGCTGGGCTAACAACCTCCTGGCTGGGTCAGCACACAGATGGCCCAACGAGCAGCCCAGGGCCTGGGGGCAGTCCTGGGCCTGACCGTCTGAGACCCCTGCTATGTCCGCCTCGGTCTATGCCTGTTAGCCGGTTTGGTTTTGCCTGCTAGGTCTCTCTGGCTTCCCGTAGGCAAAATGGCGGTGGTGCGCGCAGGCCCAGGCAAACAAGCTCCTGGCTGGGTCGGCACACAGATGGCCCACCGAGCAGCCCAGGACCTGGGGGCAGTCCGGGGCCTGACCGTCTGAGACCCCTGCTATGTCCACCTCGGGCTATGCCTGTTAGCCGGTTTGGTTTTGCCTGCTAGGTCTCCCTGGCTTCCCTTAGGCAAAATGGTGGTGGTGCGCGCACCAGCCCGAGAGGAAAAAAACCTCCTGGCCAGGTTTGCACCACGGGGGACCCCCGATCAGCCCAGGGCCTGGGTGCAGGCCAACGCCCATCGGGCTTAGACCCCCGCAATGTTGGTCTCGGGTTATATTTGCGTACCTCAGTCTGATTTCTCTGGCGACCGAGAACCAATATGGAAACCCTGGTAACTGACTGGCAGGGGGCAGAGTTCTGATGTGGCTTCTGTAGCCCTTATATATCTTTCCAAACCTAGATTTCAAAGCCCCTCCCACCCTTTGGCTCCTCCAACTTGCAATATTCAAATCCATTATTCTCTCCCACCCTTTGATGCTACTCCAGGTGTAGCCTCATCTTATAGAACCCATGAATTTAAATTTTTTGGTTTGTAATCCTTTATTTCTTTACATTTTATATTTTACTTTTATTACTTCACAGTCCAGCTGTTACTTTCCTCCCAGACCTCCCTCCCACAATTTTTCATCACATTCCTCATCCCATGTCTCCAAGAGAATGCCTTCCACACCAGGCCTTTGGTCTGCTTTAAATAACTAAATGTGTGCAGCCATCTTACTTTTGTTTCTGTCTGGTTTTTAAGGTATAAATATGTTCTGCATGTCTCAGTTATATAGTTTTAACTGACATTGCATTGAATCTGTAGTTTGCTTTTGGCAAGGTGGCCATTTTTACTACATTAATTCTGCCAATCCATGATCATGAGAGAGATCTTTCCATCTTCTGAGATCTGCTTCAATTTCTTTCTTCAGAGACTTGAAATTCTTGTCATACAAATTTTTCACTTGCAAAGTTAGAGTCACACAAAGATATGTAATGTTATTTGTGACTATGGTAAAGGGTGTCATTTCCCTATTTTCTTTCTCAGCTTGTTTATCCTTTGAGTAGAAGAAGGCTACTGATTTGATTGAGTTAATTTTACATCCAGCCACTTTGCAGAAATTGTTTCTCAGTTGTAGCAGTTCTCTAGTGTTGTTTTATTGGGTTGCATAAGTATACTATCATATCATCTGCAAATAGTGATGTTTTAACTACCTCTTTTCCAGTTTGTAACACTTTGACAAGTGTTACAAACTGTACCTCCTTTTGTTCTCTAAATGCTCTAGCAAGATCTTCAAGTACTATATTGAATAAATAGGGAGAGAGTGGGCAACATTTTCTGGACCATAATTTTAGTGGAATTACTTCAGATTTTCTCCATTTAGTTTGATGTTGGCTTCTGGTTTGCTGTATATTGCTTTTACTATGTTTTGGTATACGACTTGAATTCCTGATCATTCCAAGACTTTTAACATGAAGAGATGGTAAATTTTGTCAAATGCTTTCTCACCGTCTAACTAAATGATCTTGTGGAGGTTTTTTTTTTTTTTTTTTTTTGTTTTTTTTTTTGTTTTTTGTTTTTTGTTTTTTTTTTTTCCGAGTTTGTTTATGTAGTGGATTACATTGAAAGATTTCCATATATTGAACGACCCCTGCAACGCTGGGATGAAGCCTATTTGATCCAGGAGAATTACTGTTTTGATGTGTTCTTGGATTCGGTCAGCAAGAATTTTATTGAGTAGTTTTGCATCAATGATCTCAGGGGAAATTGGTCTGGAATCCTCTTTCCTTGTTTGGTCTTTGTTTGGTTTATGTATAAGCATTACTGTGGCTTCATATAATGAATTGTTAAGTATACCTCGGCTTTCTGATTTGTGTAATAGTTTGAAAAGTATCCGTAGTAGGTCTTCTTTGAAGATCTGATAGAATTCCCTACAAACACATCTGGTCCTGTGCTTTTGTTGTTGTTGTTGTTGTTTTGGTGGTGGTGGTGGTGGTGATGGTGGTGTTTTTGGAAGACTGTTAATAACTGACTCTATTTCCTCAGGTGTTATGGAACAATTTTGATGGTTTATCTGATCAGCTTTTAACATTGTCACCTGGCATGTGTCTACAAAATTGTCCATTTCGTCCAGATTGTCCAATTTTGTTGAGTATAAGCTTTTGTAGTAGGATCTGATGATATTTGGAATTTCTGCAGTTTCTGTTGTTATATCTCCCTTTTCATTAACGATTTTATTAATTTGCGTGGTTCCTCTATTCCTTCTAGTTAGTCTGCTAAGTGTTTATCTATCTTGTTGATTTTCTCAAAGAACCAGCTCCTGGTTTTGTTGATTTTTTGTATAATTCTTTTTGTTTCTACTTGGTTGATTTTGGCCTTGAATTTGTTGATTCCCTGCCATGTACTCCTCTTGGATGTATTTGTTCATTTGGTTGTAGAGCTTTCAGATGCTCTGTCAAGCTGCTAATGTAAGCTCTCTCCATTTCCTTGTTGGAGGCACTTAATTATATGAGTTTTTCTCTTAGCACATATGACTATTGACAGCTTTTCAAGATTTCTAGTTGCAACTGCTTTAAGAGGAGAACCTTCTAGAAATGTTATTGTTCATTGTTTACAGGCTTTTACTGCTAAGGGACTGCCTAAAGATGGCAAGACAGATAATGGGCCTGCATATACTGGAAACAGCTTTGAACAATTTTGCAAGGAATTGAACATAAAACTGAAATTCTTCATGATCCAATAGGACAAGGAATTGTTGAATGTATCTAAAAAATTAGCTTAAGAAAACAAAAAAGGGGGAGTTTTAACCTCCAAGGTCACCAAATGCACATCTCGCTTTTGCATTATTTGTTTTAATTTTTTGTAAACTGATGCTAAAGGTCAGTCTGCAGTAGATCACCGCTGGCATCAAGACACTTCCAGCTAATATGCCAGGTTTAAATGTTGAGATCCTTTAACTAATACTTTGGAATGGTCCCAACCCTGTTTTAATACGGGAATGAGATCCTGTTTGTGTTTTTTTCACATAAAGGAATTGGAGAGCAATGACTACTGAAAAGATTGTTTCACAAAGTGGACACAGATGCTGAGCCTTCTAATGATTGTGATACTAATGATGAAGGCATCTCAGAATCCCTATGAGCCATCTAAAGTAACCTGAAGTGTAGTCTTTGCCCTTACTGGATAGCGGGTGTTTTCTATCAATTCTCAAAGCCACCCTCCTTACACCAGGAGGCTTGATCTTGTTTGGATCTTTGTCAGCTCCCAGTTTAGGCACTTAACTAAGCAATTACCCCTTGGAGGTTCACTTGAGTATGATGGAAAAGAGTCCTGCTCCCCAAATCCTTGGTCATGTGAAGGTTTTATCTAAAAGGTGGGATGTAGACATCCAGTGCTTAGAGACCATTTAAGCATTTGTTCTTTTCACATGTGTCCTTGAGATGGCAGGACTAGATCCCAGGGTCATAGTTGGGGAGGTGCAGAAGATTATTTTCTGTGCTTTTTGGAAATGTGAGACCACAAGGAATGTTTACTGGAAGCCCCAAAGAGATTTAATTACAGTTGCTAGGATTTCAACAGATTCTGGCCTATCTAGTTCTAGTTATAACGGCAATGGACATTGTTTCTTCAGGGTTTTAGTTGTTCCAAAGCTGCGCTGTCTGGAACCTGGAAAGGAGTAGCATCCTTGATTAGTTTTCTCGGTAACCCAATTCCAGTGTCTGGAAAAAATATTAGAGAAGGCTGGATTAAGGGAAGGACTTGGACACTTTGGCTTTATAAGGAAGATTATGATTATGGACTACTTGTTTGTTTGTTTGTTTGTTTGTTTGTTTGTTTGTGACAGGGTTTCTCTGTGTAGCCCTGGCAGTCCTGGAACCTACCCAGCAAACCTGGGTGGCCTCAGAAAACTCAGCAATCTGCCTGCCTCTGCCTCCCAATGACAGGGATTAAATGAGTGTACCACCCAGGAGGGGCCCTCTCCCCTTGATCACTAATTGAGAAAATACCCCACAGCTGAATCTCATGGAGGTATTTCCCCAACTGAAGCTCCTTTCTCTGTGAAAGAATGTGTCAAGTTCACACACTAACCCATCCAGTACAACATGTAAAAATGAAGTAAGGCTGGGCATCATAACAGAGCCTTTCAATCCCATTACCTGCAAAGCAAATGGATGAGGATCTCCATTTGTGGAAGGCAGTCTTGTTTACATAAGCACTTCCAGGAGAGTTAGAACTATGTACAAAGGCCCTATGTTAAGAAATCAAAAATAATGCCAGGAGGTGGTGGCACATGCCTTCAATCCCAGCACTTGGGAGCCAGAGGCAGAGAGATTTCTTAATTCAAGGCCAGCCTGGTCTACAGATTGATTGCCAGAACAGCCAGTGTTACACAGAGAAACCCTGTCTCCAAAAACAAAACAAAAAAATCCAAAATAAAATAAGATGAATAATTCTTTGTAATGGAAAAACAAAACAACTGTCATTGTACTAGCTGTTCTGCCAAGAGTAATTATAAAAATTCCTTTCAGAAAATAATTAACACTATTTTACCTTCAATCTGATTTAATACTACCTAATGAATATTTACTTCGGGTGACATCATCACTCTTCATATCACTGGAATATTCTCAAACTCACTCAGAGTTTGACTCTGCCTCCAAATACTGACCATAAAGGCATGTAACACCACTCCTGGATTAATTTTTCTAAACAGGCTTTGGGAACAGAGAACAAGATGCCCTGGAGAATAGAATCCTTCCATCACAATTCATGGCATTAAAAGTGAGCCCTTCCAGCCTGACAGGGGTGGTGCACTCCTTTATTCCCAAAACTTGGAAGGCAGAGGCAGGCAGATTTCTCAGTTCCAGGCCAGTCTGGTCTAAAGACTGAGTTCCAAGGCAGCCAGAGCTACACAGAGAAAAACTGTCTCATGTGTGCGTTCCCTGTGCCTCAAAAAGGGATTCAGAGCCCCTGCGTCTGGAGTTATAGCATATATGGGATTCCAGACCAAGTAGGAACCAAATTTCAAGAATCAAGATCAACAAGCAATCTTTTCTTTTGTTGTAAATGTACGTGTATACATGAACATGTGTCAGTAATGTGCAAGCACGCCTGGAACCCTACAGACAGAAGGAGGGCTAAGACACCAAAGTAATACAATTCCCAATGGATGGTTCTGAGCCACATAGTGGAGGTTGGGAACTAAACCAGGCTTTCCTGATGAAGCAACTATTGCTCTGACTCACTGAGCCATCACTCCATCTCCACAATAAGTAACCCTCAGTTAAATCCAGCTCTAGTTCCATAATGTTAAGAGTTTTGATATTTTGCAATGGTATGTAGTAGAAGAGATCACAATCAATTAAATTCAAGTTAGATATGGTGGTGCACTCCTTCAGCCCAGCACTTGGAACACCAAAGCAGGTAGATCTCTGTGAGTTCCAGACCAGCCTTGACTACAGAGTAAGTCACAGGACTACCATGGCTGTTACAGAATAAAAAACTGTCTCAAATAAAAGAGACAGATCAAACTGTACTCAAGAAAGCACTTTTATAAATGCAAATCAAAACAACCCTGAGATTTCACCTGACACCAGTAAGAATGGCTAAGATTAAAAATTCAGGAAAAGCAGATGTAGGCAAGGATGTGGAGAAAGAGGAACACTCCTCCACTGCTGGTGGGGTTGCAAATTGGTACAACCACTCTAGAATTCATTCTGGCAGTTCCTCAGAAAACTGGGCACCTCACTTCCAGAAGATCCTGCTATACCACTCCTGGGCATATACCCAGAAGATTTCCCCAGCATGTAATAAGGATACATGTTCCACTATGTTCATAGCAGACCTATTTATAATTGCCAGAAGATGGAAAGAACCTAGGTATCCCTCAACAGAAGAGTGGATGCAAAAAATGTGGTATATATACACAGTGGAGTACTATTCAGCCATTAGAAACAATGAATTCATGAAATTCTTAGGCAAACGGATGGAGCTGGAGAACATCATACTAAGTGAGGTAACCCAGACTCAAAAAATGAATCATGGTATGCACTCACTAATAAGTGGATATTAACCTAGAAAACTGGAATACCAAAAACATAATTCACACATCAAATGATGTACAAGAAGAAAAGAGGAGTGGCCCCCAGTTCTGGAAAGACTCAGTCAAGCATTATAGCACAAAACCAGAGCAGGGAATTGGGAAGGGATGGGGGGGAGAACAGGGGGAGGGAAGGGGGCTGATGGGACTTCCGGGGTTTGGCGGCCAAGAAAAGGGGAAATCATTTGAAATGTAAATGAAAGTATATCGAATAAAGAAAAGAAAGTACTTTTATTTAAAGAAAAATTAGCTGCACATTAGTTAGGAAAAGAAACTGAGAGTAACAGACTCATTTGACACACACCTATAAAATCAGCAGAGTGGATGTTGGAGAAGAATGGCAAAACCTGGGGACCAGCCCTCTTGGGAGCTTTCACACTCAGTAGCCAACTAAAGACCACACACACGCACACACACACACACACACATGGGTTGAACTTAGGCCCCCATAATATATTTAGCAGATGTGCACCTCAGTCTTCATGTGGGTCCCCCAATAACTAGATTGGAAGCTATTGGCTGTCTCTGGAGCCATTCTTCTACCCAGGCTGCCTTGAGGGGCCTCAAAAGGAGAGGAAGTACCTGATCCTGCAGAGACTTGATGCATTAGGTTCAAGGTAGACCCATGGGGAAACCCTATGAGAGAAAGGGAATAGAGTAGTGACTGTCAGGTAATGTTGAGAGGTAGGTAGTGTTGAGAACATAAAATGGATATATTTATTAATGGGAAACACTGCCTAGACAAAGATGAAGCAGAAACTGATGCAATTTCCAATTAATTCCCAGCACAAATTGTAAACCATCCTATGGGCAAGAACCAACCCCTGACACTATCAATGATACTCTGTTATGTTTGTCAATGGGAACTATGCTATCTATGCTCATTGTTTTACTCCTGGAGAACTGGCTAGCCCAATTTTAATCTGATGCCTGCCATTCAGCAACCAACGAGACCTAAAGCAGAGGCACATAGGCAGAAATATAGGCAGAGCCACGGAAGCGCCACAGAACGGGTAAAAGACTGCAGTAGTTAGAGCAGTTGAAAATACCAAGAAAACACAGCCCACCGGATCAAATAAGCTAGGCTTACAGAGATTTACAGAGATGGAAGCAACAATCAGGAAGTTTGTATAGGTCTGACCAAGGTCCCTACATATGTGGTCCTGTAGCTTGGAGTGCCTGTCTTTGTCACTGAGTTAGATTTCTATGTAGCAAAATGCTGGATCCTGTTTACATATCCAGTCTGTTAGTCTATGTTTTTATTGGTAAATTATATTCATTGAGATTAAGAGATTTTAAGGAAAAGTGATTGTTGCTCCCGGTTATTTTTGATGTAATTTTTATGTTTGAGTGCTTCTCCTCTTTTGGATGTGTTGAAAGATTATTACTTCCTTTTTCTAAGGTGTAGTTTCCCTCCTTGTGCTGGCATTTTATATTATCCTTTGTAGGGCTGAATTTGTGGAAAGATATTGGGCAAATTTTGTTTTATCATGGAATATCTTAGTTTTTCCATATATGGTGATAAGAGTTTTGGTGGGTATAGTAGTCTGGGCTAGCATTTGTTTTCTCTTATGATCTTTATGAGATCTGCCCAAGATCTCCTTGTTTTCATGGTCTCTGGTGAGAAGTCTGGCGTAATTCTGATAAGTTTTCCTTTCCATTACAGGTTTGAATGGTCTTTCTTTGTCAAGTGCATATCTGTTCTTGTCCAGTCTGTTTGGATTTCTGTAGGCTTCTTGAATGGTCACAGGCATCTCTCTCTTTACGTCAGGGAAGTTTTCTTCTACAATTTTGTTGAAGTTATTTACTGGTCAATTAAGTTGTAAATCTTTATGCTCCTCTATACCTGTAGTCCTTAGGTTTGCTCTTCTCATTGTGGTCTGGATTTCCTGAATGTTTTGGGTTACACGGTTTCTGCATTTTGCATTTTCCTTGATGGTTGAGTCAATGCTTTCTATGGTATCTTCAGCATCTGAGATTCCTTCATCTAACTCTTCTATTCTGTTGCTGATGCTTGTATCTATGACTCTGGAATTCTTACCAAGGTTTTCTATCTCCAGAGATGTATCCCTTTGTGATTTCTTTGTTGTTTCTAGTTCCATTATTAGATCCTGTATGGTTTTGTTCAATTCCTTCACCTGTTTTTTTTTTTTGTTTCTTTGGTTTGTGTGTGTGTGTGTGTGTGTGTGTGTGTTTTCCTGTAATTCCTTAAGAAAGTTTTGTGTTTTCTCTTTAAGGGCTTCTACCTGTTGACAAATGTTCTCCTGTTTGTATTTAAGGGAACTATTTATGTCCTCTCTGACGTCCTATATCAGCATCATGAGATGTAATTTTATATCCAGATCTTGTTTTTCTGGTGTGTTGGGGTATCCAGGACTTGCTGTTGTGGGAGAACGGGGTTCGCATGGTACCATGTTGACTTGGTTTGTTGCCAGTGTTCTTGCATTTGATTTTTGCCATCTGGTTATCTCTGGTGCTAGCTGGTCTTGATGTCTCTGACTGTGGTTTAACTGTCCTGCTAGCCTATGTTTCTGAACTCCAGGGAGACCCATTCTCTCTGGGAGGAGTTTATGTATGCAGAGCTGGGATAATGTGTGAGCTCAGGTGTACATAAAGAAATCAAAAGTATCCTGTCACCAGCTGATTCTTGATTCCTGTGTCCTTATGGTTCTTAGCAGGTCCCACTTTGTCCAGAAATTTGAGAATGGTGGTGGCCTCACCTTTGGACACAGATTGGTAGGCACTCCTGAAAGACTAGCTTCCTTGTGGTGGTATTTCTATATGTAATTCTGTGGCCAAGCATCTTATCTGGATGCAGACCAAAATCAGAAGTCTTCTGTTCCAGGCTGAACCTGGGTACCTGTGTTCTCAGGATTTTGGGCTGGTTTCTCTGAGCAGCAGGGGTTGTCCTCCCTGTGCTCTCAAACCTCTCTGCACTCCTGTGTGGTTAGCTATCTCCCTGATTAACCAGGATATGGCACTCTGTGGGAGAGGATCGTCCCCAGCTGGAGATAGAAACCAAATGCTTCCTGCCTGGGAGTACTTGACATGATCCTCTGAGCAACAGGGATTCTCCTAGCTGTGCTCTCTGGCTTCTCCACACTTCTGTGTGTCTGCTATCTCTGTGCATCAACTGGATATTTGCTTTATCGTTAGAAGTGTTAAAATCTCATCCATAGTGAAGGATAATTCTGCTACCAGTAATAGCCTTCTAACTGACAACCACATCTGTGAGATCAAGGGACAGAATGTCAGTGGCTTGAAGGATGCTCAGACTGCAGATAGACTGTCAAAAGCTGGGACTGTGGTTACCCTCACGATCATGCCTGCTTTTATCTGGGAACATTATTAAACGGATAGCTCCCAGCATTATGAAAAGCCTGATGGTTCATTCCAGTCCTGAACATTAAATGCCTTGTACAGTGAATCACATCACAGCTGAATGTTTCCAGCTTTCCTCTTTGCCTACTTCTCTATTTCTCACATGATGCTTTCCTGGAACCTGAGGGAATATGGTGCTTGGAGGCCTTTCTATTTTCTATCATAGCTGGGAACCTCACTCTATTTCATATCAGCTTCTGATTTGAAGATAGATGTGTAGCCTTAGCCAGGTTCTTGAGATGTAAAACACTCAAAGTTTTACTTACATTCCTAGATTTGGTACTTTACTGGGAAACTGATGTTTTTATATAAGCCATGGTTATTAGGATAAATGGTGTAGGCTTAGCTTTCCCTGAGAACTGGTCAGCTTTCTCCTAGAACAAAGCACGGTGTTAGTCATGTGTTTCATTTCTGTGGCATACTTTGAATTTAGTACATCAGCATAGTACATTGCCTTTGATAGTTATTTTTTAATTTTTCTCTGTGTGGGAATGTAAAATCCAATTAATCAACACTGTTTTCATTCCAGAGAAGCATTATACAGTTGTGTCTACATTGCAAGACACTGTAATGATTGTCATTAAATCTTAATGACCTTCACATCATATGCTTCAATTGTCACCTTAAATATAATAAACATTTAGTATAAAAGCCAAAATAGAATTATTGCTGCCTTCTGAAACTTGAAGTGTTACCTCTCTATTAAACTGCTATATGCTATATCTGAGCAGCTTACCTGTAAAGCTGAGGTGCCTAGTCATATCAAGATTTTCTAGTCACTGTACAAAGAAAATGCCTAAGAGCTGCCCTATTGCTTTCTGAGAAAACAAAGTGCTGTATATTTCATGTGTAAGTTGTTATACTCAATAACGTTTTGGGTCTCTTATTTACTTAGAGAATAATTTGGTAATATCTAAATTAGGGTTTGAATCCTAATATTATGTAACTTTAGCTAAGTTGGCATGGTTTTAGGTGTTTACCTAGTCGTCTTAATTTGTTCCACTTTCTGAATCCTTAATGTAAACAAAAATGGCAAGGACACTTTATCCTGATTTTTTTCTTTCTGAATTAGTTAATCTCCTATTCTATTATAGTATGTGATACTATCGTAATAAAGGTAAAAAACGTTAAAAAAATATTAGGGGAAAACATTACCTAATGTGTTGGGTGAAGAACTATAGGTCAGTGGGACATATGCAGTAGTGACTGGAATGTAAGTGGATAATATATGTAATAAAATAATTTTCAGGAACTATTTCTCCTTTTATTTCATGAGAACATAATGTAACAATGAAGAATGAATATTTACAGTTGCTTTGAAACAACCCATCTATATAAACCACAATGGTACACAACGTCTACAGAAAGGCCTGGTTAATTCCCACAAATACTGAGATGAAGGGTGTACATAACACACTTCTTCATGACTATAAATGTCTGGAATGGTCAAGGAGCTGAGAGAAGTAAGTTGGATTTGGGGTGTAATCCAGAGTAAGCCAGTCCTCGGATTTGTCAAAGTCGTCAATGATTCTTTGCCAGAGTTCCTCTGCAGATGGACCTGAACCTTGAGCCTCCTCTGGGCAATGGGTGGCAGCTTCTAGGACATCTGTAGATTCAGTCACTGGAGAAAGCCAGTGCTCGGGTATGTCAAAGTCGTCAAGGATTCTTTACCAGAGTTCCTCTGCAGATAGACCTGAACCTTGAGCCTCCTCTGGGCAATGGGTGGCAGCTTCTAGGACATTTGTAGATTCAGTCACTGGAGTAAGCCAGTCCTCGGATTTCTCCAAGTCGTCAAGGATTCTTTGCCAGAGTTCCTCTGCAGATGGACCTGAACCTTGAGCCTCCTCTGGGCAATGGGTGGCAGCTTCTAGGACATCTGTAGATTCAGTCACTGCTAGATCAGTCTGGGCTTCAACTGCTGCTGATTGACCAGAGTCCCAATCTATAATGGGAGCATGGCCAACAAGCAGATCTTCCTGCTGACTACACCTGTCTGCATCACTGGCCTGATAATGATGCAGAGAAGATTCCTGGATGCAGTTGAGTTTGGGAATGGAAACCTCACCAAATGTGCCTGAACTCATGGGCTCTCCATTCTCAGCAGCAAAAGAGGTATGGAACCAGGAAAGTGGGTTGATTCAAAAACAGGTTTTGAACTTCCATTGGTCTCTGGCAAAGCTTCTGTAATATTCTGGAGAGCCATCCGCTTGTACTTAGCTCGGCTGTTCTTAAACCAGATCTGGAAAAGAAGGAAGATATCAGAAGAATGCCTCTTGTCCCCTAACAGGACCACAAGGTGAAGATTTTGGATAAAAGGTGTTTGTATAGCAATGATTCACATGTCAGAAACAAAGAAGCAGGAAACTCAAGATGGCTAAGATATTACAATAAAGTAGATTGTGTATGACCAGACAACATAAGACTGGGGAGATTGAGCCATTGTGTCCTGTATTTTAGCAGGAGCTCTGATGATTATGTTTCTGAGACCCTGCATGGAAACAATTCTATTTTATATTGCTACCAGGTTGATAAAAATTTGAGTCCCAGCATTTGATTCATAAATATCCACCACCTAAAACTGTCATCACAGCCCTAAGCATTTAAGAACAAAATTAAAATTTCTGATGGGAAAGTGTAGATTTTTGCTGTTGGATTGAGGGAAAAGAGAGGGGCAGACCTTGATGTCCCTCGCTGTCACACCAACTAACTCTGCCAGCTTCACACATTGATCCTGGTTTGGGTACTGACACTTATCAAAATGTTCTTGCAGCAGTTGCTTTTGTTTTTTGGAGTGAGTACACAATGCGTTCCTTCCGCCCCTTTCTTGAAGTCACAGGGCCAGATTGATGGTCACCATATTTCTCTGACAGTACCACAGATCCTATGAGAACATGGAAACAAGATTTCAATTATGTATTTGATAACTTAGACGCCCTGAGGGTTTTTTCAAAGTAGGTAAACCTGGGCCCAGTACAGGATCTAGTTGCATTTGGATACCTGATTTTCTTGATGGTCCTTGGAACTCTTGCTGATGTAGGTCCCTTTCAGGGACTGAAAGACTTGATTGCATTGGATTTGTTGGGGTCAATATGGGATTGTAATGAACTTGAAAGGGTAAGTTCCTTGCAGTCTCTTGAAGCCTTTGGGGTCTGGTTTCTATGGGTGCACTTGAAGGCATTAGGAATTTTGGATACAAGGAGGGACCTTCAGCCCTATGTGTGTTCCGAACTTATTGGAATATGTTCCCGTTCTGGAGAATCTAGTAAAAGAAAACACATCAAAAAACGTACAGAGAGCACTGATTTACCCATCCTGCCTACCCAGCATTTGGTTTGGACTGTTACAGAGCAGGAATCAGACAGGAGCTTCATTCTTTCTGAACAACTGCCTCTGTTTCCAAATCTTACAAGTATTCTCAGTATTGAAATAAATATGCACTTGGCTCCAGTATTAACAAGAGGTTGCCAGTCCAGGTAAGCTGTCAATTGAATGTTCATTTCCAATGTTTAAATTTTCCATATCCTACACTTCTGACTGTGAAATTTTGTTGGGACAGACTACTAGCTAGTCTGCCTCTGCCCATGAAAATAAAAGCCTGAAGGCTTCACAGGATTTCTGTGGCATGCAGGGCAACTGACACAAAAGTCAAATCACAAACCCAGGAATTCTGCAAACAGAGTAAATGGACAACTGACACCAAAGTCTGAAGACCTCCCAGTGGCACTGCAGCATGCAGAGAAACTGAATCGACAGTCTGACAGCATGTCTGGAATTCTTTTGCGTGCAGGGAAACAAAACCTACAGTACTTATGCTTCCCTGGTTAACAGCTAAACATAGGGCAACAGCTTGACAAATCCTCTCAAGAGTAAACAGTATGAAGGCATCCCAGTAGATGTGTCACAGCCAGGGCAACATATCTCCAGCTTCTCTGCCCCTCTAAAGAACCCACAATTCAAAGGTCTTCAAGAAGGCCTCCCTGAAGACACATGGCCACCAGGGCAACAAGTCACCAGTGTACATGCCCCTCTGAAGGTTCCACAGTCAGAAGATCCCACAGGAGGTTTGCCACATCCAAGGCAACTGGCCTACCATGAGACTTGAATCAACCTAGGGACAAAAAAGACAACTCCCAAACAGAAACACCCCAACCAGAAAAAAACTCCCTATAACCATATGACAAGAGGCAAGAACAAGACCATGAGAAACAGAAGCCAGTAAACTTTGGCATTATCAGAAACTACTTCTCCCACCACAGCAAGCCCTGGATAGACAAATGCACTTGAAAGTCAGGAAGATGAACTAAAATCTTATCTTAATGATAATAGAATCCTTTTAAAGTGATATAAATAACTCACATAAAGAAATATAATAAAACGCAAGTGAACAGGTAGAAGCACTTAGAGAAGAAACACATAAATCCCATACAGGAAGATACAATCACAAAAGTGAAAGTTTTTATTAATGCAGTCCAAGACCTAGAATTGGAAGTAGATATAACAAAGACAAATATAGGCAACCCTGGAAATTGAAAACCAAGGAATGAGATCTGGGATAATTAATCATTACCAGGAGAATACAAGAGATAGAAGAAAGAAAGCAGCAGTCTCAACTAACCTGGGCCCCCCAAGATCTCTCAGAAACTAGGCAACCACCAATTAAGCGTACACAAGCTGATATGAGGCCCCCAACACATACTCATCAGAAAACTGTGGGACTGTACTCCCTCAGAAAAGATGTACCTAACCCTAAAAAGGCTGGAGGCCTGAAGTGGTCAGGGAGTTCTTATAGGTAGGGGGTGGGGTGAAGACATTCTCCCTGAGAAGGAAACTAGACTTACAGGATGTGGAACTTTCCGTGGGAGGACCAGAAGGGGGATAAAATCTGGACTGTAAAAAAGATTAAATATTTTTTAAACAAAGGAATATTATCATAATTGGAAAAACATGATCCCAGATTCTCCTCCTTGCAGTATGACACCCTGTGACAAAATAAAGAATCAAGGGCCATGGAACATGTCCCATTTCCATGGACCCTTTCCACTCCCGTATTCTAAACAAGAGCATTGATGATCTAATTTCTCTGGATGTTAGAAGGCACGTACACCTAAGCCAGATCCCCCTGATACTGAAGTTCTATACCAAGGACTTAGCCTTAATTGAATCTCCCTATCAAGAACCCTCCCACAGGCTCCTCCTTTCATCCTCTAGAATCCAGCAGCTATACACACCCTGTTGTAACATCCAGTCTGTAGCCACAACTTAATGTCTAACGGAAATATGGCCAGATCACAGACTTTTTTTGTACTCTTTTCTTTTGTGACTGAGTTTCGCTAAATGAACTATGCTGTATGTGAGTCAAACAGAACACAAGGCTGAAACAGAATTCAGAAGGATCAGCCTAACTGTTACTTCCCAAGCAGGGCTAAGACTAAAGGTGTGTAACAAAGAACTGAGCCATCCTGTAGGATTTCCTCCTAACATGGGCTCCATCGAGAAAATAAAAATTTTCCTTACTCTCTAGGAGCAATCTCAAAAAATGCGTCTCTTCTCATCCTGATGCCAAGAGGACATGCACGTTTCCGGCCACCACTAACACCTATTTATTTCTCCAAACTTTCTCTTCTGAGACTGAGGCAGGTTCCATGTGCATGCCCCTGACTTCCTGATTCACACTATACATGCAAGCCAGGGCTCACAATTACAAAAACCCACTTGCCATTAGTTTCCGAGTCCTGGGATTAAAGGTGTGGTCCATGCATCCAAAATGGTTACAGATTTTAGATGAAGCAGGGCCTGCTCAGCCAAACACCATCCAAGATGGAGTAAGAATGCCACTACTATGCCTTATCTAGGCAATCTGGAGCCTCAATTGGTCCCAAGGTCACTTGAGATCCCATTGTCAGTTCTTTCCTTTGTCCTATAGACAGGCCTCACTATCTATTGATCCAGGCTTTCTGAACAGCCCAGGATTCAATCTTGTGCTTAGAATGAAGAATAGAGCCCCTTGAGGTCTCTTGAAAGCTCATCCATAGAGTGCCCCGATCAGGGCAAATCACTGCTCTGCACTGTTCACATTTATGGGATAGACTTGAACCATCTACTAAATTTAAATAACATCTTCTGCATGTATACAGGGCATATTTTATACTTCACCAATCAAACACCCATACAGGCTAAAAAAATCACCAAAAATCCTCCTCCACTGTCTCCCAAATTTTCCCCAACTTGATATCCCCTTTACATAGCAACCTTAGACATTTCATGCAACTCACCAATTCACCAGGAATGAAGAGGGTTCCTGTAACCTGCTCAGTCCTCTGTCTTTGAATTCTCCTTAGAAGACCTGCCCATATATATCTCTCCTAACCTGGAATTCAAAGCCCCTCCCACCCTTTGGCTCCTCCCACTTGCAATATTCAAATCCATTATTCTCTCCCACCCTTTGATGCTACTCCAGGTGTAGCCTCATTTTATAGAACCCATGAATTTAAATTTTTTGGTTTGTAATCCTTTATTTCTTTACATTTTATATTTTACTTTTATTACTTCCTAGTTCAGCTGTTACTTTCCTCCCAGACTTCCCTCCCACAATTTTTCATCACATTCCTAATCCCATGTCTCCAAGAGAATGCCTTCCACACCAGGCCTTTCGTCTGGTTTAAATAATTTGATGTGTGTAGCCATCTTACTTTTGTTTCTGTCTGGTTTTTAAGGTATAAATATGTTCTGCATGTCTTGGTTATATAGTTTTGACTGGGAGTGCATTGAATCTGTAGTTTGCTTTTGGCAAGGTGGCCATTTTTACTACCTTAATTCTGCCAATCCATGATCATGAAAGAGATCTTTCCATATTCTGAGATCTGCTTTGATTTCTTTCTTCAGAGACTTGAAATTCTTGTCATACAAATTTTTCACTTGCATACTTAGAGTGACACCAAGATATGTAATGTTATTTGTGACTATGGTAAAGGGTGTCATTACCCTATTTTCTTTCTCAGCTTATTTATCCTTTGAGTAGAGGAAGGCTACTGATTTGATTGAGTTAATTTTGCATCCAGCCACATGGCAGAATTTGTTTCTCAGTTGTAGGAGTTCTCTAGTGTTGTTTTATTTGGTTGCATAAGTATACTATCATATCATCTGCAAATAGTGATGTTTTGACTACGTCCTTTCCAGTTTGTAACATTTTGACAAGTGTTACAAACTGTACCTCCTTTTGTTCTCTAAATGCTCTAGATAGATCTTCAAGTACTATATTGAATAAATAGGGAAAGAGTGGGCAACATTTTCTGGACCATAATTTTCGTAGGATTACTTCAAATTTCCTCTATTTAGTTTGATGTTGGCTTCTGGTTTGCTGTATATTGCTTTTACTATGTTTTGGTATAGGCCTTGAATTCCTGATCATTCCAAGACTTTTAACATGAAGGGATAGTGAATTTTGTCAAATGCTTTCTCAGCATCTAACTAAATGATCTTGTGGGGTATTTTTTTTTGAGTTTCTTTATGTAGTGGATTACATTGAAAGATTTCTATATATTGAACCACACTTGCATTGCTGTGATGAAGCCTATTTGATCCTGGTGAATTACTGTTTTGATGTGTTCTTGGATTCGGTCAGCAAGAATTTTATTGAGTAGTTTTGGATCACTGTTCTCAAGGGAAATTGGTCTGGAATTCTCTTTCCTTGTTTAATCTTTGTTTGGTTTATGTATAAGCAATACTGTGGCTTCATATAATGAATTGTGAAGGATACCTCGGGTTTCTGATTTGTGGAATAGTTTGAAAAGTATCCGTAGTAGGTCTTCTTTGAAGAACTGATAGAATTCCCAACAAACACATCTGGTCCTGTGTTGTTGTTGTTGTTGTTGTTGTTGTTGTTGTTTTTGGTGGTGGTGGTGGTGGTGGTGGTGGTTGTGGTTGTGGTGGTGATGGTGGTGTTTTGGGAAGACTGTTAATAACTGAATCTATTTCCTCACGTGTTATGGGACTATTTTGATGGTTTATCTGATCAGGTTTTAACATTGGCAGCTGGCATGTGTCTACAAAATTGTCCATTTCATCCAGATTTCCCAATTTTGTTGAATATAAGCGTTTGTAGTAGGATCTGATGATATTTGGAATTTCTGCAGTTTCTGTTGTTATATCTCCTTTTTCATTCCAATTTTATTAATTTGCGTGTTTCCTCTATTCCTTCTTGTTAGTCTGCTAAGTGTTTATCTATCTTGTTGATTTTCTCAAAGAACCAACTCTTGGTTTTGTTGATTCTTTGTATAATTCTTTTTGTTTCTACTTTGTTGATTTTGGCCTTGAATTTGTTTATTCCCCGCCATGTATTCCTCTTGGATGTATTTGTTTCATTTGGTTGTAGAGCTTTCAGATGTTCTGTCAAGCTGCTAATGTAAGCGCTCTGCATTTCCTTGTTGGAGGCACTTAACTATATGAGTTTTTCTCTTAGCACATATGACTATTGACAGCTTTTCAGGATTTCTAGTTGCAACTGCTTTAAGAGGAGAACCTTCTAGAAAGGTTATTGTTCATTGTTTACAGACTTTTACTGCTAAGGGACTGCCTAAAGTTGGCAAGACAGATAATGGGCCTGCATACACTTGAAACAGCTTTGAACAATTTTGCAAGGAATTTGGAATTGAACATAAAACTGAAATTCCTCATGATCCAATGGGACAAGGAATTGTTGAATATATCTGAAAAATTAGCTTTAGAAAACAAAACAGGGTGAGTATTAACTTCCAAGGTCACCAAAAGCACATCTCGCTTTTGCATTATTTGTTTTAATTTTTTGTAAACTGATGCTAAAGGTCAGTCTGCAGTTGATCATCGCTGGCATCCAGACACTTCCAGTTCATATGCCATGGTTAAATGTTGAGATCCTTTAACTAATACTTTGGAATGGCCGCAACCCTGTTTTAATACGGGAATGAGATCCTGTTTGTGTTTTTTCACATAAAGGAATTGGAGATCAATGACTACTGAAAAGATTGTTTCGCCAAGTGGACACAGATCCTGAGCCTTCTAATGATTATGATACTAATGATGAAGGCATCTCAGGATCCCTATGAGCCATCTAAATTAACCTGAAGTGTATTCTTTGCCCTTACTGGATAGCAGGTGTTTTCTATCAATTCTCAAAGCCACCCTCCTTACACCAGGAGGCTTGATCTTGTTTGGATCTTTGTCAGCTCCCAGTTTAGGCACTTAACTAAGCAATTACCCCTTGGAGGTTCACTTGAGTATGATGGAAAAGAGTCCTGCTCCACAAATCCTTGGTCATGTGAAGGTTTTATCTGAAAGGTGGGATGTAGACATCCAGTGCTTAGAGACCATTTAAGCATTTGTTCTTTTCACATGTGTCCTTGAGATGGCAGGACTAGATCCCATGGTCATAGTTGGGTGGTGCAGAAGATTATTTTCTGTGCTGTTTGGAAATGTGAGACCACAAGGAATGTTTACTGGAAGCCCCAAAGAGATTTAATTACAGTTGCTAGGATTTCAACAGGTTCTGGCCTATCTAGTTCTAGTTATAACGGCAATGGACATTGTTTCTTCAGGGTTTTAGTTGTGCCAAAGCTGCGCTGTCTGGAACCTGGAAAGGAGTAGCATCCTAGGTTAGTTTTCTCTGTAACCCAATTCCAGTGTCTGGAAAAAATGTTAGAGAAGGCTGGATTAAGGGAAGGACTTGGACACTTTGGCTTTATAAGGAAGATTATGATTATGGACTACTTGTTTGTTTTTTTTTGTTTGTTTGTTTGTTTGTGACAGGGTTTCTCTGTGTAGCCCTGGCAGTCCTGGAAGCTACCCTGCAAACCTGGGTGGCCTCAGAAAACTCAGCAATCTGCCTGCCTCTGCCTCCCAATGACAGGGATTAAATGAGTGTACCACCCAGGAGGGGCCCTCTCCCCTTGATCACTAATTGAGAAAATACCCCACAGCTGAATCTCATGGAGGCATTTCCCCAACTGAAGCTCCTTTCTCTGTGAAAGAATGTGTCAAGTTCACACACTAACCCAACCAGTACAACATGTAAAAATGAAGTAAGGCTGGGCATCATAACAGAGCCTTTCAATCCCATTACCTGCAAAGCAAATGGATGAGGATCTCCATTTGTGGAAGGCAGTCTTGTTTACATAAGCATTTCCAGGAGAGTTAGAACTACGTACAAAGGCCCTATGTTAAGAAATCAAAAATAATGCCAGGAGGTGGTAGCACATTCCTTCAATCCCAGCACTTGGGAGCCAGAGGCAGAGAGATTTCTTAATTCAAGGCCAGCCTGGTCTACAGATTGATTGCCAGGACAGCCAGTGTTACACAGAGAAACCCTGTCTCCAAAAACAAAACAAAAAAATCCAAAATAAAATAAGATGAATAAATCTTTGTAATGGAAAAACAAAACAACTGTCATTGTACTAGCTGTTCTGCCAAGAGTAATTATAAAAATTCCTTTCAGAAAATAATTAACACTATTTTACCTACAATCTGATTTAATACTACCTAATGAATATTTACTTTGGGTGACATCATCACTCTTCATATCCCCGGATATTCTGGAATAGTCTCAAACTCACTCAGAGTTTGACTCTGCCTCCCAATACTGACCATAAAGTCATGTAACACCACTCCTGGATTAATTTTTCTAAACAGGCTTTGGGAACAAAGAACAGGATGCCCTGGAGAATAGAATCCTTCCATCACAATTCATGGCAATAAAAGTGAGCCCTTCCAGCCTGACGGGGGTGGTGCACTCCTTTATTCCCAAAACTTGGAAGGCAGAGGCAGGCAGATTTCTCAGTTCCAGGCCAGTCTGGTCTAAAGACTGAGTTCCAGGGCAGCCAGAGCTACACAGAGAAAAACTGTCTCAAAAAACAACAACAACAAAAGTGAGCCCTACCACACCCAACTTAATTCATTTTCTACAAGTTCATTTGCATTTGTTCAGTTTTCTGTGAGTGTTCATGTCTCATGTGTGCGGTCCCTGTGCCTCAAAAAGGGATTCAGAGCCCCTGCGTCTGGAGTTATAGCATATATGGGATTCCAGACCAATTAGGAACCAAATTTCAAGAATCAAGATCAACAAGCAATCTTTTCTTTTGTTGTAAATGTAGGTGTATACATGAACATGTGTCAGTAATGTGCAAGCATGCCTGGAACCCTACAGACAGAAGGAGGGCTAAGACTCCAAAGGAATACAATTCCCAATGGATGGTTCTGAGCCACATAGTGGAGGTTGGGAACTCAACCAGGCTTTCCTGATGAAGCAACTATTGCTCTGACTCACTGAGCCATCACTCCATCTCCACAATAAGTAACCCTCAGTTAAATCCAGCTCTAGTTCCATAATGCTAAGAGTTTTGATATTTTGCAATGGTATGTAGTAAAAGAGATCACATTCAATTAAATTCAAGTTAGATATGGTGGTGCACTCCTTAAGCCCAACACTTGGAATACCAAAGCAGGTAGATCTCTGTGAGTTCCAGACCAGCCTTGACTACAGAGTAAGTCACAGGACTACCATGGCTGTTACAGTATAAAAAACTGTCTCAAATAAAAGAGACAGATCAAACTGTACTCAAGAAAGCACTGTTATGAATGCAAATCAAAACAACCCTGAGATTTCACCTTACACCAGTAAGAATGGCTAAGATTAAAAATTCAGGAGAAGCAGATGTAGGCGAGGATGTGGAGAAAGAGGAACACTCCTCCACTGCTTGTGGGGTTGCAAATTGGTACAACCACTCTAGAAATCAGTCTGGCAGTTCCTCAGAAAACTGGGAACCTCACTTCCAGAAGATCCTGCTATACCACTCCTGGGCATATACCCAGAAGATTTTCCCAGCATGTAATAAGGATACATGTTCCACTATGTTCATAGCAGCCCTATTTATAATTGCCAGAAGCTGGAAAGAACCCAGGTATCCCTCAACAGAAGAGTGGATGCAAAAAAATGTGGTATATATACACAGTGGAGTACTATTCAGCCATTAGAAACAATGAATTCATGAAATTCTTAGGCAAATGGATGGAGCTGGAGAACATCATACTAAGTGAGGTAACCCAGACTCAAAAAATGAATCATGGTATGCACTCACTAATAAGTGGATATTAACCTAGAAAACTGGAATACCAAAAACATAATCCACACATCAAATGAGGTACAAGAAGAACAGAGGAGTGGCCCCCAGTTCTGGAAAGACTCAGTCAAGCATTATAGCACAAAACCAGAACAGGGAATTGGGAAGGGGTAGGGGGGAGAACAGGGGGAGGGAAGGGGGCTGATGGGACTTTCGGGGTTTGGGGTTCTAGAAAAGGGGAAATCATTTGAAATGTAAATGAAAATATATCGAATAAAGAAAAGAAAGTACTTTTATTTAAAGAAAAATTAACTGCACATTAGTTAGGAAAAGAAACTGAGAGTAACAGACTCATTTGGCACACATCTATAAAATCAGCAGAGTGGATGTTGGAGAAGAATGGAAAAACCTGGGGACCAGCCCTCTTGGGAGCTCTCACAGACTCAGTAGCCAACAAAAGACCACACACACACACACACACACACACACACACACTCACACACACACACACACACACACACACATGGGTTGAACTTAGGCCCCCATAATATATTTAGCAGATGTGCACCTCAGTCTTCATGTGGGTCCCCCAATAACTAGATTGGAAGCTATTGGCTGTCTCTGGAGCCATTCTTCTACCTAGGCTGCCTTGAGTGGCCTCAAAAGGAGAGGATGCACCTGATCCTGCAGAGACTTGATGCATTAGGTTCAAGGTAGACCCATGGGGAAACCCTATGAGAGAAAGGGAATAGAGTAGTGACTGTCAGGTAATGTTGTGAGGTAGGTAGTGTTGAGAACATAAAATGGATATACTTATTAATGGGAAACACTGCCTAGACAAAGATGAAGGAGAAACTGAGGCAGTTTCCAATTAATTGCCAGCACAAATTGTAAACCATCCTATGGGCAAGTACCAACCCCTGACACTATCAATGATACTCTGTTATGTTTGTCAATGGGAACCTTGCATAACTATGCTATGCTCATTGTTATACTCCTGGAGAACTGGCTAGCCCAATTTTAATCTGATGCCTGCCATTCAGCAACCAATGAGACCTAAAGCAGAGGCACATAGGCAGAAATATAGGAAGAGCCACGGAAGCGCCACAGAACGGGTAAAAGACTGCAGTAGTTAGAGCAGTTTACCATACCAAGAAAACACAGCCCACCGGATCAAATAAGCTAGGCTTTCAGAGATTTACAGAGATGGAAGCAACAATCAGGCAGTTTGTATAGGTCTGACCAAGGTCCCTACATATGTGGTCCTGTAGCTTGGAGTGCCTGTCTTTGTCACTGAGGTAGATTTCTATGTAGCAAAATGCTGGATCCTGTTTACATATCCAGTCTGTTAGTCTATGTTTTTATTGGTAAATTATGTTCATTGAGATTAAGAGATATTAAGGAAAAGTGATTGTTGCTCCCGGTTATTTTTGATGTAATTTTTATGTTTGAGTGCTTCTCCTCTTTTGGATGTGTTGAAAGATTATTACTTCCTTTTTATAAGGTGTAGTTTCCCTCCTTGTGCTGGCATTTTATACTATCCTTTGTAGGGCTGGATTTGTGGAAAGATAATGGGCAAATTTTGTTTTATCATGGAATATCTTAGTTTTTCCATATATGGTGATAAGAGTTTTGGTGGGTATAGTAGTCTGGGCTAGCATTTGTTTTCTCTTATGATCTTTATGAGATCTGCACAAGATCTCCTTGTTTTCATGGTCTCTGGTGAGAAGTCTGGTGTAATTCTGATAAGTTTTCCTTTCCATTACAGGTTTGAATGGTCTTTCTTTGTCAAGTGCATATCTGTTCTTGTCCAGTCTGTTTGGATTTCTGTAGGCTTCTTGAATGGTCACAGGCATCTCTCTCTTTACGTCAGGGAAGTTATCTTCTACAATTTTGTTGAAGTTACTTACGGGTCAATTAAGTTGTAAATCTTTATGCTCCTCTATACCGGTAGTCCTTAGGTTTGCTCCTCTCATTGTGGTCTGGATTTCCTGAATGTTTTGGGTTACACGGTTTCTGCATTTTGCATTTTCCTTGATGGTTGAGTCAATGCTTTCTATGGTATCTTCAGCATCTGAGATTCCTTCATCTAACTCTTCTATTCTGTTGCTGATGCTTGTATCTATGACTCTTGAATTCTTACCAAGGTTTTCTATCTCCAGAGTTGTATCCCTTTGTGATTTCTTTGTTGTTTCTAGTTCCACTATTAGATCCTGTATGGTTTTGTTCAATTCCTTCACCTGTTTTTTTTTGTTTCTTTGGTTTGTGTGTGTGTGTGTGTGTGTGTGTGTGTGTGTGTGTGTGTGTGTGTGTGTGTGTTCCTGTAATTCCTTAAGAAAGTTTTGTGTTTTCTCTTTAAGGGCTTCTACCTGTTGACAAATGTTCTCCTGTTTGTATTTAAGGGAACTATTTATGTCCTCTCTGACGTCCTATATCAGCATCATGAGATGTAATTTTAAATCCAGATCTTGTTTTTCTGGTGTGTTGGGGTATCCAGGACTTGCTGTTGTGGGAGAACTGGGTTCGCATGGTTCCATGTTGACTTGGTTTGTTGCCAGTGTTCTTGCATTTGATTTTTGCCATCTGGTTATCTCTGGTGCTAGCTGGTCTTGATGTCTCTGTCTGTGGTTTAACTGTGCTGCTAGCCTATGTATCTGAACTCCAGGGAGACCCATTCTCTCTAGGAGGAGTTTATGTATGCAGAGCTGGGATAATGTGTGAGCTCAGGTGTACATAAAGAAATCAAAAGTATCCTGTCACCAGCTGATTCTTGATTCCTGTGTCCTGATGGTTCTTAGCAGGTCCCACTTTGTCCAGAAATTTGAGAATGGTGGTGGCCTCACCTTTGGACACAGATTGGTAGGCACTCCTGAAAGACTAGCTTCCTTGTGGTGGTATTTCTATATGTAATTCTGTGGCCCAGCATCTTATCTGGATGCAGACAAAAATCAGAAGTCTTCTGTCCCAGGCTGATCCTGGGTACCTGTGTTCTCAGGATTTTGGGCTGGTTCCTCTGAGCAGCAGGGGTGGTCCTCCCTGTGCTCTCAAACCTCTCTGCACTCCTGTGTGGTTAGCTATCTCCCTGATTAACCAGGATATGGCACTCTGTGGGAGAGGATCGTCCCCAGCTGGAGATAGAAACCAAACGCTTCCTGCCTGGGAGTACTTGACATGATCCTCTGAGCAACAGGGATTCTCCTAGCTGTGCTCTCTGGCTTCTCCACACTTCTGTGTGTCTGCTATCTCTGTGCATCACCTGGATATTTGCTTTATCGTTAGAAGTGTTAAAAATCTCATCCATCGTGAAGGATAATTCTGCTACCAGTAATAGCCTTCTAACTGACAACCACATCTGTGAGATCAAGGGACAGAATGTCAGTGCCTGGAAGGATGCTCAGACTGCAGATAGACTGTCAAAAGCTGGGACTGTGGTTACCCTCACGATCATGCCTGCTTTTATCTGGGAACATTATTAAACGGATAGCTCCCAGCATTATGAAAAGCATGATGGTTCACTCCAGTCCTGAACTTTAAATGCCTTGTACAGTGAATCACATCACAGCTGAATGTTTCCAGCTTTCCTCTTTGCCTACTTCTCTATTTCTCACATGATGCTTTCCTGGAACCTGAGGGAATATGGTGCTTGGAAGCCTTTCTATTTTCTATCATAGCTGGGAACCTCACTCTATTTCATATCAGCTTCTGATTTGAAGATAGATGTGTAGCCTTAGCCAGGTTCTAGAGATGTAAAACACTCAAAGTTTTACTTACATTCCTAGATTTGGTTCTTTACTGGGAACCTGATGTGTTTATATAAGCCATGGTTATTAGGATAAATGGTGTAGGCTTAGCTTTCCCTGAGAACTGGTCAGCTTTCTCCTAGAACAAAGCACGATGTTAGTCATGTGTTTCAGTTCTGTGGCATACTTTGAATTTAGTACATCAGCATAGTACATTGCCTTTGATAGTTATTTTTTAAGTTTTCTCTGTGTGGGTATGTAAAATCCAATTAATCAACACTGTTTTCATTCCAGAGAAGCATTATACAGTTGTGTGTACATTGCAAGACACTGTAATGATTGTCATTAAATCTTAATGACCTTCACATCATATGCTTCAATTGTCACCTTAAATATAATAAGCATTTAGTATAAAAGCCAAAATAGAATTATTGCTGCCTTCTGAAACCTGAAGTGTTACCTCTCTATTAAACTGCTATATGCTATATCTGATCAGCTTACTGGTAAAGCTGAGGTGCCTAGTCATATCAAGATTTTCTAGTCACTGTACAAAGAAAATGCCTAAGAGCTGCCCTATTGCTTTCTGAGAAAACAAAGTGCTGTATATTTCATGTGTAAGTTGTTATACTCAATAACGTTTTGGGTCTCTTATTTACTTAGAGAATAATTTGGTAATATCTAAATTAGGGTTTGAATCCTAATATTATGTAACTTTAGCTAAGTTGGCATGGTTTTAGGTGTTTACCTAGTCGTCTTAATTTGTTCCACTTTCTGAATCCTTAATGTAAACAAAAATGGCAAGGACACTTTATCCTGATTTATTTCTTTCTGAATTAGTTAATCTCCTATTCTATTATAGTATGTGATACTATCGTAATAAAGGTAAAAAACGTTAAAAAATATTAGGGGAAAACTTTACCTAATGTGTTGGGTGAAGAACTATAGGTCAGTGGGACATATGCAGTAGTGACTGGAATGTAAATGGATAATATATGCAATAAAATAATTTTCAGGAACTATTTCTCCTTTTATTTCATGAGAACATAATGTAACAATGAAGAATGAATATTTACAGTTGCTTTGAAACAACCCCTCTATATAAACCACAGTGGTACACAACGTCTACTGAAAGGCCTGGTTAATTCCCAAAAATACTGAGATGAAGGGTGTACATAACACACTTCTTCATGACTATAAATGTCTGGAATGGTCAAGGAGCTGAGAGAAGTAAGTTGGATTTGGGGTGTAATCCAGAGTAAGCCAGTCCTCGGATTTGTCAAAGTCGTCAAGGATTCTTTGCCAGAGTTCCTCTACAGATGGACCTGAACCTCGAGCCTCCTCTGGGCAATGGGTGGCAGCTTCTAGGACATCTGTAGATTCAGTCACTGGAGTAAGCCAGTCCTCGGGTATGTCAAAGTCGTCAATGATTCTTTGCCAGAGTTCCTCTGCAGATGGACCTGAACCTTGAGCCTCCTCTGGGCAATGGGAGGCAGCTTCTAGGACATTTGTAGATTCAGTCACTGGAGTAAGCCAGTCCTCGGATTTCTCCAATTCGTCAAGGATTCTTTGCCAGAGTTCCTCTGCAGATGGACCTGAACCTTGAGCCTCCTCTGGGCAATGGGTGGCAGCTTCTAGGACATCTGTAGATTCAGTCACTGCTAGATCAGTCTGGGCTTCAACTGCTGCTGATTGGCCAGAATCCCAATCTATAATGGGAGCATGGCCAACAAGCAGATCTTCCTGCTGACTACACCTGTCTGCATCACTGGCCTGATAATGATGCAGAGAAGATTCCTGGATGCAGTTGAGTTTGGGAATGGAAAACTCACTAAATGTGCCTGAACACATGGGCTCTCCATTCTCAGCAGCAACAAGAGATATGGAACCAGGAAAGTGGGTTGATTCAAAAACTAGTTTTGAACTTCCATTGGTCTCTGGCAAAGCTTCTGTAATATTCTGGAGAGCCATCCGCTTGTACTTAGCTCGGCTGTTCTTAAACCAGATCTGGAAAAGAAAGAAGATATCAGAAGAATGCCTGTTGTCCCCTAACAGGACCACAAGGTGAAGATTTTGGATAAAAGGTGTTTGTATAGCAATGATTCACATGTCAGAAACAAAGAAGCAGGAAACTCAAGATGGCTAAGATATTATAATAAAGTAGATTGTGTATGACCAGACAACATAAGACTGGGGAGATTGAGTCAGTGTGTCCTGTATTTTAGCAGGAGCTCTGGTGATTAGATTTCTGAGACCCTGCATGGAAACAATGCTATTCTATATTGCTACCAGGTTGATAAAAATTTGAGTCCCAGCATTTGATTCATAAATATCCCCCACCTAAAACTGTCATCACTGCCCTAAGCATTTAAGAACAAAATTAAAGTTTCTGATGGGAAAGTGTAGATTTTTGCTGTTGGATTGAGGGAAAAGAGAGGGGCAGACCTTGATGTCCCTCGCTGTCACACCAACTAACTCTGCCAGCTTCACACATTGATCCTGGTTTGGGTACTGACACTTATCAAAATGTTCTTGCAGCAGGTGCTTTTGTTTTTTGGAGTACACAATGCGTTCCTTCCGCACCTTTCTTGAAGTTACAGGGCCAGATTGATGGTCACCATATTTCTCTGACAGTACCACAGATCCTATGAGAACATGGAAACAAGATTTCAATTATGTATTTGATAACTTAGACGCCCTGAGGGTTTTTTCAAAGTAAGTAAACCTGGGCCCAGTACAGGATCTAGTTGCATTTGGATACCTGATTTTCTTGATGGTCCTTGGAACTCTTGCTGATGTAGGTCCCTTTCAGGGACTGAAAGACTTGATTGCATTGGATTTGTTGGGGTCAATATGGGACTGTAATAAACTTGAAAGGGTAAGTTCCTTGCAGTCTCTTGAAGCCTTTGGGGTCTGGTTTCTATGGGTGCACTTGAAGGCATTTGGAATTTTGGATACAAGGAGGGACCTTCAGCCCTATGTGTGTTCCGAACCTATTGGAATATGTTCTGGAGAATCTAGTAAAAAAAACACGTCAAAAAACATACAGAGAGCACTGATTTACCCATCCTGCCTACCCAGCATTTGGTTTGGACTGTTACAGAGCAGGAATCAGACAGGAGCTTCATTCTTTCTGAACAACTGCCTCTGTTTCCAAATCTTACAAGTATTCTCAGTATTGAAATAAATATGCACTTGGCTCCAGTATTAACAAGAGGTTGCCAGTCCAGGTAAGCTGGCAATTGAATGTTCATTTCCAATGTTTAAATTTTCCATATCCTACACTTCTGGCTGTGAAATTTTGTTGGGACAGACTACTAGCTAGTCTGCCTCTGCCCATGAAAATAAAAGCCTGAAGGCTTCACAGGATTTCTGTGGCATGCAGGGCAACTGACACAAAAGTCAAATCACAAACCCAGGAATTCTGCAAACAGAGTAAATGGACAACTGACACCAAAGTCTGAAGACCTCCCAGGGGCACTGCAGCATGCAGAGAAACTGAATCGACAGTCTGAAAGCCTGTCGGGAATTCTTTTGCATGCAGGGAAAGAAAACCTACAGTACTTATGCTTCCCTGGTTAACAGCGAAACATAGGGCAACAGCTTGACAAATCCTCTCAAGAGTAAACAGTATGAAAGCATCCCAGTAGATGTGTCACAGCCAGGGCAACATATCTCCAGCTTCTCTGCCTCTCTAAAGAACCCACAATTCAAAGGTCTTCAAGAAGGCCTCCCTGAAGACACACGGCCACCAGGGCAACAAGTCACCAGTGTACATGCCCCTCTGAAGGTTCCACAGTCAGAAGATCCCACAGGAGGTTTGCCACATCCAAGGCAACTGGCCTACCATGAGACTTGAGTCAACCTAGGGACAAAAAAGAAAACTCCCAAACAGAAACACCCCAACCAGAAAAAAAACTCCCTATAACCATATGACAAGAGGCAAGAGCAAGACCATGAGAAACAGAAGCCAGTAAACTTTGGCATTATCAGAAACTACTTCTCCCACCACAGCAAGCCCTGGATAGACAAATGCACTTGAAAGTCAGGAAGATGACCTAAAATCTTATCTTAATGATAATAGAATACTTTTAAAGAGATATGAATAACTCACATAAAGAAATATAAGAAAACGCAAGTGAACAGGTAGAAGCACTTAGAGAGGAAACACATAAATCCCATAAGCAATACAGGAAGATACAATCAAAAAAGTGAAAGTTTTTATTAATGCAGTCCAAGACCTAGAATTGGAAGTAGATATAACAAAGACAAATATAGGCAACCCTGGAAATTGAAAACCAAGGAATGAGATCTGGGATAATTAATCATTACCAGGAGAATACAAGAGATAGAAGAAAGAAAGCAGCAGTCTCAACTAACCTGGACCCCCCAAGATCTCTCAGAAACTAGACAACCACCAATTAAGCGTACACCAGCTGATATGAGGCCCCCAACACATACTCAGCAGAAAACTGTGGGACTGTACTCCCTCAGAAAAGATGAACCTATCCCTAAAAAGACTGGAGGCCCGAAGTGGGCAGGGAGTTCTTATAGATAGGGGGTGGGTTGAAGACATTCTCCCTGAGAAGGAAACTAGACTTACAGGATGTGGAACTTTCCGTGGGAGGACCAGAAGGGGGATAAAATCTGGATTGTAAAAAAGATTAAATATTTTTTAAACAAAGGAATATTATCATAATTGGAAAAACATGATCCCAGTTTCTCCTCCTTGCAGTATGACACCCTGTGACAAAATAAAGAATCAAGGGCAATGGAACATGTCCCATTTCCATGGACCCATTCCACTCCCGTATTCTAAACAAGAGCATTGTTGATCTAATTACTCTGGATGTCAGAAGGCACATACACCTAAGCCAGATCCCCTGATATTGAAGTGCTATACCAAGGACTTAGCCTTAATTGAATCTCCCTATCAAGAACCCTCCCACAGGCTCCTCCTTTCATCCTCTAGAATCCAGCAGCTATACACACCCTGTTGTAACATCCAGTCTGTTGCCACAACTTAATATCTAATGGAAATATGGCCAGATCACAGACTTTTTTTGTACTCTTTTCTTTTGTGACTGAGTTTCGCTAAATGAACTATGCTGTATGTGAGTCAAACAGAACACAAGGCTGAAACAGAATTCAGAAGGATCAGCCTAACTGTTACTTCCCAAGCAGGGCTAAGACTAAAGGTGTGTAACAAAGAACTGAGCCATCCTGTAGGATTTCCTCCTAACATGGGCTCCATCGAGAAAATAAAAATTTTCCTTACTCTCTAGGAGTAATCTCAAAAAATGTGTCTCTTCTCATCCTGCTGCCAAGAGGACATGCACGTTTCCGGCCACCACTAACACCTATTTATTTCTCCAAACTTTCTCTTCTGAGACTGAGGCAGGTTCCATGTGCATGCCCCTGACTTCCTGATTTACACTATACATGCAAGCCAGGGCTCACAATTACAAAAACCCACTTGCCATTAGTTTCCGAGTCCTGGGATTAAAGGTGTGGTCCATGCATCCAAAATGGTTACAGATTTTAGATGAAGGAGGGCCTGCTCAGCCAAACACCATCCAAGATGTCACACTTTTGAGTCAGAATGCCACTACTATGCCTTATCTAGGCAATCTGGAGCCTCAATTGGTCCCAAGGTCACTTGAGATCCCATTGTCAGTTCTTTCCTTTG
The DNA here is from genome assembly GCF_947179515.1 of Apodemus sylvaticus. NCBI lineage: Eukaryota > Metazoa > Chordata > Mammalia > Rodentia > Muridae > Apodemus > Apodemus sylvaticus. Next base: position 196,540,504 of record NC_067472.1, on the reverse strand, counting down.
TCCTATAGACAGGCCTCACTATCTATTGATCCAGGCTTTCTCAACAGCCCAGGATTCAATCTTGTGCTTAGAATGAAGAATAGAGCCCCTTGAGGTCTCTTGAAAGCTCATCCATAGAGTGCCCCGATCAGGGCAAATCACTGCTCTGCACTGTTCACATTTATGGGATAGACTTGAACCATCTACTAAATTTAAATAACATCTTCTGCATGTATACAGGGCATATTTTATACTTCACCAATCAAACACCCATACAGGCTAAAAAAATCACCAAAAATCCTCCACCACTGTCTCCCAAATTTTCCCCAACTTGATATCCCCTTTACATAGCAACCTTAGACATTTCATGCAACTCACCAATTCACCAGGAATGAAGAGGTTTCCTGTAACCCGCGCAGTTCTCTGTCTTTGAATTCTCCTTAGAAGAACTGCCCTTATATATCTCTCCTAACCTGGAATTCAAAGCCCCTCCCACCCTTTGGCTCCTCCTACTTGCAATATTCAAATCCATTATTCTCTCCCAACCTTTGATGCTACTCCAGGTGTAGCCTCATTTTATAGAACCCATGAATTTAAATTTTTTGGTTTGTAATCCTTTATTTCTTTACATTTTATATTTTACTTTTATTACTTCCCAGTTCAGCTGTTACTTTCCTCCCAGACCTCCCTCCCACAATTTTTCATCACTTTCCTAATCCCATGTCTCCAAGAGAATGCCTTCCACACCAGGCCTTTGGTCTGGTTTAAATAATTTAATGTGTGTAGCCATCTTACTTTTGTTTCTGTCTGGTTTTTAAAGTATAAATATGTTCTGCATGTCTTGGTTATATAGTTTTGACTGGGAGTGCATTGAATCTGTAGTTTGCTTTTGGCAAGGTGGCCATTTTTACTACCTTAATTCTGCCAATCCATGATCATGAAAGAGATCTTTCCATATTCTGAGATCTGCTTTGATTTCTTTCTTCAGAGACTTGAAATTCTTGTCATACAAATTTTTCACTTGCATACTTAGAGTGACACAAAGATATGTAATGTTATTTGTGACTATGCTAAAGGGTGTCATTACCCTATTTTCTTTCTCAGCTTATTTATCCTTTGAGTAGAGGAAGGCTACTGATTTGATTGAGTTAATTTTACATCCAGCCACATGGCAGAAATTGTTTCTCAGTTGTAGGAGTTCTCTAGTGTTGTTTTATTGGGTTGCATAAGTATACTATCATATCATCTGCAAATAGTGATGTTTTGACTACCTCCTTTCCAGTTTGTAACATTTTGACATGTGTTACAAACTGTACCTCCTTTTGTTCTCTAAATGCTCTAGATAGATCTTCAAGTACTATATTGAATAAATAGGGAAAGAGTGGGCAACATTTTCTGGACCATAATTTTAGTAGGATTACTTCAAATTTCCTCTGTTTAGTTTGATGTTGGCTTCTGGTTTGCTGTATATTGCTTTTACTACGTTTTTGTTTAGGCCTTGAATTCCTGATCATTCCAAGACTTTTAAGATGAAGGGATAGTGAATTTTGTCAAATGCTTTCTCAGCATCTAACTAAATGATCTTGTGGGGTATTTTTTTTCGAGTTTCATTATGTAGTGGATTACATTGAAAGATTTCTATATATTGAACCACACTTGCATTGCTGTGATGAAGCCTATTTGATCCTGGTGAATTACTGTTTTGATGTGTTCTTGGATTCGGTCAGCAAGAATTTTATTGAGTAGTTTTGGATCACTGTTCTCAAGGGAAATTGGTCTGGAATTCTCTTTCCTTGTTTAATCTTTGTTTGGTTTATGTATAAGCAATACTGTGGCTTCATATAATGAATTGTGAAGGATACCTCGGGTTTCTGATTTGTGGAATAGTTTGAAAAGTATCCGTAGTAGGTCTTCTTTGAAGAACTGATAGAATTCCCAACAAACACATCTGGTCCTGTGTTTTTGTTGTTGTTGTTGTTGTTGTTGTTGTTGTTGTTGTTGTTTTTGGTGGTGGTGGTGGTGGTTGTGGTTGTGGTGGTGATGGTGGTGTTTTGGGAAGACTGTTAATAACTGAATCTATTTCCTCACGTGTTATGGGACTATTTTGATGGTTTATCTGATCAGGTTTTAACATTGGCAGCTGGCATGTGTGTACAAAACTGTCCATTTCATCCAGATTTCCCAATTTTGTTGAGTATAAGCTTTTGTAGTAGGATCTGATGATATTTGGAATTTCTGCAGTTTCTGTTGTTATATCTCCCTTTTCATTCCAATTTTATTAATTTGCATGTTTCCTCTATTCTTTCTTGTTAGTCTGCTAAGTGTTTATTTATCTTGTTGATTTTCTCAAAGAACCAACTCTTTGTTTTGTTGATTCTTTGTATAATTCTTTTTGTTTCTACTTTGTTGATTTTGACCTTGAATTTGTTTATTCCCTGCCATGTATTCCTCTTGGATGTATTTGTTTCATTTGGTTGTAGAGCTTTCAGATGTTCTGTCAAGCTGCTAATGTAAGCTCTCTCCATTTCCTTGTTGGAGGCACTTAACTATATGAGTTTTTCTCTTAGCACATATGACTATTGACAGCTTTTCAGGATTTCTAGTTGCAACTGCTTTAATAGGAGAACCTTCTAGAAAGGTTATTGTTCATTGTTTACAGGCTTTTACTGCTAAGGGACTGCCTAAAGTTGGCAAGACAGATAATGGGCCTGCATACACTGGAAACAGCTTTGAACAATTTTGCAAGGAATTTGGAATTGAACATAAAACTGAAATTCCTCATGATCCAATGGGACAAGGAATTGTTGAATGTATCTGAAAAATTAGCTTTAGAAAACAAAACAGGGTGAGTTTTAACTTCCAAGGTCACCAAAAGCACATCTCGCTTTTGCATTATTTGTTTTAATTTTTTGTAAACTGATGCTAAAGGTCAGTCTGCAGTAGATCATCGCTGGCATCCAGACACTTCCAGCTCATATGCCATGGTTAAATGTTGAGATCCTTTAGCTAATACTTTGGAATGGCCCTAACCCTGTTTTAATACGGGAATGAGATCCTGTTTGTGTTTTTTCACATAAAGGAATTGGAGATCAATGACTACTGAAAAGATTGTTTCGCCAAGTGGACACAGATCCTGAGCCTTCTAATGATTATGATACTAATGATGAAGGCATCTCAGGATCCCTATGAGCCATCTAAATTAACCTGAAGTGTATTCTTTGCCCTTACTGGATAGCAGGTGTTTTCTATCAATTCTCAAAGCCACCCTCCTTACACCAGGAGGCTTGATCTTGTTTGGATCTTTGTCAGCTCCCAGTTTAGGCACTTAACTAAGCAATTACCCCTTGGAGGTTCACTTGAGTATGATGGAAAAGAGTCCTGCTCCACAAATCCTTGGTCATGTGAAGGTTTTATCTGAAAGGTGGGATGTAGACATCCAGTGCTTAGAGACCATTTAAGCATTTGTTCTTTTCACATGTGTCCTTGAGATGGCAGGACTAGATCCCATGGTCATAGTTGGGTGGTGCAGAAGATTATTTTCTGTGCTGTTTGGAAATGTGAGACCACAAGGAATGTTTACTGGAAGCCCCAAAGAGATTTAATTACAGTTGCTAGGATTTCAACAGGTTCTGGCCTATCTAGTTCTAGTTATAACGGCAATGGACATTGTTTCTTCAGGGTTTTAGTTGTGCCAAAGCTGCGCTGTCTGGAACCTGGAAAGGAGTAGCATCCTTGGTTAGTTTTCTCTGTAACCCAATTCCAGTGTCTGGAAAAAATGTTAGAGAAGGCTGGATTAAGGGAAGGACTTGGACACTTTGGCTTTATAAGGAAGATTATGATTATGGACTACTTGTTTGTTTGTTTGTTTGTTTGTTTGTTTGTTTGTTTGTGACAGGGTTTCTCTGTGTAGCCCTGGCAGTCCTGGAACCTACCCTGCAAACCTGGGTGGCCTCAGAAAACTCAGCAATCTGCCTGCCTCTGCCTCCCAATGACAGGGATTAAATGAATGTACCACCCAGGAGGGGCCCTCTCCCCTTGATCACTAATTGAGAATATACCCCACAGCTGAATCTCATGGAGGCATTTCCCCAACTGAAGCTCCTTTCTCTGTGAAAGAATGTGTCAAGTTCACACACTAACCCATCCAGTACAACATGTAAAAATGAAGTAAGGCTGGGCATCATAACAGAGCCTTTCAATCCCATTACCTGCAAAGCAAATGGATGAGGATCTCCATTTGTGGAAGGCAGTCTTGTTTACATAAGCACTTCCAGGAGAGTTAGAACTACGTACAAAGGCCCTATGTTAAGAAATCAAAAATAATGCCAGGAGGTGGTGGCACATGCCTTCAATCCCAGCACTTGGGAGCCAGAGGCAGAGAGATTTCTTAATTCAAGGCCAGCCTGGTCTACAGATTGATTGCCAGGACAGCCAGTGTTACACAGAGAAACCCTGTCTCCAAAAACAAAACAAAAAAATCCAAAATAAAATAAGATGAATAAATCTTTGTAATGGAAAAACAAAACAACTGTCATTGTACTAGCTGTTCTGCCAAGAGTAATTATAAAAATTCCTTTCAGAAAATAATTAACACTATTTTACCTACAATCTGATTTAATACTACCTAATGAATATTTACTTCGGGTGACATCATCACTCTTCATATCACTGGATATTCTGGAATAGTCTCAAACTCACTCAGAGTTTGACTCTGCCTCCAAATACTGACCATAAAGGCATGTAACACCACTCCTGGATTAATTTTTCTAAACAGGTTTTGGGAACAAAGAACAGGATGCCCTGGAGAATAGAATCCTTCCATCACAATTCATGGCATTAAAAGTGAGCCCTTCCAGCCTGACAGGGGTGGTGCACTCCTTTATTCCCAAAACTTGGAAGGCAGAGGCAGGCAGATTTCTCAGTTCCAGGCCAGTCTGGTCAAAAGACTGAGTTCCAGGGCAGCCAGAGCTACACAGAGAAAAACTGTCTCAAAAAACAACAACAACAAAAGTGAGCCCTACCACACCCACCTTAATTCATTTTCTACAAGTTCATTTGCATTTTGTTCAGTTTTCTGTGAGTGTTCATGTCTCATGTGTGCGGTCCCTGTGCCTCAAAAAGGGATTCAGAGCCCCTGCGTCTGGAGTTATAGCATATATGGGATTCCAGACCAATTAGGAACCAAATTTCAAGAATCAAGATCAACAAGCAATCTTTTCTTTTGTTGTAAATGTAGGTGTATACATGAACACGTGTCAGTAATGTGCAAGCATGCCTGGAACCCTACAGACAGAAGGAGGGCTAAGACTCCAAAGGAATACAATTCCCAATGGATGGTTCTGAGCCACATAGTGGAGGTTGGGAACTAAACCAGGCTTTCCTGATGAAGCAACTATTGCTCTGACTCACTGAGCCATCACTCCATCTCCACAATAAGTAACCCTCAGTTAAATCCAGCTCTAGTTCCATAATGCTAAGAGTTTTGATATTTTGCAATGGTATGTAGTAGAAGAGATCACATTCAATTAAATTCAAGTTAGATATGGTGGTGCACTCCTTAAGCCCAACACTTGGAACACCAAAGCAGGTAGATCTCTGTGAGTTCCAGACCAGCCTTGACTACAGAGTAAGTCACAGGACTACCATGGCTGTTACAGAATAAAAAACTGTCTCAAATAAAAGAGACAGATCAAACTGTACTCAAGAAAGCACTTTTATAAATGCAAATCAAAACAACCCTGAGATTTCACCTTACACCAGTAAGAATGGCTAAGATTAAAAATTCAGGAGAAGCAGATGTAGGCGAGGATGTGGAGAAAGAGGAACACTCCTCCACTGCTTGTGGGGTTGCAAATTGGTACAACCACTCTAGAAATCATTCTGGCAGTTCCTCAGAAAACTGGGCACCTCACTTCCAGAAGATCCTGCTATACCACTCCTGGGCATATACCCAGAAGATTTCCCCAGCATGTAATAAGGATACATGTTCCACTATGTTCATAGCAGCCCTATTTATAATTGACAGAAGCTGGAAAGAACCCAGGTATCCCTCAACAGAAGAGTGGATGCAAAAAATGTGGTATATATACACAGTGGAGTACTATTTAGCCATTAGAAACAATGAATTCATGAAATTCTTAGGCAAATGGATGGAGGTGATGAACATCATACTAAGTGAGGTAACCCAGACTCAAAAAATGAATCATGGTATGAACTCACTAATAAGTGGATATTAACCTAGAAAACTGGAATACCAAAAACATAATCCACACATCAAATGAGGTACAAGAAGAACAGAGGAGTGGCCCCAAGTTCTGGAAAGACTCAGTCAAGCATTATAGCACAAAACCAGAACAGGGAATTGGGAAGGGGTGGGGGGGGGAGAACAGGGGGAGGGAAGGGGGCTGATGGAACTTCCGGGGTTTGGGGGCCTAGAAAAGGGGAAATCATTTGAAATGTAAATGAAAATATATCGAATAAAAAAAGAAAGTTCTTTTATTTAAAGAAAAATTAACTGCACATTAGTTAGGAAAAGAAACTGAGAGTAACAGACTCATTTGGCACACACCTATAAAATCAGCAGAGTGGATGTTGGAGAAGAATGGCAAAACCTGGGGACCAGCCCTCTTGGGAGCTCTCACAGACTCAGTAGCCAACAAAAGACCACACATACACACACACACACACACACACACACACACACACACGGGTTGAACTTAGGCCCCCATAATATATTTAGCAGATATGCACCTCAGTCTTCATGTGGGTCCCCCAATAACTAGATTGGAAGCTATTGGCTGTCTCTGGAGCCATTCTTCTACCTAGGCTGCCTTGAGTGGCCTCAAAAGGAGAGGATGTACCTGATCCTGCAGAGACGTGATGCATTAGGTTCAAGGTAGACCCGTGGGGAAACCCTATGAGAGAAAGGGAATAGAGTAGTGACTGTCAGGTAATGTTGAGAGGTAGGTAGTGTTGAGAACATAAAATGGATATATTTATTAATGGGAAACACTGCCTAGACAAAGATGAAGGAGAAACTGAGGCAATTTCCAATTAATTGCCAACACAAATTGTAAACCATCCTATGGGCAAGAACCAACCCCTGACACTATCAATGATACTCTGTTATGTTTGTCAATGGGAACCTTGCATAACTATGCTATGCTCATTGTTATACTCCTGGGGAACTGGCTAGCCCAATTTTAATCTGATGCCTGCCATTCAGCAACCAATGAGACCTAAAGCAGAGGCACATAGGCACACCTGAAAGACTAGCTTCCTTGTGGTGGTATTTCTATATGTCATTCTGTGGCCCAGCATCTTATCTGGATGCAGACAAAAATCAGAAGTCTTCTGTCCCAGGCTGATTCTGGGTACCTGTGTTCTCAGGATTTTGGGCTGGTTCCTCTGAGCAGCAGGGGTGGTCCTCCCTGTGCTCTCAAACCTCTCTGCACTCCTGGGTGGTTAGCTATCTCCCTGATTAACCAGGATATGGCACTCTGTGGGAGAGGATCGTCCCCAGCTGGAGATAGAAACCAAATGCTTCCTGCCTGGGAGTACTTGACATGATCCTCTGAGCAACAGGGACTCTCCTAGCTGTGCTCTCTGGCCTCTCCACACTTCTGTGTGTCTGCTATCTCTGTGCATCACCTGGATATTTGCTTTATCATTAGAAGTGTTAAAATCTCATCCATAGTGAAGCATAATTCTGCTACCAGTAATAGCCTTCTAACTGACAACCACATCTGTGAGATCAAGGGACAGAATGTCGCTGGCATGAAGGATGCTCAGACTGCAGATAGACTGTCAAAAGCTGGGACTGTGGTTACCCTCACGATCATGCCTGCTTTTATCTGGGAATGTTATTAAACGGATAGCTCCCAGCATTTTGCAAAGCCTGATGGTTCACTCCAGTCCTGAACTTTAAATGCATTGTACAGTGAATCACATCACAGCTGAATGTTTCCAGCTTTCCTCTTTGCCTACTTCTCTATTTCTCACATGATGCTTTCCTGGAACCTGAGGGAATATGGAGCTTGGAGGTCTTTCTATTTTCTATCATAGCTGGGAACCTCACTCTATTTCATATCAGCTTCTGATTTGAAGATAGATGTGTAGCCTTAGCCAGGTTCTAGAGATGTAAAACACTCAAAGTTTTACTTACATTCCTAGATTTGGTTCTTTACTGGGAACCTGATGTTTTAATATAAGCCATGGATATTAGGATAAATGGTGTAGGCTTAGCTTTCCCTGAGAACTGGTCAGCTTTCTCCTAGAACAAAGCACGGTGTTAGTCATGTGTTTCATTTCTGTGGCATACTTTGAATTTAGTACATCAGCATAGTACATTGCCTTTGATAGTTATTTTTTAAGTTTTCTCTGTGTGGGTATGTAAAATCCAATTAATCAACACTGTTTTCATTCCAGAGAAGCATTATACAGTTGTGTGTACATTGCAAGACACTGTAATGATTGTCATTAAATCTTAATGACCTTCACATCATATGCTTCAATTGTTACCTTAAATATAATAAGCATTTAGTATAAAAGCCAAAATAGAATTATTGCTGCCTTCTGAAACCTGAAGTGTTACCTCTCTATTAAACTGCTATATGCTATATCTGAGTAGCTTACTGGTAAAGCTGAGGTGCCTAGTCATATCAAGATTTTCTAGTCACTGTACAAAGAAAATGCCTAAGAGCTGCCCTATTGCTTTCTGAGAAAACAAAGTGCTGTATATTTCATGGGTAAGTTGTTATACTCAATAACGTTTTGGGTCTCTTATTTACTTAGAGAATAATTTGGTAATATCTAAATTAGGGTTTGAATCCTAATATTATGTAACATTAGCTAAGTTGGCATGGTTTTAGGTGTTTACCTAGTCGTCTTAATTTGTTCCACTTTCTGAATCCTTAATGTAAACAAAAATGGCAAGGACACTTTATCCTGATTTTTTTCTTTCTTAATTAGTTAATCTCCTATTCTATTACAGTATGTGATACTATCGTAATAAAGGTAAAAAACGTTAAAAAATATTAGGGGAAAACTTTACCTAATGTGTTGGGTGAAGAACTATAGGTCAGTGGGACATATGCAGTAGTGACTGGAATGTAAATGGATATTATATGTATAAAAATAATTTTCAGGATCTGTTTCTCCTTTTATTTCATGAGAACATAATGTAACAATGAAGAATGAATATTTACAGTTGCTTTGAAACCACCCCTCTATATAAACCACAGTGGTACACAACGTATACAGAAAGGCCTGGTTAATTCCCACAAATACTGAGATGAAGGGTGTACATAACACACTTCTTCATGACTATAAATGTCTGGAATGGTCAAGGAGCTGAGAGATGTAAGTTGGACTTGGGGTGTAATCCAGAGTAAGCCAGTCCTCGGATTTGTCAAAGTCGTCTAGGATTCTTTGCCAGAGTTCCTCTGCAGATGGACCTGAACCTTGAGCCTCCTCTGGGCAATGGGTGGCAGCTTCTAGGACATCTGTAGATTCAGTCACTGGAGTAAGCCAGTCCTCGGGTATGTCAAAGTCGTCAATGATTCTTTGCCAGAGTTCCTCTGCAGATGGACCTGAACCTTGAGCCTCCTCTGGGCAATGGCTGGCAGCTTCTAGGACATCTGTAGATTCAGTCACTGGAGTAAGCCAGTCCTCGGATTTGTCAAAGTCGTCAAGGATTCTTTGCCAGAGTTCCTCTGCAGATGGACCTGAACCTTGAGCCTCCTCTGGGCAATGGGTGGCAGCTTCTAGGACATCTGTAGATTCAGTCACTGCTAGATCAGTCTGGGCTTCAACTGCTGCTGATTGACCAGCTATAATGGGAGCATGGCCAACAAGCAGATCTTCCTGTGACTACACCTGTCTGCATCACAGGCTTGATAATGATGCAGAGAAGATTCCTGGATGCAGTTGAGTTTGGGAATGGAATCCTCACTAAATGTGCCTGAACACATGGGCTCTCCATTCTCAGCAGCAACAAGAGGTATGGAACCAGGAAAGTGGGTTGATTCATAAACAGGTTTTGAACTTCCATTGGTCTCTGTCAAAGCTTCTGTAATATTCTGGAGAGCCATCCGCTTGTACATAGCTCGGCTGTTCTTAAACCAGATCTGGAAAAGAAAGAAGATATCAGAAGAATGCCTGTTGTCCCCTAACAGGACCACAAGTTGAAGATTTTGGATAAAAGGTGTTTTTATAGCAATGATTCACATGTCAGAAACAAAGAAGCAGGAAACTGAAGATGGCTAAGATTTTTTAATAAAGTAGATTGTGTATGACCAGACAACATAAGACTGGGGAGATTGAGCCAGTGTGTCCTGTATTTTAGCAGGAGCTCTGATGATTATGTTTCTGAGACCCTGCATGGAAACAATGCTATTCTATATTGCTACCAGGTGGATAAAAATTTGAGTCCCAGCATTTGATTCATAAATATCCACCACCTAAAACTGTCATCACTGCCCTAAGCATTTAAGAACAAAATTAAAGTTTCTGATGGGAAAGTGTAGATTTTTGCTGTTGGATTGAGGGTAAAGAGAGGGGCAGACCTTGATGTCCCTCGCTGTCACACCAACTAACTCTGCCAGCTTCACACATTGATCCTGGTTTGGGTACTGACACTTATCAAAATGTTCTTGCAGCAGGTGCTTTAGTTTTTGGAGTACACAATGCGTTCCTTCCGCCCCTTTCTTGAAGTCACAGGGCCAGATTGATGGTCACCATATTTCTCTGACAGTACCACAGATCCTATGAGAACATGGAAACAAGATTTCAATTATGTATTTTATAACTTAAACTCCCTGAGGGTTTTTTCAAAGTAGGTAAACCTGGGCCCAGTACAGGATCTAGTTGCATTTGAATACCTGATTTTCTTGATGGGCCTTGGAACTCTTGCTGATGTAGGTCCCTTTCAGGGACTAAAAGACTTGATTGCATTGGATATGTTGGGGTCAATATGGGACTGTGATGAATTCGAAAGGGTAAGTTCCTTGCAGTCTCTTGAAGCCTTTGGGGTCTGGTTTCTATGGGTGCACTTGAAGGCATTTGGAATTTTGGATACAAGGAGGGACCTTCAGCCCTATGTGTGTTCCGAACCTATTGGAATATGTTCCCGTTCTGGAGAATCTAGTAAAAGAAAACACCTCAAAAAACGTACAGAGAGCACTGATTTACCCAACCTGCCTACCCAGCATTTGGTTTGGACTGTTACAGAGCAGGAATCAGACAGGAGCTTCATTCTTTCTGAACAACTGCCTCTGTTTCCAAATCTTACAAGTATTTTCAGTATTGAAATAAATATGCACTTGGCTCCAGTATTAACAAGAGATTGCCAATCCAGGTAAGCTGGCAATTGAATGTTCATTTTGCAATGTTTAAATTTTCCATATCCTACACTTCTGGCTGTGAAATTTTGTTGGGACAGACTACTAGCTAGTCTGCCTCTGCCCATGAAAATAAAAGCCTGAAGGCTTCACAGGATTTCTGTGGCATGCAGGGCAACTGACACAAAAGTCAAATCACAAACCCAGGAATTCTGCAAACAGAGTAAATGGACAACTGACACCAAAGTCTGAAGACCTCCCTGGGGCACTGCAGCATGCAGAGAAACTGAATCGACAGTCTGAAAGCCTCTCTGGAGTTCTTCTGCATGCAGGGAAACAAAACCTACAGTACTTATGCTTCCCTGGTTAACAGCTAAACATAGGGCAACAGCTTGACAAATCCTCTCAAGAGTAAACAGTATGAAGGCATCCCAGTAGATGTGTCACAGCCAGGGCAACATATCTCCAGCTTCTCTGCCCCTCTAAAGAACCCACAATTCAAAGGTCTTCAAGAAGGCCTCCCTGAAGACACACTGCCACCAGGGCAACAAGTCACCAGTGTACATGCCCCTCTGAAGGTTCCACAGTCAGAAGATCCCACAGGAAGTTTGCCACATCCAAGGCAACTGGCCTACCATGAGACTTGAGTCAACCTAGGGACAAAAAAGACAACTCCCAAACAGAAACACCCCAACCAGAAAAAACTCCCTATAACCATATGACAAGAGGCAAGAGCAAGACCATGAGAAACAGAAGCCAGTAAACTTTGGCATTATCAGAAACTACTTCTCCCACCACAGCAAGCCCTGGATAGACAAATGCACTTGAAAGTCAGGGAGATAACCTAAAATCTTATCTCCTTAAGATGATAGAATCCTTTTAAAGAGATATAAATAACTCACACAAAGAAATATAAGAAAACACAAGTGAACAGGTAGAAGCACTTAGAGAGGAAACACATAAATCCCATAAGCAATACAGGAAAATACAATCAAAAAAGTGAAAGTTTTTATTAAAGCAGTCCAAGACCTAAAATTGGAAGTAGATATAATAAAGACAAACTTAGGCAACCCTGGAAATTGGACATTGAAAACCAAGGAATGAGATCTGGAATAATTAAGCATTACCAGCAGAATACAAGAGATAGAAGAGAGAAAGCAGCAGTCTCAACTATCCTGGACCCCCAAGATCTCTCAGAAACTAGGCAACTACCAATTAAGCATACACCAGCTGATATGAGCCCCCCATCACATACTCAGCAGAAGACTGTGGGACTGTACTCGCTCAGAGAAAATGTACCTAAACCTAAAAAGACTGGAGGCCCCAAATCAGCAGGGAGTTCTTGAAGGTAGGGTGTGGGGTGGGAACATCCTCCTGGAGAAGGAATCTAGACTTATGGGATATGGAACCAGAAGTGGGTGGACCAGACGGGGGATAAAATCTGGACTGTAAAAAAGAGTAAATGTTTTTTTTTAAAAAAAGTAATGTTATTATAATTGGAAAAACATGTTCCCAGATTCTTCTCCTTGCAGTATGACACCCTGTGTCAAAATAAAGAATCAAGGGCCATGGATCATGTCCCATTGGATTGGACCCCTTTCCACTCCCATATTCTAAACAAGAGCATTGATGATCTAATTACTCTGGATGTTAGAAGGCATGTACACAATGAATTCATGAAATTCTTAAGCAAAAGGATGGAGCTGGAAAATCTCATACTAAGTGAGGTAACCCAGACTCAAAAGATGAATCGTGGTATGAACTCACTAATAAGTGGATATTAACCTAGAAAACTGGAATACCAAAAACATAATCGACACATTAAATGAGGTACAAGAAGAACGTAGGAGTAGCCCCTTGTTCTGGAAAGACTCAAAGAAGCAGTATAGGGCAAAACCAGAACAGAGAAGTGGGAACGGGTAGGTGAGAGAACATGGGGAGGGAAAGGATCTAATGGGACTTTCGGGGAATGGGGGGCTAGAAAAGGGGAAATCATTTGAAATGTAAATAAAAAATATATCGAATAAAAAAAAGAAAAAAAAAGAGCTTACTAATGGGAGTTGTTCAACATTTCCAACAAATGACAGGTTGTGCCTTTAATCAGGAACTGGACTTGTAGATCAATAATTCTAAGTAATATATATTACTTTAACAAGTTTAATTGTGCTTAAAGTATATATAATAAAAATTATCATTATTTTTCATTTCAAATATAAAAAAAAAGAAAGAAAAGATATGGAGAGAGAGGACAGCGTTGTCCAGTACCTGATTTTAGTGGGATTGCTTCAAGTTTCTCTCTGTTTAGGTTGATGTTGGCTATTGGTTTGCTGTATATTACTTTAATGATGTTTAGCTATGGGCCTTGAATTCCTGTTCTTTACAAGACTTTTAGCATGAAAGGATGATGAATGTTGTCAAATGCTTTTTCTGCATCTAATGAGATGTTCATATGTTTATTTTTCCTTGAGTTTGATTATGTAGTGGATTGCATTGATGGATTTCCTTATATTGAACCATCCGTGCATCCCTGGGATGAAGCCTACTTGATTGAGGCGGATGATCATTTTGATGTGTTCTTGATTCGGTTGGCAAGAATTTTATTAAGTATTTTTCATCGATATTCATAAGGGAAATTGGTCTGAAGTTATCTTTCTTTGTTGGATCTTTGTGTGGTTTTTGGTATCAGCGTAATTGTGACCTCAAAGAACCAGTTGGGTAGAGTTCCTTCTGTTTCTATTTTGTGGAATAGTTTGAAGAGTATTGGTGTAAGGTCTTCTATGAAGGTATGATAGAATTCTGCACTGAAGCCATCTGGACCTGTGCTTTTTGTGGTTGGGAGACTTTCTATGACCCTTTTCATTTCTTCAGGTGTTATGGGACTGTTTAGATGATCTATTTGATCCTGATTTAGTTTTGGTGTCGAATATCTGTCTAGGAAACTGTCCATTTCTGCCAGATTCTCCAGTTGTGTTGAGTATAGGCTTTTGTAGTAGGATCTATTGATTTTTTGAATTTTCTCATTTTCTGTTGTTATATCTCCCTTTTCATTTCTAATTTTGTTAATCTGGATACTGTCTCTGTGCCCTTTGGTTAGTCTGGCTAAGGGTTTATCTATCTTGTTGACTTTCTCAAAGAACCAGCTCCTGGTTTTGTTGATTTTTGTATGGTTCTCTTTGTTTCTACTTGGTTGATTTCAGCCCTGAGTTTGATGATTTCTTGCCTTCTACTCCTCCTGGGTGAAATAGCTTCTTTTTGTTCCAAGGCTTTCAGGTGTGTCATTAAGCTGTTAGTAAATTTTCTCTCCATTTTCATTTTGGAGGCACTCTGCCTTATGAGGTTTCCTCTTAGCACTGCTTTCATTGTGTCCCATAGATTTGGGTATGATGTGTCTTTATTTTCATTAAATTTAAAAAAGTCTTTAATTTCTTTCTTTATTTGTTCCTTGACCAACATATCATTGAGTAGAATATTGTTCAGTTTCCATGTGTATGTGGGTGTTCTGTTGTTTTTGTTGCTATTGAAGACCACTTTTACTCCATAGTTATCTGATAGGAGGCATGGGATTATTTAGATCTTATATTTGTTGAGGTCTGTCTTGTGGCCAATTATATGATCGATTTTGGAGAAGGAACTATGAGGTGCTGAGAAAAAGGTATATTCATTTGCTCTGGGATAAAATGTTTTTTATATATATATATATATATATATATATATATATATATATATATATATATATATATATATATATATATAACTGTTATATATGTTATATATGATAAGTGTATATATATATATATATTTAAAATCTAATTAGCCCAAAGCTTCAATTAGTTATACCGTGTCCCTGTTCAGTTTCTGTTTTCCTGATCAGTTCATTGAGAAAAGTGCAGTGCTGAAGTCACCCACAATTATTGTGCTAGGTGCAATGTGTGCTTTGAGCTTTAGTAAAGTTTCTTTTATGAATGAGAGGGCCCTTGCATTTGGAGCAAAGATGTTCAGGATTGAGAGTTTTTCTTGGTGTATTTTTCCTTTGACCAGCAAGAAGTGTCCCCAGAGTCTCTTTTGATGACTTTGGGTTGAAAGTCAATTTTATCTGATATTAGAATGGCTACTACAGCTTGTTTCCTGAGAGCATTTGCTTGTAAAATTGTCTTCCAGCCTTTTACCCTAAGGTAGTGTTTGTCTTTGACAATAAGGTGTGTTTCTTGTATGCAGCCAAATGTAGGGTACTGCTTACATATCCAGTCGGTTAGTCTATGTCTTTTTATTGGGGCATTGAGCCCATTGATGTTAAGACATATTAAAAAATAGTGATTATTACTTCCTGTCATTTTTGATGTTATTTTTTAAATAAAAACTTTTTATTTAAATGAAAAAATCAACAAGATAGATAAACCCTTAGCCAGACTAACCAAAGGGCACAGAGAAAGTATCCAAATTAACAAAATTACGAATGAAAACGGAGATATTACAACAGAAACCGAGGAAATTCAAAAAATCATCAGATCCTACTACAAAAACCTGTACTCAACACAACTGGAGAATCTGGAGGAAATGGACATTTTCTTAGACAGATACCAATTACCAAAATTAAACCAGGATCAAATATACCATCTAAACAGACCCATACGCCCTAAAGAAAAAGTAGGGGTCATAGATTCACTTCCAACAAAAAAAAGCACAGGACCAGATTTTTCAGTGCAGAATTCTATCAGACCTTCAAAGAAGACTTAACACCTATACTCTTCAAACTTTTCCACCAAATAGAAACAGAAGGAACACTACCCAACTCCTTCTTCGAAGCCACTATTATGCTGATACCAAAACCACACAAAGATCCAACTAAGAAAGAGAATTTCAGGCCAATTTCCCTTATGAATATCGATGCAAAAATACTAAATAAAATTCTTGCCCACCGAATCCAAGAACACATCAAAACGATCATCCAACATGATCAAGTAGGCTTCATCCCAGGGATGCAGGGATGGTTCTATATAAGGAAATCCATAAATGCTATCCACTACATAAACAAACTCAAAATAAAAAGCCACATGATCATTTCATTAGATGCTGAAAAAGCATTTGACAAAATTCAGCATCCTTTCATGCTAAAAGTCTTAGAAAGGACAGGAACTCAAGGCCCATACCTAAACATAGTAAAAGCAATATACAGCAAACCGGTAGCCAACATCAAACTAAATGGAGAGAAACTTGAAGCAATCCCACTAAAATCAGGGACTAGACAAGGCTGCCCCCTCTCTCCATATCTTTGCAATATAGTTCTTGAAGTCCTAGCTAGAGCAATTAGACAACAGAAGGAAGTCAAAGGGATACAAATTGGAAAGGAAGATGTCAAATTATCACTATTTGCAGATGATATGATCGTATACTTAAGTGACCCTAAAAACTCTACTAGAGAACTCCTTCAGCTGGTAAACAACTTCAGCAAAGTGGCTGGCTACAAAATCAATGCAAGCAAATCAGTAGCCTTTATATATTCAAAGGATAAGCAGACTGAGAAAGAAATTAGGAAAATGACTTCTTTCACAATAGTCCCAAACAGCATAAAGTATCTTGGGGTGACTCTAACCAAACAAGTGAAAGACCTATATGACAAGAACTTTAGATCTCTGAAGAAGGAAATCGAAGAAAATCTCAGAAAATGGAAAAATCTTCCATGCTCATGGATTGGCAGGATTAATATAGATAAAATGGCCATCTTGCCAAAGGCAATCTACAGATTCAATGCTTTCCCCATAAAAATCCCAACCCAGTTCTTCATAGAGCTAGAAAGAGCAATTCTCAAATTCATCTGGAATAACAAAAAACCCAGGATAACTAAAACTATTCTCAACAGTAAAAGAACTTCAGGGGGATTCAGTATCCCAGACTTTAAACTCTACTACAGAGCAATAGTGAGAAAAACTGCATGGTATTGGTACAATATCAGGCAAGCGGATCAATGGAATAGGATTGAAGACACAGAAATGAACCAACACACCTATGGTCACTTGGTCTTCGACAAAGGAGCTGAAAGCATCCAGTGGGAAAAAAAGATAGTCTTTTCAACAAATGGTGCTGGTTCAATTGGAGGTCAGCATGTAGAAGAATGCGTATCGATCCATTCTTATCTCCTTGTACCAAGCTCAACTCCAAATGGATCAAGGACCTCCACATAAAACCTGACACACTGAAACTAATCGAAAAGAGACTGGGGAAGACCCTGGAGGACATGGGCACAGGGGAAAAGTTCCTAAGTAGAACACCAATAGCTTATGATCTAAGATCAAGAATTGACAAATGGGACCTCATAAAACTACAAAGTTTCTGTAAGGTAAAGGACACCGTCAAAAGGACAAAACGTCAACCAACAGACTGGGAAAGGATCTTCACCAACCCTAAATCAGACAGAGGGCTAATATCTAATATACACAAAGAACTCAAGAAAGTAGAACCCAGAGAACCAAATAACCCCATTAAAAATTGGGGTACGGAGCTAAACAAAGAATTTTCACATGAAGAGCTTTGGAGAGCTGAGAAACACCTTAAGAAATGTTCAACATCGTTAATCATTAGGGAAATGCAAATCAAAGCAAACATGAGATTTCACCTCACACCAGTCAGAATGGCTAAGGTCAAAAACTCAGGAGACAGCAGGTGTTGGCAAGGATGTGGAGAAAGAGGAACACTCCTCCACTGCTGGTGGGATTGCAAGATGGTGCAACCACTTTGGAAATCAGTCTGGCGGTTCCTCAGAAAAATGGGCATGTCACTTCCTGAGGACCCTGTTATACCACTCCTGGGCATATATCCAGTGGATTCTTCAGCATGCAATAAGTACACATGCTCCACTATGTTCATAGCAGCCCTATTTGTAGTAGCCAGAACCTGGAAAGAACCTAGGTGTCCTTCAACAGAGGAATGGATACAAAAAATGTGGTATAGTTACACAATGGTGTACTATTCAGCCATTAGAAACAATGAATTCATAAAATTCTTAGACAAATGGATGGAGCTGGAGAACATCATACTAAGTGAGGTAACCCAGTCTCAAAAGATCAGTCATGGTATACACTCACTGATAAGTGGATATTAGCCTAGAATCTTTGAATACCCAGGACATAATCCACAAATTAAATGATGTCCAAAAAGAATGGAGGGGTGGCCCCTGGTTCTGGAAAGATTCAATGCAAGAGTATAGGAGAATTCCAGAACAGGGAAATGGGAAGGGGTGGATGGAAGAACAGGGGGACAGAAGAGGGCTTATGGGACTTGCGGAGAGTGGGGACCCAGAAAAGGGGAAATCATTTGAAATTAAAATAAAAATATATCAATTTAAAAAAAGATAAATACAAAATTTCACTGTTTTTAGAGGGAACAAAGTATACCACATTCTTTAGAAACTCATACAGTATAAAAATAAAGATCAGAATTCAATATTTAAAAAAAAAAGAGCCCATACTGTACTTCCTGGATCCCTTAATGAGGGCAATGTCAAGCAGGTTTGCATGCCAGGCAGATTATGGGCTTTACACAGGGACAATTAGGCAATCAATCTCATTTTTACATCATCAACATAGTAATAGATTAAGACAACAATTTGGTATTTCAAGGAAATATGCACGTCAAATTATAAAATCTTGTCATCAGTGGCCTCAGTTTCTTTTCTTTTTTAAAAAATTGAATATATTCTTCATTAATATTTCAAATGTTACACCATTTCCTGGTTTCCTCCCCTCCCATATCCCATATCCCCTGCCTCCAAGAAAATGCCCCTCTGCCAAACCCACTCCCACCTAACCCACCTCAATTTTCCCAGAGAGGGGCACCTATTGAGACTTCAAACGAGCCTCCTCCCCAACCCCCATTAATGGACAAAGCATTCCTCTGCCACAATTGCCACTGGAACCATGTGTGCCCTTTCATTGATGGCTTACTCCCTGGGAGCTCAGGGGTGGGGGAGGCCGGTTGTTTGGCCAACATTGTCGTTCTCCCCATTGTTGCTGAAACCCCTTCAGCTTCTACAGTCCTCCCTCCAACTCCTCCATTGGAGACCTCAAACTCAGTCCAATGGTTGGCTGCTAGCATCTGCCTCTGTGGTATATATATATATATATATATATATATATATATATATATATATATATTACATTTCAAGAAACACACTTTAATAACAAAGACAGACAATATTTCAGAGTAAGAGCAAGGAAAACGGTCTTCCAAGCAAATGATCCCAAGAACAAGCTGGAGTTGCCATCCTAATATCCAATAAAATAGACTTTCTACCAAAAGTTAACAAGTGTGATGAGGGAGGACACTTGATATTCATCAAAAAGAAATTCCACCAATAAAAATTCTCAATTTTGAGCATCTATGTCCCCAATACACCCACATTCATAAAAGAGACTATGCTAAACCTCAAAACATGCATTGAATCCCACACTAAAATAGTGGGAGACTTTAACACCCCACTCTCACTAATAGACAAGTCATTGAAACAGAAACTAAAGAGAGACACAGTTAAGCTAATAGAGCTTATGAATCAAATGGATTTAACAGATATCTACAGAACCTTTCTCCCCAAAACAAAAGAATATACTTTCTTCTCAGGACCTCATGGTACCTTCTCCAAAGTTGATCATATAATTGGTCACAAAACAACTCTAAACCAATACAAGTAGATTGAAATAATCTCATGCATCCTATCAGATCACCATAGCCTAAGGCTGGTCTTCAATAACAGCAAAACAA
Organism: Apodemus sylvaticus; assembly: GCF_947179515.1. Classification (NCBI taxonomy): domain Eukaryota; kingdom Metazoa; phylum Chordata; class Mammalia; order Rodentia; family Muridae; genus Apodemus; species Apodemus sylvaticus. Next base: position 196,520,435 of record NC_067472.1, on the reverse strand, counting down.
AAGAAAGCACATATACACTTGGAAAATGAACATATCTCTACTCAATGATAACTTGATCAAGGAAGAAAACAAGAATGAAATTAAAGATTTTCAGTAATTTAATGAATATTTTGACACACAATACCCAAATTTAAGAGACACAATAAAAGCAGTGCTAAGAGGAAAGTTCATAGCACTAAGTGCCTAGGTGAAGAAACTAGAGAGATCTTACACTAACAACTTAACAGCACACCTAAGAGCTCTAGAACAAAAACAAGCAAACACACCCAAGAGGAGTAGAGAGCAGAAAATACTCAAACAAGGTGGAAATCAAACAAATAGAAACAAAGAGAACAATACAAAGAATCAACAAAACCAAAATCTGTTTCTTTGAGAGAATCAACAAGATCCCCAAGCAGTGCAGAGGGCCAGCAGTGCATCTGGAGGCCGGCCACGGGGAGGCACCTTGCACCAGTGAGTCCATCTGACCCAGAAAAGCAGAGGATCCACGCAGAGGCCTCTGGCTGAGCCTTACAGTCACCACCTCTGGATCAGAGCAGCCTGGGTCACGTGCCCATCCCCACGCAGTACAGAGGGCCAGCGGTACATCTGGAGGCCAGTCATGGGGAGGCTGCTTGCTCTGGTGAGTCCATCTGACCCAGCAGAGCAGAGGATCCATCCGGAGGCTGAGCCTTCCGGTCACCACCTCTAGATCAGAAGCAGCTGTGCCAGGTGCCCTTCCCCAAGCAGTACAGAAGGCCAATGGTCCATCGGGAGACTGGCTGCAGGGAGGCAAGTTGCAAGGCTGAGTCCTGCATTGACAACAAGACCTACTGACACCAGTGAGATCTAGATGGCAAAAGGCAAATGTAGGAACATTACTAACAGAAATCAAGGCAATATGGCAGCATCTGAACCCAATTCTCTGTTAATAGCAAGTCCTGGATACCTCAACACACCAGAAAAGCAAGAATTGGATGTAAAATCACTGGCCGTGATGCTGTTACAAGAACACATGAAGGACATAAATAAATCTCTTAAAGAAATTCAGGAGAAAAATGATGAAAAGCTAGAAGCCCTTACAAGGGAAACACAAAAATCACTTAAAGAAATTCAGGAGAATATGGATCAAATGATAGTAGCCAATAAGGAGGAAATGCAAAAATCACTTAAAAAGTACAGGAGAAATTTGATCAACAAGCAGAAGTCATGAAAGAAGAAACACAAAAATCTCTCAAAGAATTACAGGAAAACACAAACAAGCAAGTGAAGGAACTGAACAAAACCATCCAGAATCTAAAATAACAAGTAGAAACAACTAAGAAAACTCAAAGGGAGACAACTTTGGAGATAGAAAACCTTGGGAAGAAATCAGGGACCATAGATGCAAATATCAACAACAGAATGCAAGAGATAGAAGAAAGAATCTCAGATGCCGAAGATACCATAGAAACCATGGACTCAATGGTCAAAGAAAATGCAAAATGCAAAAAGCTTGTAACCAAAAACATCCAGGAAATCCAGGACACAATGCGAAGACCAAACCTAAGGATTATAGGCATAGATGAGAGTGAAGATTTACAACTGAAGGGCCAGCAAATATCTTCAACAAAATTATGGAAGAAAACTTTCCCAACTTAAAGAGAGAGATGCCTATGAATATACAAGAAGCCTACAGAACTCCAGACAGACTGGACCTGAGCAGAAATACCTCTCGCCAAATAATAATTAAAGCCCCAAATGGACTAAACAAAGAAAGAATATTAAAGGCAGTAAGAGAAAAAGGCCAAGTAACATGTAAAGGAAGACCTATCAGAATCACACCAGACTTCTCTCCAGAGACCATGAAAGCTAGAAGATCCTGGGCAGATCTCATGCAGACTCTGAGAGAACACAAATGTCAGCCAAGACTACTATACCCAGCAAAACTCTCAATCACAATAGATGGAGAAACCAAGACATTCCATGACAAAACCAAATTTACACAATATCTTTCCACAAACCCAGTTATGCAAAGAATAATAGGAGGAAAACTCCAATACAAGGAGGGAAACTACACCCTGGAAAAAGCAAGATAGTAATCTTCCTTCATCAAACCCAAAAGAAGATAACCACTCAAATATAAAAATAACATCAAAAATGACAGGAAGTAATAATCACTCTTCCTTAATATATCTTAACATCAATGGACTCAATTCCCCAATAAAAAGACATAGACTAACAGACTGGATAAGGAAACAGAACCCTACATTTGGCTGCATACAGGAAACACACCTAAATGTCAAAGACAAAAACCACCTTAGAGTAAAAGGCTGGAAGACAATTCTATAAGCCCATGGTCTTAGGAAACGAGCCAGAGTAGCCATTGTAATATCAGATAAAATTTACTTTCAACCTAAAGTCATCAAAAGAGACATTGAGGGATACTTCTTGCTGGTCAAAGGAAAAATCCACCAAGAAGAACTTTCAATTCTGAACATCTATGCGCCGAATGCAAGGGCACCCTCATTCGTAAAAGAAACTTTACTAAAGCTCAAAGCACACATTGCACCTAACACAATAATTGTGGGTGACTTCAACACTCCCCTCTCCTCAATGGACCGATCAGGAAAACAGAAACTAAACTAAATTTGGACCAATTGGATTTGATTGATATTTATAGAACATTTCACCCTAAAGCAAAAGAATATACTTTTTTCTCAGCACCTCATGGTACCTTCTCCAAAATCGACCATATAATTGGTCTGAAGACAGACCTCAATAAATACAAGAAGATCGAAATAATCCCATGCCTCCTATCAGATCACTATGGTGTAAGAGTGGTTTTCCATAGCAACAAAAACAACAGAAAGCCTACATACACATGGAGGCTGAACAATACTCTACTCAATGACACCTTGGCCAAAGAAAAAATAAAGAAATCAGAGACTTTTTAGAATTTAATGAAAATGAAGGCACAGCATACCCAAATCTTTGGGACACAATGAAAGCAGGGCTAAGAGGAAATCTCATAGCCCTGAGTGCCTCCAAAAAGAAAATGGAGAGAGCATTCACTAGCACCTTAACGACACACCTGAAAGCCCTGGAACAAAAAGAAGCCAATTCCCCCAGGAAGAGTAGAAGACAGGAAATCATCAAACTCAGGGCTGAAATCAATCAAGTGGAAACAAAGAGAACCGTACAAAGAAACAACGAATCCAGGAGCTGGTTCTTTGAGAAAATCAACAAGATAGATAAACCCTTAGCCAGGCTGACCAAAGGGCACAGAGAAAGTATGCAAATTAACAAAATTAGAAATGAAATGGGGGATATAACAACAGAAACTGAGGAAATCCAAAAAATCATCAGATCCTACTATAAAAGCCTATACTCAACACAACTGGAGAATCTGGAGGAAATGGACAATTTCCTTGACAGATACCAAATACCAAAATTAAATCAGGACCAAATAGATCATCTAAACAGTCCCATAACCCCAAAAGAAATAGAAGGGGTCATAGAAAGTCTTCCAACCAAAAAAAGCACAAGACCAGATGGTTTCAATGCAGAATTCTATCAGACCTTCAAAGAAGACCTAACACCAATATTCTTCAACCTATTCCACAAAATAGAAACAGAAAAAAGATTACCCAATTCGTTCTACGAAGCCACAATTACACTGATACCAAAACCACACAAAGATCCAACAAATAAAGAGAACTTCAGACCAATTTCCCTTATGAACATCGATGCAAAAATACTCAATAAAATTCTTTCCAACCGAATCCAAGAACACATCAAAACGATCATCCACCATGATCAAGTGGGCTTTATCCAGGGATGCAGGGTAGGTTCAATATACAGAAATCCATCAATGCAATCCACTAAATAAACAAAGTCACAGAAAAAAACCACATGAGCATTTCATTGGATGCTGAAAAAGCATTTGACAAAACTCAGCATCCTTTCATGCTTAAAGTCTTGGAAAGAACAGGAATACAAGGCCCATAACTAAACATAGTAAAAGCAGTATACAGCAAACCGGTAGCCAGCATCAAACTAAATGGAGAAAAACTTGAAGCAAATCCCACTAAAATCAGGGACTAGACAGGGCTGCCCCCTTTATCCTTATCTTTTCAATATTGTACTTGAGGTACTAGCTCGGGCAATTAGACAACATAAGGAGGTCAAAGGGATACAAATTGGAAAGGAAGAAGTCAAACTATCATTATTTGCAGATGATATGATAGTCTACCTAAGTGACCCAAAAAACTCCACTAGAGAACTCCTATAGCTGATAAACAACTTCAGCAAAGTGGCAGGTAATAAATTCAACTCAAGCAAATCAGTAGTCTTCCTATACTGAAAGTTTAAGCAGGCTGCGAAAGAAATTAAGGAAATGACCCCCTTTACAATAACCACAAAAAGTATAAAGTACCTTGGGGTGACTCTTACCAAACATGTGAAAGATATGAATGACAAGAACTTCAAGACTATGAAGAAGGAAATGGAAGAAGACCTGAAAAAATGGAAAAACCTCCCATGCTCATGGATCGGCAGGATTAATATAGTTAAAATGGCCATTTTGCCAAAAGCAATATACAGATTCAACACAATACCCATCAAAATTTCAATTCAATTCTTCACAGAGTTATAAAGAGCAATCCTCAAATTCATCTGGAATAACAAAAAACCCAGGATATCTAAAACTATTCTCAACAACAAAAGAAATCCTGCGGGAATCAGTATCCCTGACCTCAATCAATACTACAGAGCAATAGTGTTAAAAAACTGCATGGTATTGGTACAATGACAGGCAGGCAGATCAATGGAACAGAACTGAAGATCCAGAAATGAACCCACACACCTATGGCCACTTGATCCTCATCAAAGGGCCTGAAAACATCCAATGGAAAAAGGATAGCCTTTTCAACAAATGGTGCTGGTTCAACTGGAGGTCAGCATGCAGAAGAATGCGAACTGATCCATCCTTGTCTCCTTGTACTAAGCTCAACTCCAAATGGATCAAGGACCTACACATAAAGCCAGACACTCTGAATCTAATAGAAAAGAAACTGGGGAAGACCCTTGAGGACATTGGTACAGGGGGAAAGTTTCTGAACAGATCACCAATAGCTTATACTCTAAGATCAAGAATTGACAAATGAGACCTCATAAAATTACAAAGTTACTATAAGGCAAAGGACACCATCAAAAGGACAAATCGGCAACCAACAAATTGGGAAAAGATCTTCACCAATGCTACATCAGATAGAGGGCTAATATGCAATATATACAAAGAACTTAAGAAGTTAGACACCAGAAAACCAAATAACCCTATTAAAAATTGGGGGACAGAGTTAAACAAAGAATTTTCACCTGAAGAACTTCGGATGGCAGAGAAGCATCTTTAAAAATGCTCAACTTCATTAGTCATTAGGGAAATTCAATTCAAAACACCCCTGAGATTTCACCTTACACCAGTCAGAATGGCTAAGATTAAAAATTCAGGAGACAGCAGATGTTGGTGAGGATGTGGACAAAGAGGAACACTCCTCCACTGCTGGTGGGGTTGCAAATTGATACAACCACTCTGGAAATCAGTCTCGCAGTTCCTCAGAAAACTGGGTACCTCACTTCCAGATGACCCTGCTATACCACACCTGGGCATATACCCAGAAGATTCCCCAGCATGTAATAAGGATACATTTTCCAATATGTTCATAGCAGCCCTATTTATAATTGCCAGAAGCTGGAAAGAAGCCAGGTATCCCTCAACAGAAGAGTGGATGCAAAAAAATGTGGTATAGATACACAGTGGAGTACATTGTATATATATACCAGCCATTAGAAACAATGAATTCATGAAATTCTTAGGCAAATAGATGGAGCTGGAGAACATCATACTAAGTGAGGTAACCCAGTCTCAAAAAGATCAATCATGGTATGCACTTACTAATAAGTGGATATTAACCCAGAAATCTGGAATACCCAAAACATAATCCACACATCAAATCAGGTACAAGAAGAACGGAGGAGTGGCCCCTTGTTCTGGAAAGGCTCAGTGTAGCAGTATAGGGCAAAACCAGAACAGAGAAGTGGGAAGGAGTGGGTGGGAGAACAGGGGGAGGAAAAGGGGCTTATGGGACTTTTGGGGAGTAAGGGGGGGCAGAAAAGGGGACATCATTTGAAATGTAAATAAAAAATATATCAAATAAAAAAAAGGAAAAGAAATGCTCAACATCATTAGCCATTAGGGAAATGCAGATAAAAACAACCCTGAGATTTCACCTCACACCAGTCAGAATGGCTAAGGTTAAAAACTCAGGAGACAGCAGGTGTTGGCAAGGATGTGGAGAAAGAGGAACACTTCTTCACTGCTGGTGGGATTGTAAAATGGTATAACCACACTGGAAATCAGTCTGGCAGTACCTAAGAAAACTGGGTATGACACTTCCGGAGGACCCTGCTATATCACTCCTGGGCATATATATACCCAGAGGATTCCCCAGCATGCAATAAGGACACATGCTCCACTATATTCGTAGCAGCCTTATTTATAATAGCCAGAAGCTGGAAAGAACCCAGATATTTCTCAATGGAGGAATGGATACAGAAAATGTGGTATATATACACAATGGAGTACTATTCAAAACAATGAATTCATGAACTTTTTAGGCAAATGGATGGAACTGGAAAATATCATCCTATGCGAGGTAAAGCAATCACAAAAGAAGACACATGGAATGCAATCATTGATAAGTGGATATTAATTAGCCCTGAAGCTCTGAATACTGGAGATACAATTATCACATCAAATGATTCCCATGAAGAAGGAAGATGAGGGCCCTAATCCTGGAAAGGCTTGATCCAGGATTGTAGGGGAGTACCAGGACAGAAAAAAGGGAGGGGGAAAGACAGGAGAATGGAGGGAGAGAAGAGGACTTATGGAACATATGAGGGGGATTGGGAAAGGGGAAGGCTTTTAGAATGTAAACAAAGAATGTAGAAAATAAATAAATAAAATTTAAAAATTTAAAAAAAAAGAGAGAATCAACAAAATAGATAAACCCTTAGCCAAACTAACTACAGGGCCCACAGGCAGTATGCAAATTAACAAAAACAGAAATGAAAAGAGACATTAACAACAGAAATATAGGAAATTCAAAAGAATCATTGAACCTTACTACAAAAGCCTACACTCAACAAAACTGGAAAATCTAGGTGAACTGTATGGTTTTCTAGACAGTTACCACATATCAAAGTTAAATTAAGAGCAGTTTAACTAAGCCGGGAGGTGGTGGCTCATGCCTGTAATCCCAGCACTCTAGGAGGCAGAGGCAGGCAGATTTCTGAGTTCAAGGCCAGCCTGGTCTACAGAGTGTGTTCCAGGACAGCCAGGACTACACAGAGAAACCCTGTCTCAACAAAACCAAATCCAAAAGAAAAATAAAAGAGAGAGAGAAGTTTAACTATCTAAACAGGCCCATATCCCATAAGGAAATAGGAGAAGTCACTAAAAAACCTCCCAACCAAAAAAAAAAAAAAAAAAAAAAAAAAAAAAAAGCCTAGGACCAGACGTATTTAGTGCAGAATACTACCAGAACTTCAAAGAAGACCAGATACCAGTATTCCTCACACTATTCCATAAAATATAAACAGAAGGAACGCTAATTAATTTATTCTATGAAGCCGCAATTACTCTGATACCTAAACTTCGAAAGGATCCAACCAAAAAGTGAACTTCAAATGAATCTTGCTTATAAATATCAATGTAAAGACTCAATAGAATTCTTGTAAACACATCAAGAATCCAACAACACATCAAGGCTATCATTCACCATGCTCAAGTAGGCTTCATCCTAGGGATGCAAGGTTGGTTCAATATACAAAATCCATTAACATATTCACCTGTATAAACAGACTCAAAGAAAAAAATCACATGATCATCTCCTTAGATGTAGAAAAAGCATTTGACACAATACAACACTCCTTCATATTAAAAGTGTTTAAGAGATCATGGGCCAGGCTGTGGTGGTGCGTTCCTGTAATCCCAGCACTCTGGAAGGCAAAGGCAGGTGGATTTCTGAGTTCAAGGGCAACCTGGTCTACAGAGTGAGGTCCAAGACCTCCAGGGCTAAACAGAGAAACCCTGTCTCGAAAAAACCAAATCAAAAAACAAACAAACATACAAACAACAACAAAAAAAAAGGTCCACACCTAACCATAATAAAGCATAATAAAGATAATTTACTGTAAAATAACAGCCACTATCAAGTAAAATGGAGAAATGCTTGAAGCAATCCCACTAAAATTTGGGACAAGGCAATGAGGCCCACTCTCCCCATATCTATTTAATATAGTACTCAAAGTGCTAGCTGGAATAATAAGACAAAAAAAGAGAGATTGAAGGGATACAAATTGGCAAAGAAAAAATTAAAGGTATTGTTATTTGCAAATGATATGATAGTATACATACATGACCACAAAAATTCTACCAGAGAACTTCTCCAGCTGATTAACAACTTCAGCAAAGTGGCCAGATATAAAATTAACTCAAATAAATTAATAGCCTTACTTTATACAAGTGATAGACAGGCTGAGAAAAATTTAGGGAAACAACTCCCTATACAATAACCACAAATAATATAAAGTATCTTAGAATAACTCTATCCAAACTAATGAAAGATATGTATGACAATAACTTCAAATCTCTGAATAAAGAAAGTGAAGATCTCAGAAAATGGAGCGATCTCCCATCCTTCTGGATTGGCTGATTTAACACAGTAAAAAATAGCCATCCTACCAAAGTCCTACTCAAATTGATGCAATCCTCAACAAAATCCAAACTCATTTCAAAAGGACATTGAAAAAGTAATTCCAAAATTCATCTGTAAAGGAAGGCAAAAAATAAGAATAGCAAAAAGTATTCTTAACAATAAAAGAGTGGCTGGGGGAATCACCAATCCCTGACCTCAAGCTCTACATCTGAGGAATATTGATAAAAACTGCATGGTACTGGTACAGAGACAGACACATTGATCAGTGGAATAGAATTGAAGACCCAGAAAAAACACACACACACACACACTTATGCACACTTGAACTTTGACAAAGAAGACAAAAATATGCAATGGAAAAAAGAAAACATCTTCAATAAATGGTGCTCGTCTAACTGGCTGTCTGTATGTAGGAAAATGAAAATAGACCCATATATGTCACCTTGCACAAAGCTCAAAGTTCAAGTGAATCAAGAACCTCTAAATAAAACCAGATATGCTGAATCTAATAGAAGGGAAAGTGAAAAAGAGCCTTGAACTCATTGGCACAAGGGAAAACTTTCTAAACAGAACTCCAATGGCTCATGCTCTAAGATCAAGAAGGAATTGATAAATGGACCCCCATGAAACTGGAAAGGTTCTGTAAGGCACAGGACATAGTCAATAAGACAAATTGGCAACCTACAGATCCTGGGAAAAAAATCTTCACTAACCCCACATCCCATAAAGGCCAATATCCAAAATATATAAAGAACTTAAGAAGTTAACCATCAAAAAACCAAACAACTCGATCAAAAAATGGAGTATTCACAACAGAGGAATCTCAAATGGCTGAGAAGCACCAAAAGAAATGTTCCAAGTCCTTAATGATCAGAGAAAGGCAAATCAAAAGGACTCTGAGATTCCACCTTACACCAATTAGAATGGCTAGGATCAAAACAACAGGTGATGATGTTTGTTGTTGAAGATGTGGAGAAAAAGAAACACTCCTGTATTGCTGGTGAGATTGCAAATTGTAAAACCACTCTGGAAATCAAACTAGAAGATCATCAGAAAATTGGAAATAGATCTACCTGAAGACCCAGTAATACCACTCTGGGGAATATACCCAAAAGATGCCCCACCTTGACACAGGGGTACATGTCCTACTATGTTCATAGTGGCCCTGTTTGTGATAGCTGGAAACAATCCAGATATCCCACAACAGAAAGATGGACACAGAAAATATAGTTTATTTACACAATGGACTACTACTCAGGTATTAAAAATAAGGACATCCTGAGTTTTGCAGACAAATAGATGGAACTAGAATATTTATCATCCTGGACTGGAGAGATGGCTCAGAGGTCAAGAGCACTAACTTCCAGGGGTCCTGAGTTCAATTCCTAGCAATCACAGGGTATCTCACAACCATCTATAGTGGGATCTGGTGCCCTCTTCTGGTGTGGCTGAAAACAGCAACAGTGTGCTCATATAATATAAGTAAATAATATTTTTAAAAAAAGAGAGGTTATAAAAAAATAAAATTAAATTAAAAAAAAAACTCCTGGGCATATACCCAGAGGATTCCCCACCATGTAAGAAAGATACATGCTCTACTTTGTTCACAGCAGCCCTATTTATAATTGCCAGATGCTGGAAAGAACCCAGGTATCCCTCAACAGAAGAGTGGATGCAAAAAATGTGGTATATCTACACAATGGAGTACTATTCAGCCATAAGAAACAATGAATTCATGAAATTCTTAGGCACATGCATGGAGCTGGAGAACATCATACTAAGTGAGGTAACCCAGACTCAAAAGGTGAATCATGGTATGCACTCACTAATAAGTGGATATTAACCTAGAAAACTGGAATACCCAAAACATAATCCACACATCAAATGAGGTACAAGAAGAAAAGAGGAGTGGCCCCTTGTTCTGGAAAGACTCAGTGAAGCAGTATTCGGCAAAACCAGAACGGGGAAGTGGGAAGGGGTGGCTGGGAGGACAGGGGGAGAGAAGTTGGCTCACGGGACATACGGGGAGTGGGGGGCTAGAAAAGGGGAAATCATTTGAAATTTATAAAATTATATTGAATAACGAGAGAGAGAGAGAAAGAGAGAGAGAGAGAGAGAGAGAGAGAGAGAGAGAGGTTAAAAAATAGAGCCAAGCAGTGGTACTACACACCTTTAATCCCAGCACTTGGGAGGCACAGGCAGGCAGATTTCTGAGTTCGAGGCCAGCCTGGTCTCCAGAGTGAGTTCCAGGACAGCCAGGGCTACACAGAGAAACTCTGTCTCAGGAAAAAAAAATGATTAGGGCTGGAGAGATGGAGGACAGCTCAGTAGTTAAGAGCACTGAGTGCTCTTCTGAAGGTCCTGAGTTCAAATCCCAACAACCACATGGTGGCTCACAATCATCCATAACATGATCTGACGCCCTCTTCTGGTGTGTCCGAAGATAGCTACAGTGTACTTACATATAATTGATACATAAATCTTTAAAATTGTTAAATAAAAAGAAGGAATATAAATAAACATACAAATAAACAATTGTCCAAAAACAGGAGGTCAATTGAACCCTCTGGGTCCTTAATCTGAAGATGCTGGGTGAAAAACCTGGGCCTTGTTTTTCTCTCTTACCTCTCTCACTCTCACCTCTCTCCTCTCTGGGCTCTCCTCCCCTCCCCCTCTCTCCACTTGGTCATGGCCAGCCTCCACTTCTTTACTCTCTCCCTCTCTCTGCCTCTCTCTGCCTCTACTACCCCATTAACTCCCATCCTCTGCCCTGAAAAAGCTCTATTCTATACCAAAAAAAAAAAAAAACCAAAACCCTGGGCCTTGGTTTCTACATACCATCTGTCACAGAACTCTAAGGAACCTGGACACAAAGGCATAAAGGCTGGAAAACCTGGACATGAAGCCCACAGATGAAGGAAGCACCTCTTTGGAGTCGCTAAGATTCACTGACACTGTGTGATACCAGCATGCCTCCTTCATGCACCAGAATTCTGCATTGAGCCTAAGGGAGATGCAAATCCAGCCTTGGATATACCTTTACCACAATATTCTCCAACCTAGAACTGGGGCAAGAAACCCAAAGCAGTATATGGGCACCAAAATGCCATTGTCAAAAGTGTACAAGTGTCTCATGGGGGAGGGGCTGAATATAAGGGTGGGAAACACAAAATGGAGCATACCTTGATCTGTTTCTCTTTCATGCCAAGCCTTTGAGCCAGTGTCTTGCACTGTTCCTGGCTCACGTACTTGCTGTTATCAAAATGTTTTCCCAGGACTAGCATTTGTTCTTTGGAAAGCACATTTCGTTTCTTCTTCTGTGTTCCTGGATCATTGGATCTTGTGACCCTAAAGCGATTTGAAAAGTCATGAGACATTGTTGACTTGGTAGACCCGAGGCACCTGGAGAATTCTGGAGGTCTGCAGGAAATTCACTGGAAAATTGGAGAATTTGTTACTGGAAAGGACAGAGCATCCTCACATCATTTGTAGGACTGGATGATGAATGGAAGTTTTAGAGAACTAGAGATCTTTATATTTCCTGGAAATGTGATCCCTTTGGGAGACCTGGTTAAACAGAAGAACCTGGGTTTTTCAGCATCTAATTGGACAGTCATGTGATTTTTTTCTTTCAGTTTGTTGATCTGGTGGATTGCATTGATGGATTTTGATATTTAGAAGCAGCTCCCTGCATCTGGTGGATGAAGATTACTTGTACATGGTGTGTAAGTTCTTTGATGTGTTCTTTTATTGGTTGACTTTGTATTTTGCTGAGTATTTTTGCATCAAGGGAAATTGATCTGAAATTTCTTTCTTAAATTGTTCTGTGGTTTAGGTATCAGGGTGACTGTTACCTCATAGAGTTACTTTGGTAATGTTCCTTTTGTGTTTTGTGCAATACTTTGAAGAGGTTTGATATTATCTCTTCTTTGAAAATCTGACAGAATTCTGTGCTAAAACTACCTTGGCCCTTAGATTTTATTCAGTTAAAAGACTGTAAATGACTACTTTTGTTTCCTTGGATAGTTTACATTGTCTTAACTTGGCAAATGGAATGTATCTAGTAAATCATGCATTTCATTTAGATTTTTCACTTATTTGGAGTGCAGACTTGTAGTGAGACCTAATGATTCTTTGAATTTCCCCAGTATCCATTGCTATCTCTCCCATTTAATTTCTGATTGTGTTCATGTGGATCCTGTCTCTGCCTTTTAGTAGTTGGCTCAGGGGTTGTCTATATTGCTGATTTTCTCCCAAGCCAGCTCTTGGATTTGATGATTCCTTGTATTGATCTCTTTGTTTCCAATTGACAATTATGCCCTGAGTTTGATTATTTTCTGCTGTTTACGCCTTTGGGCAAGTTTGCTTCTCACCCCACCCCCAGGATCTTTAAATGTACACATTATTTGTTAGTATTAGAACTCTCGAGGAAAGGAAAAGAGGAGGAAGGAAAAAAAGAACTCTCTAAATTGATTTTTTTAAGATTTATTATGATACATAAGTACACTGTAGCTGTCTTCAGACAGTCCAGAAGAGGGCAACAGATCCCATTAAAGATGGTTGTGAGCCCCTCATACAGACAAAAGAGTTGGCATGGCAGATGTGGGATGGGGGGTTGTTGGAGGGGTAACTGGGAAGTGGGAAATCATTTGTGATGTAAATGAATTGGAAAGTAAGGGAAAATTGGCATTTCCTTCATGAGACTCCAGCCCAGAAGAAATTGTGGCCTCACTAGTCAGTCATTTTCTCAGGAAATGGATATATACTCACTCGGCTTCCAGGGTTCTTGACAATTACTTTCCTCTTACTATGCACCCATTCTTACAGGACGGCAGCCTGTTCAGTCTTCAACTACCTTGTTAGCTCCCTTATTCAACCATTCTTCTTCCTGGGCCTTTCACAATTTCTAAATGACCCCTCAAATACTCTGTATGTGTTGTGGTATCTACCTAGATTCCCAAAAGGCATGGAGAGCTCAAGGCTTCAGCAGTTCGGTGCCTGGGTTTCTGCTCCTAGTTTATCCCTAAGCTAAATAGTTTTAAGGGGAAAAAAACGCTGGACAGGCGGTGGTGGCACACACCTTTAATCCCAGCACTTGGGAGGCAGAGGAAGGCAGATTTCTGAGTTGGAGGCCAGTCTGGTCTACAGAGTGAGTTCCAAGACAGCCAAGGCTACACAAAGAAACCCTGTCTCAAAAAAACAAAAAAGAAAAAAAAAACCTCAGTCATTCAAAGATGATGACAAGTTCTTGGTCTGTACCATAACCCCAGTTTCTGACTTTTTTTTCCTGGCTGATCCCAAACTCACTGGATGACTGAGGTTGACTAAATTTCTCATTCTACTGCCCAACAAATGTTGTGATTAGAGGCCAACATCCCTTGAGTGAGCTTTTACTGTACCCTTTAGTATTTCATGGTGGCATTTTGCTCTAAATGCATATTTAATTGGTTTCTTTTTATAAACCTTGTTTCCTCAGAGAACGTATTATCCTGCTTCCATGTATTGAAACCATACCTCTGTCTCTTGCTCTGTCTGTCTGTCTGTGTCTAAATCTGTCTTTCTGTCTCTGCTGGTCTCTATCTCCTTCTCTGTCTCTAGATCTGTTTCTCTTTTTGTGTCTCTGTCTTTCTCTGTGTCTTTCTCTCTGTGTCTCTGTCTCTCTCTATCTCTCATTGTGTGTGTGTGTGTGTGTGTGTGTGTGTTGTGTGAGTCTCTGTGTCTCTCTATACTTAATATTTTTAGGAAGAGTTTCTCTGAGTAGCTCTGGCTGTGCTCCAATATCCTCTATAGACCAAGCTTGACTCAAACTCAGAAGCAGAACTCCTTCTGCCTCCCTAGTGCTGCAAATAAAGGCCTATGCCACCACTGCCCAGGCTTTATCAACCTTCTTTGGCCTCTGCAAAGACACTGGTCCAGCAACTGCTCTTGGTATAAGCCAAAGACAAGAAAGCGTCATACTAAGCTAGACTTGACCAATGCATTTTCTAGTGAAAAGTTTCTTATCAATACTTTTGTTTCAGGTAGGGCCTGGTGTACCTTAAACTGTCCTTGAAATTGCTGTACAGTTAACAATGACCATGAGACCTCATTGCTTAGGAGCAGCAGTGGATCTTGATGAAGATGTGAGCCCATTTCCAAACACACATGTAAGACCTCCACTCTATAGTTTCACTCCAAGAGATACTATACACTTTGAGTCTCCAACTACAAGACAGTTGCATACATGCACTGCAGGCATTCACATGTAAAAATATTTAGGGAGAAAGACTGGAAAAAACATTATTTTTATTTTTCAACATGTTTTTTTTCTTTCATTTAAAGAACATATAATTCAACAATATGGAGAGAATAGTTTCCTTTGTTTTTTTTTTTTAAACAATCCCATTATATAAACTAGTGACATGAAACTACTACAGATAGGACTGCTTAATTTCCCCAAATATACTAACACACCTCTCAAATATACTAACACACCTCTTCCTTTCTATAAAGGCCTGAATGAATCAAGGGGAGAGAGGTGTTTTATGGAATGGTGTGGTGGTATCTACAATTGTACCGATCCTCCAACTCCTCAAAGTCTTCAAGAATCCACTGCCAGAGCCCCTCAGCAGATGGACCTGAATCTTGAGCATCCTCTGTACCTTGAGTGGATGCTACCATGGCTACTGAAGCTCCAGATCCTGCTATGCCAGTCTGGACTTCAACTGCTACTGATTGACTAGAGTCACCAGCCCTAACAGGGGCATGGTCATCAAGCAGGTATTCTTGCTGACTACACCTGGCACCATCACAGGCTTGATCACGATGGCTGAAGTTGAGCTTGACCATCCCTGGCTGCAGTTGAGGTTGGAAATGGAATCCTCACCAAATGTGCCTGAACCCATGGAGTCTCCATTGGCAGAAGCAATTACAGGTAAGGAACCAGGAAGATGGGTTGGCTCAGAAACAGCTTCAGAGCTTCCATTTCTTTCTGGAGGTGCTGCTGGGATATTCTTGAGATTCTTCCACTTGGACTTAGCCCGGGTGTTCTTGAACCAGATCTGAAAAACAAAGGAGACATCAAAGGAATACCTGTGTGCCCCCAACTTGTCACTAGGTGAAGCTTCTGGATTGAAAGGAATTTCTGCAGCAATACTGCATGAGTCCACAACAGAGAAGTCTGAAGGTCTAGATCCCTAAGGGATTGTAGTAAGATAGAATGAATATGATCTACACCAAAAGCCTAGAGAAGATTCAGTTAGTGTGTCCTGTATTGTACTATGAGCTCTGAGGTCTAGGTCTCTGAGACCCTACAGGATAATAATATTCATCCATATTCCTACCTGGGTTGAAGCAGAATGTGAGGTCCAGCTCTTGATGCATGTATATTCAACTTCCACAACTGTCCCTAACATTAAAGAGCACAGAGCTCAGGAGTCTGATAGGGGGAGGGGGGGTTGGATATTTTGGCTGTCAGAGACAGCGAAGAGAGGCATACCTGGATCTCATGTGCTGTCAAACCAATCAACAATGCCAGTCCCCCCCCCCTGCTCCTCCCGTTTTGGGTATGTGCACTTAGCCAAATATGTTTACAGCAGGTTCTTTTGCTCCCTGGTGTATACAGTGAGTATTTTCTGATGGTTCCTTGGAGCCCAGAGTCTCTTTTGTCGGTAACCATAATTAGGTGACAGTACCATAGGTCCCACAGGAACCTGGAAATTAGATCTCACTGAGGATCTTGAAGGTATCTGATGATGTGGATGCACTAAGAGGCTTCTCAGAATTGGTAAACCTGGACCCATTACAGGACCTCGTTGCATTTGGATACTTGATCTTCTTGATGGACCTTGGGACTCTTGCTGATGGAGGTCTCTTTCAAGGGCACTTAGAGGCAGAGACAGGTGGATTTCTGAGTTCGAGGCCAATCTGGCCTACAGAGTGAATTCCAGGACAGCCAGTGGCACTGAGAAAAATACTGTCTCAAAACAACAAACAAAAAAATTAAAAACCCCATACTTCAGCTATGCATCTTTTGTCATTGATCTCTAGAAGACTTTTAAAGGAACTAATATTGGATTTTTCCTGTCAAAATCTATTTCAGTATCTACTAGAACAATCATGTGATTTGTTTTTCTTTCAGTTTGTTGATGTGGTGGTTTGCCTTGGTGGATTTTGATATTTAGAAGCAGCTCCCTGTATCTGGTGGATGAAGACTACTTGATCATAGTGTATGATTTCTTTGATGTGTTCTTTGATTGGGGGACTTAGTATATTGTGGTGTATTTTTGCATCAATGTTCATAAGGGAAATTGATCTGAAACTTTCTTCATTAAATTGTTCTGTCGTGTAGGTATCAGGGTGACTGTCAACTCATAGAGAATTGGAAAACCTGGGCCCATTACAGGACCTGGTTGCATTTGGATAATTGATCTTCTTGATGGACCTTGGGAATCTTGTCAACAGAGGTAGCTTTCGGGGACTGAATGACTTGATTGCATTGGACAAGTTGGAGTCTCTAGGGGACTCACTTGGAAATGCAGATTCCTTGCAAGCTCTTGAGGCATTTGGGAACTGGTTTGTGTGGGTGCATTTGAAGACATTTGGAATCTTAAATGCAAGGACAGACCTTGGGACTTAGATGGGTTCTGATCTTATTGGAGTATGTTCTTAGAGGAGAACATGGAAAAAGGTAAAAATATCAGAAAAGTTCCAGAGACCACCCATCATGCCTACCCATCACAAGCTGTGGACTTATTATAGAGCAGGGATTATTCAGGGGCCACACTCTTTCTGACCACCTGCCAGTGCCTCCCATGCTTCTTAAGTATTCTCAACATTGCAATAAGCTTGCAAATAGCTCATGTGGTAATATGAGTCTGTCAGCCTAGGGAGGCTAGCAATTGAATGTCCTCCCCCAAAGTTTAAAAGTCCTAGAACCCTGGAGGGATTGAAGTGGGAGTAGGTGGGTGAGTGGGTGAGGGGAGCATAAGGTGGGGAGCAGTTTTTCAGAGTCAAAGGTGAGGAGGGGTGAAGAACTCCATGATGGAGGACCTGGATATGGGCTGAAATCAAGCAATTAGAAAGAGGAAGGGCTGGAGAGATGACTGAGTGTTTAAGACCTCTTCCAAAGGTCCTGAGTTCAATCCAAGGAACCACATGGTGGCTCATGACCATCTGTAAAGGAATCTGATTCCCTCTTCTGGTGTCCGAAGACAGCTACAATGTACTCACATACATAAAATAAATAAATCTTTTCTAAAAAAAGAAAAGGAAGAAAGAGGAAAAATTTAAAAAAAAAATCAACAAAACCAAGAGCTCAACCAGGTTGGCAAACCCTTAGCCAACTTAACTAAAAGACTCTCAGAGACACAGTATTTCTTTCAGTCTACTTTGTAATTTTTTCTTTTTTTTCTTTTCAGAAAATATTGAGGTTGATCTCACACAATCATACATAAATTCTCACCTAGATAAAGCCTTACAAGAACCTATTTAGTTAAATTTGCTTTCAATTTTGCGGTAAATTTAATCCTCAGTAGATGTGAAGAAAGCTTCACAGGACCCTTGGGATTCTCAGGAACTGAACCATCATCCAAAGAGCATGCATAAATAGGACCTAGCCTTCCTTGAACTTATGTAGCAGATGTTCAGGCTGATCTTCACAGGTTCTGGAGCAACTGGAGCAGGAGCTATCTCAAAAACTGTTGCATGTATATGGGATATCTACTTCTAGCTGCACTGCCTTGTATTGTGTCAGTGGAAGAACAAATGCTTAGCCTTACAGAGACTTGAAGTGCCTGATTGGGTGAGACTTCTCACCCACTCTGAAAAGAAGGGGCTGGGGGATGGGAGATGGCTGTGGGGATTGTGCATGTGGGTAAGGGGGTGCAAATAAATAATTTAACATTTTAAAGAGTCACAGTCGGATAGTGGTGGTACACACCTTTAATCCCAGCACTTGGGAGACAGAGGGAGGAGGTTTTCTGAGTTCAAGACCAGCCTGTACTACACTGTGAGGTCCATGACAGCCAGGGCCACACTGAGAAACCTTCTCTCAGAAAAACAACAACAAAAAAATCAGAGATCCTCTTCCATTCTTCTTGACTCTCTGACTCCAACCAAAAATTGAAGAGCCATAGAAGAGAAAACATCAAGTGACCTCTTCCCACTCTAATCTACACTAGAGCACTCGTGGTCAAATTAGACAAATCATGAGGCTCTTACATCTACCAAAGGCTGACCCTGGTATTGAAACTCTAATCCAAGGACTTGGCCTCAAGTGAATCTTCACCTTGGCCTTCCGATAGGCTCCTCTCTCATCCCCTCAGGTCCAGCAGACATTCCCACCCTGCGGCCACATTCAGTCTGCAGCCATACCTTTGGAAATGTGGTCAGGTACAAGACCATAAGCAATAGAAGCCAGTATATGTGGGCATTATCAGAACCCAGTTCTTCCACCACAACAAACCCTGAAATACCTTCAAAATCAGGAAGCTGACCTAAAATCCTATTTCATATTGATAATAAAGTGCTTTAAGGAGGATATAAATGACTCACTGAAAGAAATACAGGAAAACACAGGTCAACAGGTAGAAGCACTTAAAGAGGAAACAAATAAATCGCTTTTTTTTTTTTTTGAAACGGTGTCTTACATTGAAAGCCCAGGCTGGCCTTGAACCCTCAGATATTCTATTGCAGTCTCCTGAGTGCTAGGATTGCAAGGACATGCCATCATGCCTGGCTTTAAGCATTGTATCTCCTGTTTTCTATGAGTGCCTTTTTCTTTTTTATATATATAATTTTTATTTTCTATATTCTTTGTTTACATTCCAAAAGATTTCCCCTTTCCCAGATTCCTCCTCCCCATATGTCCCATAAACCTTCTCTCCACACATTCTACCTGCTTGTCACTGTACCAATACAAGATGATTTTTAGCATTGTTGCACTGTAGTACTGATTGAGGTCAGGGATAGTGCTTCCCCCAGTTCTTTTATTGTCGATAATAGTTTTGCTATTCTGGGTTTTATGCTATTCCAGATGAATTTGAGAATTGCTCTTTCAAACTTTATGAATAATTCAGTTGGAATTTTGATGGGCATTGCATTGAATCTGTAGATTGCTCTTGCATTGTGTCCATTTTTACTATATCAATCTTGCCTATCCAGGAGCATGGGAGATCTTTCCATCTTCTGAGGTCTTCTTTGATTTCTTTCTTCCGAAACATGAAGTTCTTGTCATACAGATCTTTCACATGTTTGATTAGAGTCACAACAAGGTATGAAATATTATTTGTGACTACTGTGAAAGGTGTCATTTCACTAATTTCTTTCTCAGCCTGTTTATCCTTGGAGCATAAGATTTGTTTGAGTTAATTTTATATCCAGCCACTTTGCTGAAGTTGTTTATCAGCTGTAGGAGATCTCTGGTGGAGTTTTGGGGGTCACTTAATTATACTATCATATCATCTGCAAATAGTGGTAGTTTGATTTCTTCCTGTCCAATTTGTATCCCTCTTACCGAATTGTGTTTTCTAATTGCTTTACTTAGAACTTCAAGTAATATACTGAATAAATATGGAGAGAGAGGGCAGGCTTGTCTAGTACTTGATATTAGTGCGATTGCTTCAATTTTCTCACCATTTAGTTTGATGTTGGCTACTGGTTTGCTTTTACTGTTTAGGTATGGGCCTGAAATTTCTGATCTTTATAACTGTGTGTTTTGAGCTTTACTAAAGTTTCTTTTATGAATGTGGGTGCCCTTGCAATTAGAGCATAGATGCTCAGAATGAGAGTTCTTCTTGGTAGATTATTCCTTTGATGTATATGAAGTGTCCTGTGTCTTTTTAAATAACTTTTGGATGAAAGTCAATTTTATCTGATATTAGAATTGCTGCCACGCCTTTTGTCCTGGAAACATTTGCTTGGAAATTTGTTTTCCAGCCTTTTTCTCTGAGGTAGTGTTTGTTTTTGATAACGATATGCGTTTCATGTATGCAGCAAAGTGCTGTGTCCTGTTTGCATAGCCAGACTTTTAGTCTATGTCTTTTTATTGGTAAATTGAGTCCATTGAGGTTAAGAGATATTAAGGTATAGTGATTGTTGCTCCCTGTTATTTTTGATGTAATTTTTATGTTTGAGTGGTTATCTTCTTTTGGATTTATTAAAAGAAGATTACTATCTTGCTTTTTCTTTTTTTTTTTAATCTTTTTTTATTGAGTATCTTCTTCACTTACATTGCCAATGGTAAAACCTTTCCCAATTTCCCCCCTCCCAAAAGTCCCCCTCCCCAATAATTCCCCACCCCTCCTCCCAGCTCCTGCCTCCTTGTATATGCCCCTTTACCCAACACACTCCCACCTACCCCCCCAACTCCCTCCCCTGTACATTTTCCTTTGTTGAGCCTCTATTGGGTCTTTACCTGACCAAAGACCACTCCTCCCACTGATGCCCAACAAGGCATTGCTCTGCCACATTTTTGGCTGGAACTATGTACACGCCTTCGTGGATGGTCAGTCCCTGGGAGTCTTGGGGTGCCTGGGTGTCCGAAGTCATTGTTCTTCCCATGGGGCTATATACTCTTTCAGCTCCTCCGGGCAACCCTCCAGATCCTCTGATGGGGACACCAAGATTATTCCAATAGTTGGGTGCTAGTTTCTGCCTCTGTATTTGTAAGGCTTGGGTGGGGCCCTATGGAGAGAGCCATGGCATGCTTCTTTTGGTACAAACTTCTCTTCATAGTGTCAGTGTTTGGTGACTGTCTATAGGATGAATCCCCTCCTGGGCACTTGCTGGGTGGCCTTTACTTCAGACTCTGCTCCACATATTGCCTGCCGTGTTGCTCCTGTGACAATTTTGTTCCCTTTCTCAGAGGAACCATAGCACCCTCACTTAAGTCCTCCTTCTTCTTGAGCTTCCTGTGCTGGGTGAATTATAAATTGTTTATTTTGAGCTTTTGGACTAGCATCTGCTTATTTGTGAATGAATACCATGTACGTTCTTTTGTGACTGGGTTACCTCGTTCAAGATGACACTTTCTAGTTCCATCCATTTGCCTAAGAATTTCATGAATTCATTGTTTTTGATAGCTGAATACTAATCCATTGTGTATATATACCACAATTCCTGTATCCATTTCTCTGTTGAGGGACATCTGGGTTCTTTCCAGCTTCTGGCTATTATAAATAAGACAGCTATGAACATAGTGGAGCATGTGTCCTTATTACATAAAGAGCACATTCTGAGTGGTATAGCTGGGTCCACAAGTAGTACTATGTCTAATTTTCTAAGGAATCGCCAAACTGATTTCCAGAGTGGTTTTACCAGCTTGCAATTCCACCAACAATGGAGAAGTGTTCCTCTTTCCCTGCATCCTCTCCAGCTACTGCTGTCCCCTGAGTTTGTCATCTTAGCCATTCTGACTGGTGTAAGGTGGAATCTCAGTGTGTTTTGATATGCATTTCCCTGATAACTAAGGATACTGAATATTTCTTTAGGTGCTTTAGAGCCATTGGAGTTTCCTCAGTTGAGTATTCCCCGTTAAGTTCTGTAACCTAAATAGGGTTGTTTGATTATCTGGAGACTAACTTCTTGCATTTTTGTATATGTTAGGGTTAATAAAGATCTTTTCCCAATGTGTTGGTTGAAGTTTTGTCCTATTGACTTTATTCTTTGCCTTACAGAAGATTTGCCGTTTTATGAGCTCCCATTTGTCGATTCTTGTTCTTAGAGTATAAGCTATTGGTTTTCTGTTCAGAAACTGTTCCCCTGTGCCCGTGTGTTCAAGTTTTGTCCCCACTTTCTGCTCTATAAGCTTCAGTGTGTCTGATTTTATGTATTGATCTTTGACCCACTTGGACTTGAACGTTGTACAAGGAGATAAGAATGGGTCAATTTGCATTTTTCTGCATGCAAACCTCCAGTGGATCTAGCCCATTTGTTTAAAATGCTGGCTTTTTTCCACTGGATGATTTTAGCTCCTTTGTCAAATATCAAGTGAATGTACATGTGTGGGTTATTTGCTCGGTCCTCAATCCTATTCCATTGCTCTTCCTGCCTGTCTGCATACTAATACTAAACAGTTTTTATAACTATCCTCTGTAGTAGAGTTGGAGGTCAGGGATGGTGATTCCCCTGCAATATCTTTTGTTGTGGGGAATAGTTATTGCTATCCTGTTTTTGTTGTTGTTGTTGTTGTTATTCCAGATGAATTTAAGAATTCCTCTTTCTAGATCTATGAAAAATTGATTTGGAATTCTGATTGCATTGATGGGGATTGCACTGAATCTGTCAAATGCTTTCAGCAAGATGGCCATTTTTACTATATTGATCCTGCGAATCTGTGAGCATTGCAGATCTTTCCATCTTCTTAGTATTTCTTCGATTTCTTTTTTTAGAGGCTTAAAGTTCTTGTCATATAGACCCTTCACTTTCTTCGCAGGGTCACACCTAGGTATGAAATATTACTTTGAACTATTTTGAAAGATGTCATTTCCATAAATTCTTTCTCTTCTTGTTTATCCTTTCAGTAGAAGAAGCCTAATGATTTGCTTGAGTTAATTTTATATCCAACAACTTTGCTGAAGTTTTTTTTTATCAGCTTTAGGAATTCTTTGTTGGAAAGCTTGGGGTCATTTAAGCTTTCATCTGCACATAGTGATAGTTTGACTTCTTCCTTTCCAATATGTATTCCTTTGACCTCTTTTTGCTGCCTGATTGCTCTGTCTAGGACGTCAAGTACTATATTGAATAGAGAGAGAGAGAGTGGGCAGCCTTGTTTGGTCCCTGATTTTAGGGGGATTGACTCAAGTTTCTCTCCATTTAGTTTGATGTTGCCTACCAGTTTGCAGAATATTTCTTTCACTGTGTTTAGGTATGGGCCTTGGATTCCCAATCTCTCGAAGACTTTTATCATGAAGGGATGCTGAATTTTGTCAAAAGCTTTTCAGCATCTAATGAATTGACCATGTGGGTATTTTTTCCTTTAATTTGTTTATGTAGTGAATTATATTGACAGATTTCTGTATATTGAACCATCCATGCATCCCCTGGATGAAGCCTACCTGATTGTGGTGAATTACAGTTCTGACGCATGCTTGGATTCAGTTGGCCAGGATTTTGTTCAGTATTTTTGCATCAATGTTCATGAGGGAGATTGGTCTGAAGTTCTCTTTCCTTGTTTGGCCTTCTCACTGACCACCACATCTGTAAGATCAAGAGACCGAAGGTCCCTGAGTTGAAGGATGCTCAGTTACAGATATATTGTCAAAAGATGGGACTATGGTTACCATCACAATCATTGCTGCTTTTATCTTTGAACATATTATTAAACAGATGGCTCCCAGCATTATGAAAAGCCTGATGGTTCACTACACTCCTGAACTTTAAATACCTTGTACAGCGCATCACATCACAGCTGAATGTTTCCAGCTTTCCTCTTTGGCTACTTCTCTATTTCTCACATGATGCTTTCCTGGAGCTGGAGAGAATATGATGCTTGGAGACCTTTCTATTTTCTATCATAGCCAGGAACTTCACTCTATCAGATATCAGCTTGAGATTTTAAGATAGGAGTGTAGACTTAGCATGGTTTTAAAGATGTAAAACGCTCAAAAGATTTACTGACATTCCTAGACTTTGTTCTTTACTGGGAACCTGATGTTTTTATATAAGCCATGGTCAATCGGATAAATGGTGTAGGCTTAGCTGTCCCTGAGAACTGGTCAGCTTTCTCCTAGAACAAAGCATGGTGTTAGTCATGTGCTTCAGTTCTGTGGAATACTTTGATTTTAGTACATCAGCATAGTACATTTAGAATGATTGCATTTGAAAGTTATTTTTTAAGTTTTCCCTGCGTGAGTATGTAAAATCCAACTAATCAACTCTGTTTTCATTCCACAATGCATTATACAGTTGTGTGTGCATTGCAAGAGACTGTAATGATGGTCATTAAATCTTAATGACCTTCACGTAATATGCTTCAATTGTCACCCTAAATATACATAGCATTTAGTATAAAAGCCAAAATAGAATTATTGCTCCCTTCTGAAACATGAAATATTACCTCTCTATTAAACTGTTATATGCTAGCTCTCAGCATCTTAATGGTAAAGCTAAGCTTCCTAGTCATATCATTCTAGTCACTGCACAAAGAAAATGCCTAAGAGCTGCCCTATTGCTTTCTGAGAAAACAAAGTGCTGTATATTTCACGTATAAGTTGTTATACTCAATAACTTTTTTAGTTTCTTATTTACTTATAGAATAATTAGGTAATATCTAAATTAGTGTTTGAATCTTAATATTACATAACTTTAGCTAAGTTGGCATGGTTTTAGAAAGTTTCCCTAGTCATCTTAATTTGCCCCATTTTCTGACTCCTCCCTGTAAACACAAACAGCAAGGACACTTTATCCTGATTGTTTTCTTTCTTAATTAGTTAATCTCTTATTCAGTTATAATATGTGATACTATCATAATAAATGTAAAAAAACGTTAAAACATATTAGGAGAAAACTTTATCTAATGTGTTGGGTGAAGAACTATAGGTCAGTGTGACATATGCCATAGTGACTGGAATGTAAATGGATAATATAACTTAATAAAATAATTTTCAGGAACTGTTTCTCCTTTTATTTCATGAGAATATGATCTAACAATGAAGAATGAATATTTACAGTTACTTTGAAACAACCCCTCTATATACCCAGAGGATTCCCCACCATGTAATAATGATACATGCTCTACTATGTTCATAGCAGCCCTATTTATAATTGCCAGATGCTGGAAAGAACCCAGATATCCCTCAACAGAAGAGTGGATGCAAAAAATGTGGTATATCTACACAATGGAGTACTATTCAGCCATTAGAAACAATGAATTCATGAAATTCTTAGGCAAATGGATGGAGCTAGAGAACATCATACTAAGTGAGGTAACCCAGACTCAAAAGGTAAATCATGGTATGCCCTCACTAATAAGTGGATATTAACCTAGAAAACTGGAATACCCAAAACATAATCCACACATCAACTGAGGTACAAGAAGAACGGAGGAGTGGTCCCTTGTTCTAAAAAGACTGAGTGAAGCAGTATAGAGCAAAATCAGAACAGGGAAGTGGGAAGAGTTGGGTGGGAAAACAGGGGGAGGGAAGGGGACTGATGGGACTTCCGGGGAGTGGGGGTCCAGAAAAGGGGAAATCATTTGAAATGTAAATAAATATATCAATAAATTAAAAAAAAGAATTAGTGGAGAGCATGTGTCATTTGCTTAATGATATTTATCCTATTACCACTTGCTCTTGTTGGCTTTCCTATGATATAGCTTTCTTGATTTGTTTTTTTGTTTTTGTTTTCTTTTTGGTTTTGTTTTTTGTTTTTTGTTTTTGTTGTTGTTGTTTTGGGTTTTTGAAAAAGGTTTCTCTGTGTAGCCCTGGCTGTCCTAGAACTCACTCTGTACACCAGGCCGGCCTCAAATGGAGAAATCTGCCCACCTCAATGTCCCAAGTGCAGGGATTAAAGGCATCCCCAACCACTGCCCAGCAGATATGTTTAAATAAATAACTCTCTCTTCTCTCTCTCTGTGTGTGTCTCTCTCTCTCACTCTCTCTCTCTTTCTCTCTCTCTCTCTCTTTCTCTCTTTCTCTCTCTCTCTCTCTCTCTCTCTCTCTCTCTCTCTCTCTCTCACACACACACACACACACACACGAGAGTTGGTTTATGTAGTGGATTACATTGAAAGATTTCCATATATTGAACCACCCCTGCATCGCTGGGATGAAGCCTATTTGATCCTGGTGAATTACTGTTTTGATGTGTTCTTGGATTCGGTCAGCAAGAATTTTATTGAGTAGTTTTGCATCAATGTTCTTAAAGGAAATTCGTCTGGAGTTCTCTTTCATGGTTTGGTCTTTGTTTCGTTTGTGTATAAGCATTACTATGGCTTCATATAATGAATTGTGAAGTATACCTCAGGTTTCTGATTTGTGGAATAGTTTGAAAAGTATCTGTAGTAGGTCTTCTTTGAAGATCTGATAGAATTCCCCACAAACACATCTGGTCCTGTGCTTTTGTTGTTGTTGTTGTTTTTGGTGGTGGTGGTGTTGGTGATGGTGGTGTTTTTGGAAGACTGTTAATAACTGACTCTATTTCCTCCGGTGTTATGGGATTATTTTGATGGTTTATCTGATCATGTTTTAACATTGGCACCTGGCATGTGTCTACAAAATTGTCCATTTCATCCAGATTTTCCAATTTTGTTGAGTATAAGCTTTTTTTGTAGGATCTGATGATTTTTGGAATTTCTGCTGTTTCTGCTGTTATATCTCCCTTTTCATTAACGATTTTATTAATTTGTGTGGTTCCTCTATTCCTTCTGGTTAGTCTGCTAAGTGTTTATCTATCTTGTTCATTTTCTCAAAGAACCAACTCCTGGTTTTGTTGATTCTTTGTATAATTCTTTTTGTTTCTATTTGGTATATTTTGGCCTTGAATTTGTTTATTCCCTGCTGTGTATTCCTCTTGGATGTATTTGTTTCATTTGGTTGTACAGCTTTCAAATGTTCTGTCAAGCTGCTAATGTAAGCTCTTTCCATTTCCTTGTTGGAGGCATTTAACTATATGAGTTTTTCTCTTAGCACATATGACTATTGACAGCTTTTCAGGATTTCTAGTTGCAACTGCTTTAAGAGGAGAATCTTCTAGAAATGTTATTGTTCATTGTTTACAGGCTTTTACTGCTAAGGGACTGCCTAAAGTTGGCAAGACAGATAATGGGCCTGCTTATACTGGAAACAGCTTTGAACAATTTTGCAAGGAATTTGGAATTGAAAATAAAACTGAAATTCCTCATGATCCAATGAGACTAGGAATTGTTGAATGTATCTGAAAAATTAGCGTTAGAAAACAAAAAAGGGGGAGTTTTAACCTCCAAGGTCACCAAAAGCACATCTCGCTTTTGCATTATTTGTTTTAATTTTTTGTAAACTGATGCTAAAGGTCAGTCTGCAGTAGATCACCGCTGGCATCCAGACACTTCCAGATCATATACCATGGTTAAATGTTGAGATCCTTTAACTAATACTTTGGAATGGTCCCAACCCTATTTTAATACGGGAATGAGATCCTGTTTGTGGTTTTTCAAATAAAGGAACTGGAGATCAATGACTACTGAAAAGATTGTTTCGCCAAGTGGCCACAGATCCTGAGCCTTCTAATGATTATGATACTAATGATGAAGGCATCTCAGAATCCCTATGAGCCATCTAAATTAACCTGAAGTGTAGTCTTCACCCTTACTGGATAGCAGGTGTTTTCTATCAATTCTCAAATCCACCCTCCTTACACCAGGAGGCTTGATCTTGTTTGGATCTTTGTCAGCTCCAAGTTTAGGCACTTAACTAAGCTATTACCCCTTGGAGGTTCACTTGAGTATGATGGAAAAGAGTCCTGCTCCCCAAATCCTTGGTCATGTGAAGGTTTTATCTGAAAGGTGGGATGTAGACATCCAGTGCTTAGAGACCATTTAAGCATTTGTTCTTTTCACATGTGTCCTTGAGATGGCAGGACTAGATCCCATGGTCATAGTTGGGGAGGTGCAGAAGATTTTTTCTGTGCTGTTTGGAAATGTGAGACCACAAGGAATGTTTATTGGAAGCCCCAAAGAGATTTAATTACAGTAGCTAGGATTTCAACAGGTCCAGGCCTATCTAGTTCTAGTTATAATGGCAATGGACATTGTTTCTTCGGGGTTTTAGTTGTGCCAAAGCTGCGCTGTCTGGATCCTGGACAGGAGTAGCATCCTCTGTTAGTTTTCTCTGTAATCCTATTCCAGTGTCCGGAAAAAATGTTAGAGAAGGCTGGATTAAAGGAAGGACTTGAAAACTTTGGCTTTATAAGGAATATTATGATTATGGATTACTTTTTTGTTTGTTTGTTTGTTTGTTTGTTTGTGACAGGGATTTTCTGTGTAGCCATGGCTGTCCTGGAACTCACTCTGCAGAGCAGGTTGTCCTCCAACTCAGAAATCTGCCTTCCTCTGCCTCCCAATGACTGGGATTAAATGAGTGTGCCAGGATGGATGACATTTTACCAAAATTGTGACTTTGACATTTTCTGTAGGACCTACTAAGATCATAAATAAGCCCAAAAGAAGAAACTATAAAGATAAAAAGAAAAAAATAGTGCTAAAAGGAATAGGAGTAATACTGCTTTCTTATTTTCTTCTCCGGTATCTGGTATTCTTCAGAGTCCTACTGTTAACACCACTACTTTTTCTATATCTGCTATTCCCCTTACAGAATTAGTGGAGAGCATGTGTCATTTGCTTAATGATATTTATCCTATTACCACTCGCTCTTGTTGGCTTTCCTATGATATAGCTCCTCCTTATTTGTTTTTTGTTTGTTTTCTTTTTGATTTTGTTTTTTGTTTATGTTGTAGTTGTTTTGGATTTTTGAAACAGGGTTTCTCTGTGTAGCCCTGGCTGTCCTGGAACTCACTCTGTAAACCAGGCTGGCCTCAAACGGAGAAATCTGCCCACCTCAGTGTCCCAAGTGCAGGGCTTAAAGGCATCCCAAACCACTGTCCAGCATAGACGTTTGAATAAATAACTCTCTCCTCTCTCTCTCTCTCTCTCTCTCTCTCTCTCTCTCTCTCTCTCTCTCTCTCTCTCTCTCTCTTTCCCTCTCTCTCTCTCTCTCTCACACACACACACACACACTCACTCACTCACACAAACACAGTAGATTCCCTTAAAGCCAACTGCACTAGAACTGACCATGGTACAAAGAGTAGGATACATTTGTTATACTCAGTGTTTGATAATTTCTAAGTAAGCCATGGGGCCAGGTAGTGATGGCTCAAGCCTTTAATCCCAGCACTTGGGAGACAGAGACAGGTGGATTTCTGAGTTCGAGGCCAGCTTGGTCTTCAGAGTGAGTTCCAGGACAGCCAGGGCTACACAGAAAAACCCTCTCTCAAAAAAATGAAAAAGAAAAGAGGGCTGCTAAGATGGTATAGGTCTTGCTTCAAAGCCTGATGATCAGTTACCATAAGTAAGCCCCATAAAACAGAAGGTTCCCCAACGTAAACTTTGGTGTCAAAAAGAAGGAAAAGAAGCACCTGGACATGGAGTTCCAGGTGATAGTGTGTTCCACGTGGCTTGAATGCACTGTCACAGCAAAAAGTAAGACAAGGTAACATTTTATTTATATGGAAATTACACATCTAGAAGAAATGTCAAGGATTCACACACATATGATTTAATACTATTATGCTTAATACTCATGAGAGTAATTAAGCATCAGTTGCCACTCTTGTAGAGGAACTGACTTTAGTCCCAGGCATACAGAAATTGGCTCACAACTGCCTATAATACTGTCGTGGGCGATCCTACACTCCTCTGTCCTGCCAAGTACCAGGTATGTCCATGCATGGATTGAGGCATTACATGTGTCTTAGTCAGCGTTTCTATTCCTGCACAGATATCATGACCAAGAAGCAAGTTAGGGAGGAAAGGATTTATTCTGCTTAAACTTCCACATTGCTGTTGCTCACCAAAGGAAGTCAGGAATGGAACTCAAGTAGGTCAAGAAACAGGAGCTGATGCAGAATCCGTGGGGCCATGTTACTTATTGGCTTGCTTCCCCAAGCTTGCTCAGCCTGCTCTCTTGTAGATCCCAAGAATACCAGCCCAGCGATGGTACCACCCACAAGGAGCCCTCTTCCCTTGATCACTAATTGAGAAAATACCCCACAGCTGAATCTCATGGAGGCATTTCCCCAACTGAAGCTCCTTTCTCTGTGAAAGGATGTGTCAAGTTCACACACTAAACCATCCAGTACAACATGTAAAAATAAATTAAGGCTGGGCATTATAACAGAGCCTTTTAATCCTACTACCTGCAAGGCAAATGGATGAGGATCTCCATTTGTGGAAGGCAGTCTTGTTTACATAAGCACTTCCAGGAGAGTTAGAACTACATACAAAGGCCCTATGTTAAGAAATCAAAAATAATGCCAGGAGGTGGTGGCACGTGACTTTAATCCCAGCACTTGGGAGCCAGAGGCAGAGAGATTTCTTAATTCAAGGCCAGCCTGGTCTAGAGATTGATTGCCAGGATAGCCAGTGTTACACAGAGAAACCCTGTCTCAAAAAAACAAAAAAAAAATCCAAATTAAAATAAGATGAATAAATCTTTGTAATTGAAAAACAAAACAACTGTCATTGTACTAGCTGTTCTGCCAAGAGTAATTATAAAAATTCCTTTCAGAAAATAATTAACACTATTTTACCTACAATCTGATTTAATAATACCTAATGAATATTCACTTTGTGTGACATCATCACCCTTCATATCACTGGCTATTCTGGAATAGTCTCAAACTCACTTGAGTTTGACTCTGCCTCCAAATACTGAGGATAAAGGCATGTAACACCACTCCTGGATTAATTTTTCTAAACAGGCTTTGGGAACAACGAACAGGCTGCCCTGGAGATTAGAATCCTTCCATCATAATTCATGGCATTAAAAGTGAGCCCTTCCAGCCTGATGGGGGTGGTGCACTCCCTTATTCCTAAAACTTGGAAGGCAGAGGCAGGCAGATTTCTCAGTTCCAGGCCAGTCTGGTCTAAAGACTGAGTTCCAGGACAGCCAGAGCTACACAGAGAAAAACTGTCTCAGAAAACAACAACAACAAAAGTGAGCCCTACCACACCCAACTTAATTCATTTTCTACAAGTTCATTTGCATTTTATTCAGTTTTCTGTGAGTGTGCATGTCTCATGTGTGGGGGTCCGTGTGCCTCAAAAAGGGATTCAGAGCCCCTGCATCTGGAGTTATGGCATATATGGGATTCCAGACCAATTAGGAACCAAATTCCAAGAGTCAAGATCAACAAGCAATCTTTTCTTTTGTTGTAAATGTAGGTGTTTACATGCATATGTGTCAGTAATAAGTAAGCATGCCTGGAAATCTACACACAGAAGGAAGACTAAGACTCCAAAGAAATACCACTCCCAATCGATGGTTCTGAGCCACCTAGAGTAGGCGGTGAAATAAACCAGGCTTCCTGATAAAGCAACTATTGCTCTGAATCACTGAGCCATCACTGCATCCCCACAATAAGTAACCCTCAGTTAAATCCAGCTCTAGTCCCAGAATGCTTAGAGTTTTGATATTTTGCAATAGTATGTAATGGAAGAGGTCACATTAAATAAAATTCAAGTAAGATATGGTGATGCACTCCTTAAGCCCAATACTTGGGACACCAAAGCAGGTAGATCTCTGTGAGTTCCAGACCAGCCTTGACTATAGAGTAAGTCAGAGGACTACCATGGCTTTTACAAAAAAAAAACTGTCTCAAATAAAGGAGAAAAATCAAACTGTACTCAAGAAAGCACTTTTATTTAAAGAAAAATAAACTGCACATTCATTATGAAAAGAAACAGAGTAACAAACTCATTTGGCACACACCAATAAAATCAGCACAGTGGATGCTGGAGAAGAGTGTCAAAGAGGGGGACGAGCCCTCTTGGGAGCTCTCAGAGACTCCATGGCCAACCAAAGACCACACACACACACACACACACACACACACACACACACAGGGTTTGAACTTAGGCCCTCATAATATATGTAGCAGATGTACACCTCAGACTTCATGTGGGTCCCCCAATAACTAGAAAGGAAGTTATTGGCTGGCCTCAGCAGGATAGGATGCACCTAATCCTGCAGAGACTTGATGCATTAGCTTCGAGGTAGACACATGGGGGAACCCTATGAGAGAAAGGGTATAGAAGAGGGACTGTGAGGAGGAGTTGAGGGGGAGGTAGTGTTCAGAACATAAGATGGATATATTCATTAATGGGAAACACTGCCTAGCCAAAGATGAAGGAGAAATTGAGGCAATGGCCAATCAATTGTCAGCACAAATTGTAAACCATTGTATGGCCAAGAACCAATCCCTGAAACTATTAATGATACTCTGTTATGTTTGTACATAGGAACCTTGCAAACTATGCTATAATCATTGTTATACTCCTGGGGAACTGGCTAGCCCAATTGTAATCCAGTGCCTCTCATTCAGCAACCAATAAGAATAAATTCAATTAAAAATAAAAAAGGAAACTGGTGGTTAACCTAAAATGCTACCTCCTTTTGGGCCTTGGGCAGCTTGGATATATAACAGGGCTTCACATCAGAGACTTTCATTAAGGGCAGAAGTGCTGCACGTCTTTAATCCCAGCACTTGGGAAGCAGAGGCAGGTGGATTTCTGAGTTCGAGGCCACCCTGTCTAATGAGTGATTTCCAGGACAGCCAGGGCTGCACAGAGAAACCCTCTCTTATAAAACCAAGAGAGAAAGAGAGAGAGAGAGAGAGAGAGAGAGAGAGAGAGAGAGAGAGAGAGAGAGAGAGAGAGAGAGAGTCAGAGAGAGAGAGAGGGACTTTCATAGGTCTGAGCAAAGGAGATTGATTCTGTGTCTGAGACCATACTTGAGCTAGGAGGAGAAAAGTTGCGATGTTCCTTCCCATGTGGAAAATATGGGTTCTGAGTCTGGACACATGGGCTTTGGATTCGTGGAAAGTGAGAACTAAGAACAAACTGTCCCTGGGACAAGATATCCTCAAAGGCAGAGATTAGCAGAAAGACATGGCAATTTTGAGTAGGAGTCAAGCACAGGTATCCTGGCCTTGTATCTTCATTTATACCATACTCCTTTTCCTCTGCTTCCTTTGCTTCCTAGACCTTGTATTCTTTAGGTAGATCTCACAGGCTTCATCAGTTTTGAAGAAGATGGCCATCTGGTCTAGGGAATTACTAAAGGGGCTAGGTTCAGGAATAGGGTTCATACCTGATGGTACATGACAGAGGGAGAAGGTGGATTCTGGCATTTGGGTAATATTTGAAGGTCTGAGTCAAGGAGGAAAGTTTAAACTCGAGGGTCTCTCATAGAGAGAATCTGGATTGGCTGACACATCAAGTCAACAAGGAACATTGGAATGTCCAGACCTATCACTAGATAGGTGCCCTGTTTTCCTGGGTAGTTCTCTACATGTCTGCCTCTGATGCTCCTCAATAATGTGGCTTTTGCTGAAACACACTTGTTCCAAGGACTGACCAATGAGGGAGAAGCTGGATTCCTGATGGTGGTATTTCCTCGATGGCCTAAACTGAGGAGGAGAGCTGATATCCAAATGTCTCTGGTGCACAGAACCACTACTGGTAGCAGAAACAGGAACTTTACCACCTTTGGGGTAGGGAGGCCTATAGTGAAGTCCACTTCCAGTCTTCCCAAGCAGTGGTTGACCCTTCTTCTGAATTTCGCTGGCTCGTCTATTCTTGAAATACATCTGGACTTAAAAAGGAAATGTTGTTATACTCTATTGAGTCTCTTTTTGACGACTTTGAGTCTCTTTTTGAGTCTCTTCTTTACATAAAGAATAATTAGGTAATATCTAAATTATCGTTTGAATCCTAACATTATGTAACTTTAGCTAAGTTGGCATGGTTTTAGAATGTTTCCCTAGTCATCTTAATTTGTTCCATTTTCTGACTCCTTCCTGTAAACAAAAATGGCAGGGACACTTTATCCTGATTTTTTCTTTCTTAATTAGTTAATCTCCTATTCTATTATAGTATGTGATACTATCTATCGTAATAAATGTAAAAAAAAAGTTAAAAAATATTACGGGAAAATTCTATCTAATGTGTTGGGTGAAGAACTATAGGTCAGTGGGAGATATGCTATAGTGACTGGAATGTAAATGGATAATATAATGTAATAAAATAATTTTCAGGAACGATTTCTCCTTTTATTTAATGAGAACATAATCTAACAATGAAGAATGAATACTTACAGTTGCTTTGAAACAACCCCTTTATATAAACCACAGTGGTACACAACGTCTACAGATAGGCCTGGTTAATTCCCACAAATACTGACATGAAGGGTGTACATAAAACACTTTTTCATGACTATAAATGTCTGGAATGGTCAAGGAGCTGAGAGATGTAACTTGATTTGGGGTGTAATCCAGAGTAAGTCAGTCCTCGGATTTGTCAAAGTCGTCAAGGATTCTTTGCCAGAGTTCCTCTGCAGATGGACCTGAACCTTGAGCCTCCTCTGGGCAATGGGTGGCAGCTTCTAGGACATCTGTAGATTCAGTCACTGCTAGATCAGTCTGGGCTTCAACTGCTGCTGATTGACCAGAATCCCAAGCTGTAATGGGAGCATGGCCAACAAGCAGATCTTCTTGCTGACTAAACCTGTCTGCATCACTGGCCTGATAATGATGCAGAGAAGATTCCTGGATGTAGTGGAGTTTGGGAATGGAATCTTCACCAAATGTGCCTGAACACATGGGCTCTCCATCCTCAGCAGCAACAAGAGGTATGGAACCAGGAAAGTGAGTTGATTCAAAAACAGCTTTAGAACTTCCATTGGTCTCTGGCAGAGCTTCTGTAATATTCTGGAGAGTCATCCGCTTGTACTTAGCTCGGCTGTTCTTAAACCAGATCTGGAAAAGAAAGAAGACATCAGAAGAATGCCTGTTGTCCCCTAACAGGACCACAAGGTGAAGATTTTGGATAAAAGGTGTTTGTATAGTAATGATTCACATGTCAAAAACAAAGAAGCAGGAAACTCAGGATGACTAAGATATTATAATAAGGTAGATTGTGT
This sequence comes from Apodemus sylvaticus, assembly GCF_947179515.1. Classification (NCBI taxonomy): domain Eukaryota; kingdom Metazoa; phylum Chordata; class Mammalia; order Rodentia; family Muridae; genus Apodemus; species Apodemus sylvaticus. The sequence continues at coordinate 196,485,043 of NC_067472.1, read as the reverse complement.
ATGACCAGACAACATAAGACTGGCGAGATTGAGCCAGTGTGTCCTGTGTTTTAGCAGGAGCTCTGATGATTAGGTTTCTGAGACCCTGCATGGAAACAATGCTATTCTATATTGCTACCAGATTGATAAAAATTTGGGTCCCAGCATTTGATTCAAAAATATCCACCACCTAAAACTGTCATCACTGCCCTAAGCATTTAAGAACAAAATTAAAGTTCCTGATGGGAAAGTGTAGATTTTTGCTGTTGGATTGAGGGAAAAGAGAGAGGCAGACCTTGATGTCCATCGATGTCACACCAACTAACTCTGCCAGCTCCACACATTGATCCTGGTTTGGGTACTGACACTTCTCAAAATGTTCTTGCAGCAGGTGCTTTTGTTTTTTGGAGTACACAATGCATTCCTTCCACCCCTTTCTTGAAGTCACAGGGCCAGATTGATGGTCACCATATTTCTCTGACAGTACCACAGATCCTATGAGAACATGGAAACAAGATTTCACTTATATATCTGATAACTTGGATGCCCTGAGGGTTTTTTCAAAGTAGGTAAACCTGGATCTAGTTGCATTTGGATACCTGATTTTCTTAATGGTCCTTGGAACTCTTGCTGATGTAGGTCCCTTTCAGGGACTGAAAGACTTGATTGCATTGGACTTGTTGGGGTCAATATGGGACTGTGATGCATTTGAAAGGGTAAGTTCCTTGCCGTCTCTTGAAGCCTTTGGGGTCTGGTTTCTATGGGTGCACTTGAAGGCATTTGGAATTTTGGAGACAAGGAGGGAACTTCGGCCATATGTGTGTCCCGAACCTATTGGGATACGTTCCCTTACTGGAGAATCTGGTCAAAGGAAACACATGAGAAAATGTACAGAGAGTACCGATTTACCCATCCTGCCTACCCAGCATTTGGTTTGGACTGTTACAGAGCAGGAATCAGACAGGAGCTTCATTCTTTCTGAACAACTGCCTCTGTTTCCAAATCTTACAAGTATTCTCAGTATTGAAATAAACATGTACTTAGCTCCAGTATTAACAAGAGGGTGCCAGTCCAGGTAGGCTGGCAATTCAATGTTCATTTCCAATGTTTAAATTTTCCATATCCTACCCTTCTGGCTGTCAAATTTTGTTGGGACAGACTACTAGCTAGTCTGCCTCTGCCCATGAAAATAAAAAACTGAAGGCTTCACAGGATTTCTGTGGCATGTAGGGCAACTGACACCACAGTAAAATCACAACCCAGGAATTCTGCAAACAGGGCAACTGGACCACTGACACCAAAGACTGAAGACCTCCCAGGGGCACTGCAGCATGCAAAGAAATTGAATCAACAGTCTGAAAGCCTCCCTGGAGTTCTTCTGCATGCAGGGAAACAAAACCCACAGTACTTATGCTTCCCTGGTGAACAGCTAAACATAGGGCAACAGCTTGACTAATCCTCTCAAAACTCAACAGTATGAAGGCATCCCAGTAGACGTGTCACAGCCAGGGCAACATATCTCCAGCTTCTCTGCCCCTCTACAGAACCCACAATTCAAAGGTCTTCAAGAAGGCCTACCTGAAGACACACTGCCACCACGGCAAAAATTCATCAGTGTACATGCCCCTCTGAAGATCCCACAGGAAGTTTGCCACATACAAGGCAATTGGCCTACCATGAGCCCTGAGTCAACCTAGGGACAAAAAAAGGCAACGCCCAAACAGAAACACCCCAACCAGGAAAGACTCCCTATAACCATATGGCAAGAGGCAAGAGTAATACCATGAGAAACAGAAGCCAGTAAACTTTGGCATTATCAGAAACTACTTCTCCCACCACAGCAAGCCCTGAATAGACAAATGAACTTGAAAGTCAGGAAGATGACCTAAAATCTTATCTCCTTAAGATAATAGAATCCTTTTAAAGGGATATAAATAACTAACATAAAGAAATATAAGAAAACAAAGGTGAGCAGGTAGAAGCACTTAGAGAGGAAACACATAAATCCCATAAGCAATACAGAAAATACAATCAAAGAAGTGAAAGTTTTTATTAAAGCAGTCCGAGACCTAGAATTGGAAGTAGATATAACAAGGACAAATATAGGCAACCCTGGAAATTGAAAACCAAGGAATGAGATCTGGAATAATTAATCATTACCAGGAGAATGCAAGAGATAGAAGAAAGAAAGCAGTAGTCTCAAATAACCTGGACCCCCCCAAGATCTCTCAGAAACTAGGAAACTACCATTTAAGCATACACCAGCTGATATGAGGCCCCCAACACATACTCAGCAGAACACTGTGGGACTGTACTCCCTCAGAGAAGATGTACCTAACCCTAAAGAGACTTGAGGCCCCAAGTGGGCAGGGAGTTCTTGCAGGTAGGGGGTGGAGTGAGGACAATCTCCCAGAGAAGGAAACTAGACTTATGGGATGTGGAACATTCAGTGGGTGGACCAGAAGGGGGATATAATCTAGACTGCATATACCCAAAGGATTCCCCGGCATGCAATAAAGACACATGCTCCATTATGTTCATAGCAGCCTTATTTATAATAGCCAGAAGCTGGAAAGAACCCAGATGCCCCTCAAAGGAGGAATGGATACAGAAAATGTGGTATATTTACACAATGGAATACTACTCAGCAATTAGAAACAATGAATTCACAAAATTTTTAGGCAAATAGTTTGATCTGGAAAATATCATCCTAAGTGAGGTAATCCAGACACAAAAGAATACACATGGAATGCAATCTCTGATAAGTGGATATTAATTAGCCCAGAAGCCCTGAATACCCAAGGCACAAATTGCATTACAAATGACTCCCATGAAGAAGTATGGAGAAGGTCCTGTTCCTGAAAAGGATTGATCTAGCAGTGGAGGGGAATATAAGTACAGAGGAAAAAAAAGAGGGAGGTGATTGAAGAATGGATGGAGAGAAGACGTTTTATGGGACATATGGGGAGGAGGGATCCAGGAAAGGGGAAATAATTTGGAATGTAAACAAAGAATATAGAAAATAAAAATATTTAAAAAAAAAAGAAAATACGCAAATACACTTCAAATTATAAAAATTTGTCATCAGTGGCCTCAATTTCTTTTCCTTTTTTTGGTGGTTCTGAGCCACCTAGTGGAGGTTGGGAACTAAACCTCCTGATAAAGCAACTATTTCTCTGACTCACTGAGCCATCGCTCCATCTCCACATTAAGTAACCCTCAGTTAAATCCAGCTCTAGTCCCAGAATGCTAAGAGTTATGATATTTTTGCAATGGTATGTAGTAGGAGAGATCACATTAAATTAAATTCAAGTTAGATATGGTGGTGCACTTCTTAAGCCCAACACTTGGAACACCAAAGCAGGTAGATCTCTGTGAGTTCCAGACCAGCCTTGGCTACAGAGTAAGTCAGAGGACTATAGTGGCTGTTACAGAAAAAAACTGTCTCAAATAAAATAGACAGATCAAAGTGTACTCAAGAAAACACTTTTATTGAAAGAAAAATTAACTGCACATTAGTTAGGAAATGAAACTGAGACTAACAGACTCACTTGGCACACACCTATAAAATCAGCAGAGTGGATGTTGGAGAAGAATGGCAAAACCTGGAGACCAGCCCTCTTGGGAGCTCTCCCAGACTCAGTAGCCAGCAAAAGACCACACACACACATACACACACACACACACACACACACACACACACATGGGTTGAACAGAGGCCCCCATAGTATATTTAGCAGATGTGCACCTCAGTCTTCATGTGGGTCCACCAATAACTAGAGAGGAAGCTATAGGCTGTCTCTGGAGCCATTCCTATACATAGGCTGCCTTGAGTGGCCTCAACAGGAGAGGATGCAACTGATCCTGCAGAGACTTGATGCATTAAGTTCAAGGTAGACACATGGGGGAACCCTATGAGAGAAAGGGAATAGAGACTGTCAGGTGGGGTTGAGAGGGAGGTAGTGTTCAGAACATAAAATGGATATATTCGTTATGGGAAACACTGCCTAGACAAAGATGAAGGAGAAACTGAGGCAATGTCCAATATACAAATGCACTTGAAAGTCAGGGAGATGACCTAAAATCTTATCTCATTAAGATAATAGAATCCTTTAAAAAGGATATGAATTACTCACATAAAGAAATATAAGAAAACACAGGTGAACAGGTAGAAGCACTTAGAGAGGAAACACATAAATCCCGTAAGCAATACAGGAAAATACAATCAAACAAGTGAACGTATTTATTAAAGCAGTCCAAGACCTAAAATTGGAAGTAGATATAATAAAGACAAATTTAGGCAACCCTGGAAATTCGACATTGAAAACCAAGGAATGAGATCTGGAATAATTAAGCATTACCAGCAGAATACAAGAGATAGAAGAGACAAAGCAGCAGTCTCAACTATCCTGGACCCCCAAGATCTCTCAGAAATTAGGCAACCACCAATTAAGCATACACCAGCTGATATGAGGCCCCCAACACATACTCAGCAGAAACTTGTGGGACTGTAGACCCTCAGAGAAGATGTACCTAACCCTAAAAAGACTGGAGGCCCCAAATCAGCAGGGAGTTCTTGTAGGTAGGGGGTGGGGTGGGAACATCCTCCTGGAGAAGGAATCTAGACTTTTGGGATGTGGAACCAGAAGTGGGAGGATAAAATATGGACTGTAAAAAAGAGTAAATATTTTTTTAAAAAAAGTAATATTATCATAATTGGAAAAACATGTTCCGAGATTCTCCTCCTTGCAGTATGACACCCTGTGTCAAAATAAAGAATCAAGGGCCATGGAACATGTCCCATTGCAATGGACCCCTTTCCACAGCCCATATTCTAAACAAGAGCATTGATGATCTAATTACTCTGGATGTCAGAAGGCAAGTACACCTAAGCCAGATCCCCTGATATTGAAGTTCTATACCAACGACTTAGCCTTAATTGAATCTCCCTATCCAGGACCCTCCTACAGGCTCCTCCTTTCATCCTCTAGAATCCAGCAGCTATACACACCCTGTTGTAACACCCGCTCTGTAGCCACAACTTAATACCTAACAGAAACCTGGCCAGATCGCAGACGTTTTTTGTACTCTTTTTCTTTTGTGACTGAGTTTCTCTAAATGAACTATGCTGTATGTGAGTCAAACAGAACACAAGGCTGAAACAGAATTCATAAAGATCAGCCTAACTGTTACTTCCCAAGCTGAGCTAGGACTAAAGGTGTGTAACAAAGAACTGACCCATCCTGTAGGATTTCCTCCTAACTTGGGCTCCATCCAGAAAATAAAAATTTTCCTTACTCTCTAGGGGCAATCTCAAAAAATGCGTCTCTTCTCATCCTGCTGCCCAGAGGACATGCACATTCCCAGCCACCGCTAACACCTCTTTATTTCTCCAAAATTCCTCTTCTGAGACTGAGGCAGGTTCCATGTGCATGTCCCTGACTTCCTGATTCTCATTATACAGACAAGCCAGGCCTCACAATCACAAAAACCCACTTGCCATTTGTTTCTGAGTCCTGGGTTAAAGTTGTGGTCCATGTATCCAAAATGGTTACAGATTCTAGATGAAGGAAGGCCTGCTCAGCCAAACACCATCCAAGATGTCACACTTTTGAGTCAGAATGCCAATACTATGCCTTATCTAGGCAATCTGGAGCCTCAATTGGTCCCAAGGTCACTTGAGATCCTATTGTCAGTTCTTTCCTTTGTCCTATAGACAGGCCTCACTATCTATTGATCCAGGCTTTCTGAACAGCCCAGGATTTAATCATGTGCTTAGAATGAAGAATAAAGCCCCTTGAGGTCTCTTGAAAGCTCATTCATAGAGTGCCCCGATCAGGGCAAATCACTGCTCTGCACTGTTCACCGTTATGGGATAGACTTGAAACATCTACTAAATTTAAATAACATCTTCTGCATGTATACAGGGCATATTTTATACTTGACCAATCAAACACCCATACAGGCTAAAAAATTACCAAAAATCCTCCTCCACTGTCTCCCATGCTTTCTGCAACATGATATCCCCTTTACATAGCAACCTTAGACATTTCATGCAACTCACCAACTCACCAGGAATGAAGAGGTTTCCTGTAACCGGCTCAGTCCTCTGTCTTTGAATTCTACTTAGAATACCTGCCCTCATATATCTCTCCAAACCTGGATTTCAAAGCCCCTCCCACCCTTTGGCTCCTCCCACTTGCAATATTCAAATCCATTATTCTCTCCCACCCTTTGATGCTACACCAGGTGTAGCCTCATCTTATAGAACCCATGAATTTAAATTTTTTGGTTTGTAATCCTTTATTTCTTTACATTTTATATTTTACTTTTATTACTTTACCGTTCAGCTGTTACTTTCCTCCCAGACCTCCCTCCCACAATTTTTCATCACATTCCTAATCCCATGTCTCCAAGAGAATGCCTTCCACACCAGGCCTTTCGTCTGGTTTAAATAACTAAATGTGTGCAGCCATCTTACTTTTGTTTCTGTCTGGTTTTTAAGGTATAAATATGTTCTGCATGTCTCGGTTATATAGTTTTAACTGAGATTGCATTGAATCTGTAGTTTGCTTTTGGCAAGGTGGCCATTTTTACTACATTAATTCTGCCAATCCATGATCATGAGAGAGGTCTTTCCATCTTCTGAGATCTGCTTCAATTTCTTTCTTCAGAGACTTGAAATTCTTGTCATATAAATTTTTCACTTGCAATCTTAGAGTCACACAAAGATATGTAATGTTATTTGTGACTATGGTAAAGGGTGTCATTTCCCTATTTTCTTTCTCAGCTTGTTTATCCTTTGAGTAGAGGAAGGCTACTGATTTGACTGAGTTAATTTTATATCCAGCGACTTTGCAGAAATTGTTTATCAGTTGTAGGAGTTCTCTCGTGTTGTTTTATTGGGTTGCATAAGTATACTATCATATCATCTGCAAATAGTGATGTTTTGACTACCTCCTTTCCAGTTTGTAACACTGTACCTCCTTTTGTTCTCTAAATGCTCTAGCAAGATCTTCAAGTACTATATTGAATAAATAGGGAGAGAGTGGGCAACATTTTCTGGACCATAATTTTAGTGGGATTACTTCAGATTTTCTCCATTTAGTTTGATGTTGGCTTCTGGTTTGCTGTATATTGCTTTTATTATGTTTTGGTATAGGACTTGAATTCCTGATCATTCCAAGACTTTTAACATGAAGGGATAGTAAATTTTGTCAAATGCTTTCTCACCCTCTAACTAAATGATATTGTGGAGTTTTTTTTTTTCATTAACGATTTTATTAATTTGCATGGTTCCTCTATTCCTTCTAGTTAGTCTGCTAAGTGTTTATCTATCTTGTTGATTTTATCAAAGAACCAACTCCTGGTTTTGTTGATTCTTTGTATAATTCTTTTCGTTTCTACTTGGTTGATTTTGGCCTTGAATTGTTTTATACCCTGCCGTGTATTCCTCTTGGATGTATTTGTTTCATTTGGTTGTAGAGCTTTCAGATGTTCTGTCAAGCTGCTAATGTAAGCTCTCTCCATTTCCTTGTTGGAGGCACTTAACTATATGAGTTTTTCTCTTAGCACATATGACTATTGACAGCTTTTCAGGATTTCTAGTTGCAACTGCTTTAAGAGGAGAACCTTCTAAAAATGTTATTATTCATTGTTTACAGGATTTTACTGCTAAGGGACGGCCTAAAGTTGGCAAGACAGATAATGGGCCTGCTTATACTGGAAACATCTTTGAACAAATTTGCAAGTAATTTAGAATTGAACATAAAACTGAAATTCCTCATGATCCGATGAGATAAGGAATTGGTGAATGTATCAGAAAAATTAGCGATAGAAAACAAAAAGGGGGAGTTTTAACCTCCAAGGTCAGTAAAATGACATCTCACTTTTGCATTATTTGTTTTAATTTTTTGTAAACTGATGGTAAAGGTCAGTCTGCAGTAGATCACCGCTGGCATCCAGACACTTCCAGCTCATATGCCATGGTTAAATGTTGAGATCCTTTAACTAATACTTTGGAAAGGTCCCAACCCTGTTTTAATACGGGAATGAGATCCTGTTTGTGTTTTTTTCACATAAAGGAATTGGAGATCAATGACTACTGAAAAGATTGTTTCCCAAAGTGGACACAGATCCTGAGCCTTCTAATGATTGTGATACTAATGATGAAGGCATCTCAGAATCCCTATGAGCCATCTAAATTAACCTGAAGTGTAGTCTTCGCCCTTACTGGATAGCAGGTGTTTTCTATCAATTCTCAAAGCCACCCTCCTTACACCAGGAGGCTTGATCTTGTTTGGATCTTTGTCAGGTCCCAGTTTAGGCACTTAACTAAGCAATTACCCCTTGGAGGTTCACTTGAGTATGATGGAAAAGAGTCCTGCTCCCCAAATCCTTGGTCATGTGAAGGTTTTATCTGAAAGGTGGGATGTAGACATCCAGTGCTTAGAGACCATTTAAGCATTTGTTCTTTTCACATGTGTCCTTGAGATGGCAGGACTAGATCCCATGGTCATAGTTGGGGAGGTGCAGAAGATTTTTTTCTATGCTGTTTGGAAATGTGAGACCACAAGGAATATTTATTGGAAGCCCCAAAGAGATTTAATTGCAGTAGCTAGGATTTCAACAGATTCTGGCCTATCTAGTTCTAGTTATACCGGCAATGCACCTTGTTTCTTCAGGGTTTTAGTTGTGCCAAAGCTGCGCTGTCTGGATCCTGGAAAGGAGTAGCATCCTTGGTTAGTTTTCTCTGTAACCCAATTCCAGTGTCTGGAAAAAATGTTAGAGAAGGCTGGATTAAGGGAAGGACTTGGACACTTTGGATTTATAAGGAAGATTATGATTATGGACTACTTGTTTGTTTGTTTGTTTGTTTGTTTGTTTGTTTGTTTGTTTGTGACAGGGTTTCTCTGTGTAGCCCTGGCAGTTCTGGAACCTACCCTGCAAACCTGGGTGGCCTCAGAAAACTCAGCAATCTGCCTGCCTCTGACTCCCAATGACTGGGATTAAATTAGTGTACCACCCAGGAGGGGCCCTCTCCTCTTGATCACTAATTGAGAGAATACCCCACAGCTGAATCTCATGGAGGCATTTCCCCAACTCAAGCTCCTTTCTCTGTGAAAGAATGTGTCAAGTTCACACTAACCCATCCAGTACAACATGTAAAAATAAAGTAAGTCTGGGCATCATAACAAAGCCTTTCAATCCCATTACCTGCAAAGCAAATGGATGAGGATCTCCATTTTTGGAAGGCAGTCTTGTTTACATAAGCACTTCCAAGAGAGTTAGAACTACGTACAAAGGCCCTATGTTAAGAAATCAAAAATAATGCCAGGAGGTGGTGGCACATGCCTTCAATCCCAGCACTTGGGAGCCAGAGGCAGAGAGATTTCTTAATTCAAGGCCAGCCTGGTCTACAGATTGATTGCCAGGACAGCCAGTGTTACACAGAGAAATCCTGACTCCAAAAACAAAACAAAAAAATCCAAAATAAAATAAGATGAATAAATCTTTGTAATTGAAAAACAAAACAACTGTCATTGTACTAGCTGTTCTGCCAAGTGTAATTATAAAAATTCCTTTCAGAAAATAATTAACACTATTTTACCTACAATCTGATTTAATACTACCTAATGGATATTTACTTTGGGTGACATCATCACTCTTCATATCACTGGATATTCTGTAATAGTCTCAAACTCACTTGAGTTTGACTCTGCCTCCAAATATTGAAGATAAAGGCATGTAACACCACTCCTGGATTAATTTTTCTAAACAGGCTTTGGGAACAAAGAACAGGATGCCCTGGAGAATAGAATCCTTCCATCACAATTCATGGCATTAAAAGTGAGCCTTTCCAGCATGATGGGGGTGGTGCACTCCTTTATTCCCAAAACTTGGAAGGCAGAGGCAGGCAGATTTCTCAGTTCCAGGCCAGTTTGGTCTAAAGACTGAGTTCCAGGACAGCCAGAGCTACACAGAGAAAAACTGTCTCAAAAAACAACATCAACAAAAGTGAGCCCTACCACCCCCAACTTAATTCATTTTCTACAAGTTCATTTACATTTTGTTCAGTTTTCTGTGAGTGTGTATGTCTCATGTGTGTGGTCCCTGTGCCTCAAAAAGGGATTCAGAGCCCCTGCGTCTGGAGTTATGGCATATATGGGATTCCAGACCAATTAGAAACCAAATTTCAAGAATCAAGATCAACAAGCAATCTTTTCTTTTGTTGTAAATGTAGGTGTATACATGAACATGTGTCAGTAATGTGTAAGCATGCCTGGAACCCTACAGACCGAAGGAGGGCTAAGACTCCAAAGGAATACAATTCCCAATGGATGGTTCTGAGCCACATAGTGGAGGTTGGGAACTAAACCAGGCTTTCCTGATGAAGCAACTATTGCTCTGACTCACTGAGCCATCACTCCTTCCCCACAATAAGTAACCCTCAGTTAAATCCAGCTCTAGTTCCAGAATGCTAAGAGTTTTGATATTTTGCAATGGTATGTAGTAGAAGAGATCACATTAAATTAAATTCAAGTTAGATATGGTGATGCACTCCTTAAGCCCAGCACTTGGAACTCCAAAGCAGGTAGATCTCTGTGAGTCCCTGACCAGCCTTGACTACAGAGTAAGTCACAGGACTACCATGGCTGTTACAGAATAAAAAACTGTCTCAAATAAAAGAGACAGATCAAACTGTACTCAAGAAAGCACTTTTATAAATGCAAATCAAAACAACCCATAGATTTCACCTTACACCAGTAAGAATGTCTAAGATTAAAAATTCAGGAGAAGCAGATGTAGGCGAGGATGTGGAGAAAGAAGAACACTCCTCCACTCCTGGTGGAGTTGCAAATTGGTACAACCACTCTAGATATCAGTCTGGCAGTTCCTCAGAAAACTGGGCACCTCACTTCTAGAAGATCCTGCTATACCACTCCTGGGCATATACCCAGAAGATTTCCCCAGCATGTAATAAGGATACATCTTCCACTATGTTTATAACAGCCCTATTTATAATTGCCAGAAGCTGGAAAGAACCCAGGTATCCCTCAACAGAAGAGTGGATGCAAAAAATGTGGTATATATACACAATGGAGTACTATTCAGCCATTAGAAACAATGAATTCATGAAATTCTTAGGCAAACGGATGGAGCTGGAGAACATCATACTAAGTGAGGTAACCCAGACTCAAAAAATGAATCATGGTATGCACTCACTAATAAGTGGATATTAACCTAGAAAACTGGAATACCAAAAACATTATCCACACATCAAATGAGGTACAAGAAGAACAGAGGAGTGTTCCCCGGTTCTGGAAAGACTCAGTCAAGTATTATAGCACAAAACCAGAACAGGAAATTGGGAAGGGTTGTGGGGGGGGGAGAACAGGGGGAGGGAAGGGGGCTGATGGGACTTTCGGGGTTTGGGGTTCTAGAAAAGGGGAAATCATTTGAAATGTAAATGAAAATATATCGAATAAAGAAAAGAAAGTACTTTTATTTAAAGAAAAATTAACTGCACATTAGTTAGGAAAAGAAACTGAGAGTAACAGACTCATTTGGCATACACCTATAAAATCAGCAGAGTGGATGATGGAGAAGAATGGCAAAACCTGGGGACCAGCCCTCTTGGGAGCTCTCATAGACTCAGTAGCCAAAAAAAGACCACACACACACACACACAAACACACACACACACAAACACACACACACACGGGTTGAACTTAAGCCCCTATAATATATTTAGCAGTTGTGCACCTCAGTCTTCTTGTGGGTCCCCCAATAACTATCTTGGAAGCTATTGGCTGTCTGTGGAGCCATTCTTCTACCTAGGCTGCCTCGAGTGGCCTCAAAAGGAGAGGATGCACCTCATGCTGCAGAGACCTGATGCATTAGGTTCAAGGTAGACCCATGGGGGAACCCTATGAGAGAAAGGGAATAGAGTAGTGACTGTCAGGTAGGGTTTAGAGGGAGGTAGTGTTCAGAACATAAAATGGATATATTTATTAATGGGAACACTGCCTAGACAAAGATGAAGGAGAAACTGAGGCAATTTCCAAAAAATTGCCAGCACAAATTGTAAACCATCCTATGGGCAAGAACCAACCCCTGACACTATCAATGATACTCTGTTATGTTTGTCAATGGGAACCTTGCATAACTATGCTATGCTCATTGTTATACTCCTGGGGAACTGGCTAGCCCAATTTTAATCTGATGCCTGCCATTCAGCAACCAATGAGACCTAAAGCAGAGGCACATAGGCAGAAATATAGGCAGAGCCACGGAAGTGCCACAGAACGGGTAAAAGACTGCAGTAGTTAGAGCAGTTGAAAATACCAAGAAAACACAGCCCACCAGATCAAATAAGCTAGGTTTACAGAGATTTACAGAGATGGAAGCAACAATCAGGCAGTTTGTATAGGTCTGACCAAGGTCCCTATATATGTGGTCCTGTAGCTTGGAGTGCCTGTCTTTGTCACTGAGGTAGATTTCTATGTAGCAAAATGCTGGATCCTGTTTACATATCCAGTCTGTTAGTCTATGTTTTTATTGGTAAATTATGTTCATTGTGGTTAAGAGATATTAAGGAAAAGTGATTGTTGCTCCCGGTTATTTTTGATGTAATTTTTATGTTTGAGTGCTTCTCCTCTTTTGGATGTGTTGAAAGATTATTACTTCCTTTTTCTAAGGTGTAGTTTCCCTTCTTGTGCTGGCATTTTATATTATCCTTTGTAGGGGTGGATTTATGGAAAGATATTGGGCAAATTTTGTTTTATCATGGAATATCTTAGTTTTTCCATATATGGTGATAAGAGTTTTGGTGGGTATAGTAGTCTGGGCTAGCATTTGTTTTCTCTTATGATCTGTATGAGATCTGCCCAAGATCTCCTTGTTTTCATGGTCTCTGGTGAGAAGTCTGGCGTAATTCTGATAAGTTTTCCTTTCCATTACAGGTTTGAATGGTCTTTCTTTGTCAAGTGCATATCTGTTCTTGTCCAGTCTGTTTGGATTTCTGTAGGCTTCTTGAATGGTCACAGACATCTCTCTCTTTAGGTTAGGGAAGTTTCCTTCTACAATTTTGTTGAAGTTATTTACTGGTCAATTAAGTTGTAAATCTTTATGCTCCTCTATACCTGTAGTCCTTAGGTTTGGTCTTCTCATTGTGGTCTGGATTTCCTGAATGTTTTGGGTTACACGGTTTCTGCATTTTGCATTTTCCTTGATGGTTGAATCAATGCTTTCTATGGTATCTTCAGCATCTGAGATTCCTTCATCTAACTCTTCTATTCTGTTGCTGATGCTTGTATCTATGACTCTTGAATTCTTACCAAGGTTTTCTATCTCCAGAGTTGTATCCCTTTGTGATTTCTTTGTTGTTTCTAGTTCCATTATTAGATCCTGTATGGTTTTTTTCAATTCCTTCACCTGTTTGTGTGTGTGTGTGTGTGTGTGTGTGTGTGTGTGTGTGTGTGTGTGTTTTCCTGTAATTCCTTAAGAGAGTTTTGTGTTTTCTCTTTAAGGGCTTCAACCTGTTGACAAATGTTCTCCTGTTTGTATTTAAGGGAACTATTTATGTCTCTGACGACCTATATCAGCATCATGAGATGTAATTTTAAATCCAGATCTTGTTTTTCTGGTGTGTTGGGGTATCCAGGACTTGCTGTTGTGGGAGAACTGGGTTCGCATGGTTCCATGTTGACTTGGTTTGTTGCCAGTGTTCTTGCATTTGATTTTTGCCATCTGGTTATCTCTGGTGCTAGCTGGTCTTGATGTCTCTGACTGTGGTTTAACTGTCCTACTAGCCTATGTATCTGAACTCCAGGGAGACTCATTCTCTCTGGGAGGAGTTTATGTATGCAGAGCTGTGATAATGTGTGAGCTCAGGTGTACATACAGAAATCAAAAGTATCCTGTCACCAGCTGATTCTTGATTCCTGAGTCCTGATGGTTCTTAGCAGGTCCCACTTTGTCCACAAATTTGAGAATGGTGGTGGCCTCACCTTTGGACACAGATTGGTAGACACTCCTGAAAGGGTAGCTTCCTTGTGGTGGTATTTCTATATGTAATTCTGTGGCCCATCATCTTATCTGGATGCAGACAAAAATCAGAAGTCTTCTGTCCCAGGCTGATCCTGGGTACCTGTGTTCTCAGGATTTTGGGCTGGTTCCTCTGAGCAGCAGGGGTGGTCCTCCCTGTGCTCTCAAACCTCTCTGAACTGCTGTGTGGTTTGCTATCTCCCTGATTAACCAGGATATGGCACTCTGTGGGAGAGGATCGTCCCCAGCTGGAGATAGAAACCAAACGCTTCCTGCCTGGGAGTACTTGACATGATCCTCTGAGCAACAGGGATTCTCCTAGCTGTGCTCTCTGGCTTCTCCACACTTCTGTGTGTCTGCTATCTCTGTGCATCACCTGGATATTTGCTTTATCGTTAGAAGTGTTAAAATCTCATCCATAGTGAAGGATAATTCTGCTACCAGTAATAGCCTTCTAACTGACAACCACATCTGTGAGATCAAGGGACAGAATGTCAGTGGCTTGAAGGATGCTCAGACTGCAGATAGACTGTCAAAAGCTGGGACTGTGGTTACCCTCACGATCATGCCTGCTTTTATCTGGGAACATTATTAAACGGACAGCTCCCAGCATTATGAAAAGCCTGATGGTTCACTCCAGTCCTGAACTTTAAATGCCTTGTACAGTGAATCACACCACAGCTGAATGTTTCCAGCTTTCCTCTTTGCCTACTTCTCTATTTCTCACATGATGCTTTCCTGGAACCTGAGGGAATATGGTGCTTGGAAGCCTTTCTATTTTCTATCATAGCTTTGAACCTCACTCTATTTCATATCAGCTTCTGATTTGAAGATAGATGTGTAGCCTTAGCCAGGTTCTAGAGATGTAAAACACTCAAAGTTTTACTTACATTCCTAGATTTGGTTCTTTACTGGGAACCTGATGTTTTTATATAAGCCATGGTTATTAGGATAAATGGTGTAGGCTTAGCTTTCCCTGAGAACTGGTCAGCATTCTCCTAGAAAAAAGCACGGTGTTAGCCATGTTTTTCAGTTCTGTGGCATACTTTGAATTTAGTACATCAGCATAGTACATTGCCTTTGATAGTTATTTTTTAAGTTTTCTCTGTGTGGGTATGTAAAATCCAATTAATCAACACTGTTTTCATTCCAGATCAACATTATACAGTTGTGTGTACACTGCAAGACACTGTAATGATTGTCATTAAATCTTAATGACCTTCACATCATATGCTTCAATTGTCACCTTAAATATAATAAGCATTTAGTATAAAAGCCAAAATAGAATTATTGCTGCCTTCTGAAACCTGAAGTGTTACCTCTCTATTAAACTGCTATATGCTATATCTGATCAGCTTACTGGTAAAGCTGAGGTGCCTAGTCATATCAAGATTTTCTAGTCACTGTACAAAGAAAATGCCTAAGAGCTGCCCTATTGCTTTCTGAGAAAACAAAGTGCTGTATATTTCATGTGTAAGTTCTTATACTCAATAACGTTTTGGGTCTCTTATTTACTTAGAGAATAATTTGGTAATATCTAAATTAGGGTTTGAATCCTAATATTATGTAACTTTAGCTAAGTTGGCATGGTTTTAGGTGTTTACCTAGTCGTCTTAATTTGTTCCACTTTCTGAATCCTTAATGTAAACATAAATAGCAAGGACACTTTATCCTGATTTTTTTCTTTCTTAATTAGTTAATCTCCTATTCTATTATAGTATGTGATACTATCGTAATAAAGGTAAAAAACGTTAAAAAATATTAGGGGAAAACTTTACCTAATGTGTGGGGTGAAGAACTATAGGTCAGTGGGACATATGCAGTAGTGACTGGAATGTAAATGGATAATATATGTAATAAAATAATTTTCAGGAACTATTTCTCCTTTTATTTCATGAGAACATAATGTAACAATGAAGAATGAATATTTACAGTTGCTTTGAAACAACCCCTCTATATAAACCACAGTGGTACACAACGTCTACAGAAAGGCCTGGTTAATTCCCACAAATACTGAGATGAAGGGTGTACATAACACACTTCTTCATGACTATAAATGTCTGGAATGGTCAAGGAGCTGAGAGAAGTAAGTTGGATTTGGGGTGTAATCCAGAGTAAGCCAGTCCTCGGATTTGTCAAAGTCGTCAAGGATTCTTTGCCAGAGATCCTCTGCAGATGGACCTGAACCTCGAGCCTCCTCTGGGCAATGGGTGGCAGCTTCTAGGACAAATGTAGATTCAGTCACTGGAGTAAGCCAGTCCTCGGATTTCTCAAAGTCATCAAGCATTCTTTGCCAGAGTTCCTCTGCAGAAGGACCTGAACCTTAAGCCTCCTCTGGGCAATGGGTGGCAGCTTCTAAGACATCTATAGATTCAGTCACTGCTAGATCAGTCTGGGCTTCAACTGCTGCTGATTGACCAGAATCCCAATCTATAATGGGAGCATGGCCAACAAGCATATCTTCCTGCTGAGTACACCTGTCTGCATCACTGGACTGATAATGATGCAGAGAAGATTCCTGGATGCAGTTGAGTTTGGGAATGGAAACCTCACCAAATGTGCCTGAACACATGGGCTCTCCATTCTCAGCAGCAACAAGAGGTATGGAACCAGGAAAGGGGGTTGATTCAAAAACAGGTTTTGAACTTCCATTGGTCTCTGGCAAACTTCTGTAATATTCTGGAGAGCCATCCGCTTGTACTTAGCTCGGCTGTTCTTAAACCAGATCTGGAAAAGAAAGAAGATATCAGAAGAATGCCTGTTGTCCCCTAACAGGACCACAAGGTGAAGATTTTGGATAAAAGGTGTTTGTATAGCAATGATTCACATGTCAGAAACAAAGAAGCAGGAAACTCAAGATGGCTAAGATATTATAATAAAGTAGATTGTGTATGACCAGACAACATAAGACTGGGGAGATTGAGCCAGTGTGTCCTGTATTTTAGCAGGAGCTCTGATGATTAGGTTTCTGAGACCCTGCATGGAAACAATTCTATTTTATATTGCTACCAGGTTGATAAAAATTTGAGTCCCAGCATTTGATTCATAAATATCCACCACCTAAAACTGTCATCACTGCCCTAAGCATTTAAGAACAAAATTAAAGTTTCTGATGGGAAAGTGTAGATTTTTGCTGTTGGATTGAGGGAAAAGAGAGGGGCAGACCTTGATGTCCCTCGCTGTCACACCAACTAACTCTGCCAGCTTCACACATTGATCCTGGTTTGGGTACTGACACTTATCAAAATGTTCTTGCAGCAGGTGCTTTTGTTTTTTGGAGTACACAATGCGTTCCTTCCGCCCCTTTCTTGAAGTCACAGGGCCAGATTGATGGTCACCATATTTCTCTGACAGTACCACAGATCCTATGAGAACATGGAAACAAGATTTCAATTATGGATTTGATAACTTAGATGCCCTGAGGGTTTTTTCAAAGTAGGTAAACCTGGGCCCAGTACAGGATCTAGTTGCATTTGGATACCTGATTTTCTTGATGGTCCTTGGAACTCTTGCTGATGTAGGTCCCTTTCAGGGACTGAAAGACTTGATTGCATTGGATTTGTTGGGGTCAATATGGGACTGTAATGAACTTGAAAGGGTAAGTTCCTTGCAGTCTCTTGAAGCCTTTGGGGTCTGGTTTCTATGGGTGCACTTGAAGGCATTTGGAATTTTGGATCCAAGGAGGGACCTTCAGCCCTATGTGTGTTCCGAACCTATTGGAATATGTTCCCGTTCTGGAGAATCTAGTAAAAGAAAACACATCAAAAAACGTACAGAGAGCACTGATTTACCCATCCTGCCTACCCAGCATTTGGTTTGGACTGTTACAGAGCAGGAATCAGACAGGAGCTTCATTCTTTCTGAACAACTGCCTCTGTTTCCAAATCTTACAAGTATTCTCAGTATTGAAATAAATATGCACTTGGCTCCAGTATTAACAAGAGGTTGCCAGTCCAGGTAAGCTGGCAATTGAATGTTCATTTCCAATGTTTAAATTTTCCATATCCTACACTTCTGGCTGTGAAATTTTGTTGGGACAGACTACTAGCTAGTCTGCCTCTGCCGATGAAAATAAAAGCCTGAAGGCTTCACAGGATTTCTGTGGCATGCAGGGCAACTGACACAAAAGTCAAATCACAAACCCAGGAATTCTGCAAACAGAGTAAATGGACAACTGACACCAAAATCTGAAGACCTCCCAGGGGCACTGCAGCATGCAGAGAAACTGAATCGACAGTCTGACAGCCTGTCTGGAATTCTTTTGCATGCAGGGAAACAAAACCTACAGTACTTATGCTTCCCTGATTAACAGCTAAACATAGGGCAACAGCTTGACAAATCCTCTCAAGAGTAAACAGTATGAAGGCATCCCAGTAGATGTGTCACAGCCAGGGCAATATATCTCCAGCTTCTCTGCCCCTCTAAAGAACCCACAATTCAAAGGTCTTCAAGAAGGCCTCCCTGAAGACACACGGCCACCAGGTCAACAAGTCACCAGTGTACATGCCCCTCTGAAGGTTCCACAGTCAGAAGATCCCACAGGAGGTTTGCCACATCCAAGGCAACTGGCCTACCATGAGCCTTGAGTCAACCTAGGGACAAAAAAGACAACTCCCAAACAGAAACACCCCAACCAGAAAAAAACTCCCTATAACCATATGACAAGAGGCAAGAGCAAGACCATGAGAAACAGAAGCCAGTAAACTTTGGCATTATCAGAAACTACTTCTCCCACCACAGCAAGCCCTGGATAGACAAACGCACTTGAAAGTCAGGAAGATGACCTAAAATCTTATCTTAATGATAATAGAATCCTTTTAAAGAGATATAAATAACTCACATAAAGAAATATAAAAAAAACGCAAGTGAACAGGTAGAAGCACTTAGAGAGGAAACACATAAATCCCATACAGGAAGATACAATCAAAAAAGTGAAAGTTTTTATTAATGCAGTCCAAGACCTAGAATTGGAAGTAGATATAACAAAGACAAATATAGGCAACCCTGGAAATTGAAAACCAAGGAATGAGATCTGGGATAATTAATCATTACCAGGAGAATACAAGAGATAGAAGAAAGAAAGCAGCAGTCTCAACTAACCTGGACCCCCCAAGATCTCTCAGAAACTAGGCAACCACCAATTAAGCATACACCAGCTGATATGAGGCCCCCAACACATACTCAGCAGAAAACTGTGGGACTGTACTCCCTCAGAAAAGATGTACCTAACCCTAAAAAGACTGGAGGCCCGAAGTGGGCAGGGAGTTCTTATAGGTAGGGGGTGGGGTGAAGACATTCTCCCTGAGAAGGAAACTAGACTTACAGGATGTGGAACTTTCCGTGGGAGGACCAGAAGGGGGATACAATCTGGACTGTAAAAAAGATTAAATATTTTTTTAAACAAAGGAATATTATCATAATTGGAAAAACATGATCCCAGTTTCTCCTCCTTGCAGTATGACACCCTGTGACAAATAAAGAATCAAGGGCAATGGAACATGTCCCATTTCCATGGACCCTTTCCACTCCTGTATTCTAAACAAGAGCATTGATGATCTAATTACTCTGGATGTCAGAAGGCACATACACCTAAGCCAGATCCCCTGATATTGAAGTTCTATACCAAGGACTTAGCCTTAATTGAATCTCCCTATCAAGAACCCTCCCACAGGCTCCTCCTTTCATCCTCTAGAATCCAGCAGCTATACACACCCTGTTGTAACACCCTGTCTGTAGCCACAACTTAATATCTAACGGAAATATGGCCAGATCACATACTTTTTTTGTACTCTTTTCTTTTGTGACTGAATTTCGCTAAATGAACTATGCTGTATGTGAGTCAAACAGAACACAAGGCTGAAACAGAATTCAGAAGGATCAGCCTAACTGTTACTTCCCAAGCAGGGCTAAGACTAAAGGTGTGTAACAAAGAACTGAGCCATCCTGTAGGATTTCCTCCTAACATGGGCTCCATCGAGAAAATAAAAATTTTCCTTACTCTCTAGGAGCAATCTCAAAAAATGCGTCTCTTCTCATCCTGCTGCCAAGAGGACATGCACGTTTCCGGCCACCACTAACACCTATTTATTTCTTCTAACTTTCTCTTCTGAGACTGAGGCAGGTTCCATGTGCATGTCCCTGACTTCCTGGTTCACACTATACATGCAAGCCAGGGCTCACAATTACAAAAACCCACTTGCCATTAGTTTCCGAGTCCTGGGATTAAAGGTGTGGTCCATGCATCCAAAATGGTTACAGATTTTAGGTGAAGGAGGGCCTGCTCAGCCAAACACCATCCAAGATGTCACACTTTTGAGTCAGAATGCCACTACTATGCCTTATCTAGGCAATCTGGAGCCTCAATTGGTCCCAAGGTCACTTGAGATCCCATTGTCAGTTCTTTCCTTTGTCCTATAGACAGGCCTCACTATCTATTGATCCAGGCTTTCTGAACAGCCCAGGATTCAATCTTGTGCTTAGAATGAAGAATAGAGCCCCTTGAGGTCTCTTGAAAGCTCATCCATAGAGTGCCCCGATCAGGGCAAATCACTGCTCTGTACTGTTCACATGTATGGGATAGACTTGAAACATCTACTAAATTTAAATAACATCTTCTGCATGTATACAGAGCATATTTTATACTTCACCAATCAAACACCCATACAGGCTAAAAAAAATTACCAAAAATCCTCCTCCACTGTCTCCCAAATTTTCCCCAACTTGATATCCCCTTTACATAGCAACCTTAGACATTTCATGCAACTCACCAATTCACCGGGAATGAAGAGGTTTCCTGTAACCTGCTCAGTTCTCTGTCTTTGAATTCTCCTTAGAAGACCTGCCCTTATATATCTCTCCTGACCTGGAATTCAAAGCCCCTCCCACCTTTTGGCTCCTCCCACTTGCAATATTCAAATCCATTATTCTCTCCCACCCTTTGATGCTACTCCAGGTGTAGCCTCATTTTATAGAACCCATGAATTTAAATTTTTTGGTTTGTAATCCTTTATTTCTTTACATTTTATATTTTACTTTTATTACTTCCTAGTTCAGCTGTTACTTTCCTCCCAGACTTCCCTCCCACAATTTTTCATCACATTCCTTATCCCATGTCTCCAAGAGAATGCCTTCCACACCAGGCCTTTCGTCTGGTTTAAATAATTTGATGTGTGTAGCCATCTTACTTTTCTTTCTGTCTGGTTTTTAAGGTATAAATATGTTCTGCATGTCTTGGTTATATAGTTTTGACTGGGAGTGCATTGAATCTGTAGTTTGCTTTTGGCAAGGTGGCCATTTTTACTACATTAATTCTGCCAATGCATGATCATGAAAGAGATCTTTCCATATTCTGAGATCTGCTTTGATTTCTTTCTTCAGAGACTTGAAATTCTTGTCATACAAATTTTTCACTTGCATACTTAGAGTGACACCAAGATATGTAATGTTATTTGTGACTATGGTAAAGGGTGTCACTACCCTATTTTCTTTCTCAGCTTATTTATCCTTTGAGTAGAGGAAGGCTACTGATTTGATTGAGTTAATTTTACATCCAGCCACATGGCAGAAATTGTTTCTAAGTTGTAGGAGTTCTCTAGTGTTGTTTTATTGGGTTGCATAAGTATACTATCATATCATCTGCAAATAGTGATGTTTTGACTACCTCCTTTCCAGTTTGTAACATTTTGACAAGTGTTACAAACTGTACCTCCTTTTGTTCTCTAAATGCTCTAGATAGATCTTCAAGTACTATATTGAATAAATAGGGAAAGAGTGGGCAACATTTTCTGGACCATAATTTTAGTAGGATTACTTCAAATTTCCTCTATTTAGTTTGATGTTGGCTTCTGGTTTGCTGTATATTGCTTTTACTATGTTTTGCTATAGGCCTTGAATTCCTGATCATTCCAAGACTTTTAACATGAAGGGATAGTGAATTTTGTCAAATGCTTTCTCAGCATCTAACTAAATGATCTTGTGGGTTTTTTTCGAGTTTCTTTATGTAGTGGATTACATTGAAAGATTTCTATATATTGAACCACACTTGCATTGCTGGGATGAAGCCTATTTGATCCTGGTGAATTACTGTTTTGATGTGTTCTTGGATTCGGTCAGAAAGAATATTATTGAGTAGTTTTGGATCACTGTTCTCAAGGGAAATTGGTCTGCAATTCTCTTTCCTTGTTTAATCTTTGTTTGGTTTATGTATAAGCAATACTGTGGCTTCATATAATGAATTGTGAAGGATACCTCGGGTTACTGATTTGTGGAATAGTTTGAAAAGTATCCGTAGTAGGTCTTCTTTGAAGAACTGATAGAATTCCCAACAAACACATCTGGTCCTGTGTTTTTGTTGTTGTTGTTGTTGTTGTTGTTGTTGTTGTTGTTGTTGTTGTTTTTGGTGGTGGTGGTGGTGGTTGTGGTGGTGGTGGTGATGGTGGTGTTTTGGGAAGACTGTTAATAACTGAATCTATTACCTCATGTGTTATGGGACTATTATGATGTTTTATCTGATCTGGTTTTAACATTGGCACCTGGCATGTGTCTACAAAATTGTCCATTTCATCCAGATTTCCCATTTTTGTTGAGTATAAGCTTTTGTAGTAGGATCTGATGATATTTGGAATTTCTGCAGTTTCTGTTGTTATAATTCCCTTTTCATTCCAATTTTATTAATTTGCGTGGTTCCTCTATTCCTTCTTGTTAGTCTGCTAAGTGTTTATCTATCTTGTTGATTTTCTCAAAGAACCAACTCTTGGTTTTGTTGATTCTTTGTATAATTCTTTTTGTTTCTACTTTGTTGATTTTGGCCTTGAATTTGTTTATTCCCTGCCATGTATTCCTCTTGGATGTATTTGTTTCATTTGGTTGTAGAGCTTTCAGATGTTCTGTCAAGCTGCTAATGTAAGCTCTCTCCATTTTCTTGTTGGAGGCACTTAACTATATGAGTTTTTCTCTTAGCACATATGACTATTGACAACTTTTCAGGATTTCTAGTTGCAACTGCTTTAAGAGGAGAACCTTCTAGAAAGGTTATTGTTCATTGTTTACAGGCTTTTACTGCTAAGGGACTGCCTAAAGTTGGCAAGACAGATAATGGGCCTGCATACACTGGAAACAGCTTTGAACAATTTTGCAAGGAATTTGGAATTGAACATAAAACTGAAATTCCTCATGATCCAATGGGACAAGGAATTGTTGAATGTATCTGAAAAATTAGCTTTAGAAAACAAAACAGGGTGAGTTTTAACTTCCAAGGTCACCAAAAGCACATCTCGCTTTTGCATTATTTGTTTTAATTTTTTGTAAACTGATGCTAAAGGTCAGTCTGCAGTAGATCATCGCTGGCAACCAGACACTTCCAGCTCATATGCCATGGTTACATGTTGAGATCCTTTAACTAATACTTTGGAATGGCCCCAACCCTGTTTTAATACGGGAATGAGATCCTGTTTGTGTTTTTTTCACATAAAGGAATTGGAGATCAATGACTACTGAAAAGATTGTTTCGCCAAGTGGACACAGATCCTGAGCCTCTAATGATTATGATACTAATGATGAAGGCATCTCAGAATCCCTATGAGCCATCTAAATTAACCTGAAGTGTAGTCTTTGCCCTTACCGGATAGCAGGTGTTTTCTATCAATTCTCAAAGCCACCCTCCTTACACCAGGAGGCTTGATCTTGTTTGGATCTTTGTCAGCTCCCAGTTTAGGCACTTAACTAAGCAATTACCCCTTGGAGGTTCACTTGAGTATGATGGAAAAGAGTCCTGCTCCCCAAATCCTTGGTCATGTGAAGGTTTTATCTGAAAGGTGGGATGTAGACATCCAGTGCTTACAGACCATTTAAGCATTTGTTCTTTTCACATGTGTCCTTGAGATGGCAGGACTAGAACCCCTGGTCATAGTTGGGGAGGTGCAGAAGATTTTTTTCTGTGCTGTTTGGAAATGTGAGACCACAAGGAATATTTATTGGAAGGCCCAAAGAGATTTAATTACAGTAGCTAGGATTTCAACAGGTCCTGGCCTATCTAGTTCTAGTTATAATGGCAATGGATATTGTTTCTTCAGGGTTTTAGTTGTGCCAAAGCTGTGCTGTCTGGATCCTGGACAGGTGTAGCATCCTGTGATAGTTTTCTCTGTAATCCTATTCCAGTGTCTGGAAAAAATATTAGAGAAGGCTCGATTAAAGGAAGGATTGCGAACTTTGGATTTATAAGGAAGATTATGATTATGGATTACTTTTTTGTTTGTTTCTTTGTTTGTTTGTTTGTTTGTGACAGAGTTTCTCTGTGTAGCCCTGGCTGTCCTGGAACTCACTCTGTACACCAGGCTGGCCTTGAACTCAGCAATTGCCTGCCTCTGCCTCCCAATGACTGGGAATAAATGAGTGTGCCAAGATGAATGACATTTTACCAAAATTGTGACTATGACATTTTCTGTAGGACCTACTAAGTTCATAAATAAGCCCAAAAGAAGAAACTATAGAGATCAAAAGAAAAAATAGTGCTAATAGGAATAGGAGTAATACTGCTTTCTTATTTTCTTCTCTGGTATCTGGTATTCTTCAGAGTCCTACTGTTAACACCACTACTTTTTCTATATCTGCTATTCCCCTTACAGAATTAGTGGAGAGCAAGTGTCATTTGCTTATTGATATTTATCCTATTACCACTCGCTCTTGTTGGCTTTCCTATGATATAGCTCCTCCTTATTTGTTTTTTTTGTTTCTTTTTTGTTTGTTTTCTTTTTGGTTTTGTTTTTTGTTTTTTGTTTTTGTTGTAGTTGTTTTGGGTTTTTGAAACAGGGTGTCTCTGTGTAGCCCTGGCTGTCCTGGAACTCACTCTGTAGACCAGGCTGGCCTCAAATGGAGAAATCTGCCCTCTTCAATGTACCAAGTGCAGGGCTTAAAGGCATCCCCAACAACTCCTCAGCATAGACGTTTAAATAAACAACTATCTCTTCTCTCTCTCTCTCTCTGTCTCTTCTCTCTCTCTCTCTCTCTCTCACTCTCTTCTTCTCCCCCTCTCTCTCTCTATCTCTCTCTCTCTCTCTCTCTCTCTCTCTCTCTCTCTCTCACACACACACACACATACACACACACACACACACACACACACAGTCACTCACACAAACACAGTAGATTCCCTTAAATCCAACTGCACTAGAACATACCATGGTACATAGAGTAGGATACATTTGTTATACTCATTGTTTGATAATTTCTAAGTAAGCCATAGGGCCAGGTAGTGATGGCTCAAGCCTTTAATCCCAGCACTTGGGAGGCAGAGACAGGTGGATTTCTGAGTTCTAGGCCAGCTTGGTCTTCAGACTGAGTTCCAGGACAGCCAGGGCTACACAGACAAACCCTCTCTCAAAAAAAATGAAAAAGAAAAGAGGGCTGGTAAGATGGTGTAGGTCTTGCGGCAAAGCCTGATGATCAGTTACCATAAGTAAGCCCCATAAAACAGAAGGTTCCCCAATGTAAACTTTGGTGGCAAAAAGAAGGTAAAGAAGCACCTGGACATGGAGTTCCACGTGGCTTGAATGCACTGTCACAGCAAAAATTAAGACAAGGTAACATTTTATTTATATGGAAACTACACATCTAGAAGAAATGTCAAGGATTCACACACATATGATTTAATACTATTTTGCTTAATACTCATGAGAGTAATTAAGCATCAGTTGCCACTCTTGTAGGGGAACTGACTTTAGTCCCAGGCACACAGAAATTGGCTCACAACTGCCTATAATACTGTCCTGTTGGATCCTACACTCCACACTCCTGCCAAGTACCAAGTATGTTCATGCATGGATTGAGGCATTACATGTGTCTTAGTCAGTGTTTCTATTCCTGCACAGATATCATGACCAAGAAGCAAGTTAGGGAGGAAAGGATTTATTCAGTTTATCCTTCCACATTGCTGTTGCTCACCAAAGGAAGTCAGGAAGGGAATTCAAGTAGGTCAGGAAACAGGAGCTGATGCAGAGGCCATGGGGCCATGTTACTTATTGGCTTGCTTCCCCAAGCTTGCTCAGCCTGCTCTCTTGTAGATCCCAAGAATACCAGCCCAAAGATGGTACCACCCACAACCAGCCCTCTTCCCTTGATCACTAATTGAGAAAATACCCCACAGCTGAATCTCATGGAGGCATTTCCCCAACTGAAGCTCCTTTCTCTGTGAAAGAATGTGTCAAGTTCACACACTAACCCATCCAGTACAACATGTAAAAATAAAGTAAGGCTGGGCATCATAACATAGCCTTTTAATCCCACTACCTGCAAGGCAAATGGATGAGGATCTCCATTTGTGGAAGGCAGTCTTGTTTACATAAGCACTTCCAGGAGAGTTAGAACTACATACAAAGGCCCTATGTTAAGAAATCAAAAATAATGCCAGGAGGTGGTGGCACGTGCGTTCAATCCCAGCACTTGGGAGCCAGAGGCAGAGAGATTTCTTAATTCAAGCCTGGTCTAGAGATTGATTGCCAGGACAGCCAGTGTTACACAGAGAAACCCTGTCTCAAAAAACAAGAAAAACAAAAATTCCAAAACAAAATAAGATGAATAAATCTTTGTAATTGAAAAACAAAACAACTGTCATTGTACTAGCTGTTCTGCCAAGAGTAATTATAAAAATTCCTTTCAGAAAATAATTGACACTATTTTACCTACAATCTGATTTAATACTACCTAATGAATATTCACTTTGTGTGACATCATCACTCTTCATATCACTGGCTATTCTGGAAGAGTCTCAAACTCACTTGAGTTTGACTCTACCTCCAAATACTGAGGTAAAGGCATGTAATACCACTCCTGGATTAATTTTGCTAAACAGGCTTTGGGAACAAAGTACAGGCTGCCCTGTAGAATAGAATCCTTCCATCATAATTCCTGGCATTAAAAGTTAGCCTTTCCAGCCTGATGGTGGTGGTGCATTCCTTTATTCCTAAAACTTGGAAGGCAGAGGCAGGCAGATTTCTCAGTTCCAGACCAGTCTGGTCTAAAGACTGAGTTCCAGGACAGCCAGAGCTACACAGAGGAAAAACTGTCTCAAAAAAACAACAACAACAAAAGTGAGCCCTACCACACCCAACTTAATTCATTTTCTACAAGTTCATTTGCATTTTATTCAGTTTTCTGTGAGTGTGCATGTCTCATGTGTAGGGGTCCCTGTGCCTCAAAAAGGGATTCAGAGCCCCTGCATCTGGAGTTAAGGCATATATGGGATTCCAGACCAATTAGGAACCAAATTCCAAGAATCAAGATCAACAAGCAATCTTTTCTTTTGTTGTAAATGTAGGTGTATACATGAACACGTGTCAGTAATGTGCAAGCATGCCTGGAAATCTACAGACAGAAGGAAGACTAAGACTCCAAAGAAATACCATTCCCAATTGATGGTTCTGAGCCACCTAGTGGAGGCGGTGAAATAAACCAGGCTTCCTGATAAAGCAACTATTGCTCTGACTCACTGAGCCATCACTGCATCCCCACAATAAGTAGCCCTCAGTTAAATCCAGCTCTAGTCCCAGAATGCTTAGAGTTTTGATATTTTGCAATAGTATGTAATAGAAGAGGTCACATTAAATTAAATTCAAGTAAGATATGGTGATGCACTCCTTAAGCACAACACTTGGAACACCAAAGCAGGTAGATCTCTGTGAGTTCCAGACCAGCCTTGACTACAGAGTACGTCAGAGGACTACCATGGCTGTTACAAAAAGAAACTGTCTCAAATAAAGGAGAAAAATCAAACTGTACTCAAGAAAGCACTTTTATTTAAAGAAAAAATAAACTGCACATTCATTATGAAAAGAAACAGAGTAACAGACTCATTTGGCACACACCAATAAAATCAGCACAGTGGATGCTGGAGAAGGATGTCAAAGAGGGGGACCAGCCCTCTTGGGAGCTCTCAGAGACTCCGTGGCCAACCAAAGACCACACACACACACACACACACACACACACACACACACACACAGGGTTTGAACTTAGGCCCTCATAATATATGTAGCATATGTACACCTCAGACTTCATGTGGGTCTTCCAATAACTAGAGAGGAAGTTATTGGCTGTCTCTGGAGCCATTCCTCTACCTAGGCTGCGTTGACTGGCCTCAGCAGGATAGGATGCACCTGATCCTGCAGAGAGTTGATGCATTAGCTTTGAGGTAGACACATGGGGGAACCCTATGAGAGAAAGGGTATAGAAGAGGGACTGTGAGGAGGAGTTGAGGGCGAAGTAGTGTTCAGAACATAAGATGGATATATTCATTAATGGGAAACACTGCCTAGACAAAGATGAAGGAGAAACTGAGGCAATGGCCAATCAATTGTCAGCACAAATTTTAAACCGTTCTATGGGCAAGAACCAATCCCTAAAACTATTAATGATACTCTGTTATGTTTGTAAATAGGAACCTTGCAAACTATGCTATAATCATTGTTATACTCCTGGGGAACTGGCTAGCCCAATTGTAATCCAATGCCTCTCATTCAGCCACCAATAAGAATAAATTCCATTAAAAATAAAAAAGGAAACTGGTGGTTAACCTAAAATACTACCTCCTTTTGGGCCTTGGGCAGCTTGGATATATAACAGGGCTTCACATAAGAGACTTTCATTAAGGGCAGTGTTGCTGCACGTCTTTAATCCCAGCACTTGGGAAGCAGAGGCAGGTGGATTTCTGAGTTCAAGGCCACCCTGTCTAATGAGTGATTTCCAGGACAGCCAGGGCTGCACAGAGAAACCCTCTCTTATAAAACCAAGAGAGAGAGAGAGGGAGAGAGAGAGAGACAGAGAGAGAGAGAGAGAGAGACAGACAGACAGAGACAGAGAGACAGAGAGAGAGACAGAGAGAGAGAGATACAGAGAGAGAGAGACAGAGAGAGAGAGACAGAGAGAGACAGAGAGAGAGAGACAGAGAGAGAGACAGAGAGAGAGAGACAGAGAGAGAGACAGAGAGAGAGACACAGAGAGAGAGACAGAGACAGAGACACAGAGACACAGAGAGACAGTCAGAGAGACAGAGAGGGACTTTCATTGGTCTGAGCAATGGAGATTGATTGTGTGTCTGAGACCGTACTTGAGCTGGGAGGAGAAAAGATGTGATGTTCTTCCCATGTGGAAAATATGGGTTCTGAGTCTGGAGACATGTGCTTTGGATTCGTGGAAAGTGAGAACTGAGAAAAAACTGTCCCTGGGACAAGATATCCTCAAAGGCAGAGGTTAGCAGAAAGACATGGCAACTTGGAGTGGGAGTCAACCACAGGAATCCTGGCCTTGTATCTTCATTTATGCCATACTCTTTTTCCTCTGCTTCCTTTGCTTCCTAGACCTTGTATTCATTAGGTAGATGTCACAGGCTTCATCAGTTTTGAAGAAGATGGCCATCTGTTCTAGGGAATTACTAAAGGGGCTAGGTTCAGGAAGAAGGTTCATAACTGATGGGATCTGACAGAGGGAAAGGTAGATTCTGAGTTTTGGGAAATATTTGAAGGTCTGAGTCAAGGAGGAAAGTTTAAACTCGAGGGTCTCTCATAGAGAGAATCTGGATTGGCTGACACATCAAGTCAGCAAGGAACATTGGAATGGCCAGACCTATCACTAGATAGGTGCTCTGTTTTCCTGGGAAGTTCTCTACATGTCTGCCTCTCATGCTCCTTGATATGTGGCTTTTGCTGAAACATACTTGTTCCAAGGACTGACCAATGAGGGAGGAGTTGGGTTCCTGATGTGGGTATTTCCTCGATGTTCTAAACTGAGGAGGAGAGCTGATATCCTAATGTCTCTGGTGCACAGAATCACTACTGGTAGCAGAAACAGGAACTTTACCACCTTTGGGGTAGGGAGGCCTATAGTGAGGTCCACTTCCAGTCTTCCCAAGCAGTTGTTGACCCTTCTTCTGAATTTCTCTGGCTCATCTATTCTTGAAATACATTTGGATTTAAAAAGGAAATGTTATACTCAATAGCTTTTTGAATCTCTTCTTTACATAGAGAATAATTAGGTAATATCTAAATTATCGTTTCAATCCTAACATTATGTAACTTTAGCTAAGTTGGCAAGGTTTTAGAAAGTTTCCCTAGTCATCTTAATTTGTTCCATTTTCTGACTCCTTCCTGTAAACAAAAACGGCAAGGACACTTTATCCTGATTTTTTTCTTTCTTAATGAGTTAATCTCCTATTCTATTATAGTATGTGATACTATCTATCGTAATAAATGGAAAAAAAAGTTAAAAAATATTAGGGGAAAATTTTATCTAATGTGTTGGGTGAAGAACTATAGGTCAGTGGGACATATGCCATAGTGACTGGAATGTAAATGGATAATATAATTAATAAAATTATTTTCAGGAACGATTTCTCCTTTTATTTAATGAGAATGTAATCTAACAATGAAGAATGAATACTTAACAGTTGCTTTGAAACAACCCCTCTATATAAACAACAGTGGTACACAACGTCTACAGATAGGCCTGGTTAATTCCCACAAATACTGACATGAAGGGTGTACATAACACAATTCTTCATGACTATAAATGTCTGGAATGGTCAAGGAGCTGAGAGATGTAACTTGGATTTGGGGTGTAATCCAGAGTAAGTCAGTCCTTGGATTTGTCAAAGTCATCAAGGATTCTTTGCCAGAGTTCCTCTGCAGTTGGACCTGAACCTTGAACCTACTCTGGGCAATGGATGGCAGCTTCTAGGACATCTGTAGATTCAGTCACTGCTAGATCAGTCTGGGCTTCAACTGCTGCTGATTGACCAGAATCCCAAGCTGTAATGGGAGCATGGCCAACAAGCAGATCTTGCTGACTACACCTGTCTGCATCACTGGCCTGATAATGATGCAGAGAAGATTCCTGGATGCAGTTGAGTTTGGGAATGGAATCCTCACCAAATATGCCTGAACACATGGGCTCTCCATCCTCAGCAGCAACAAGAGGTATGGAACCAGGAAAGTGAGTTGATTCAAAAACAGCTTTAGAACATCCATTGGTCTCTGGCAGAGCTTCTGTAATATTCTGGAGAGTCATCGCTTGTACTTAGCTCGGCTGTTCTTAAACCAGATCTGGAAAAGAAAGAAGACATCAGAAGAATGCCTGTTGTCCCCTAACAGGACCACAAGGTGAAGATTTTGGATAAAAGGTGTTTGTATAGCAATGATTCACATGTCAGAAACAAAGAAGCAGGAAACTCAGCATGACTAAGATATTATAATAAGGTAGATTGTGTATGACCAATCAACATAAGACTGGGGAGATTGAGCCAGTGTCTCCTGTGTTTTAGCAGGAGCTCTGATGATTAGGTTTCTGAGACCCTGCATGGAAACAATGATATTCTATATTGCTACCAGGTTGATAAAAATTTGGGTCCCAGCATTTGATCCAAAAATATCCACCACCTAAAACTGTCATCACTGCCCTAAGCATTTAAGAACAAAATTAAAGTTCCTGATGGGAAAGTGTAGATTTTTGCTGTTGGATTGAGGGAAAAGAGAGAGGCAGACCGTGATGTCCAGCGCTGTCACACCAACTAACTCTGCCAGCTCCACACATTGGTCCTGGTTTGGGGACTGACACTTCTCAAAATGTTCTTGCAGCACGTGCTTTTGTTTTTTGGAGTACACAATGTGTTCCTTCAGCCCCTTTCTTGAAGTCACAGGGCCAGATTGATGGTCACCATATTTCTCTTACAGTACCACAGATCCTATGAGAACATGGAAACAAGATTTCACTTATATATCTGATAACTTGGATGCCCTGAGGGTTTTTTTTAAAGTAGGTAAACCTGGGCCCAGTACAGGATCTAGTTGCATTTGGATACCTGATTTTCTTGACGGTCCTTGGAACTCTTGCTGATGTAGGTCCCTTTCAGGGACTGAAAGACTGGATTGCATTGGACTTGTTGGGGTCAATATGGGAGTGTGATGCGTTTGAAAGGGTAAGTTCCTTGCAGGCTCTTGAAGCCTTTGTGGTCTGGTTTCTATCGGTGCACTTGAAGGCATTTGGAATTTTGGACACTAGGAGGGATCTTCGGCCATATGTGTGTTCCGAACCTATTGGGATACGTTCCCTTATTGGAGAATCTGATCAAAGAAAACACATGAGAAAATGCACAGAGAGCAACGATTTACCCATGTGCCTACGCAGCATTTGGTTTGGACTGTTACAGAGCAGGAATCAGACAGGAGCTTCATTCTTTCTGAACAACTGCCTCTGTTTCCAAATCTTACAAGTATTCTCAATATTGAAATAAATATGTAATTAGCCCCAGTATTAACAAGAGATTGCCAGTCCAGGTAGGCTGGCAATTGAATGTTCATTTCCAATGTTTAAATTTTCCATATCCTACCCTTCTGGCTGTTAAATATTGTTGGGACAGACTGCTAGCTAGTCTGCCTCTGCCCATGAAAATAAAAACCTGAAGGATTCACAGGATATCTGTGGCATGTAGGGCAACTGACACCAGAGTCAAATCACAACCAGGAATTCTGCAAACAGGGCAACTGGACAACTGACACCAAAGACTGAAGACCTCCCAGGGGCACTGCAGCATGCAGAGAAATTGAATCAACAGTCAGAAAGCCTCCCTGGAGTTCTTCTGCATGCAGGGAAACAAAACCACAGTACTTATGCTTCCCTGGTGAACAGCTAAACATAGGGCAACAGCTTGATTAATCCTCTCAAAACTCAACAGTATGAAGGCATCCCAGTAGATGTTTCACAGCCAGGGCAACATATCTCCAGCTTCTCTGCCCCTCTACAGAACCCACAATTCAAAGGTCTTCAAGAAGGCCTCCCTGAAGACACACTACCACCAGGGCAAAAATTCACCCGTGTACATGCCCCTCTGAAGGTTCCACAGTCAGAAGATCCCACAGGAAGTTTGCCACATACAAGGCAATTGGCCTATCATGAGACCTTAGTCAACCTAGGGACAAAAAAAGGCAACGCCCAAACAGAAACACCCCAACCAGGAAAGACTTCCTATAACCATATGGCAAGAGGCAAGAGTAAGACCATGAGAAACAGAAGCCAGTAAACTTTGGCATTATCAGAAACTACTTCTCCCACCACAGCAAGCCCTGAATAGACAAATGCACTTGAAAGTCAGGAAGATGACCTAAAATCTTATCTCATTAAGATAATAGAATCCTTTTAAAGAGATATAAATAACTCACATAAAGAAATATAAGAAAACACAGGTGAACAGCTAGAAGCACTTAGAGAGGAAACACATAAATCCCATAAGCAATACAGGAAATACAATCAAAGAAGTGAAAGTTTTTATTAAAGCAGTCCAAGACCTAGAATTGGAAGTAGATATAACAAGGACAAATATAGGCAACCATGGAAATTGAAAACCAAAGAATGAGATCTGGAATAATTAATCATTACCAGGAGAATACAAGAGATAGAAGAAAGAAAGCAGTAGTCTCAAATAACCTGGACCCCCCAAGATCTCTCAGAAACTAGGAAACTACCATTTAAGCATACACCAGCTGATATGAGGCCCCCAACACATACTCAGCAGAACACTGTGGGACTGTACTCCCTCAGAGAAGATGTACCTAACCCTAAAGATACTTCAGGCCCCAAGTGGGCAGGGAGTTCTTGCAGGTAGGGTGTGGAATGAGGACATCCTCCCAGAGAAGGAAACTAGACTTATGGGATGTGGAACATTCAGTGGGTGGACCAGAAGGGGGATATAATCTGGACTGCATATACCCAAAGGATATCCCGGCATGCAATAAAGACACATGCTCCATTATGTTCATAGAAGCCTTATTTATATTAGCCAGAAGCTGGAAAGAACCCAGATGCCCCTCAAAGGAGGAATGGATACAGAAAATGTGGTATATTTACACAATGGAATACTACTCAGCAATTAGAAACAATGAATTCACAAAATTTTTAGGCAAATAGTTTGATCTGGAAAATATCATCCTAAGTGAGGTAATCCAGACACAAAAGAATACACATGGAATGCAATCTCTGATAAGTGAATATTAATTAGCCCAGAAGCCCTGAATACCCAAGGCACAAATCGCATTACAAATGACTCCCATGAAGAAGTATGGAGAAGGTCCTGTTCCTGAAAAGGATTGATCTAGCAGTGGAGGGGAATATAAGTACAGAGGAAAAAAAGGAGGGAGGTGATTGAAGAATGGATGGAGAGAAGACGTTTTATGGGACATATGGGGAGGAGGGATCCAGGAAAGGGGAAATAATTTGGAATGTAAACAAAGAATATAGAATATAAAAATATTAAAAAAAAGAAAATACGCAAATGCACTTCAAATTATAAAAATCTGTCATCAGTGGCCGCAATTTCTTTTCCTTTTTTTGGTGGTTCTGAGCCACCTAGTGGAGGTTGGGAACTAAACCAGGCTTTCCTGATAAAGCAACTATTGCTCTGACTCACTGAGCCATCGCTCCATCCCCACATTAAGTAACCCTCAGTTAAAGCCAGCTCTAGTCCCAGAATGCTAAGAGTTTTGATATTTTTGCAATGGTATGATGTAGGAGAGATCACATTGAATTAAATTCAAGTTAGATATGATGGTGCACTTCTTAAGCCCAACACTTGGAACACCAAAGCAGGTAGATCTCTGTGAGTTCCAGACCAGCCTTGGCTACAGAGTAAGTCAGAGGACTATAATGGCTGTTACAGAAAAAAAACTGTCTCAAATAAAATAGACAGATCAAAGTGTACTCAAGAAAGCACTTTTATTGAAAGAAAAATTAACTGCACATTAGTTAGCAAAGGAAACTGAGACTAACAGACTCACTTGGCACACACCTATAAAATCAGCAGAGTGGATGTTGGAGAAGAATGGCAAAACCTGGGGACCAGACCTCTTGGGAGCTCTCAGAGAATCAGTAGCCAACCAAAGACCACACACACACACACACACACACACACACACACACACACACACATGGGTTGAACATAGGCCCCCATAATATATTTAGCAGATGTGCACCTCAGTCTTCATGTGGGTCCACCAATAACTACAGAGGAAGCTATAGGCTGTCTCTGGAGCCATTCCTATACCTAGGCTGCCTTGAGTGGCCTCAACAGGAGAGGATGCACGTGATCCTGCAGAGACTTGATGCATTAAGTTCAAGGTAGACATATGGGGGAACCCTCTGAGAGAAAGAGAATAGAGACTGTCAGGTGGGGTTGAGAGGGAGGTAGTGTTCAGAACATAAAATGGATATATTCATTAATGGGAAACACTGCCTAGACAAAGATGAAGGAGAAACTGAGGCAATGTCCAATATACAAATGCACTTGAAAGTCAGGAAGATGACCTAATATCTTATCTCATTAAGATAATAGAATCCTTTAAAAAGGATATGAATTACTTACATAAAGAAATATAAGAAAACACAGGTGAACAGGTAGAAGAACTTAGAGAGGAAACACATAAATCCTGTAAGCAATACAGGAAAATACAATCAAACAAGTGAACGTATTTATTAAAGCAGTCCAAGACCTAAAATTGGAAGTAGATATAATAAAAACAAATTTAGGCAACCCTGGAAATTGAACATTGAAAACCAAGGAATGAGATCTGGAATAATTAAGCATTACCAGCAGAATACAAGAGATAGAAGAGAGAAAGCAGCAGTCTCAACTATCCTGGACCCCCAAGATCTCTCAGAAACTAGGCAACCACAAATTAAGCATACACCAGCTGATATGAGGCCCCCAACACATACTCAGCAGAAAACTGTGGGACTGTACTCCCTCAAAGAAGATGTAACAAACCCTAAAATGCCTAGAGGCCGCAAATCAGCAGGTAATTCTTGTAGGTAGGGGGTGGGGTGGGAACATCCTCCTGGAGAAGGAATCTAGACTTATGGGATGTGAAACCAGAAGTGGGAGGATAAAATATGGACTGTAAAAAAGAGTAAATATTTTTTTTTAAAAAAAGTAATATTATCATAATTGGAAAAACATGTTCTGAGATTCTCCTCCTTGCAGTATGACACCCTGTGTCAAAATAAAGAATCAAGGGCCATGGAACATGTCCCACTGCAATGGACCCCTTTCCACAGCCTATATTCTAAACAAGAGCATTGATGATCTAATTACTCTGGATGTCAGAAGGCAAGTACACCTAAGCCAGTTCCCCTGATATTGAAGTACTATACCAAGGACTTAGCCTTAATTGGATCTCCCTATCCAGGACCCTCCCACAGGCTCCTCCTTTCATCCTCTAGAATCCAGCAGCTATACACACCCTGTTGTAACACCCGGTCTGTAGCCACAACTTAATACCTAACAGAAACCTGGCCAGATCGCAGATGTTTTTTGTACTCTTTTTCTTTTGTGACTGAGTTTCACTAAATGAACTATGCTGTATGTGAGTCAAACAGAACACAAGGCTGAAACAGAATTCATAAGGATCAGTCTAACTGTTACTTCCCAAGCAGGGCTAGGACTAAAGGTGTGTAACAAAGAACTGACCCATCCTGTAGGATTTCCTCCTAACTTGGGCTCCATCCAGAAAATAAAAATTTTCCTTACTCTCTAGGGGCAATCTCAAAAAATGCATCTCTTCTCACCCTGCTGCCCAGAGGACATGCACATTTCCAGCCAGCGCTAACACCTCTTTATTTCTCCAAAAGTTCTCTTCTGAGACTGAGGCAGGTTCCATGTGCATGTCCCTGACTTCCTGATTCTCACTATACAGACAAGCCAGGTCTCACAATCACAAAAACCCACTTGCCATTTGTTTCTGAGTCCTGGGATTCAAGTTGTGGTCCATGCATCCAAAATGGTTACAGATTCTAGATGAAGGAAGGCATGCTCAGCCAAACACCATCCAAGATGTCACACTTTTGAGTCAGAATGCCAATACCATGCCTTATCTAGGCAATCTGGAGCCTCAATTGGTCCCAAGGTCACTTGAGATCCCATTGTCAGTTCTTTCCTTTGTCCTATATACAGACCTCACTATTTATTGATCCAGGCTTTCTGAACAGCCCAGGATTTAATCATGTGCTTAGAATGAAGAATAGAGCCCCTTGAGGTCTCTTGAAAGCTCATTCATAGAGTGCACAAATCAAGGCAAGTCACTGCTCTGCACTGTTCACCTTTATGGGATAGACTTGAAACATCTACTAAATTTAAATAACATCTTCTGCATGTATACAGGGAATATTTTATACTTGACCAATCAAACACCCATACAGGCTAAAAAATTACCAAAAATCCTCCTCCACTGTCTCCCATGCTTTCCGCAACATGAAATCCCCTTTACATAGCAACCTTAGACATTTCATGCAACTCACCAACTCACCAGGAATGAAGAGGTTTCCTGTAACCTGCTCAGTCCTCTGTCTTTGAATTCTACTTAGAAGACCTGCCCTTATATATCTTTTTTTTTCTTTTTTTTTAATTTTTTTATTCGATATAATTTATTTACATTTCAAATGATTTCTCCTTTTCTACCCCCCCCCCCACTCCGCGAAAGTCCTGTAAGCCCCCTTCTCTTCCCCTGTCCTCCCATCCACCCCTTCCCACTTCCCCGTTCTGGTTTTGCTGAATACTGTTTCACTGAGTCTTTCCAGAACCAGGGGCCACTCCTCCTTTCTTCTTGTACCTCATTTGATGTGTGGATTATGTTTTGGGTATTCCAGTTTTCTAGGTTAATATCCACTTATTAGTGAGTGCATACCATGATTCACCTTTTGAGTCTGGGTTACCTCACTGAGTATGATATTCTCTAGCTCCATCCATTTGCCTAATAATTTCATGAATTCGTTGTTTCTAATGGCTGAATAGTACTCCATTGTGTAGATATACCACATTTTTTGCATCCACTCTTCTGTTGAGGGATACCTGGGTTCTTTCCAGCATCTGGCAATTATAAATAGGGCTGCTATGAACATAGTAGAACATGTATCCTTATT
This sequence comes from Apodemus sylvaticus, assembly GCF_947179515.1. Taxonomy (NCBI): domain Eukaryota; kingdom Metazoa; phylum Chordata; class Mammalia; order Rodentia; family Muridae; genus Apodemus; species Apodemus sylvaticus. The sequence continues at coordinate 196,447,069 of NC_067472.1, read as the reverse complement.
ACATGGTGGGGAGTCTTCTGGGTATATGCCCAGGAGTGGTATAGCAGGATCTTCTGGAAGTGAGGTGCCCAGTTTTCGGAGGAACCGCCAGACTGTTTTCCAGAGTGGTTGTACCAATTTGCAACCCACTAGCAGTGGAGGAGTGTTCCTCTTTCTCCACACCCTCTCCAACACCTGCTGTCTCCTGAATTTTTAATCTTAGCCATTCTAACTGGTGTAAGATGAAATCTTAGGGTTGTTTTGATTTGCATTTCCCTAATGACTAATGAAGTTGAGCATTTTTTAAGATGCTTCTCTGCCATCCGAAGTTCTTCAGGTGAGAATTCTTTGTTTAACTCTGTACCCCATTTTTTAATAGGGTTGTTTGGTTTTCTGGAGTCTAACTTCTTGAGTTCTTTATATATATTGGATATTAGCCCTCTATCTGATGTAGGATTGGTGAAGATCTTTTCCCAATTTGTTGGTTGCCAATTTGTCCTCTTGATGGTGTCCTTTGCCTTACAGAAACTTTGTAATTTTATGAGGTCCCATTTGTCAATTCTTGCTCTTAGAGCATACACTATTGGTGTTCTGTTCAGAAACTTTCTCCCTGTACCGATGTCCTCAAGGGTCTTCCCCAGTTTCTTTTCTATTAGCTTCAGAGTGTCTGGCTTTATGTGGAGGATCCATTTGGATTTGACCTTAGTACAAGGAGACAAGGATGGATCAATTCGCATTCTTCTGCATGCTGACCTCCAGTTGAACCAGCACCATTTGTTGAAAAGACTATCTTTTTTCCATTGGATGTTTTCATCCTCTTTGTCGAGGATCAAGATGCCATAGGTGTGTGGGTTCATTTCCGGATCTTCAGTCCTGTTCCATTGACCCTCCTGTCTGTCACTGTACCAATACCATGGCAGTTTTTAACACTATTGCTCTGTAGTATTGCTTGAGGTCAGGGATACTGATTCCCCCAGATTTTCTTTTGTTGCTGAGAATAGTTTTAGCTATCCTGGGTTTTTTTTTTTTGTTCCAGATGAATTTGATAATTGCTCTTTCTAACTCTGTGAAGAATTGAGTTTGGATTTTGATGGGTATTGCATTGAATCTGTATAGTGCTTTAGGCAAAATGGCCATTTTAACTATATTGATTCTACCGATTCATGAGCATGGGAGGTTTTCCCATTTTTTGAGGTCTTCTTCCATTTCCTTCTTCAGAGTCTTGAAGTTCTTGTCATACAGATGTTTCACATGTTTGGTAAGAGTCACCCCAAGATACTTTATACTGTTTGTGGCTATTGTGAAGGGGGTCATTTCCCTAATTTCTTTCTCAGCCTGCTTTCCATTGAGTATAGGAAGGCCACTGATTTGCTTGAGTTGATTTTATAACCTGCCACTTTGCTGAAGTTGTTTATCAGCTGTAGGAGCTCTCTAGTGGAGTTCTTTGGGTCACTTAGGTAGACAATCATGTCATCTGCAAATAATGATAGTTTGACTTCTTCCTTTCCAATTTGTATCCTTTGACCTCCTTATGTTGTCGAATTGCCCGAGCTAGTACCTCAAGTACAATATTGAAAAGATAAGGAGAAATGGGGCAGCCTTGTCTGGTCCCTGATTTCAGTGGGATTGCTTCAAGTTTCTCTCCATTTAGTTTGATGCTGGCTACCGGTTTGCTGTATATTGCTTTTACTATGTTTAGGTATGGGCCTTGAATTCCTGTTCTCTCCAAAACTTTAAGCATGAAGGGATGCTGAATTTTGTCAAATGCTTTTTCAGCATCCAATGAAATGACCATGTGGTTTTGTTCTTTGAGTTTGTTTATGTAGTGGATTGTATTGATGGATTTCCGTACATTGAACCAACCCTGCATTCCAGGGATAAAGCCTACTTGATCATGGTGGATGATCGTTTTGATGTGTTCTTGGATTCAGTTCGCAAGAATTTTATTGAGTATTTTTGCATCGATGTTCATAAGGGAAATTGGTCTCTTTCTTTCTCTTTCTTTGTTGCATCTTTTTGTGGCTTTGGTATCAGCGTAATTGTGGCTTCGTAGAAGGAATTGGGTAGTGTTCCTTCTGTTTCTATTTTGTGGAATAGTTTGAAGAGTATTGGGGTCTGGTAGAATTCTGCACTGAAGCCATCTGGTCCTGTGCTTTTTTTGGTTGGAAGACTTTCTATGACTCCTTCTATTTCTTTAGGCATTATGGGACTGTTTAGATGGTCTAGTTGGTCCTGATTTAATTTTGGTATTTGGTATCTGTCAAGGAAATTGTCCATTTCCTCCAGATTCTCCAGTTGTGTTGAGTACAGGCTCTTGTAGTAGGATCTGATGATTTTTTGGATTTCCTCAGTTTCCGTTGTTATATCTCCCTTTTCATTTCTAAGTTTGTTAATTTGGATACTTTCTCTGTGCCCTTTGGTCAGTCTGGCTAAGGGTTTATCTATCTTGTTGATTTTCTCAAAGAACCAGCTCCTGGTTTTGTTGATTTTTTGTATGGTTCTCTTTGTTTCTACTTGATTGATTTCGGCCCTGAGTTTGATGATTTCCTGCCTTCTACTCCTCCTGGGTGAAATAGCTTCTTTTTGTTCTAGGGCTCTCAGGTGTGTCATTAAGCTGGTAATGTATGCTCTCTCCATTTTCTTTTTAGAGGCACTCAGGGCTATGAGTTTTCCTCTTAGCACTGCTTTCATTGTGTCCCATAGATTTGGGTATGTTGTGTTTTCATTTTCATTGTGTTCTAAAAAGTCTTTAATTTCTTTCTTTATTTCTTCCTTGACCAAGGTATCATTGAGTAGAGTGTTGTTCAGTTTCCACGTGTATGTGGGTTTTCTGTTGTTTCTGTTGCTATTGAAGACCACTTTTACTCCATAGTGATCAGATAGGAGGCATGGGATTAGTTCTATCTTCTTATATTTGTTGAGGTCTGTCTTGTGACCAATTATATGGTCGATTTTGGAGAAGGTACCATGAGGTGCTGAGAAAAAGGGATATTCTTTTGTTTTAGGATAGAATGTTCTATATATATCTGTTAAATCTAATTGGTCCAAAGCTTCAATTAGTTTCATTGTGTCCCTATTTAGTTTCTGTTTTCCTGATCGGTCCATTGAGGAAAGTGCAGTGTTGAAGTCACCCACAATTATTGTGTTAGGTGCAATGTGTGCTTTTAGTTTTAATAAAGTTTCTTTTACGAAAGAGGGTGCCCTTGCATTTGGGGCATAGATGTTCAAGATTGACAGTTCTTCTTTTTGTATTTTTCCTTTGACCAGCAAGAAGTGTCCCTCAGGGTCTCTTTTGATGACTTTGGGTTGAAAGTCAATTTTATCTGATATTAAAATGGCTACTCCAGCTTGTTTCCTGAGACCATTTGCTTGTAAAATTGTCTTCCAGCCTTTTACTCTAAGGTAGTGTTTGTCTTTGACCCTGAGGTGTGTTTCCTGTAAGCAGCAAAATGTAGGGTCCTGTTTACGTATCCATTCAGTTAGTCTGTGTCTTTTTATTGGGGCATTAAGTCCATTGATGTTAAGAGATATTAAGGAATAGTGATTGTTACTTCCTATCATTTTTGACGTTATTTTTTAAATTTGAATGCTTAACTTCTTTTGGGTTTGATGAAAGGTTACTATCTTGCTTTTTCCAGGGTGAAGTTTCCCTCCTTGTATTGGTGTTGTCCTCCTATTATCCTTTTTAGGGCCGGGTTTGAGGCTAGATATTGGGTAAACTTGGTTTTGTCATGAAATATCTTAGTTTCTCCATCTATGGTGATTGAGAGTTTTGCTGGATATAGTAGTTTTGGTTGACATTTGTGTTCTCTTAGAGTCTGAATGAGATCTGCCCAGGACCTTCTAGCCTTCATAGTCTCAGGTGAAAAGTCTGCTGTGATTCTGATAGGTCTTCCTTTATATGTTACTTGGCCTTTTTCTCTTACTGCCTTTAGTATTCTTTTTTGTTTAGAACATTTGGTGTTTTGATTATTATGTGACGGGAAGTATTTCTGTTCTGGTCCAGTCTGTTTGGAGTTCTGTAGGCTTCTTGTATATTCATGGGCATCTCTCTCTTTAGGTTAGGGAAGATTTCTTCCATAATTTTATTGAAGATATTTGCTGGCCCTTTAAGTTGTAAATCTTCACTCTCATCTATGCCTATAATCCTTAGGTTTGGTCTTCTCATTGTGTCCTGGATTTCCTGGATATTTTGGGTTACAAGCTTTTTGCATTTTGCATTTTCTTTAACTGTTGATTCCATGGTTTCTATGGAATCTTCAGCATCTGAGATTCTTTCTTCTATCTCTTGTATTCTGTTGTTGATATTTGCATCTCTGTCCCCTGATTTCTTCCCAAGGCTTTCTATCTCCAAAGTTGTCTCCCTTTGAGTTTCCTTAGTTGTTTCTACTTCTGATTTTAGATCCTGGATGGTTTTGCTTAGCTCCTTCACTTGCATGTTTGTGTTTTCCTGTAATTCTTTAAGAGATTTTTGTGTTTCCTCTTTCATGAGCTCAGCCTGTTGACCAAAGTTCTCCTGTATTTCTTTAAGAGATTTTTGTGTTTCGTCTTTCATCACCTCAGCCTGTTGACCAAAGTTCTCCTGTATTTCTTTAAGTGTTTTTTGCATTTCCTCCTTGTTGGCTTTTGTATTCTCCTGGATTTCTTTCAATGATTTTTGTGTTTCCCTTGCAAGGGCTTCTAACTTTTGATCCATTTTCTCCTGAATTTCTTTAAGTATGTCCTTCATGTGTTCCTGTACCAGCATCATGACCAGTGATTTTAAATCCAAATCTTGTTTTACTGGTGTGATGGGGTATCCAGGACATGTTGGTAGAGGAGAATTGGGTTCAGATGTTGCCATATTGCCTTGATTTCTGTTAGTGACGTTTCTGCGTTTGCCTTTTGCCATCACTGGTGTTAGTTTTTCTTGTCAGTGCTCGACTCACCAGTGCAAGATGCCCCTTCCCAGTTGGCCTCTGGTGCACAGCTTACCTTCTGCGCTGCTTGTAGACAGGGTGCTGCTGCCCAGGCTGTTCAGATCCCAAAGCAGGCACCCGAAGGCTCCGGCTGGGGCCCGCTGGATTCACTGGAGCACACTGACTTCTCCCAGCTGGCCGCCCGGAAACCCAGCTAGCCACTTGCAGGACTTGGAGATTTGGTGCTGCCGCCCAGGCTGATCTGGGCAGCAGAACTCCCAACCGGGTTGGTGCACACAAGGCTAGCCTAGCTGCTCAGGCCCTGAGTCTAGGCAAAAGCCTGGCAGGCCAATGTCGGTGCAAAGTTCCCCTCAGCTGTGGGTGTTAATTGGGTGTGTCAGGTGGCTAGGATGTTCGCGTGCATGAGTTCCCTGAGAGTGCTGGGAGAGTCTGCTGGGCTAACAACCTCCTGGCTGGGTCAGCACACAGATGGCCCAACGAGCAGCCCAGGGCCTGGGGGCAGTCCAGGGCCTGACCGTCTGAGACCCCTGCTATGTCCTCCTTGGGCTATGCCTGTTAGCTGGTTTGGTTTTGCCTGCTAGGTCTCTCTGGCTTCCCGTAGGCAAAATGGCGGTGGTGCGCAAACTGGCCCGGATAAACAACCTCCTGGCCGGGTTGGCACACAGATGGCCCACTGAGCAGCCCAGGGCCTGGGGGCAGTCCGGGGCCTGACCGTCTGAGACCCCTGCTATGTCCGCCTCGGGCTATGCCTGTTAGCCGGTTTGGTTTTGCCTGCTAGGTCTCCCTGGCTTCCCTTAGGCAAAATGGTGGTGGTGCGCGCGCCAGCCCGAGAGGAAAAAAACCTCCTGGCCAGGTTTGCACCCCGGGGGACCCCCGATCAGCCCAGGGCCTGGGTGCAGGCCAACGCCCATCGGGCTTAGACCCCCGCAATGTTGGTCTCCGGTTATATTTGCGTACCTCAGTCTGATTTCTCTGGTGACCGAGAACCAATATGGAGCCCTGGTAACTGACTGGCAGGGGGCAGAGTTCTGATGTGGCTTCTGTCGCCCTTATATATCTTTCCAAACCTAGATTTCAAAGCCCCTCCCACCCTTTGGCTCCTCCAACTTGCAATATTCAAATCCATTATTCTCTCCCACCCTTTGATGCTACTCCAGGTGTAGCCTCATCTTATAGAACCCATGAATTTAAATTTTTTGGTTTGTAATCCTTTATTTCTTTACATTTTATATTTTACTTTTATTACTTCACAGTCCAGCTGTTACTTTCCTCCCAGACCTCCCTCCCACAATTTTTCATCACATTCCTAATCCCATGTCTCCAAGAGAATGCCTTCCACACCAGGCCTTTGGTCTGGTTTAAATAACTAAATGTGTGCAGCCATCTTACTTTTGTTTCTGTCTGGTTTTTAAGGTATAAATATGTTCTGCATGACTCAGTTATATAGTTTTAACTGACATTGCATTGAATCTGTAGTTTGCTTTTGGCAAGGTGGCCATTTTTACTACATTAATTCTGCCAATCCATGATCATGAGAGAGATCTTTCCATCTTCTGAGATCTGCTTCAATTTCTTTCTTCAGAGACTTGAAATTCTTGTCATACAAATTTTTCACATGCAAAGTTAGAGTCACACAAAGATATGTAATGTTATTTGTGACTATGGTAAAGGGTGTCATTTCCCTATTTTCTTTCTCAGCTTGTTTATCCTTTGAGTAGAAGAAGGCTACTGATTTGATTGAGTTAATTTTACATCCAGCCACTTTGCAGAAATTGTTTCTCAGTTGTAGCAGTTCTCTAGTGTTGTTTTATTGGGTTGCATAAGTATACTATCATATCATCTGCAAATAGTGATGTTTTAACTATCTCTTTTCCAGTTTGTAACATTTTGACAAGTGTTACAAACTGTACCTCCTTTTGTTCTCTAAATGCTCTAGCAAGATCTTCAAGTACTATATTGAATAAATAGGGAGAGAGTGGGCAACATTTTCTGGACCATAATTTTAGTGGAATTACTTCAGATTTTCTCCATTTAGTTTGATGTTGGCTTCTGGTTTGCTGTATATTGCTTTTACTATGTTTTGGTATACGACTTGAATTCCTGATCATTCCAAGACTTTTAACATGAAGGGATGGTAAATTTTGTCAAATGCTTTCTCACTGTCTAACTAAATGATCTTGTGGAGGTTTTTTTTTTTTTTTCCGAGTTTGTTTATGTAGTGGATTACATTGAAAGATTTCCATATATTGAACCACCCCTGCAACGCTGGGATGAAGCCTATTTGATCCAGGAGAATTACTGTTTTGATGTGTTCTTGGATTCGGTCAGCAAGAATTTTATTGAGTAGTTTTGCATCAATGATCTCAGGGGAAATTGGTCTGGAATCCTCTTTCCTTGTTTGGTCTTTGTTTGGTTTATGTATAAGCATTACTGTGGCTTCATATAATGAATTGTTAAGTATACCTCGGCTTTCTGATTTGTGTAATAGTTTGAAAAGTATCCGTAGTAGGTCTTCTTTGAAGATCTGATAGAATTCCCTACAAACACATCTGGTCCTGTGCTTTTGTTGTTGTTGTTGTTGTTTTGGTGGTGGTGGTGGTGGTGATGGTGGTGTTTTTGGAAGACTGTTAATAACTGACTCTATTTCCTCAGGTGTTATGGAACAATTTTGATGGTTTATCTGATCAGCTTTTAACATTGTCACCTGGCATGTGTCTACAAAATTGTCCATTTCGTCCAGATTGTCCAATTTTGTTGAGTATAAGCTTTTGTAGTAGGATCTGATGATATTTGGAATTTCTGCAGTTTCTGTTGTTATATCTCCCTTTTCATTAACGATTTTATTAATTTGCGTGGTTCCTCTATTCCTTCTAGTTAGTCTGCTAAGTGTTTATCTATCTTGTTGATTTTCTCAAAGAACCAACTCCTGGTTTTGTTGATTTTTTGTATAATTCTTTTTGTTTCTACTTGGTTGATTTTGGCCTTGAATTTGTTTATTCCCTGCCGTGTACTCCTCTTGGATGTATTTGTTCATTTGGTTGTAGAGCTTTCAGATGCTCTGTCAAGCTGCTAATGTAAGCTCTCTCCATTTCCTTGTTGGAGGCACTTAATTATATGAGTTTTTCTCTTAGCACATATGACTATTGACAGCTTTTCAAGATTTCTAGTTGCAACTGCTTTAAGAGGAGAACCTTCTAGAAATGTTATTGTTCATTGTTTACAGGCTTTTACTGCTAAGGGACTGCCTAGGGATGGCAAGACAGATAATGGGCCTGCATATACTGGAAACAGCTTTGAACAATTTTGCAAGGAATTGAACATAAAACTGAAATTCTTCATGATCCAATAGGACAAGGAATTGTTGAATGTATCTAAAAAATTAGCTTAAGAAAACAAAAAAGGGGGAGTTTTAACCTCCAAGGTCACCAAATGCACATCTCGCTTTTGCATTATTTGTTTTAATTTTTTGTAAACTGATGCTAAAGGTCAGTCTGCAGTAGATCACCGCTGGCATCAAGACACTTCCAGCTAATATGCCAGGTTTAAATGTTGAGATCCTAAACTAATACTTTAGAATGGTCCCAACCCTGTTTTAATACGGGAATGAGATCCTGTTTGTGTTTTTTTCACATAAAGGAATTGGAGAGCAATGACTACTGAAAAGATTGTTGCACAAAGTGGACACAGATGCTGAGCCTTCTAATGATTGTGATACTAATGATGAAGGCATCTCAGAATCCCTATGAGCCATCTAAATTAACCTGAAGTGTAGTCTTTGCCCTTACTGGATAGCGGGTGTTTTCTATCAATTCTCAAAGCCACCCTCCTTACACCAGGAGGCTTGATCTTGTTTGGATCTTTGTCAGCTCCCAGTTTAGGCACTTAACTAAGCAATTACCCCTTGGAGGTTCACTTGAGTATGATGGAAAAGAGTCCTGCTCCCCAAATCCTTGGTCATGTGAAGGTTTTATCTAAAAGGTGGGATGTAGACATCCAGTGCTTAGAGACCATTTAAGCATTTGTTCTTTTCACATGTGTCCTTGAGATGGCAGGACTAGATCCCAGGGTCATAGTTGGGGAGGTGCAGAAGATTATTTTCTGTGCTTTTTGGAAATGTGAGACCACAAGGAATGTTTACTGGAAGCCCCAAAGAGATTTAATTACAGTTGCTAGGATTTCAACAGATTCTGGCCTATCTAGTTCTAGTTATAACGGCAATGGACATTGTTTCTTCAGGGTTTTAGTTGTTCCAAAGCTGTGCTGTCTGGAACCTGGAAAGGAGTAGCATCCCTGATTAGTTTTCTCGGTAACCCAATTCCAGTGTCTGGAAAAAATATTAGAAAAGGCTGGATTAAGGGAAGGACTTGGACACTTTGGCTTTATAAGGAAGATTATGATTATGGACTACTTGTTTGTTTGTTTGTTTGTTTGTTTGTTTGTTTGTGACAGGGTTTCTCTGTGTAGCCCTGGCAGTCCTGGAACCTACCCAGCAAACCTGGGTGGCCTCAGAAAACTCAGCAATCTGCCTGCGTCTGCCTCCCAATGACAGGGATTAAATGAGTGTACCACCCAGGAGGGGCCCTCTCCCCTTGATCACTAATTGAGAAAATACCCCACAGCTGAATCTCATGGAGGTATTTCCCCAACTGAAGCTCCTTTCTCTGTGAAAGAATGTGTCAAGTTCACACACTAACCCATCCAGTACAACATGTAAAAATGAAGTAAGGCTGGGCATCATAACAGAGCCTTTCAATCCCATTACCTGCAAAGCAAATGGATGAGGATCTCCATTTATGAAGGCAGTCTTGTTTACATAAGCACTTCCAGGAGAGTTAGAACTACGTACAAAGGCCCTATGTTAAGAAATCAAAAATAATGCCAGGAGGTGGTGGCACATGCCTTCAATCCCAGCACTTGGGAGCCAGAGGCAGAGAGATTTCTTAATTCAAGGCCAGCCTGGTCTACAGATTGATTGCCAGAACAGCCAGTGTTACACAGAGAAACCCTGTCTCCAAAAACAAAACAAAAAAATCCAAAATAAAATAAGATGAATAATTCTTTGTAATGGAAAAACAAAACAACTGTCATTGTACTAGCTGTTCTGACAAGAGTAATTATAAAATTTCCTTTCAGAAAATAATTAACACTATTTTACCTTCAATCTGATTTAATACTACCTAATGAATATTTACTTCGGGTGACATCATCACTCTTCATATCACTGGAATATTCTCAAACTCACTCAGAGTTTGACTCTGCCTCCAAATACTGACCATAAAGGCATGTAACACCACTCCTGGATTAATTTTTCTAAACAGGCTTTGGGAACAGAGAACAAGATGCCCTGGAGAATAGAATCCTTCCATCACAATTCATGGCATTAAAAGTGAGCCCTTCCAGCATGACAGGGGTGGTGCACTCCTTTATTCCAAAACTTGGAAGGCAGAGGCAGGCAGATTTCTCAGTTCCAGGCCAGTCTGGTCTAAAGACTGAGTTCCAGGGCAGCCAGAGCTACACAGAGAAAAACTGTCTCATGTGTGTGGTCCCTGTGCCTCAAAAAGGGATTCAGAGCCCCTGCGTCTGGAGTTATAGCATATATGGGATTCCAGACCAAGTAGGAACCAAATTTCAAGAATCAAGATCAACAAGCAATCTTTTCTTTTGTTGTAAATGTACGTGTATACATGAACATGTGTCAGTAATGTGCAAGCACGCCTGGAACCCTATAGACAGAAGGAGGGCTAAGACACCAAAGTAATACAATTCCCAATGGATGGTTCTGAGCCACATAGTGGAGGTTGGGAACTAAACCAGGCTTTCCTGATGAAGCAACTATTGCTCTGACTCACTGAGCCATCACTCCATCTCCACAATAAGTAACCCTCAGTTAAATCCAGCTCTAGTTCCATAATGCTAAGAGTTTTGATATTTTGCAATGGTATGTAGTAGAAGAGATCACAATTAATTAAATTCAAGTTAGATATGGTGGTGCACTCCTTAAGCCCAGCACTTGGAACACCAAAGCATGTAGATCTCTGTGAGTTCCAGACCAGCCTTGACTACAGAGTAAGTCACAGGACTACCATGGCTGTTACAGAATAAAAAACTGTCTCAAATAAAAGAGACAGATCAAACTGTACTCAAGAAAGCACTTTTATAAATGCAAATCAAAACAACCCTGAGATTTCACCTGACACCAGTAAGAATGGCTAAGATTAAAAATTCAGGAAAAGCAGATGTAGGCAAGGATGTGGAGAAAGAGGAACACTCCTCCACTGCTGGTGGGGTTGCAAATTGGTACAACCACTCTAGAAATCATTCTGGCAGTTCCTCAGAAAACTGGGCACCTCACTTCCAGAAGATCCTGCTATACCACTCCTGGGCATATACCCAGAAGATTTCCCCAGCATGTAATAAGGATACATGTTCCACTATGTTCATAGCAGCCCTATTTATAATTGCCAGAAGCTGGAAAGAACCTAGGTATCCCTCAACAGAAGAGTGGATGCAAAAAATGTGGTATATATACACAGTGGAGTACTATTCAGCCATTAGAAACAATGAATTCATGAAATTCTTAGGCAAACGGATGGAGCTGAAGAACATCACACTAAGTGAGGTAACCCAGACTCAAAAAATGAATCATGGTATGCACTCACTAATAAGTGGATATTAACCTAGAAAACTGGAATACCAAAAACATAATTCACACATCAAATGAGGTACAAGAAGAACAGAGGAGTGGCCCCCAGTTCTGGAAAGACTCAGTCAAGCATTATAGCACAAAACCAGAGCAGGGAATTGGGAAGGGATGGGGGGGAGAACAGGGGGAGGGAAGGGGGCAGATGGGACTTCCGGGGTTTGGGGGCCAAGAAAAGGGGATATCATTTGAAATGTAAATGAAAGTATATCGAATAAAGAAAAGAAAGTACTTTTATTTAAAGAAAAATTAGCTGCACATTAGTTAGGAAAAGAAACTGAGAGTAACAGACTCATTTGACACACACCTATAAAATCAGCAGAGTGGATGTTGGAGAAGAATGGCAAAACCTGGGGACCAGCCCTCTTGGGAGCTTTCACACTCAGTAGCCAACTAAAGACCACACACACGCACACACGCACACACACACACACATGGGTTGAACTTAGGCCCCCATAATATATTTAGCAGATGTGCACCTCAGTCTTCATGTGGGTCCCCCAATAACTAGATTGGAAGCTATTGGCTGTCTCTGGAGCCATTCTTCTACCTAGGCTGCCTTGAGGGGCCTCAAAAGGAGAGGATGTACCTGATCCTGCAGAGACTTGATGCATTAGGTTCAAGGTAGACCCATGGGGAAACCCTATGAGAGAAAGGGAATAGAGTAGTGACTGTCAGGTAATGTTGAGAGGTAGGTAGTGTTGAGAACATAAAATGGATATATTTATTAATGGGAAACAGTGCCTAGACAAAGATGAAGGAGAAACTGAGGCAATTTCCAATTAATTCCCAGCACAAATTGTAAACCATCCTATGGGCAAGAACCAACCCCTGACACTATCAATGATACTCTGTTATGTTTGTCAATGGGAACTATGCTATGCTCATTGTTATACTCCTGGAGAACTGGCTAGCCCAATTTTAATCTGATGCCTGCCATTCAGCAACCAAGGAGACCTAAAGCAGAGGCACATAGGCAGAAATATAGGCAGAGCCATGGAAGCGCCACAGAACGGGTAAAAGACTGCAGTAGTTAGAGCAGTTTACCATACCAAGAAAACACAGCCCACCGGATCAAATAAGCTAGGCTTTCAGAGATTTACAGAGATGGAAGCAACAATCAGGCAGTTTGTATAGGTCTGACCAAGGTCCCTACATATGTGGTCCTGTAGCTTGGAGTGCCTGTCTTTGTCACTGAGGTAGATTTCTATGTAGCAAAATGCTGGATCCTGTTTACATATCCAGTCTGTTAGTCTATGTTTTTATTGGTAAATTATGTTCATTGAGATTAAGAGATATTAAGGAAAAGTGATTGTTGCTCCCGGTTATTTTTGATGTAATTTTTATGTTTGAGTGCTTCTCCTCTTTTGGATGTGTTGAAAGATTATTACTTCCTTTTTCTAAGGTGTAGTTTCCCTCCTTGTGCTGGCATTTTATATTATCCTTTGTAGGGCTGGATTTGTGGAAAGATATTGGGCAAATTTTGTTTTATCATGGAATATCTTAGTTTTTCCATATATGGTGATAAGAGTTTTGGTGGGTATAGTAGTCTGGGCTAGCATTTGTTTTCTCTTATGATCTTTATGAGATCTGCCTAAGATCTCTTTGTTTTCATGGTCTCTGGTGAGAAGTCTATCGTAATTCTGATAAGTTTTCCTTTCCATTACAGGTTTGAATGGTCTTTCTTTGTCAAGTGCATATCTGTTCTTGTCCAGTCTGTTTGGATTTCTGTAGGCTTCTTGAATGGTCACAGGCATCTCTCTCTTTACGTCAGGGAAGTTTTCTTCTACAATTTTGTTGAAGTTATTTACTGGTCAATTAAGTTGTAAATCTTTATGCTCCTCTATACCTGTAGTCCTTAGGTTTGCTCTTCTCATTGTGGTCTGGATTTCCTGAATGTTTTGGGTTACACGGTTTCTGCATTTTGCATTTTCCTTGATGGTTGAGTCAATGCTTTCTATGGTATCTTCAGCATCTGAGATTCCTTCATCTAACTCTTCTATTCTGTTGCTGATGCTTGTATCTATGACTCTGGAATTCTTACCAAGGTTTTCTATCTCCAGAGATGTATCCCTTTGTGATTTCTTTGTTATTTCTAGTTCCATTATTAGATCCTGTATGGTTTTGTTCAATTCCTTCACCTGTTTTTTTTTTGTTTCTTTGGTTTGTGTGTGTGTGTGTGTGTGTGTTTTCCTGTAATTCCTTAAGAAAGTTTTGTGTTTTCTCTTCTTGACAAATGTTCTCCTGTTTGTATTTAAGGGAACTATTTATGTCCTCTCTGACGTCCTATATCAGCATCATGAGATGTAATTTTAAATCTAGATCTTGTTTTTCTGGTGTGTTGGGGTATCCAGGACTTGCTGTTGTGGGAGAACTGGGTTCGCATGGTACCATGTTGACTTGGTTTGTTGCCAGTGTTCTTGCATTTGATTTTTGCCATCTGGTTATCTCTGGTGCTAGCTGGTCTTGATGTCTCTGACTGTGGTTTAACTGTCCTGCTAGCCTATGTTTCTGAACTCCAGGGAGACCCATTCTCTCTGGGAGGAGTTTATGTATGCAGAGCTGGGATAATGTGTGAGCTCAGGTGTACATAAAGAAATCAAAAGTACCCTGTCACCAGCTGATTCTTGATTCCTGTGTTCTTATGGTTCTTAGCAGGTCCCACTTTGTCCAGAAATTTGAGAATGGTTTTGGCCTCACCTTTGGACACAGATTGGTAGGCACTCCTGAAAGACTAGCTTCCTTGTGGTGGTATTTCTATATGTAATTCTGTGGCCCAGCATCTTATCTGGATGCAGACCAAAATCAGAAGTCTTCTGTTCCAGGCTGATCCTGGGTACCTGTGTTCTCATGATTTTGGGCTGGTTTCTCTGAGCAGCAGGGGTTGTCCTCCCTGTGCTCTCAAACCTCTCTGCACTCCTGTGTGGTTAGCTATCTCCCTGATTAACCAGGATATGGCACTCTGTGGGAGAGGATCGTCCCCAGCTGGAGATAGAAACCAAACGCTTCCTGCCTGGGAGTACTTGACATGATCCTCTGAGCAACAGGGATTCTCCTAGCTGCGCTCTCTGGCTTCTCCACACTTCTGTGTGTCTGCTATCTCTGTGCATCAACTGGATATTTGCTTTATCGTTAGAAGTGTTAAAATCTCATCCATAGTGAAGGATAATTCTGCTACCAGTAATAGCCTTCTAACTGACAACCACATCTGTGAGATCAAGGGACAGAATGTCAGTGGCTTGAAGGATGCTCAGACTGCAGATAGACTGTCAAAAGCTGGGACTGTGGTTACCCTCACGATCATGCCTGCTTTTATCTGGGAACATTATTAAACGGATAGCTCCCAGCATTATGAAAAGCCTGATGGTTCATTCCAGTCCTGAACTTTAAATGCCTTGTACAGTGAATCACATCACAGCTGAATGTTTCCAGCTTTCCTCTTTGCCTACTTCTCTATTTCTCACATGATGCTTTCCTGGAACCTGAGGGAATATGGTGCTTGGAGGCCTTTCTATTTTCTATCATAGCTGGGAACCTCACTCTATTTCATATCAGCTTCTGATTTGAAGATAGATGTGTAGCCTTAGCCAGGTTCTTGAGATGTAAAACACTCAAAGTTTTACTTACATTCCTAGATTTGGTTCTTTACTGGGAAACTGATGTTTTTATATAAGCCTTGGTTATTAGGATAAATGGTGTAGGCTTAGCTTTCCCTGAGAACTGGTCAGCTTTCTCCTAGAACAAAGCACGGTGTTAGTCATGTGTTTCATTTCTGTGGCATATTTTGAATTTAGTACATCAGCATAGTACATTGCCTTTGATAGTTATTTTTTAATTTTTCTCTGTCTGGGTATGTAAAATCCAATTAATCAACACTGTTTTCATTCCAGAGAAGCATTATACAGTTGTGTCTACATTGCAAGACACTGTAATGATTGTCATTAAATCTTAATGACCTTCACATCATATGCTTCAATTGTCACCTTAAATATAATAAGCATTTAGTATAAAAGCCAAAATAGAATTATTGCTGCCTTCTGAAACTTGAAGTGTTACCTCTCTATTAAACTGCTATATGCTATATCTGAGCAGCTTACTGGTAAAGCTGAGGTGCCTAGTCATATCAAGATTTTCTAGTCACTGTACAAAGAAAATGCCTAAGAGCTGCCCTATTGCTTTCTGAGAAAACAAAGTGCTGTATATTTCATGTGTAAGTTGTTATACTCAATAACGTTTTGGGTCTCTTATTTACTTAGAGAATAATTTGGTAATATCTAAATTAGGGTTTGAATCCTAATATTATGTAACTTTAGCTAAGTTGGCATGGTTTTAGGTGTTTACCTAGTCGTCTTAATTTGTTCCACTTTCTGAATCCTTAATGTAAACAAAAATGGCAAGGACACTTTATCCTGATTTTTTTCCTTTCTTAATTAGTTAATCTCCTATTCTATTATAGTATGTGATACTATCGTAATAAAGGTAAAAAACGTTAAAAAAATATTAGGGGAAAACTTTACCAAATGTGTTGGGTGAAGAACTATAGGTCAGTGGGACATATGCAGTAGTGACTGGAATGTAAGTGGATAATATATGTAATAAAATAATTTTCAGGAACTATTTCTCCTTTTATTTCATGAGAACATAATGTAACAATGAAGAATGAATATTTACAGTTGCTTTGAAACAACCCCTCTATATAAACCACAGTGGTACACAACGTCTACAGAAAGGCCTGGTTAATTCCCACAAATACTGAGATGAAGGGTGTACATAACACACTTCTTCATGACTATAAATGTCTGGAATGGTCAAGGAGCTGAGAGAAGTAAGTTGGATTTGGGGTGTAATCCAGAGTAAGCCAGTCCTCGGATTTGTCAAAGTCGTCAAGGATTCTTTGCCAGAGTTCCTCTGCAGATGGACCTGAACCTCGAGCCTCCTCTGGGCAATGGGTGGCAGCTTCTAGGACATCTGTAGATTCAGTCACTGGAGAAAGCCAGTCCTCGGGTATGTCAAAGTCGTCAAGGATTCTTTACCAGAGTTCCTCTGCAGATAGACCTGAACCTTGAGCCTCCTCTGGGCAATGGGTGGCAGCTTCAAGGACATCTGTAGATTCAGTCACTGGAGTAAGCCAGTCCTCGGATTTCTCCAAGTCGTCAAGGATTCTTTGCCAGAGTTCCTCTGCAGATGGACCTGAACCTTGAGCCTCCTCTGGGCAATGGGTGGCAGCTTCTAGGACATCTGTAGATTCAGTCACTGCTAGATCAGTCTGGGCTTCAACTGCTGCTGATTGACCAGAGTCCCAATCTATAATGGGTGCATGGCCAACAAGCAGATCTTCCTGCTGACTACACCTGTCTGCATCACTGGCCTGATAATGATGCAGAGAAGATTCCTGGATGCAGTTGAGTTTGGGAATGGAAACCTCACCAAATGTGCTTGAACACATGGGCTCTCCATTCTCAGCAGCAACAAGAGGTATGGAACCAGGAAAGTGGGTTGATTCAAAAACAGGTTATGAACTTCCATTGGTCTCTGGCAAAGCTTCTGTAATATTCTGCAGAGCCATCCGCTTGTACTTAGCTCGGCTGTTCTTAAACCAGATCTGGAAAAGAAAGAAGATATCAGAAGAATGCCTGTTGTCCCCTAACAGGACCACAAGGTGAAGATTTTGGATAAAAGTTGTTTGTATAGCAATGATTCACATGTCAGAAACAAAGAAGCAGGAAACTCAAGATGGCTAAGATATTATAATAAAGTAGATTGTGTATGACCAGACAACATAAGACTGGGGAGATTGAGCCATTGTGTCCTGTATTTTAGCAGGAGCTCTGGTGATTATGTTTCTGAGACCCTGCATGGAAACAATTCTATTTTATATTGCTACCAGGTTGATAAAAATTTGAGTCCCAGCATTTGATTCATAAATATCCACCACCTAAAACTGTCATCACTGCCCTAAGCATTTAAGAACAAAATTAAAGTTTCTGATGGGAAAGTGTAGATTTTTGCTGTTGGATTGAGGGAAAAGAGAGGGGCAGACCTTGATGTCCCTCGCTGTCACACCAACTAACTCTGCCAGCTTCACACATTGATCCTGGTTTGGGTACTGACACTTATCAAAATGTTCTTGCAGCAGGTGCTTTTGTTTTTTGGAGTGAGTACACAATGCGTTCCTTCCGCCCCTTTCTTGAAGTCACAGGGCCAGATTGATGGTCACCATATTTCTTTGACAGTACCACAGATCCTATGAGAACATGGAAACAAGATTTCAATTATGTATTTGATAACTTAGATGCCCTGAGGGTTTTTTCAAAGTAGGTAAACCTGGGCCCAGTACAGGATCTAGTTGCATTTGGATACCTGATTTTCTTGATGGTCCTTGGAACTCTTGCTGATGTAGGTCCCTTTCAGGGACTGAAAGACTTGATTGCATTGGATTTGTTGGGGTCAATATGGGACTGTAATGAACTTGAAAGGGTAAGTTCCTTGCAGTCTCTTGAAGCCTTTGGGGTCTGGTTTCTATGGGTGCACTTGAAGGCATTTGGAATTTTGGATACAAGGAGGGACCTTCAGCCCTATGTGTGTTCCGAACCTATTGGAATATGTTCCCGTTCTGGAGAATCTAGTAAAAGAAAACACATCAAAAAACGTACAGAGAGCACTGATTTATCCATCCTGCCTACCCAGCATTTGGTTTGGACTGTTACAGAGCAGGAATCAGACAGGAGCTTCATTCTTTCTGAACAACTGCCTCTGTTTCCAAATCTTACAAGTATTCTCAGTATTGAAATAAATATGCACTTGGCTCCAGTATTAACAAGAGGTTGCCAGTCCAGGTAAGCTGTCAATTGAATGTTCATTTCCAATGTTAAAATTTTCCATATCCTACACTTCTGACTGTGAAATTTTGTTGGGACAGACTACTAGCTAGTCTGCCTCTGCCCATGAAAATAAAAGCCTGAAGGCTTCATAGGATTTCTGTGGCATGCAGGGCAACTGACACAAAAGTCAAATCACAAACCCAGGAATTCTGCAAACAGAGTAAATGGACAACTGACACCAAAGTGTGAAGACCTCCCAGGGGCACTGCAGCATGCAGAGAAACTGAATCGACAGTCTGACAGCATGTCTGGAATTCTTTTGCATGCAGGGAAACAAAACCTACAGTACTTATGCTTCCCTGGTTAACAGCTAAACATAGGGCAACAGCTTGACAAATCCTCTCAAGAGTAAACAGTATGAAGGCATCCCAGTAGATGTGTCACAGCCAGGGCAACATATCTCCAGCTTCTCTGCCCCTCTAAAGAACCCACAATTCAAAGGTCTTCAAGAAGGCCTCCCTGAAGACACACGGCCACCAGGTCAACAAGTCACCAGTGTACATGCCCCTCTGAAGGTTCCACAGTCAGAAGATCCCACAGGAGGTTTGCCACATCCAAGGCAACTGGCCTACCATGAGACTTGAGTCAACCTAGGGACAAAAAAGACAACTCCCAAACAGAAACACCCCAACCAGAAAAAAACTCCCTATAACCATATGACAAGAGGCAAGAACAAGACCATGAGAAACAGAAGCCAGTAAACTTTGGCATTATCAGAAACTACTTCTCCCACCACAGCAAGCCCTGGATAGACAAATGCACTTGAAAGTCAGGAAGATGACCTAAAATCTTATCTTAATGATAATAGAATCCTTTTAAAGAGATATAAATAACTCACATAAAGAAATATAAGAAAACGCAAGTGAACAGGTAGAAGCACTTAGAGAAAAAACACATAAATCCCATACAGGAAGATACAATCAAAAAAGTGAAAGTTTTTATTAATGCAGTCCAAGACCTAGAATTGGAAGTAGATATAACAAAGACAAATATAGGCAACCCTGGAAATTGAAAACCAAGGAATGAGATCTCGGATAATTAATCATTACCAGGAGAATACAAGAGATAGAAGAAAGAAAGCAGCAGTCTCAACTAACCTGGGCCCCCCAAGATCTCTCAGAAACTAGGCAACCACCAATTAAGCATACACAAGCTGATTTGAGGCCCCCAACACATACTCAGCAGAAAACTGTGGGACTGTACTCCCTCAGAAAAGATGTACCTAACCCTAAAAAGACTGGAGGCCTGAAGTGGGCAGGGAGTTCTTATAGGTAGGGGGTGGGGTGAAGACATTCTCCCTGAGAAGGAAACTAGACTTACAGGATGTGGAACTTTCCGTGGGAGGACCAGAAGGGGGGATAAAATCTGGACTGTAAAAAAGATTAAATATTTTTTAAACAAAGGAATATTATCATAATTGGAAAAACATGATCCCAGATTCTCCTCCTTGCAGTATGACACCCTGTGACAAAATAAAGAATCAAGGGCCATGGAACATGTCCCATTTCCATGGACCCTTTCCACTCCTGTATTCTAAACAAGAGCATTGATGATCAAATTTCTCTGGATGTTAGAAGGCACGTACACCTAAGCCAGATCCCCCTGATACTGAAGTTCTATACCAAGGACTTAGCCTTAATGGAATCTCCCTATCAAGAACCCTCCCACAGGCTCCTCCTTTCATCCTCTAGAATCCAGCAGCTATACACACCCTGTTGTAACATCCAGTCTGTAGCCACAACTTAATGTCTAACGGAAATATGGCCAGATCACAGACTTTTTTTGTACTCTTTTCTTTTGTGACTGAGTTTCGCTAAATGAACTATGCTGTATGTGAGTCAAACAGAACACAAGGCTGAAACAGAATTCAGAAGGATCAGCCTAACTGTTACTTCCCAAGCAGGGCTAAGACTAAAGGTGTGTAACAAAGAACTGAGCCATCCTGTAGGATTTCCTCCTAACATGGACTCCATCGAGAAAATAAAAATTTTCCTTACTCTCTAGGAGCAATCTCAAAAAATGCGTCTCTTCTCATCCTGCTGCCAAGAGGACATGCACGTTTCCGGCCACCACTAACACCTATTTATTTCTCCAAACTTTCTCTTCTGAGACTGAGGCAGGTTCCATGTGCATGCCCCTGACTTCCTGATTCACACTATACATGCAAGCCAGGGCTCACAATTACAAAAACCCACTTGCCATTAGTTTCCGAGTCCTGGGATTAAAGGTGTGGTCCATGCATCCAAAATGGTTACAGATTTTAGATGAAGGAGGGCCTGCTCAGCCAAACACCATCCAAGATGGTGTCAGAATGCCACTACTATGCCTTATCTAGGCAATCTGGAGCCTCAATTGGTCCCAAGGTCACTTGAGATCCCATTGTCAGTTCTTTCCTTTGTCCTATAGACAGGCCTCACTATCTATTGATCCAGGCTTTCTGAACAGCCCAGGATTCAATCTTGTGCTTAGAATGAAGAATAGAGCCCCTTGAGGTCTCTTGAAAGCTCTTCCATAGAGTGCCCCGATCAGGGCAAATCACTGCTCTGCACTGTTCACATTTATGGGATAGACTTGAACCATCTACTAAATTTAAATAACATCTTCTGCATGTATACAGGGCATATTTTATACTTCACCAATCAAACACCCATACAGGCTAAAAAAATCACCAAAAATCCTCCTCCACTGTCTCCCAAATTTTCCCCAACTTGATATCCCCTTTACATAGCAACCTTAGACATTTCATGCAACTCACCAATTCACCAGGAATGAAGAGGGTTCCTGTAACCTGCTCAGTCCTCTGTCTTTGAATTCTCCTTAGAAGACCTGCCCTTATATATCTCTCCTAACCTGGAATTCAAAGCCCCTCCCACCCTTTGGCTCCTCCCACTTGCAATATTCAAATCCATTATTCTCTCCCACCCTTTGATGCTACTCCAGGTGTAGCCTCATTTTATAGAACCCATGAATTTAAATTTTTTGGTTTGTAATCCTTTATTTCTTTACATTTTATATTTTACTTTTATTACTTCCTAGTTCAGCTGTTACTTTCCTCCCAGACTTCCCTCCCACAATTTTTCATCACATTCCTAATCCCATGTCTCCAAGAGAATGCCTTCCACACCAGGCCTTTCGTCTGGTTTAAATAATTTGATGTGTGTAGCCATCTTACTTTTCTTTCTGTCTGGTTTTTAAGGTATAAATATGTTCTGCATGTCTTGGTTATATAGTTTTGACTGGGAGTGCATTGAATCTGTAGTTTGCTTTTGGCAAGGTGGCCATTTTTACTACCTTAATTCTGCCAATCCATGATCATGAAAGAGATCTTTCCATATTCTGAGATCTGCTTTGATTTCTTTCTTCAGAGACTTGAAATTCTTGTCATACAAATTTTTCACTTGCATACTTAGAGTGACACCAAGATATGTAATGTTATTTATGACTATGGTAAAGGGTGTCATTACCCTATTTTCTTTCTCAGCTTATTTATCCTTTGAGTAGAGGAAGGCTACTGATTTGATTGAGTTAATTTTACATCCAGCCACATGGCAGAATTTGTTTCTCAGTTGTAGGAGTTCTCTAGTGTTGTTTTATTGGGTTGCATAAGTATACTATCATATCATCAGCAAATAGTGATGTTTTGACTACCTCCTTTCCAGTTTGTAACATTTTGACAAGTGTTACAAACTGTACCTCCTTTTGTTCTCTAAATGCTCTAGATAGATCTTCAAGTACTATATTGTATAAATAGGGAAAGAGGGGGCAACATTTTCTGGACCATAATTTTCGTAGGATTACTTCAAATTTCCTCTATTTAGTTTGATGTTGGCTTCTGGTTTGCTGTATATTGCTTTTACTATGTTTTGGTATAGGCCTTGAATTCCTGATCATTCCAAGACTTTTAACATGAAGGGATAGTGAATTTTGTCAAATGCTTTCTCAGCATCTATCTAAATGATCTTGTGGGGTATTTTTTTTTCGAGTTTCTTTATGTAGTGGATTACATTGAAAGATTTCTATATATTGAACCACACTTGCATTGCTGGGATGAAGCCTATTTGATCCTGGTGAATTACTGTTTTGATGTGTTCTTGGATTCGGTCAGCAAGAATTTTATTGAGTAGTTTTGGATCACTGTTCTCAAGGGAAATTGGTCTGGAATTCTCTTTCCTTGTTTAATCTTTGTTTGGTTTATGTATAAGCAATACTGTGGCTTCATATAATGAATTGTGAAGGATACCTCGGGTTTCTGATTTCTGGAATAGTTTGAAAAGTATCCGTAGTAGGTCTTCTTTGAAGCACTGATAGAATTCCCAACAAACACATCTGGTCCTGTGTTTTTGTTGTTGTTGTTGTTGTTTTTGGTGGTGGTGGTGGTGGTTGTGGTTGTGGTGGTGATGGTGGTGTTTTGGGAAGACTGTTAATAACTGAATCTATTTCCTCACGTGTTATGGGACTATTTTGATGGTTTATCTGATCAGGTTTTAACATTGGCAGCTGGCATGTGTCTACAAAATTGTCCATTTCATCCAGATTTCCCAATTTTGTTGAATATAAGCTTTTGTAGTAGGATCTGATGATATTTGGAATTTCTGCAGTTTCTGTTGTTATATCTCCTTTTTCATTCCAATTTTATTAATTTGCATGTTTCCTCTATTCCTTCTTGTTAGTCTGCTAAGTGTTTATCTATCTTGTTGATTTTCTCAAAGAACCATCTCTTGGTTTTGTTGATTCTTTGTATAATTCTTTTTGTTTCTACTTTGTTGATTTTGGCCTTGAATTTGTTTATTCCCTGCCATGTATTCCTCTTGGATGTATTTGTTTCATTTGGTTGTAGAGCTTTCAGATGTTCTGTCAAGCTGCTAATGTAAGCTCTCTCCATTTCCTTGTTGGAGGCACTTAACTATATGAGTTTTTCTCTTAGCACATATGACTATTGACAGCTTTTCAGGATTTCTAGTTGCAACTGCTTTAAGAGGAGAACCTTCTAGAAAGGTTATTGTTCATTGTTTACAGACTTTTACTGCTAAGGGACTGCCTAAAGTTGGCAAGACAGATAATGGGCCTGCATACACTTGAAACAGCTTTGAACAATTTTGCAAGGAATTTGGAATTGAACATAAAACTGAAATTCCTCATGATCCAATGGGACAAGGAATTGTTGAATGTATCTGAAAAATTAGCTTTAGAAAACAAAACAGGGTGAGTTTTAACCTCCAAGGTCACCAAAAGCACATCTCGCTTTTGCATTATTTGTTTTAATTTTTTGTAAACTGATGCTAAAGGTCAGTCTGCAGTAGATCATCGCTGGCATCCAGACACTTCCAGCTCATATGCCATGGTTAAATGTTGAGATCCTTTAACTAATACTTTGGAATGGCCCCAACCCTGTTTTAATACGGGAATGAGATCCTGTTTGTGTTTTTTCACATAAAGGAATTGGAGATCAATGACTACTGAAAAGATTGTTTCGCCAAGTGGACACAGATCCTGAGCCTTCTAATGATTATGATACTAATGATGAAGGCATCTCAGGATCCCTATGAGCCATCTAAATTAACCTAACATCTAAGTGTAGTCTTTGCCCTTACTGGATAGCAGGTGTTTTCTATCAATTCTCAAAGCCACCCTCCTTACACCAGGAGGCTTGATCTTGTTTGGATCTTTGTCAGCTCCCAGTTTAGGCACTTAACTAAGCAATTACCCCTTGGAGGTTCACTTGAGTATGATGGAAAAGAGTCCTGCTCCACAAATCCTTGGTCATGTGAAGGTTTTATCTGAAAGGTGGGATGTAGACATCCAGTGCTTAGAGACCATTTAAGCATTTGTTCTTTTCACATGTGTCCTTGAGATGGCAGGACTAGATCCCATGGTCATAGTTGGGTGGTGCAGAAGATTATTTTCTGTGCTGTTTGGAAATGTGAGACCACAAGGAATGTTCACTGGAAGCCCCAAAGAGATTTAATTACAGTTGCTAGGATTTCAACAGGTTCTGGCCTATCTAGTTCTAGTTATAACGGCAATGGACATTGTTTCTTCAGGGTTTTAGTTGTGCGAAAGCTGCGCTGTCTGGAACCTGGAAAGGAGGAGCATCCTTGGTTAGTTTTCTCTGTAACCCAATTCCAGTGTCTGGAAAAAATGTTAGAGAAGGCTGGATTAAGGGAAGGACTTGGACACTTTGGCTTTATAAGGAAGATTATGATTATGGACTACTTGTTTGTTTGTTTTTTTCTTTGTTTGTTTGTTTGTGACAGGGTTTCTCTGTGTAGCGCTGGCAGTCCTGAATCCTACCCTGCAAACCTGGGTGGCCTCAGAAAACTCAGCAATCTGCCTGCCTCTGCCTCCCAATGACAGTGATTAAATGAGTGTACCACCCAGGAGGGGCACTCTCCCCTTGATCACTAATTGAGAAAATACCCCACAGCTGAATCTCATGGAGGCATTTTCCCAACTGAAGCTCCTTTCTCTGTGAAAGAATGTGTCAAGTTCACACACTAACCCATCCAGTACAACATGTAAAAATGAAGTAAGGCTGGGCATCATAACAGAGCCTTTCAATCCCATTACCTGCAAAGCAAATGGATGAGGATCTCCATTTGTGGAAGGCAGTCTTGTTTACATAAGCATTTCCAGGAGAGTTAGAACTACGTACAAAGGCCCTATGTTAAGAAATCAAAAATAATGCCAGGAGGTGGTAGCACATTCCTTCAATCCCAGCACTTGGGAGCCAGAGGCAGAGAGATTTCTTAATTCAAGGCCAGCCTGGTCTACAGATTGATTGCCAGGACAGCCAGTGTTACACAGAGAAACCCTGTCTCCAAAAACAAAACAAAAAAATCCAAAATAAAATAAGATGAATAAATCTTTGTAATGGAAAAACAAAACAACTGTCATTGTACTAGCTGTTCTGCCAAGAGTAATTATAAAAATTCCTTTCAGAAAATAATTAACACTATTTTACCTACAATCTGATTTAATACTACCTAAAGAATATTTACTTTGGGTGACATCATCACTCTTCATATCCCCGGATATTCTGGAATAGTCTCAAACTCACTCAGAGTTTGACTCTGCCTCCAAATACTGACCATAAAGGCATGTAACACCACTCCTGGATTAATTTTTCTAAACAGGCTTTGGGAACAAAGAACAGGATGCCCTGGAGAATAGAATCCTTCCATCACAATTCATGGCATTAAAAGTGAGCCCTTCCAGCCTGACGGGGGTGGTGCACTCCTTTATTCCCAAAACTTGGATGGCAGAGGCAGGCAGATTTCTCAGTTCCAGGCCAGTCTGGTCTAAAGACTGAGTTCCAGGGCAGCCAGAGCTACACAGAGAAAAACTGTCTCAAAAAACAACAACAACAAAAGTGAGCCCTACCACACCCAACTTAATTCATTTTCTACAAGTTCATTTGCATTTTGTTCAGTTTTCTGTGAGTGTTCATGTCTCATGTGTGCGGTCCCTGTGCCTCAAAAAGGGATTCAGAGCCCCTGCGTCTGGAGTTATAGCATATATGGGATTCCAGACCAATTAGGAACCAAATTTCAAGAATCAAGATCAACAAGCAATCTTTTCTTTTGTTGTAAATGTAGGTGTATACATGAACACGTGTCAGTAATGTGCAAGCATGCCTGGAACCCTACAGACAGAAGGAGGGCTAAGACTCCAAAGGAATACCATTCCCAATGGATGGTTCTGAGCCACATAGTGGAGGTTGGGAACTAAACCAGGCTTTCCTGATGAAGCAACTATTGCTCTGACTCACTGAGCCATCACTCCATCTCCACAATAAGTAACCCTCAGTTAAATCCCGCTCTAGTTCCATAATGCTAAGAGTTTTGATATTTTGCAATGGTATGTAGTAGAAGAGATCACATTCAATTAAATTCAAGTTAGATATGGTGGTGCACTCCTTAAGCCCAACACTTGGAACACCAAAGCAGGTAGATCTCTGTGAGTTCCAGACCAGCCTTGACTACAGAGTAAGTCACAGGACTACCATGGCTGTTACAGAATAAAAAACTGTCTCAAATAAAAGAGACAGATCAAACTGTACTCAAGAAAGCACTTATTCAGCCTTTAGAAACAATGAATTCATGAAATTCTTAGGCAAATGGATGGAGCTAGAGAACATCATACTAAGTGAGGTAACCCAGACTCAAAAGGTGAATCATGGTATGCACTCACTAATAAGTGGTTATTAACCTAGAAAACTGGAATACCCAAAACATAATCCACACATCAAATGAGATACAAGAAGAAAGCAGGAGTGGTCCCTGGTTCTGGAAAGACTCAGTGAAACAGTATTTGGCAAAACCAGAGCGGGGAACTGGGAAGGGGTGGGAGGGAGGACAGGGGAAGAGAAGGGGGCTTACGGGACTTTCGGGGAGTGGGGGGGTTAGAAAAGGGGAAATCATTTGAAATGTAAATAAATTATATCGAATAAAAAAAAAAGAAACAATGAATTGACAAAATTTTTAGGCAAAAAAAAAAAGAAAGTACTTTTATAAATGCAAATCAAAACAACCCTGAGATTTCACCTTACACCAGTAAGAATGGCTAAGATTAAAAATTCAGGAGAAGCAGATGTAGGCGAGGATGTGGAGAAAGAGGAACACTCCTCCACTGCTTGTGGGGTTGCAAATTGGTACAACCACACTAGAAATCAGTCTGGCAGTTCCTCAGAAAACTGGGCACCTCACTTCCAGAAGATCCTGTTATACCACTCCTGGGCATATACCCAGAAGATTTCCCCAGCATGTAATAAGGATACATGTTCCACTATGTTCATAGCAGCCCTATTTATAATTGCCAGAAGCTGGAAAGAACCCAGGTATCCCTCAACAGAAGAGTGGATGCAAAAAAATGTGGTATATATACACAGTGGAGTACTATTCAGCCATTAGAAACAATGAATTCATGAAATTCTTAGGCAAAAGGATGGAGCTGGAGAACATCATACTAAGTGAGGTAACCCAGACTCAAAAAATGAATCATGGTATGCACTCACTAATAAGTGGATATTAACCTAGAAAACTGGAACACCAAAAACATAATCCACACATCAAATGAGGTACAAGAAGAACAGAGGAGTGGCCCCCAGTTCTGGAAAGACTCAGTCAAGCATTATAGCACAAACCAGAACAGGGAATTGGGAAGGGGTGGGGGGGGAGAACAGGGGTAGGGAAGGGGGCTGATGGGACTTTCGGGGTTCGGCGGTCTAGAAAAGGGGAAATCATTTGAAATGTAAATGAAAATATATCGAATAAAACAAGAAAGTACTTTTATTTAAAGAAAAATTAACTGCACATTAGTTAGGAAAAGAAACTGAGAGTAACAGACTCATTTGGCACACACCTATAAAATCAGCAGAGTGGATGTTGGAGAAGAATGGCAAAACCTGGGGACCAGCCCTCTTGGGAGCTCTCACAGACTCAGTAGCCAACAAAAGACCACACACACACACACACACACACACACACACACACATGGGTTGAACTTAGGCCCCCATAATATATTTAGCAGATGTGCACATCAGTCTTCATGTGGGTCCCCCAATAACTAGATTGGAAGCTAATGGCTGTCTCTGGAGCCATTCTTCTACCTAGGCTGCCTTGAGTGGCCTCAAAAGGATAGGATGCACCTGATCCTGCAGAGACTTGATGCATTAGGTCCAAGGTAGACCCATGGGGAAACCCTATGAGAGAAAGGGAATAGAGTAGTGACTGTCAGGTAATGTTGAGAGGTA
The DNA here is from genome assembly GCF_947179515.1 of Apodemus sylvaticus. Classification (NCBI taxonomy): domain Eukaryota; kingdom Metazoa; phylum Chordata; class Mammalia; order Rodentia; family Muridae; genus Apodemus; species Apodemus sylvaticus. The sequence continues at coordinate 196,418,839 of NC_067472.1, read as the reverse complement.
GGTAGTGTTGAGAACATAAAATGGATGTATTTATTAATGGGAAACACTGCCTAGACAAAGATGAAGGAGAAACTGAGGCAATTTCCAATTAATTGCCAGCACAAATTGTAAACCATCCTATGGGCAAGAACCAACCCCTGACACTATCAATGATACTCTGTTATGTTTGTCAATGGGAACCTTGCATAACTATGCTATGCTCATTGTTATACTCCTGGAGAACTGGCTAGCCCAATTTTAATCTGATGCCTGCCATTCAGCAACCAATGAGACCTAAAGCAGAGGCACATAGGCAGAAATATAGGCAGAGCCACGGAAGCGCCACAGAACGGGTAAAAGACTGCAGTAGTTAGAGCAGTTGAAAATACCAAGAAAACACAGCCCACCGGATCAAATAAGCTAGGCTTACAGAGATTTACAGAGATGGAAGCAACAATCAGGCAGTTTGTATAGGTCTGACCAAGGTCCCTACATATGTGGTCCTGTAGCTTGGAGTGCCTGTCTTTGTCACTGAGGTAGATTTCTATGTAGCAAAATGCTGGATCCTGTTTTCAAATCCAGTCTGTTAGTCTATGTTTTTATTGGTAAATTATGTTCATTGAGATTAAGAGATATTAAGGAAAAGTGATTGTTGCTCCCGGTTATTTTTGATGTAATTTTTATGTTTGAGTGCTTCTCCTCTTTTGGATGTGTTGAAAGATTATTACTTCCTTTTTCTAAGGTGTAGTTTCCCTCCTTGTGCTGGCATTTTATATTATCCTTTGTAGGGCTGGATTTGTGGAAAGATATTGGGCAAATTTTGTTTTATCATGGAATATCTTAGTTTTTCCATATATGGTGATAAGAGTTTTGGTGGGTATAGTAGTCTGGGCTAGCATTTGTTTTCTCTTATGATCTGTATGAGATCTGCACAAGATCTCCTTGTTTTCATGGTCTCTGGTGAGAAGTCTGGCGTAATTCTGATAAGTTTTCCTTTCCATTACAGGTTTGAATGGTCTTTCTTTGTCAAGTGCATATCTGTTCTTGTCCAGTCTGTTTGGATTTCTGTAGGCTTCTTGAATGGTCACAGGCATCTCTCTCTTTACGTCAGGAAAGTTTTCTTCTACAATTTTGTTGAAGTTATTTACTGGTCAATTAAGTTGTAAATCTTTATGCTCCTCTATACCTATAGTCCTTAGGTTTGCTCTTCTCATTGTGGTCTGGATTTCCTGAATGTTTTGGTTTACACGGTTTCTGCATTTTGCATTTTCCTTGATGGTTGAGTCAATGCTTTCTATGGTATCTTCAGCATCTGAGATTCCTTCATCTAACTCTTCTATTCTGTTTCTGATGCTTGTATCTATGACTCTTGAATTCTTACCAAGATTTTCTATCTCCAGAGTTGTATCCCTTTGTGATTTCTTTGTTGTTTCTAGTTCCACTATTAGATCCTGTATGGTTTTGTTCAATTCCTTCACCTGTTTTTTTTTGTTTCTTTGGTATGTGTGTGTGTGTGTGTGTGTGTGTGTGTGTGTGTGTGTGTGTGTGTGTGTGTTTTCCTGTAATTCCTTCAGAAAGTTTTGTGTTTTCTCTTTAAGGGCTTCTACCTGTTGACAAATGTTCTCCTGTTTGTATTTAAGGAAACTATTTATGTCCTCTCTGACGTCCTATATCAGCATCATGAGATGTAATTTTAAATCCAGATCTTGTTTTTCTGGTGTATTGGGGTATCCAGGACTTGCTGTTGTGGGAGAACTGGGTTCGCATGGTTCCATGTTGATTTGGTTTGTTGCCAGTGTTCTTGCATTTGATTTTTGCCATCTGGTTATCTCTGGTGCTAGCTGGTCTTGATGTCTCTGACTGTGGTGTAACTGTCCTGCTAGCCTATGTATCTGAACTCCAGGGAGACCCATTCTCTCTAGGAGGAGTTTATGTATGCAGAGCTGGGATAATGTGTGAGCTCAGGTGTACATAAAGAAATCAAAAGTACCCTGTCACCAGCTGATTCTTGATTCCTGTGTCCTGATGGTTCTCAGCAGGTCCCACTTTGTCCAGAAATTTGAGAATGGTGGTGGCCTCACCTTTGGACACAGATTGGTAGGCACTCCTGAAAGACTAGCTTCCTTGTGGTGGTATTTCTATATGTAATTCTGTGGCCCAGCATCTTATCTGGATGCAGACAAAAATCAGAAGTCTTTTGTCCCAGGCTGATCCTGGGTACGTGTGTTCTCAGGATTTTGGGCTGGTTCCTCTGAGCAGCAGGGGTGGTCCTCCCTGTGCTCTCAAACCTCTCTGCACTCCTTTGTGGTTAGCTATCTCCCTGATTAACCAGGATATGGCACTCTGTGGAAGAGGATCGTCCCCAGCTGGAGATAGAAACCAAACGCTTCCTGCCTGGGAGTACTTGACATGATCCTCTGAGCAACAGGGATTCTCCTAGCTGTGCTCTCTGGCTTCTCCACACTTCTGTGTGTCTGCTATCTCTGTGCATCACCTGGATATTTGCTTTATCGTTAGAAGTGTTAAAATCTCATCCATCGTGAAGGATAATTCTGCTCCCAGTAATAGCCTTCTAACTGACAACCACATCTGTGAGATCAAGGGACAGAATGTCAGTGGCTTGAAGGATGCTCAGACTGCAGATAGACTGTCAAAAGCTGGGACTGTGGTTACCCTCACGATCATGCCTGCTTTTATCTGGGAACATTATTAAACGGATAGCTCCCAGCATTATGAAAAGCATGATGGTTCACTCCAGTCCTGAACTTTAAATGCCTTGTACAGTGAATCACATCACAGCTGAATGTTTCCAGCTTTCCTCTTTGCCTACTTCTCTATTTCTCACATGATGCTTTCCTGGAACCTGAGGGAATATGGTGCTTGGAAGCCTTTCTATTTTCTATCATAGCTGGGAACCTCACTCTATTTCATATCAGCTTCTGATTTGAAGATAGATGTGTAGCCTTAGCCAGGTTCTAGAGATGTAAAACACTCAAAGTTTTACTTACATTCCTAGATTTGGTTCTTTACTGGGAACCTGATGTGTTTATATAAGCCATGGTTATTAGGATCAATGGTGTAGGCTTAGCTTTCCCTGAGAACTGGTCAGCTTTCTCCTAGAACAAAGCACGGTGTTAGTCATGTGTTTCAGTTCTGTGGCATACTTTGAATTTAGTACATCAGCATAGTACATTGCCTTTGATAGTTATTTTTTAAGTTTTCTCTGTGTGGGTATGTAAAATCCAATTAATCAACACTGTTTTCATTCCAGAGAAGCATTATACAGTTGTGTGTACATTGCAAGACACTGTAATGATTGTCATTAAATCTTAATGACCTTCACATCATTTGCTTCAATTGTCACCTTAAATATAATAAGCATTTAGTATAAAAGCCAAAATAGAATTATTGCTGCCTTCTGTAACCTGAAGTGTTACCTCTCTATTAAACTGCTATATGCTATATCTGATCAGCTTACTGGTAAAGCTGAGGTGCCTAGTCATATCAAGATTTTCTAGTCACTGTACAAAGAAAATGCCTAAGTGCTGCCCTATTGCTTTCTGAGAAAACAAAGTGCTGTATATTTCATGTGTAAGTTGTTATACTCAATAACGTTTTGGGTCTCTTATTTACTTAGAGAATAATTTGGTAATATCTAAATTAGGGTTTGAATCCTAATATTATGTAACTTTAGCTAAGTTGGCATGGTTTTAGGTGTTTACCTAGTCGTCTTAATTTGTTCCACTTTCTGAATCCTTAATGTAAACAAAAATGGCAAGGACACTTTATCCTGATTTATTTCTTTCTGAATTAGTTAATCTCCTATTCTATTATAGTATGTGATACTATCGTAATAAAGGTAAAAAACGTTAAAAAATATTAGGGGAAAACTTTACCTAATGTGTTGGGTGAAGAACTATAGGTCAGTGGGACATATGCAGTAGTGACTGGAATGTAAATGGATAATATATGTAATAAAATAATTTTCAGGAACTATTTCTCCTTTTATTTCATGAGAACATAATGTAACAATGAAGAATGAATATTTACAGTTGCTTTGAAACAACCCCTCTATATAAACCACAGTGGTACACAACGTCTACAGAAAGGCCTGGTTAATTCCCACAAATACTGAGATGAAGGGTGTACATAACACACTTCTTCATGACTATAAATGTCTGGAATGGTCAAGGAGCTGAGAGAAGTAAGTTGGATTTGGGGTGTAATCCAGAGTAAGCCAGTCCTCGGATTTGTCAAAGTCGTCAAGGATTCTTTGCCAGAGTTCCTCTGCAGATGGACCTGAACCTCGAGCCTCCTCTGGGCAATGGGTGGCAGCTTCTAGGACATCTGTAGATTCAGTCACTGGAGTAAGCCAGTCCTCGGGTATGTCAAAGTCGTCAATGATTCTTTGCCAGAGTTCCTCTGCAGATGGACCTGAACCTTGAGCCTCCTCTGGGCAATGGGTGGCAGCTTCTAGGACATCTGTAGATTCAGTCACTGGAGTAAGCCAGTCCTCGAATTTCTCCAAGTCGTCAAGGATTCTTTGCCAGAGTTCCTCTGCAGATGGACCTGAACCTTGAGCCTCCTCTGGGCTATGGGTGGCAGCTTCTAGGACATCTGTAGATTCAGTCACTGCTAGATCAGTCTGGGCTTCAACTGCTGCTGATTGACCAGACTCCCAATCTATAATGGGAGCATGGCCAACAAGCAGATCTTCCTGCAGACTACACCTGTCTGCATCACTGGCCTGATAATGATGCAGAGAAGATTCCTGGATGCAGTTGAGTTTGGGAATGGAAACCTCACTAAATGTGCCTGAACACATGGGCTCTCCATTCTCAGCAGCAACAAGAGGTATGGAACCAGGAAAGTGGGTTGATTCAAAAACTGGTTTTGAACTTCCATTGGTCTCTGGCAAAGCTTCTGTAATATTCTGGAGAGCCATCCGCTTGTACTTAGCTCGGCTGTTCTTAAACCAGATCTGGAAAAGAAAGAAGATATCAGAAGAATGCCTGTTGTCCCCTAACAGGACCACAAGGTGAAGATTTTGGATAAAAGGTGTTTGTATAGCAATGATTCACATGTCAGAAACAAAGAAGCAGGAAACTCAAGATGGCTAAGATATTATAATAAAGTAGATTGTATATGACCAGACAACATAAGACTGGGGAGATTGAGCCAGTGTGTCCTGTATTTTAGCAGGAGCTCTGGTGATTAGATTTCTGAGACCCTGCATGGAAACAATGCTATTCTATATTGCTACCAGGTTGATAAAAATTTGAGTCCCAGCATTTGATTCATAAATATCCACCACCTAAAACTGTCATCACTGCCCTAAGCATTTAAGAACAAAATTAAAGTTTCTGATGGGAAAGTGTAGATTTTTGCTGTTGGATTGAGGGAAAAGAGAGGGGCAGACCTTGATGTCCCTCGCTGTCACACCAACTAACTCTGCCAGCTTCACACATTGATCCTGGTTTGGGTACTGACACTTATCAAAATGTTCTTGCAGCAGGTGCTTTTGTTTTTTGGAGTACACAATGCGTTCCTTCCGCACCTTTCTTGAAGTCACAGGGCCAGATTGATGGTCACCATATTTCTCTGACAATACCACAGATCCTATGAGAACATGGAAACAAGATTTCAATTATGTATTTGATAACTTAGACGCCCTGAGGGTTTTTTCAAAGTAGGTAAACCTGGGCCCAGTACAGGATCTAGTTGCATTTGGATACCTGATTTTCTTGATGGTCCTTGGAACTCTTGCTGATGTAGGTCCCTTTCAGGGACTGAAAGACTTGATTGCATTGGATTTGTTGGGGTCAATATGGGACTGTAATAAACTTGAAAGGGTAAGTTCCTTGCAGTCTCTTGAAGCCTTTGGGGTCTGGTTTCTATGGGTGCACTTGAAGGCATTTGGAATTTTGGACACAAGGAGGGACCTTCAGCCCTATGTGTGTTCCGAACCTATTGGAATATGTTCTGGAGAATCTAGTAAAAGAAAACACGTCAAAAAAACGTACAGAGAGCACTGATTTACCCATCCTGCCTACCCAGCATTTGGTTTGGACTGTTACAGAGCAGGAATCAGACAGGAGCTTCATTCTTTCTGAACAACTGCCTGTGTTTCCAAATCTTACAAGTATTCTCAGTATTGAAATAAATATGCACTTGGCTCCAGTATTAACAAGAGGTTGCCAGTCCAGGTAAGCTGGCAATTGAATGTTCATTTCCAATGTTTAAATTTTCCATATCCTACACTTCTGGCTGTGAAATTTTGTTGGGACAGACTACTAGCTAGTCTGCCTCTGCCCATGAAAATAAAAGCCTGAAGGCTTCACAGGATTTCTGTGGCATGCAGGGCAACTGACACAAAAGTCAAATCACAAACCCAGGAATTCTGCAAACAGAGTAAATGGACAACTGACACCAAAGTCTGAAGACCTCCCAGGGGCACTGCAGCATGCAGAGAAACTGAATCGACAGTCTGAAAGCCTGTCGGGAATTCTTTTGCATGCAGGGAAACAAAACCTACAGTACTTATGCTTCCCTGGTTAACAGCGAAACATAGGGCAACAGCTTGACAAATCCTCTCAAGAGTAAACAGTATGAAGGCATCCCAGTAGATGTGTCACAGCCAGGGCAACATATCTCCAGCTTCTCTGCCTCTCTAAAGAACCCACAATTCAAAGGTCTTCAAGAAGGCCTCCCTGAAGACACACGGCCACCAGGGCAACAAGTCACCAGTGTACATGCCCCTCTGAAGGTTCCACAGTCCGAAGATCCCACAGGAGGTTTGCCACATCCAAGGCAACTGGCCTACCATGAGACTTGAGTCAACCTAGGGACAAAAAAGAAAACTCCCAAACAGAAACACCCCAACCAGAAAAAAACTCCCTATAACCATATGACAAGAGGCAAGAGCAAGACCATGAGAAACAGAAGCCAGTAAACTTTGGCATTATCAGAAACTACTTCTCCCACCACAGCAAGCCCTGGATAGACAAATGCACTTGAAAGTCAGGAAGATGACCTAAAATCTTATCTTAATGATAATAGAATCCTTTTAAAGAGATATAAATAACTCACATAAAGAAATATAAGAAAACGCAAGTGAACAGGTAGAAGCACTTAGAGAGGAAACACATAAATCCCATAAGCAATACAGGAAGATACAATCAAAAAAGTGAAAGTTTTTATTAATGCAGTCCAAGACCTAGAATTGGAAGTAGATATAACAAAGACAAATATAGGCAACCCTGGAAATTGAAAACCAAGGAATGAGATCTGGGATAATTAATCATTACCAGGAGAATACAAGACATAGAAGAAAGAAAGCAGCAGTCTCAACTAACCTGGACACCCCAAGATCTCTCAGAAACTAGACAACCACCAATTAAGCGTACACCAGCTGATATGAGGCCCCCAACACATACTCAGCAGAAAACTGTGGGACTGTACTCCCTCAGAAAAGATGTACCTATCCCTAAAAAGACTGGGGGCCTGAAGTGGGCAGGGAGTTCTTATAGGTAGGGGGTGGGGTGAAGACATTCTCCCTGAGAAGGAAACTAGACTTACAGGATGTGGAACTTTCCGTGGGAGGACCAGATGGGGGATAAAATCTGGATTGTAAAAAAGATTAAATATTTTTTAAACAAAGGAATATTATCATAATTGGAAAAACATGATCCCAGTTTCTCCTCCTTGCAGTATGACACCCTGTGACAAAATAAAGAATCAAGGGCAATGGAACATGTCCCATTTCCATGGACCCTTTCCACTCCCGTATTCTAAACAAGAGCATTGATGATCTAATTACTCTGGATGTCAGAAGGCACATACACCTAAGCCAGATCCCCTGATATTGAAGTGCTATACCAAGGACTTAGCCTTAATTGAATCTCCCTATCAAGAACCCTCCCACAGGCTCCTCCTTTCGTCCTCTAGAATCCAGCAGCTATACACACCCTGTTGTAACATCCAGTCTGTAGCCACAACTTAATATCTAACGGAAATATGGCCAGATCACAGACTTTTTTTGTACTCTTTTCTTTTGTGACTGAGTTTCGCTAAATGAACTATGCTGTATGTGAGTCAAACAGAACACAAGGCTGAAACAGAATTCAGAAGGATCAGCCTAACTGTTACTTCCCAAGCAGGGCTAAGACTAAAGGTGTGTAACAAAGAACTGAGCCATCCTGTAGGATTTCCTCCTAACATGGGCTCCATCGAGAAAATAAAAATTTTCCTTACTCTCTAGGAGCAATCTCAAAAAATGCGTCTCTTCTCATCCTGCTGCCAAGAGGACATGCACGTTTCCGGCCACCACTAACACCTATTTATTTCTCCAAACTTTCTCTTCTGAGACTGAGGCAGGTTCCATGTGCATGCCCCTGACTTCCTGATTCACACTATACATGCAAGCCAGGGCTCACAATTACAAAAACCCACTTGCCTTTAGTTTCCGAGTCCTGGGATTAAAGGTGTGGTCCATGCATCCAAAATGGTTACAGATTTTAGATGAAGGAGGGCCTGCTCAGCCAAACACCATCCAAGATGTCACACTTTTGAGTCAGAATGCCACTACTATGCCTTATCTAGGCAATCTGGAGCCTCAATTGGTCCCAAGGTCACTTGAGATCCCATTGTCAGTTCTTTCCTTTGTCCTATAGACAGGCCTCACTATCTATTGATCCAGGCTTTCTCAACAGCCCAGGATTCAATCTTGTGCTTAGAATGAAGAATAGAGCCCCTTGAGGTCTCTTGAAAGCTCATCCATAGAGTGCCCCGATCAGGGCAAATCACTGCTCTGCACTGTTCACATTTATGGGATAGACTTGAACCATCTACTAAATTTAAATAACATCTTCTGCATGTATACAGGGCATATTTTATACTTCACCAATCAAACACCCATACAGGCTAAAAAAATCACCAAAAATCCTCCTCCACTGTCTTCCAAATTTTCCCCAACTTGATATCCCCTTTACATAGCAACCTTAGACATTTCATGCAACTCACCAATTCACCAGGAATGAAGAGGTTTCCTGTAACCTGCGCAGTCCTCTGTCTTTGAATTCTCCTGAGAAGACCTGCCCTTATATATCTCTCCTAACCTGGAATTCAAAGCCCCTCCCACCCTTTGGCTCCTCCTACTTGCAATATTCAAATCCATTATTCTCTCCCACCCTTTGATGCTACTCCAGGTGTAGCCTCAATATATAGAACCCATGAATTTAAATTTTTTGGTTTGTAATCCTTTATTTCTTTACATTTTATATTTTACTTTTATTACTTCCCAGTTCAGCTGTTACTTTCCTCCCAGACCTCCCTCCCACAATTTTTCATCACATTCCTAATCCCATTTCTCCAAGAGAATGCCTTCCACACCAGGCCTTTGGTCTGGTTTAAATAATTTAATGTGTGTAGCCATCTTACTTTTGTTTCTCTCTGGTTTTTAAGGTATAAATATGTTCTGCATTTCTTGGTTATATAGTTTTGACTGGGAGTGCATTGAATCTGTAGTTTGCTTTTGGCAAGGTGGCCATTTTTACTACCTTAATTCTGCCAATCCATGATCATGAAAGAGATCTTTCCATATTCTGAGATCTGCTTTGATTTCTTTCTTCAGAGACTTGAAATTCTTGTCATACAAATTTTTCACTTGCATACTTAGAGTGACACCAAGATATGTAATGTTATTTATGACTATGGTAAAGGGTGTCATTACCCTATTTTCTTTCTCAGCTTATTTATCCTTTGAGTAGAGGAAGGCTACTGATTTGATTGAGTTAATTTTACATCCAGCCACATGGCAGAATTTGTTTCTCAGTTGTAGGAGTTCTCTAGTGTTGTTTTATTGGGTTGCATAAGTATACTATCATATCATCTGCAAATAGTGATGTTTTGACTACCTCCTTTCCAGTTTGTAACATTTTGACAAGTGTTACAAACTGTACCTCCTTTTGTTCTCTAAATGCTCTAGATAGATCTTCAAGTACTATATTGAATAAATAGGGAAAGAGTGGGCAACATTTTCTGGACCATAATTTTAGTAGGATTACTTCAAATTTCCTCTATTTAGTTTGATGTTGGCTTCTGGTTTGCTGTATATTGCTTTTACTATGTTTTGGTATAGGCCTTGAATTCCTGATCATTCCAAGACTTTTAACATGAAGGGATAGTGAATTTTGTCAAATGCTTTCTCAGCATCTAACTAAATGATCTTGTGGGGTATTTTTTTTTTTCGAGTTTCTTTATGTAGTGGATTACATTGAAAGATTTCTATATATTGAACCACACTTGCATTGCTGTGATGAAGCCTATTTGATCCTGGTGAATTACTGTTTTGATGTGTTCTTGGATTCGGTCAGCAAGAATTTTATTGAGTAGTTTTGGATCACTGTTCTCAAGGGAAATTGGTCTGGAATTCTCTTTCCTTGTTTAATCTTTGTTTGGTTTGTGTATAAGCAATACTGTGGCTTCATATAATGAATTGTGAAGGATACCTCGGGTTTCTGATTTGTGGAATAGTTTGAAAAGTATCCGTAGTAGTTCTTCTTTGAAGAACTGATAGAATTCACAACAAACACATCTGGTCCTGTGTTTTTGTTGTTGTTGTTGTTGTTGTTGTTGTTGTTGTTGTTGTTGTTTTTGGTGGTGGTGGTGGTGGTGGTGGTTGTGGTTGTGGTGGTGATGGTGATGTTTTGGGAAGACTGTTAATAACTGAATCTATTTCCTCACGTGTTATGGGACTGTTTTGATGGTTTATCTGATCAGGTTTTAACATTGGCAGCTCGCATGTGTCTACAAAACTGTCCATTTCATCCAGATTTCCCAATTTTGTTGAGTATAAGATTTTGTAGTAGGATCTGATGATATTTGGAATTTCTGCAGTTTCTGTTGTTATATCTCCCTTTTCATTCCAATTTTATTAATTTGCGTGTTTCCTCTATTCCTTCTTGTTAGTCTGCTAAGTGTTTATCTATCTTGTTGATTTTCTCAAAGAACCAACTCTTGGTTTTGTTGATTCTTTGTATAATTCTTTTTGTTTCTACTTTGTTGATTTTGACCTTGAATTTGTTTATTCCCTGCCATGTATTCCTCTTGGATGTATTTGTTTCATTTGGTTGTAGAGCTTTCAGATGTTCTGTCAAGCTGCTAATGTAAGCTCTCTCCATTTCCTTGTTGGAGGCACTTAACTATATGAGTTTTTCTCTTAGCACATATGACTATTGACAGCTTTTCAGGATTTCTAGTTGCAACTGCTTTAAGAGGAGAACCTTCTAGAAAGGTTATTGTTCATTGTTTACAGGCTTTTACTGCTAAGGGACTGCCTAAAGTTGGCAAGACAGATAATGGGCCTGCATACACTGGAAACAGCTTTGAACAATTTTGCAAGGAATTTGGAATTGAACATAAAACTGAAATTCCTCATTATCCAATGGGACAAGGAATTGTTGAATGTATCTGAAAAATTAGCTTTAGAAAACAAAACAGGGTGAGTTTTAACTTCCAAGGTCACCAAAAGCACATCTCGCTTTTGCATTATTTGTTTTAATTTTTTGTAAACTGATGCTAAAGGTCAGTCTGCAGTAGATCATCGCTGGCATCCAGACACTTCCAGCTCATATGCCATGGTTAAATGTTGAGATCCTTTAACTAATACTTTGGAATGGCCCCAACCCTGTTTTAATACGGGAATGAGATCCTGTTTGTGTTTTTTCACATAAAGGAATTGGAGAACAATGACTACTGAAAAGATTGTTTCGCCAAGTGGACACAGATCCTGAGCCTTCTAATGATTATGATACTAATGATGAAGGCATCTCAGGATCCCTATGAGCCATCTAAATTAACCTGAAGTGTAGTCTTTGCCCTTACTGGATAGCAGGTGTTTTCTATGAATTCTCAAAGCCACCCTCCTTACACCAGCAGGCTTGATCTTGTTTGGATCTTTGTCAGCTCCCAGTTTAGGCACTTAACTAAGCAATTACCCCTTGGAGGTTCACTTGAGTATGATGGAAAAGAGTCCTGCTCCACAAATCCTTGGTCATGTGAAGGTTTTATCTGAAAGGTGGGATGTAGACATCCAGTGCTTAGAGACCATTTAAGCATTTGTTCTTTTCACATGTGTCCTTGAGATGGCAGGACTAGATCCCATGGTCATAGTTGGGTGGTGCAGAAGATTATTTTCTGTGCTGTTTGGAAATGTGAGACCACAAGGAATGTTTACTGGAAGCCCCAAAGAGATTTAATTACAGTTGCTAGGATTTCAACAGGTTCTGGCCTATCTAGTTCTAGTTATAACGGCAATGGACATTGTTTCTTCAGGGTTTTAGTTGTGCCAAAGCTGCGCTGTCTGGAACCTGGAAAGGAGTAGCATCCTTGGTTAGTTTTCTCTGTAACCCAATTCCAGTGTCTGGAAAAAATGTTAGAGAAGGCTGGATTAAGGGAAGGACTTGGACACTTTGGCTTTATAAGGAAGATTATGATTATGGACTACTTGTTTCTTTGTTTGTTTTTTTTGTTTGTTTGTTTGTGACAGGGTTTCTCTGTGTAGCCCTGGCAGTCCTGGAACCTACCCTGCAAACCTGGGTGGCCTCAGAAAACTCAGCAATCTGCCTGCCTCTGCCTCCCAATGACAGGGATTAAATGAGTGTACCACCCAGGAGGGGCCCTCTCCCCTTGATCACTAATTGAGAAAATACCCCACAGCTGAATCTCATGGAGGCATTTCCCCAACTGAAGCTCCTTTCTCTGTGAAAGAATGTGTCAAGTTCACACACTAACCCATCCAGTACAACATGTAAAAATGAAGTAAGGCTGGGCATCATAACAGAGCCTTTCAATCCCATTACCTGCAATGCAAATGGATGAGGATCTCCATTTGTGGAAGGCAGTCTTGTTTACATAAGCACTTCCAGGAGAGTTAGAACTACGTACAAAGGCCCTATGTTAAGAAATCAAAAATAATGCCAGGAGGTGGTGGCACATGCCTTCAATCCCAGCACTTGGGAGCCTGAGGGGGAGAGATTTCTTAATTCAAGGCCCGCCTGGTCTACAGATTGATTGCCAGGACAGCCAGTGTTACACAGAGAAACCCTGCCTCCAAAAACAAAACAAAAAAATCCAAAATGAAATAAGATGAATAAATCTTTGTAATGGAAAAACAAAACAACTGTCATTGTACTAGCTGTTCTGCCAAGAGTAATTATAAAAATTCCTTTCAGAAAATAATTAACACTATTTTACCTACAATCTGATTTAATACTACCTAATGAATATTTACTTCGGGTGATATCATCACTCTTCATATCACTGGATATTCTGGAATAGTCTCAAACTCACTCAAAGTTTGACTCTGCCTCCAAATACTGACCATAAAGGCATGTAACACCACTCCTGGATTAATTTTTCTAAACAGGCTTTGGGAACAAAGAACAGGATGCCATGGAGAATAGAATCCTTCCATCACAATTCATGGCATTAAAAGTGAGCCCTTCCAGCCTGATGGGGGTGGTGCACTCCTTTATTCCCAAAACTTGGAAGGCAGAGGCAGGCAGATTTCTCAGTTCCAGGCCAGTCTGGTCTAAAGACTGAGTTCCAGGGCAGCCAGAGCTACACAGAGAAAAACTGTCTCAAAAAACAACAACAACAAAAGTGAGCCCTACCACACCCAACTTAATTCATTTTCTACAAGTTCATTTGCATTTTGTTCAGTTTTCTGTGAGTGTTCATGTCTCATGTGTGCGGTCCCTGTGCCTCAAAAAGGGATTCAGAGCCCCTGCGTCTGGAGTTATAGCATATATGGGATTCCAGACCAATTAGGAACCAAATTTCGAGAATCAAGATCAACAAGCAATCTTTTCTTTTGTTGTAAATGTAGGTGTATACATGAACACGTGTCAGTAATGTGCAAGCATGCCTGGAACCCTACAGACAGAAGGAGGGCTAAGACTCCAAAGGAATACAATTCCCAATGGATGGTTCTGAGCCACATAGTGGAGGTTGGGAACTAAACCAGGCTTTCCTGATGAAGCAACTATTGCTCTGACTCACTGAGCCATCACTCCATCTCCACAATAAGTAACCCTCAGTTAAATCCAGCTCTAGTTCCATAATGCTAAGAGTTTTGATATTTTGCAATGGTATGTAGTAGAAGAGATCACATTCAATTAAATTCAAGTTAGATATGGTGGTGCACTCCTTAAGCCCAATACTTGGAACACCAAAGCAGGTAGATCTCTGTGAGTTCCAGACCAGCCTTGACTACAGAGTAAGTCACAGGACTACCATGGCTGTTACAGAATAAAAAACTGTCTCAAATAAAAGAGACAGATCAAACTGTACTCAAGAAAGCACTTATTCAGCCATTAGAAACAATGAATTCATGAAATTCTTAGGCAAATGGATGGAGCTAGAGAACATCATACTAAGTGAGGTAACCCAGACTCAAAAGGTGAATCATGGTATGCACTCACTAATAAGTGGTTATTAACCTAGAAAACTGGAATACCCAAAACATAATCCACACATCAAATGAGATACAAGAAGAAAGCAGGAGTGGTCCATGGTTCTGGAAAGACTCAGTGAAACAGTATTTGGCAAAACCAGAACGGGGAACTGGGAAGGGGTGGGAGGGAGGACAGGGGAAGAGAAGGGGGCTTACGGGACTTTCGGGGAGTGGGGGGGTTAGAAAAGGGGAAATCATTTGAAATGTAAATAAATTATATCGAATAAAAAAAAAGAAACAATGAATTCACAAAATTTTTAGGCAAAAAAAAAAAAGAAAGTACTTTTATAAATGCAAATCAAAACAACCCTGAGATTTCACCTTACACCAGTAAGAATGGCTAAGATTAAAAATTCAGGAGAAGCAGATGTAGGCGAGGATGTGGAGAAAGAGGAACACTCCTCCACTGCTTGTGGGGTTGTAAATTGGTACAACCACTCTAGAAATCAGTCTGGCAGTTCCTCAGAAAACTGGGCACCTCACTTCCAGAAGATCCTGCTATACCACTCCTGGGCATATACCCAGAAGATTTCCCCAGCATGTAATAAGGATACATGTTCCACTATGTTCATAGCAGCCCTATTTATAATTGCCAGAAGCTGGAAAGAACCCAGGTATCCCTCAACAGAAGAGTGGATGCAAAAAAATGTGGTATATATACACAGTGGAGTACTATTCAGCCATTAGAAACAATGAATTCATGAAATTCTTATGCAAATGGATGGAGCTGGAGAACATCATACTAAGTGAGGTAACCCAGACTCAAAAAATGAATCATGGTATGCACTCACTAATAAGTGGATATTAACCTAGAAAACTGGAATACCAAAAACATAATCCACACATCAAATGAGGTACAAGAAGAACAGAGGAGTGGCCCCCAGTTCTGGAAAGACTCAGTCAAGCATTATAGCACAAACCAGAACAGGGAATTGGGAAGGGGTGGGGGGGGGGAGAACAGGGGGAGGGAAGGGGGCTGATGGGACTTTCGGGGTTTGGGGGTCTAGAAAAGGGGAAACCATTTGAAATGTAAATGAAAATATATCGAATAAAGAAAAGAAAGTACTTTTATTTAAAGAAAAATTAACTGCACATTAGTTAGGAAAAGAAACTGAGAGTAACAGACTCATTTGGCACACACCTATAAAATCAGCAGAGTGGATGTTGGAGAAGAATGGCAAAACCTGGGGACCAGCCCTCTTGGGAGCTCTCACAGACTCAGTAGCCAACAAAAGACCACACACACACACACACACACACACACACACACACACATGGGTTGAACTTAGGCCCCCATAATATATTTAGCAGATGTGCACCTCACTCTTCATGTGGGTCCCCCAATAATTAGATTGGAAGCTAATGGCTGTCTCTGGAGCCATTCTTCTACCTAGGCTGCCTTGAGTGGCCTCAAAAGGAGAGGATGCACCTGATCCTGCAGAGACTTGATGCATTAGGTTCAAGGTTTACCCATGGGGAAACCCTATGAGAGAAAGGGAATAGAGTAGTGACTGTCAGGTAATGTTGAGAGGTAGGTAGTGTTGAGAACATAAAATGGATGTATTTATTAATGGGAAACACTGCCTAGACAAAGATGAAGGAGAAACTGAGGCAATTTCCAATTAATTGCCAGCACAAATTGTAAACCATCCTATGGGCAAGAACCAACCCCTGACACTATCAATGATACTCTGTTATGTTTGTCAATGGGAACCTTGCATAACTATGCTATGCTCATTGTTATACTCCTGGAGAACTGGCTAGCCCAATTTTAATCTGATGCCTGCCATTCAGCAACCAATGAGACCTAAAGCAGAGGCACATAGGCAGAAATATAGGCAGAGCCACGGAAGCGCCACAGAACGGGTAAAAGACTGCAGTAGTTAGAGCAGTTGAAAATACCAAGAAAGCACAGCCCACCAGATCAAATAAGCAAGGCTTACAGAGATTTACAGAGATGGAAGCAACAATCAGGCAGTTTGTATAGGTCTGACTAAGGTCCCTACATATGTGGTCCTGTAGCTTGGAGTGCCTGTCTTTGTCACTGAGGTAGATTTCTATGTAGCAAAATGCTGGATCCTGTTTTCAAATCCAGTCTGTTAGTCTATGTTTTTATTGGTAAATTATGTTCATTGAGATTAAGAGATATTAAGGAAAAGTGATTGTTGCTCCCGGTTATTTTTGATGTAATTTTTATGTTTGAGTGCATCTCCTCTTTTGGATGTGTTGAAAGATTATTACTTCCTTTTTCTAAGGTGTAGTTTCCCTCCTTGTGGTGGCATTTTATATTATCCTTTGTAGGGCTGGATTTGTGGAAAGATATTGGGCAAATTTTGTTTTATCATGGAATATCTTAGTTTTTCCATATATGGAGATAAGAGTTTTGGTGGGTATAGTAGTCTGGGCTAGCATTTGTTTTCTCTTATGATCTGTATGAGATCTGCACAAGATCTTCTTGTTTTCATGGTCTCTGGTGAGAAGTCTGGCATAATTCTGATAAGTTTTCCTTTCCATTACAGGTTTGAATGGTCTTTCTTTGTCAAGTGCATATCTGTTCTTGTCCAGTCTGTTTGGATTTCTGTAGGCTTCTTGAATGGTCACAGGCATCTCTCTCTTTACGTCAGGGAAGTTTTCTTCTACAATTTTGTTGAAGTTATTTACTGGTCAATTAAGTTGTAAATCTTTATGCTCCTCTATACCTATAGTCCTTAGGTTTGCTCCTCTCATTGTGGTCTGGATTTCCTGAATGTTTTGGGTTACACGGTTTCTGCATTTTGCATTTTCCTTGATGGTTGAGTCAATGCTTTCTATGGTATCTTCAGCATCTGAGATTCCTTCATCTAACTCTTCTATTCTGTTGCTGATGCTTGTATCTATGACTCTTGAATTCTTACCAAGGTTTTCTATCTCCAGAGTTGTATCCCTTTGTGATTTCTTTGTTGTTTCTAGTTCCACTATTAGATCCTGTACGTTTTTGTTCAATTCCTTCACCTGTTTTTTTTTTGTTTCTTTGGTTTGTGTGTGTGTGTGTGTGTGTGTGTGTGTGTGTGTGTGTGTGTGTGTGTGTGTGTGTTTTCCTGTAATTCCTTAAGAAAGTTTTGTGTTTTCTCTTTAAGGGCTTCTACCTGTTGACAAATGTTCTCCTGTTTGTATTTAAGGGAACTATTTATGTCCTCTCTGACGTCCTATATCAGCATCATGAGATGTAATTTTAAATCCAGATCTTGTTTTTCTGGTGTGTTGGGGTATCCAGGACTTGCTGTTGTGGGAGAACTGGGTTCGCATGGTTCCATGTTGACTTGGTTTGTTGCCAGTGTTCTTGCATTTGATTTTTGCCATCTGGTTATCTCTGGTGCTAGCTGGTCTTGATGTCTCTGACTGTGGTTTAACTGTCCTGCTAGCCTATGTATCTGAACTCCAGGGAGACCCATTCTCTCTAGGAGGAGTTTATGTATGCAGAGCTGGGATAATGTGTGAGCTCAGGTGTACATAAAGAAATCAAAAGTATCCTGTCACCAGCTGATTCTTGATTCCTGTGTCCTGATGGTTCTTAGCAGGTCCCACTTTGTCCAGAAATTTGAGAATGGTGGTGGCCTCACCTTTGGACACAGATTGGTAGGCACTCCTGAAAGACTAGCTTCCTTGTGGTGGTATTTCTATATGTAATTCTGTGGCCCAGCATCTTATCTGGATGCAGACAAAAATCAGAAGTCTTCTATCCCAGGCTGATCCGGGGTACCTGTGTTCTCAGGATTTTGGGCTGGTTCCTCTGAGCAGCAGGGGTGGTCCTCCCTGTGCTCTCAAACCCCTCTGCACTCCTGTGCGGTTAGCTATCTCCCTGATTAACCAGGATATGGCACTCTGTGGGAGAGGATCGTCCCCAGCTGGAGATAGAAACCAAACGCTTCCTGCCTGGGAGTACTTGACATGATCCTCTGAGCAACAGGGATTCTCCTAGCTGTGCTCTCTGGCTTCTCCACACTTCTGTGTGTCTGCTATCTCTGTGCATCACCTGGATATTTGCTTTATCGTTAGAAGTGTTAAAATCTCATCCATCGTGAAGGATAATTCTGCTACCAGTAATAGCCTTCTAACTGACAACCACATCTGTGAGATCAAGGGACAGAATGTCAGTGGCTTGAAGGATGCTCAGACTGCAGATAGACTGTCAAAAGCTGGGACTGTGGTTACCCTCATGATCATGCCTGCTTTTATCTGGGAACATTATTAAACGGATAGCTCCCAGCATTATGAAAAGCATGATGGTTCACTCCAGTCCTGAACTTTAAATGCCTTGTACAGTGAATCACATCACAGCTGAATGTTTCCAGCTTTCCTCTTTGCCTACTTCTCTATTTCTCACATGATGCTTTCCTGGAACCTGAGGGAATATGGTGCTTGGAAGCCTTTCTATTTTCTATCATAGCTGGGAACCTCACTCTATTTCATATCAGCTTCTGATTTGAAGATAGATGTGTAGCCTTAGCCAGGTTCTAGAGATGTAAAACACTCAAAGTTTTACTTACATTCCTAGATTTGGTTCTTTACTGGCAACCTGATGTGTTTATATAAGCCATGGTTATTAGGATAAATGGTGTAGGCTTAGCTTTCCCTGAGAACTGGTCAGCTTTCTCCTAGAACAAAGCACGGTGTTAGTCATGTGTTTCAGTTCTGTGGCATACTTTGAATTTAGTACATCAGCATAGTACATTGCCTTTGATAGTTATTTTTTAAGTTTTCTCTGTGTGGGTATGTAAAATCCAATTAATCAACACTGTTTTCATTCCAGAGAAGCATTATACAGTTGTGTGTACATTGCAAGACACTGTAATGATTGTCATTAAATCTTAATGACCTTCACATCATATGCTTCAATTGTCACCTTAAATATAATAAGCATTTAGTATAAAAGCCAAAATAGAATTATTGCTGCCTTCTGAAACCTGAAGTGTTACCTCTCTATTAAACTGCTATATGCTATATCTGATCAGCTTACTGGTAAAGCTGAGGTGCCTAGTCATATCAAGATTTTCTAGTCACTGTACAAAGAAAATGCCTAAGAGCTGCCCTATTGCTTTCTGAGAAAACAAAGTGCTGTATATTTCATGTGTAAGTTGTTATACTCAATAACGTTTTGGGTCTCTTATTTACTTAGAGAATAATTTGGTAATATCTAAATTAGGGTTTGAATCCTAATATTATGTAACTTTAGCTAAGTTGGCATGGTTTTAGGTGTTTACCTAGTCGTCTTAATTTGTTCCACTTTCTGAATCCTTAATGTAAACAAAAATGGCAAGGACACTTTATCCTGATTTATTTCTTTTTGAATTAGTTAATCTCCTATTCTATTATAGTATGTGATACTATCGTAATAAAGGTAAAAAACGTTAAAAAATATTAGGGGAAAACTTTACCTAATGTGTTGGGTGAAGAACTATAGGTCAGTGGGACATATGCAGTAGTGACTGGAATGTAAATGGATAATATATGTAATAAAATAATTTTCAGGAACTATTTCTCCTTTTATTTCATGAGAACATAATGTAACAATGAAGAATGAATATTTACAGTTGCTTTGAAACAACCCCTCTATATAAACCACAGTGGTACACAACGTCTACAGAAAGGCCTGGTTAATTCCCACAAATACTGAGATGAAGGGTGTACATAACACACTTCTTCATGACTATAAATGTCTGGAATGGTCAAGGAGCTGAGAGAAGTAAGTTGGATTTGGGGTGTAATCCAGAGTAAGCCAGTCCTCGGATTTGTCAAAGTCGTCAAGGATTCTTTGCCAGAGTTCCTCTGCAGATGGACCTGAACCTCGAGCCTCCTCTGGGCAATGGGTGGCAGCTTCTAGGACATCTGTAGATTCAGTCACTGGAGTAAGCCAGTCCTCGGGTATGTCAAAGTCGTCAATGATTCTTTGCCAGAGTTCCTCTGCAGATGGACCTGAACCTTGAGCCTCCTCTGGGCAATGGGTGGCAGCTTCTAGGACATCTGTAGATTCAGTCAATGGAGTAAGCCAGTCCTCGGAGTTCTCCAAGTCGTCAAGGATTCTTTGCAAGAGTTCCTCTGCAGATGGACCTGAACCTTGAGCCTCCTCTGGGCAATGGGTGGCAGCTTCTAGGACATCTGTAGATTCAGTCACTGCTAGATCAGTCTGGGCTTCAACTGCTGCTGATTGACCAGACTCCCAATCTATAATGGGAGCATGGCCAACAAGCAGATCTTCCTGCTGACTACACCTGTCTGCATCACTGGCCTGATAATGATGCAGAGAAGATTCCTGGATGCAGTTGAGTTTGGGAATGGAAACCTCACTAAATGTGCCTGAACACATGGGCTCTCCATTCTCAGCAGCAACAAGAGGTATGGAACCAGGAAAGTGGGTTGATTCAAAAACTGGTTTTGAACTTCCATTGGTCTCTGGCAAAGCTTCTGTAATATTCTGGAGAGCCATCCACTTGTACTTAGCTCGGCTGTTCTTAAACCAGATCTGGAAAAGAAAGAAGATATCAGAAGAATGCCTGTTGTCCCCTAACAGGACCACAAGGTGAAGATTTTGGATAAAAGGTGTTTGTATAGCAATGATTCACATGTCAGAAACAAAGAAGCAGGAAACTCAAGATGGCTAAGATATTATAATAAAGTAGATTGTGTATGACCAGACAACATAAGACTGGGGAGATTGAGCCAGTGTGTCCTGTATTTTAGCAGGAGCTCTGGTGATTAGATTTCTGAGACCATGCATGGAAACAATGCTATTCTATATTGCTACCATTTTGAAAAAAATTTGAGTCCCAGCATTTGATTCATAAATATCCACCACCTAAAACTGTCATCACTGCCCTAAGCATTTAAGAACAAAATTAAAGTTTCTGATGGGAAAGTGTAGATTTTTGCTGTTGTATTGAGGGAAAAGAGAGGGGCAGACCTTGATGTCCCTCGCTGTCACACCAACTAACTCTGCCAGCTTCACACATTGATCCTGGTTTGGGTACTGACACTTATCAAAATGTTCTTGCAGCAGGTGCTTTTGTTTTTTGGAGTACACAATGCGTTCCTTCCGCACCTTTCTTGAAGTCACAGGGCCAGATTGATGGTCACCATATTTCTCTGACAGTACCACAGATCCTATGAGAACATGGAAACAAGATTTCAATTATGGATTTGATATCTTAGACGCCCTGAGGGTTTTTTCAAAGTAGGTAAACCTGGGCCCAGTACAGGATCTAGTTGCATTTGGATACCTGATTTTCTTGATGGTCCTTGGAACTCTTGCTGATGTAGGTCCCTTTCAGGGACTGAAAGACTTGATTGCATTGGATTTGTGGGGGTCAATATGGGACTGTAATAAACTTGAAAGGGTAAGTTCCTTGCAGTCTCTTGAAGCCTTTGGGGTCTGGTTTCTATGGGTGCACTTGAAGGCATTTGGAATTTTGGATACAAGGAGGGACCTTCAGCCCTATGTGTGTTCCGAACCTATTGGAATATGTTCCCGTTCTGCAGAATCTAGTAAAAGAAAACACGTCAAAAAACGTACAGAGAGCACTGATTTACCCATCCTGCCTACCCAGCATTTGGTTTGGACTGTTACAGAGCAGGAATCAGACAGGAGCTTCATTCTTTCTGAACAACTGCCTCTGTTTCCAAATCTTACAAGTATTCTCAGTATTGAAATAAATATGCACTTGGCTCCAGTATTAACAAGAGGTTGCCAGTCCAGGAAAGCTGGCAATTGAATGTTCATTTCCAATGTTTAAATTTTCCATATCCTACACTTCTGGCTGTATAATTTTGTTGGGACAGACTACTAGCTAGTCTGCCTCTGCCCATGAAAATAAAAGCCTGAAGGCTTCACAGGATTTCTGTGGCATGCAGGGCAACTGACACAAAAGTCAAATCACAAACCCAGGAATTCTGCAAACAGAGTAAATGGACAACTGACACCAAAGTCTGAAGACCTCCCAGGGGCACTGCAGCATGCAGAGAAACTGAATCGACAGTCTGAAAGCCTGTCGGGAATTCTTTTGCATGCAGGGAAACAAAACCTACAGTACTTATGCTTCCCTGGTTAACAGCGAAACATAGGGCAACAGCTTAACAAATCCTCTCAAGAGTAAACAGTATGAAGGCATCCCAGTAGATGTGTCACAGCCAGGGCAACATATCTCCAGCTTCTCTGCCTCTCTAAAGAACCCACAATTCAAAGGTCTTCAAGAAGGCCTCCCTGAAGACACACGGTCACCAGCGCAACCAGTCACCAGTGTACATGCCCCTCTGAAGGTTCCACAGTCAGAAGATCACACAGGAGGTTTGCCACATCCAAGGCAACTGGCCTACCATGAGACTTGAGTCAACCTAGGGACAAAAAAGAAAACTCCCAAACAGAAACACCCCAACCAGAAAAAAACTCCCTATAACCATATGACAAGAGGCAAGAGCAAGACCATGAGAAACAGAAGCCAGTAAACTTTGGCATTATCAGAAACTACTTCTCCCACCACAGCAAGCCCTGGATAGACAAATGCACTTGAAAGTCAGAAAGATGACCTAAAATCTTATCTTAATGATAATAGAATCCTTTTAAAGAGATATAAATAACTCACATAAACAAATATAAGAAAACGCAAGTGAACAGGTAGAAGCACTTAGAGAGGAAACACATAAATCCCATAAGCAATACAGGAAGATACAATCAAAAAAGTGAAAGTTTTTATTAATGCAGTCCAAGACCTAGAATTGGAAGTAGATATAACAAAGACAAATATAGGCAACCCTGGAAATTGAAAACCAAGGAATGAGATCTGGGATAATTAATCATTACCAGGAGAATACAAGAGATAGAAGAAAGAAAGCAGCAGTCTCAACTAACCTGGACCCCCCAAGATCTCTCAGAAACTAGACAACCACCAATTAAGCGTACACCAGCTGATATGAGGCCCCCAACACATACTCAGCAGAAAACTGTGGGACTGTACTCCCTCAGAAAAGATGTACCTATCCCTAAAAAGACTGGAGGCCCGAAGTGGGCAGGGAGTTCTTATAGGTAGGGGGTGGGTTGAAGACATTCTCCCTGAGAAGGAAACTAGACTTACAGGATGTGGAGCTTTCCGTGGGAGGACCAGAAGGGGGATAAAATCTGGATTGTAAAAAAGATTAAATATTTTTTAAACAAAGGAATATTATCATAATTGGAAAAACATGATCCCAGTTTCTCCTCCTTGCAGTATGACACCCTGTGACAAAATAAAGAATCAAGGGCAATGGAACATGTCCCATTTCCATGGACCCTTTCCACTCCCGTATTCTAAACAAGAGCATTGATGATCTAATTACTCTGGATGTCAGAAGGCACATACACCTAAGCCAGATCCCCTGATATTGAAGTGCTATACCAAGGACTTAGCCTTAATTGAATCTCCCTATCAAGAACCCTCCCACAGGCTCCTCCTTTCATCCTCTAGAATCCAGCAGCTATACACACCCTGTTGTAACATCCAGTCTGTAGCCACAACTTAATATCAAACGGAAATATGGCCAGATCACAGACTTTTTTTGTACTCTTTTCTTTTGTGACTGAGTTTCGCTAAATGAACTATGCTGTATGTGAGTCAAACAGAACACAAGGCTGAAACAGAATTCAGAAGGATCAGCCTAACTGTTATTTCCCAAGCAGGGCTAAGACTACAGGTGTGTAACAAAGAACTGAGCCATCCTGTAGGATTTCCTCCTAACATGGGCTCCATCGAGAAAATAAAAATTTTCCTTACTCTCTAGGAGCAATCTCAAAAAATGCGTCTCTTCTCATCCTGCTGCCAAGAGGACATGCACGTTTCCGGCCACCACTAACACCTATTTATTTCTCCAAACTTTCTCTTCTGAGACTGAGGCAGGTTCCATGTGCATGCCCCTGACTTCCTGATTCACACTATACATGCAAGCCAGGGCTCACAATTACAAAAACCCACTTGCCATTAGTTTCCGAGTCCTGGGATTAAAGGTGTGGTCCATGCATCCAAAATGGTTACAGATTTTAGATGAAGGAGGGCCTGCTCAGCCAAACACCATCCAAGATGTCACACTTTTGAGTCAGAATGCCACTACTATGCCTTATCTAGGCAATCTGGAGCCTCAATTGGTACCAAGGTCACTTGAGATCCCATTGTCAGTTCTTTCCTTTGTCCTATAGACAGGCCTCACTATCTATTGATCCAGGCTTTCTGAACAGCCCAGGATTCAATCTTGTGATTAGAATGAAGAATAGAGCCCCTTGAGGTCTCTTGAAAGCTCATCCATAGAGTGCCCCGATCAGGGCAAATCACTGCTCTGCACTGTTCACATTTATGGGATAGACTTGAACCATCTACTAAATTTAAATAACATCTTCTGCATGTATACAGGGCATATTTTATACTTCACCAATCAAACACCCATACAGGCTAAAAAAATCACCAAAAATCCTCCTCCACTGTCTCCCAAATTTTCCCCAACTTGATATCCCTTTTACATAGCAACCTTAGACATTTCATGCAACTCACCAATTCACCAGGAATGAAGAGGTTTCCTGTAACCTGCGCAGTCCTCTGTCTTTGAATTCTCCTTAGAAGACCTGCCCTTATATATCTCTCCTAACCTGGAATTCAAAGCCCCTCCCACCCTTTGGCTCCTCCTACTTGCAATATTCAAATCCATTATTCTCTCCCACCCTTTGATGCTACTCCAGGTGTAGCCTCATTTTATAGAACCCATGAATTTAAATTTTTTGGTTTGTAATCCTTTATTTCTTTACATTTTATATTTTACTTTTATTACTTCCCAGTTCAGCTGTTACTTTCCTCCCAGACCTCCCTCCCACAATTTTTCATCACATTCCTAATCCCATGTCTCCAAGAGAATGCCTTCCACACCAGGCCTTTGGTCTGGTTTAAATAATTTAATGTGTGTACCCATCTTACTTTTGTTTCTGTCTGGTTTTTAAGGTATAAATATGTTCTGCATGTCTTGGTTATATAGTTTTGACTGGGAGTGCATTGAATCTGTAGTTTGCTTTTGGCAAGGTGGCCATTTTTACTACCTTAATTCTGCCAATCCATGATCATGAAAGAGATCTCTCCATATTCTGAGATCTGCTTTGATTTCTTTCTTCAGAGACTTGAAATTCTTGTCATACAAATTTTTCACTTGCATACTTAGAGTGACACCAAGATATGTAATGTTATTTGTGACTATGGTAAAGGGTGTCATTACCCTATTTTCTTTCTCAGCTTATTTATCCTTTGAGTAGAGGAAGGCTACTGATTTGATTGAGTTAATTTTACATCCAGCCACATGGCAGAAATTGTTTCTCAGTTGTAGGAGTTCTCTAGTGTTGTTTTATTGGGTTGCATAAGTATACTATCATATCATCTGCAAATAGTGATGTTTTGACTACCTCCTTTCCAGTTTGTAACATTTTGACAAGTGTTACAAACTGTACCTCCTTTTGTTCTCTAAATCCTCTAGATAGATCTTCAAGTACTATATTGAATAAATAGGGAAAGAGTGGGCAACATTTTCTGGACCATAATTTTAGTAGGATTACTTCAAATTTCCTCTGTTTAGTTTGATGTTGGCTTCTGGTTTGCTGTATATTGCTTTTACTATGTTTTGGTATAGGCCTTGAATTCCTGATCATTTCAAGACTTTTAACATGAAGGGATAGTGAATTTTGTCAAATGCTTTCTCAGCATCTAACTAAATGATCTTGTGGGGTATTTTTTTTCGAGTTTCTTTATGTAGTGGATTACATTGAAAGATTTCTATATATTGAACCACACTTGCATTGCTGTGATGAAGCCTATTTGATCCTGGTGAATTACTGTTTTGATGTGTTCTTGGATTCGGTCAGCAAGAATTTTATTGAGTAGTTTTGGATCACTGTTCTCAAGGGAAATTGGTCTGGAATTCTCTTTCCTTGTTTAATCTTTGTTTGGTTTATGTATAAGCAATACTGTGGCTTCATATAATGAATTGTGAAGGATACCTCGGGTTTCTGATTTGTGGCATAGTTTGAAAAGTATCCGTAGTAGGTCTTCTTTGAAGAACTGATAGAATTCATAACAAACACATCTGGTCCTGTGTTTTTGTTGTTGTTGTTGTTGTTGTTGTTGTTGTTGTTTTTGGTGGTGGTGGTGGTGGTGGTGGTTGTGGTTGTGGTGGTGATGGTGGTGTTTTGGGAAGACTGTTAATAACTGAATCTATTTCCTCACGTGTTATGGGACTATTTTGATGGTTTATCTGATCAGGTTTTAACATTGGCAGCTGGCATGTGTCTACAAAACTGTCCATTTCATCCAGATTTCCCAATTTTGTTGAGTATAAGCTTTTGTGGTAGGATCTGATTATATTTGGAATTTCTGCAGTTTCTGTTGTTATATCTCCCTTTTCATTCCAATTTTATTAATTTGCGTGTTTCCTCTATTCCTTCTCGTTAGTCTGCTAAGTGTTTATCTATCTTGTTGATTTTCTCAAAGAACCAACTCTTGGTTTTGTTGATTCTTTGTATAATTCTTTTTGTTTCTACTTTGTTGATTTTGGCCTTGAATTTGTTTATTCCCTGCCATGTATTCCTCTTGGATGTATTTGTTTCATTTGGTTGTAGAGCTTTCAGATGTTCTGTCAAGCTGCTAATGTAAGCTCTCTCCATTTCCTTGTTGGAGGCACTTAACTATATGAGTTTTTCTCTTAGCACATATGACTATTGACAGCTTTTCAGGATTTCTAGTTGCAACTGCTTTAAGAGGAGAACCTTCTAGAAAGGTTATTGTTCATTGTTTACAGGCTTTTACTGCTAAGGGACTGCCTAAAGTTGGCAAGACAGATAATGGGCCTGCATACACTGGAAACAGCTTTGAACAATTTTGCAAGGAATTTGGAATTGAACATAAAACTGAAATTCCTCATGATCCAATGGGACAAGGAATTGTTGAATGCATCTGAAAATTAGCTTTAGAAAACAAAACAGGGTGAGTTTTAACTTCCAAGGTCACCAAAAGCACATCTCGCTTTTGCATTATTTGTTTTAATTTTTTGTAAACTGATGCTAAAGGTCAGTCTGCAGTAGATCATCGCTGGCATCCAGACACTTCCAGCTCATATGCCATGGTTATATGTTGAGATCCTTTAACTAATACTTTGGAATGGCCCCAACCCTGTTTTAATACGGGAATGAGATCCTGTTTGTGTTTTTTCACATAAAGGAATTGGAGATCAATGACTACTGAAAAGATTGTTTCGCCAAGTGGACACAGATCCTGAGCCTTCTAATGATTATGATACTAATGATGAAGGCATCTCAGGATCCCTATGAGCCATCTAAATTAACCTGAAGTGTATTCTTTGCCCTTACTGGATAGCAGGTGTTTTCTATCAATTCTCAAAGCCACCCTCCTTACACCAGGAGGCTTGATCTTGTTTGGATCTTTGTCAGCTCCCAGTTTAGGCACTTAACTAAGCAATTACCCCTTGGAGGTTCACTTGAGTATGATGGAAAAGAGTCCTGCTCCACAAATCCTTGGTCATGTGAAGGTTTTATCTGAAAGGTGGGATGTAGACATCCAGTGCTTAGAGACCATTTAAGCATTTGTTCTTTTCACATGTGTCCTTGAGATGGCAGGACTAGATCCCATGGTCATAGTTGGGTGGTGCAGAAGATTATTTTCTGTGCTGTTTGGAAATGTGAGACCACAAGGAATGTTTACTGGAAGCCCCAAAGAGATTTAATTACAGTTGCTAGGATTTCAACAGGTTCTGGCCTATCTAGTTCTAGTTATAACGGCAATGGACATTGTTTCTTCAGGGTTTTAGTTGTGCCAAAGCTGCGCTGTCTGGAACCTGGAAAGGAGTAGCATCCTCGGTTAGTTTTCTCTGTAACCCAATTCCAGTGTCTGGAAAAAATGTTAGAGAAGGCTGGATTAAGGGAAGGACTTGGACACTTTGGCTTTATAAGGAAGAATATGATTATGGACTACTTGTTTGTTTGTTTGTTTGTTTGTTTGTTTGTTTGTTTGTTTGTTTGTGACAGGGTTTCTCTGTGTAGCCCTGGCAGTCCTGGAACCTACCCTGCAAACCTGGGTGGCCTCAGAAAACTCAGCAATCTGCCTGCCTCTGCCTCCCAATGACAGGGATTAAATGAGTGTACCACCCAGGAGGGGCCCTCTCCCCTTGATCACTAATTGAGAAAATACCCCACAGCTGAATCTCATGGAGGCATTTCCCCAACTGAAGCTCCTTTCTCTGTGAAAGAATGTGTCAAGTTCACACACTAACCCATCCAGTACAACATGTAAAAATGAAGTAAGGCTGGGCATCATAACAGAGCCTTTCAATCCCATTACCTGCAAAGCAAATGGATGAGGATCTCCATTTGTGGAAGGCAGTCTTGTTTACATAAGCACTTCCAGGAGAGTTAGAACTACGTACAAAGGCCCTATGATAAGAAATCAAAAATAATGCCAGGAGGTGGTGGCACATGCCTTCAATCCCAGCACTTGGGAGCCAGAGGCAGAGAGATTTCTTAATTCAAGGCCAGCCTGGTCTACAGATTGATTGCCAGGACAGCCAGTGTTACACAGAGAAACCCTGTCTCCAAAAACAAAACAAAAAAATCCAAAATAAAATAAGATGAATAAATCTTTGTAATGGAAAAACAAAACAACTGTCATTGTACTAGCTGTTCTGCCAAGAGTAATTATAAAAATTCCTTTCAGAAAATAATTAACACTATTTTACCTACAATCTGATTTAATACTACCTAATGAATATTTACTTCGGGTGACATCATCACTCTTCATATCACTGGATATTCTGGAATAGTCTCAAACTCACTCAGAGTTTGACTCTGCCTCCAAATACTGACCATAAAGGCATGTAACACCACTCCTGGATTAATTTTTCTAAACAGGCTTTGGGAACAAAGAACAGGATGCCCTGGAGAATAGAATCCTTCCGTCACAATTCATGGCATTAAAAGTGAGCCCTTCCAGCCTGACGGGGGTGGTGCACTCCTTTATTCCCAAAACTTGGAAGGCAGAGGCAGGCAGATTTCTCAGTTCCAGGCCAGTCTGGTCTAAAGACTGAGTTCCAGGACAGCCAGAGCTACACAGAGAAAAACTGTCTCAAAAAACAACAACAACAAAAGTGAGCCCTACCACACCCAACTTAATTCATTTTCTACAAGTTCATTTGCATTTTGTTCAGTTTTCTGTGAGTGTTCATGTCTCATGTGTGCGGTCCCTGTGCCTCAAAAAGGGATTCAGAGCCCCTGCGTCTGGAGTTATAGCATATATGGGATTCCAGACCAATTAGGAACCAAATTTCAAGAATCAAGATCAACAAGCAATCTTTTCTTTTGTTGTAAATGTAGGTGTATACATGAACACGTGTCAGTAATGTGCAAGCATGCCTGGAACCCTACAGACAGAAGGAGGGCTAAGACTCCAAAGGAATACAATTCCCAATGGATGGTTCTGAGCCACATAGTGGAGGTTGGGAACTAAACCAGGCTTTCCTGATGAAGCAACTATTGCTCTGACTCACTGAGCCATCACTCCATCTCCACAATAAGTAACCCTCAGTTAAATCCAGCTCTAGTTCCATAATGCTAAGAGTTTTGATATTTTGCAATGGTATGTAGTAGAAGAGATCACATTCAATTAAATTCAAGTTAGATATGGTGGTGCACTCCTTAAGCCCAACACTTGGAACACCAAAGCAGGTAGATCTCTGTGAGTTCCAGACCAGCCTTGACTACAGAGTAAGTCACAGGACTACCATGGCTGTTACAGAATAAAAAACTGTCTCAAATAAAAGAGACAGATCAAACTGTACTCAAGAAAGCACTTTTATAAATGCAAATCAAAACAACCCTGAGATTTCACCTTACACCAGTAAGAATGGCTAAGATTAAAAATTCAGGAGAAGCAGATGTAGGCGAGGATGTGGAGAAAGAGGAACACTCCTCCACTGCTTGTGGGGTTGCAAATTGGTACAACCACTCTAGAAATCAGTCTGGCAGTTCCTCAGAAAACTGGGCACCTCACTTCCAGAAGATCCTGCTATACCACTCCTGGGCATATACCCAGAAGATTTCCCCAGCATGTAATAAGGATACATGTTCCACTATGTTCATAGCAGCCCTATTTATAATTGCCAGAAGCTGGAAAGAACCCAGGTATCCCTCAACAGAAGAGTGGATGCAAAAAAATGTGGTATATATACACAGTGGAGTACTATTCAGCCATTAGAAACAATGAATTCATGAAATTCTTAGGCAAATGGATGGAGCTGGAAACATCATACTAAGTGAGGTAACCCAGATTCAAAAAATGAATCATGGTATGCACTCACTAATAAGTGGATATTAACCTAGAAAACTGGAATACCAAAAACATAATCCACACATCAAATGAGGTACAAGAAGAACAGAGGAGTGGCCCCCAGTTCTGGAAAGACTCAGTTAAGCATTATAGCACAAACCAGAACAGGGAATTGGGAAGGGGTGGGGGGGGGACAACAGGGGGAGGGAAGGGGGCTGATGGGACTTTCGGGGTTTGGGGGTCTAGAAAAGGGGAAATCATTTGAAATGTAAATGAAAATATATCGAATAAAGAAAAGAAAGTACTTTTATTTAAAGAAAAATTAACTGCACATTAGTTAGGAAAAGAAACTGAGAGTAACAGACTCATTTGGCACACACCTATAAAATCAGCAGAGTGGATGTTGGAGAAGAATGGCAAAACCTGGGGACCAGCCCTCTTGGGAGCTCTCACAGACTCAGTAGCCAACAAAAGACCACACACACACACACACACACACACACACAAACACACATGGGTTGAACTTAGGCCCCCATAATATATTTAGCAGATGTGCACCTCACTCTTCATGTGGGTCCCCCAATAACTAGATTGGAAGCTAATGGCTGTCTCTGGAGCCATTCTTCTACCTAGGCTGCCTTGAGTGGCCTCAAAAGGAGAGGATGCACCTGATCCTGCAGAGACTTGATGCATTAGGTTCAAGGTAGACCCATGGGGAAACCCTATGAGTGAAAGGGAATAGAGTAGTGACTGTCAGGTAATGTTGAGAGGTAGGTAGTGTTGAGAACATAAAATGGATGTATTTATTAATGGGAAACACTGCCTGGACAAAGATGAAGGAGAAACTGAGGCAATTTCCAATTAATTGCCAGCACAAATTGTAAACCATCCTATGGGCAAGAACCAACCCCTGACACTATCAATGATACTCTGTTATGTTTGTCAATGGGAACCTTGCATAACTATGCTATGCTCATTGTTATACTCCTGGAGAACTGGCTAGCCCAATTTTAATCTGATGCCTGCCCTTCAGCAACCAATGAGACCTAAAGCAGAGGCACATAGGCAGAAATATAGGCAGAGCCACGGAAGCGCCACAGAACGGGTAAAAGACTGCAGTAGTTAGAGCAGTTGAAAATACCAAGAAAACACAGCCCACCGGATCAAATAAGCTAGGCTTACAGAGATTTACAGAGATGGAAGCAAAAATCAGGCAGTTTGTATAGGTCTGACCAAGGTCCCTACATATGTGGTCCTGTAGCTTGGAGTGCCTGTCTTTGTCACTGAGGTAGATTTCTATGTAGCAAAATGCTGGATCCTGTTTTCAAATCCAGTCTGTTAGTCTATGTTTTTATTGGTAAATTATGTTCATTGAGATTAAGAGATATTAAGGAAAAGTGATTGTTGCTCCCGGTTATTTTTGATGTAATTTTTATGTTTGAGTGCTTCTCCTCTTTTGGATGTGTTGAAAGATTATTACTTCCTTTTTCTAAGGTGTAGTTTCCCTCCTTGTGCTGGCATTTTATATTATCCTTTGTAGGGCTGGATTTGTGGAAAGATATTGGGCAAATTTTGTTTTATCATGGAATATCTTAGTTTTTCCATATATGGTGATAAGAGTTTTGGTGGGTATAGTAGTCTGGGCTAGCATTTGTTTTCTCTTATGATCTGTATGAGATCTGCACAAGATCTCCTTGTTTTCATGGTCTCTGGTGAGAAGTCTGGCGTAATTCTGATAAGTTTTCCTTTCCATTACAGGTTTGAATGGTCTTTCTTTGTCAAGTGCATATCTGTTCTTGTCCAGTCTGTTTGGATTTCTGTAGGCTTCTTGAATGGTCACAGGCATCTCTCTCTTTACGTCAGGGAAGTTTTCTTCTACAATTTTGTTGAAGTTATTTACTGGTCAATTAAGTTGTAAATCTTTATGCTCCTCTATACCTATAGTCCTTAGGTTTGCTCTTCTCATTGTGGTCTGGATTTCCTGAATGTTTTGGGTTACACGGTTTCTGCATTTTGCATTTTCCTTGATGGTTGAGTCAATGCTTTCTATGGTATCTTCAGCATCTGAGATTCCTTCATCTAACTCTTCTATTCTGTTGCTGATGCTTGTATCTATGACTCTTGAATTCTTACCAAGGTTTTCTATCTCCAGAGTTGTATCCCTTTGTGATTTCTTTGTTGTTTCTAGTTCCACTATTAGATCCTGT
Organism: Apodemus sylvaticus; assembly: GCF_947179515.1. Taxonomy (NCBI): domain Eukaryota; kingdom Metazoa; phylum Chordata; class Mammalia; order Rodentia; family Muridae; genus Apodemus; species Apodemus sylvaticus. The sequence goes on along the minus strand of NC_067472.1, from coordinate 196,385,777 downwards.
ATGGTTTTGTTCAATTCCTTCACCTGTTTTTTTTGTTTCTTTGGTTTGTGTGTGTGTGTGTGTGTGTGTGTGTGTGTGTGTGTGTGTTTTCCTGTAATTCCTTAAGAAAGTTTTGTGTTTTCTCTTTAAGGGCTTCTACCTGTTGACAAATGTTCTCCTGTTTGTATTTAAGGGAACTATTTATGTCCTCTCTGACGTCCTATATCAGCATCATGAGATGTAATTTTATATCCAGATCTTGTTTTTCTGGTGTGTTGGGGTATCCAGGACTTGCTGTTGTGGGAGAACTGGGTTCACATGGTTCCATGTTGACTTGGTTTGTTGCCAGTGTTCTTGCATTTGATTTTTGCCATCTGGTTATCTCTGGTGCTAGCTGGTCTTGATGTCTCTGACTGTGGTTTAACTGTCCTGCTAGCCTATGTATCTGAACTCCAGGGAGACCCATTCTCTCTAGGAGGAGTTTATGTATGCAGAGCTGGGATAATGTGTGAGCTCAGGTGTACATAAAGAAATCAAAAGTATCCTGTCACCAGCTGATTCTTGATTCCTGTGTCCTGATGGTTCTTAGCAGGTCCCACTTTGTCCAGAAATTTGAGAATGGTGGTGGCCTCACCTTTGGACACAGATTGGTAGGCACTCCTGAAAGACTAGCTTCCTTGTGGTGGTATTTCTATATGTAATTCTGTGGCCCAGCATCTTATCTGGATGCAGACAAAAATCAGATGTCTTCTGTCCCAGGCTGATCCTGGGTACCTGTGTTCTCAGGATTTTGGGCTGGTTCCTCTGAGCAGCAGGGGTGGTCCTCCCTGTGCTCTCAAACCTCTCTGCACTCCTGTGTGGTTAGCTATCTCCCTGATTAACCAGGATATGGCACTCTGTGGGAGAGGATCGTCCCCAGCTGGAGATAGAAACCAAACGCTTCCTGCCTGGGAGTACTTGACATGATCCTCTGAGCAACAGGGATTCTCCTAGCTGTGCTCTCTGGTTTCTCCACACTTCTGTGTGTCTGCTATCTCTGTGCATCACCTGGATATTTGCTTTATCGTTAGAAGTGTTAAAATCTCATCCATCGTGAAGGATAATTCTGCTACCAGTAATAGCCTTCTAACTGACAACCACATCTGTGAGATCAAGGGACAGAATGTCAGTGGCTTGAAGGATGCTCAGACTGCAGATAGACTGTCAAAAGCTGGGACTGTGGTTACCCTCACGATCATGCCTGCTTTTATCTGGGAACATTATTAAACGGATAGCTCCCAGCATTATGAAAAGCATGATGGTTCACTCCAGTCCTGAACTTTAAATGCCTTGTACAGTGAATCACATCACAGCTGAATGTTTCCAGCTTTCCTCTTTGCCTACTTCTCTATTTCTCACATGATGCTTTCCTGGAACCTGAGGGAATATGGTGCTTGGAAGCCTTTCTATTTTCTATCATAGCTGGGAACCTCACTCTATTTCATATCAGCTTCTGATTTTAAGATAGATGTGTAGCCTTAGCCAGGTTCTAGAGATGTAAAACACTCAAAGTTTTACTTACATTCCTAGATTTGGTTCTTTACTGGGAACCTGATGTGTTTATATAAGCCATGGTTATTAGGATAAATGGTGTAGGCTTAGCTTTCCCTGAGAACTGGTCAGCTTTCTCCTAGAACAAAGCAAGGTGTTAGTCATGTGTTTCAGTTCTGTGGCATACTTTGAATTTAGTACATCAGCATAGTACATTGCCTTTGATAGTTATTTTTTAAGTTTTCTCTGTGTGGGTATGTAAAATCCAATTAATCAACACTGTTTTCATTCCACAGAAGCATTATACAGTTGTGTGTACATTGCAAGACACTGTAATGATTGTCATTAAATCTTAATGACCTTCACATCATATGCTTCAATTGTCACCTTAAATATAATAAGCATTTAGTATAAAAGCCAAAATAGAATTATTGCTGCCTTCTGAAACCTGAAGTGTTACCTCTCTATTAAACTGCTATATGCTATATCTGATCAGCTTACTGGTAAAGCTGAGGTGCCTAGTCATATCAAGATTTTCTAGTCACTGTACAAAGAAAATGCCTAAGAGCTGCCCTATTGCTTTCTGAGAAAACAAAGTGCTGTATATTTCATGTGTAAGTTGTTATACTCAATAACGTTTTGGGTCTCTTATTTACTTAGAGAATAATTTGGTAATATCTAAATTAGGGTTTGAATCCTAATATTATGTAACTTTAGCTAAGTTGGCATGGTTTTAGGTGTTTACCTAGTCGTCTTAATTTGTTCCACTTTCTGAATCCTTAATGTAAACAAAAATGGCAAGGACACTTTATCCTGATTTATTTCTTTCTGAATTAGTTAATCTCCTATTCTATTATAGTATGTGATACTATCGTAATAAAGGTAAAAAACGTTAAAAAATATTAGGGGAAAACTTTACCTAATGTGTTGGGTGAAGAACTATAGGTCAGTGGGACATATGCAGTAGTGACTGGAATGTAAATGGATAATATATGCAATAAAATAATTTTCAGGAACTATTTCTCCTTTTATTTCATGAGAACATAATGTAACAATGAAGAATGAATATTTACAGTTGCTTTGAAACAACCCCTCTATATAAACCACAGTGGTACACAACGTCTACAGAAAGGCCTGGTTAATTCCCACAAATACTGAGATGAAGGGTGTACATAACACACTTCTTCATGACTATAAATGTCTGGAATGGTCAAGGAGCTGAGAGAAGTAAGTTGGATTTGGGGTGTAATCCAGAGTAAGCCAGTCCTCGGATTTGTCAAAGTCGTCAAGGATTCTTTGCCAGAGTTCCTCTGCAGATGGACCTGAACCTCGAGCCTCCTCTGGGCAATGGGTGGCAGCTTCTAGGACATCTGTAGATTCAGTCACTGGAGTAAGCCAGTCCTCGCGTATGTCAAAGTCGTCAATGATTCTTTGCCAGAGTTCCTCTGCAGATGGACCTGAACCTTGAGCCTCCTCTGGGCAATGGGTGGCAGCTTCTAGGACATCTGTAGATTCAGTCACTGGAGTAAGCCAGTCCTCGGATTTCTCCAAGTCGTCAAGGATTCTTTGCCAGAGTTCCTCTGCAGATGGACCTGAACCTTGAGCCTCCTCTGGGCAATGGGTGGCAGCTTCTAGGACATCTGTAGATTCAGTCACTGCTAGATCAGTCTGGGCTTCAACTGCTGCTGATTGACCAGAATCCCAATCTATAATGGGAGCATGGCCAACAAGCAGATCTTCCTGCTGACTACACCTGTCTGCATCACTGGCCTGATAATGATGCAGAGAAGATTCCTGGATGCAGTTGAGTTTGGGAATGGAAACCTCACTAAATGTGCCTGAACACATGGGCTCTCCATTCTCAGCAGCAACAAGAGGTATGGAACCAGGAAAGTGGGTTGATTCAAAAACTGGTTTTGAACTTCCATTGGTCTCTGGCAAAGCTTCTGTAATATTCTGGAGAGCCATCCGCTTGTACTTAGCTCGGCTGTTCTTAAACCAGATCTGGAAAAGAAAGAAGATATCAGAAGAATGCCTGTTGTCCCCTAACAGGACCACAAGGTGAAGATTTTGGATAAAAGGTGTTTGTATAGCAATGATTCACATGTCAGAAACAAAGAAGCAGGAAACTCAAGATGGCTAAGATATTATAATAAAGTAGATTGTGTATGACCAGACAACATAAGACTGGGGAGATTGAGCCAGTGTGTCCTGTATTTTAGCAGGAGCTCTGGTGATTAGATTTCTGAGACCCTGCATGGAAACAATGCTATTCTATATTGCTACCAGGTTGATAAAAATTTGAGTCCCAGCATTTGATTCATAAATATCCACCACCTAAAACTGTCATCACTGCCCTAAGCATTTAAGAACAAAATTAAAGTTTCTGATGGGAAAGTGTAGATTTTTGCTGTTGGATTGAGGGAAAAGAGAGGGGCAGACCTTGATGTCCCTCGCTGTCACACCAACTAACTCTGCCAGCTTCACACATTGATCCTGGTTTGGGTACTGACACTTATCAAAATGTTCTTGCAGCAGGTGCTTTTGTTTTTTGGAGTACACAATGCGTTCCTTCCGCACCTTTCTTGAAGTCACAGGGCCAGATTGATGGTCACCATATTTCTCTGACAGTACCACAGATCCTATGAGAACATGGAAACAAGATTTCAATTATGTATTTGATAACTTAGACGCCCTGAGGGTTTTTTCAAAGTAGGTAATCCTGGGCCCAGTACAGGATCTAGTTGCATTTGGATACCTGATTTTCTTGATGGTCCTTGGAACTCTTGCTGATGTAGGTCCCTTTCAGGGACTGAAAGACTTGATTGCATTGGATTTGTTGGGGTCAATATGGGACTGTAATAAACTTGAAAGGGTAAGTTCCTTGCAGTCTCTTGAAGCCTTTGGGGTCTGGTTTCTATGGGTGCACTTGAAGGCATTTGGAATTTTGGATACAAGGAGGGACCTTCAGCCCTATGTGTGTTCCGAACCTATTGGAATATGTTCTGGAGAATCTAGTAAAAGAAAACACGTCAAAAAACCTACAGAGAGCACTGATTTACCCATCCTGCCTACCCAGCATTTGGTTTGGACTGTTACAGAGCAGGAATCAGACAGGAGCTTCATTCTTTCTGAACAACTGCCTGTGTTTCCAAATCTTACAAGTATTCTCAGTATTGAAATAAATATGCACTTGGCTCCAGTATTAACAAGAGGTTGCCAGTCCAGGTAAGCTGGCAATTGAATGTTCATTTCCAATGTTTAAATTTTCCATATCCTACACTTCTGGCTGTGAAATTTTGTTGGGACAGACTACTAGCTAGTCTGCCTCTGCCCATGAAAATAAAAGCCTGAAGGCTTCACAGGATTTCTGTGGCATGCAGGGCAACTGACACAAAAGTCAAATCACAAACCCAGGAATTCTGCAAACAGAGTAAATGGACAACTGACACCAAAGTCTGAAGACCTCCCAGGGGCACTGCAGCATGCAGAGAAACTGAATCGACAGTCTGAAAGCCTGTCGGGAATTCTTTTGCATGCAGGGAAACAAAACCTACAGTACTTATGCTTCCCTGGTTAACAGCGAAACATAGGGCAACAGCTTGACAAATCCTCTCAAGAGTAAACAGTATGAAGGCATCCCAGTAGATGTGTCACAGCCAGGGCAACATATCTCCAGCTTCTCTGCCTCTCTAAAGAACCCACAATTCAAAGGTCTTCAAGAAGGCCTCCCTGAAGACACACGGCCACCAGGGCAACAAGTCACCAGTGTACATGCCCCTCTGAAGGTTCCACAGTCAGAAGATCCCACAGGAGGTTTGCCACATCCAAGGCAACTGGCCTACCATGAGACTTGAGTCAACCTAGGGACAAAAAAGAAAACTCCCAAACAGAAACACCCCAACCAGAAAAAAACTCCCTATAACCATATGACAAGAGGCAAGAGCAGGACCATGAGAAACAGAAGCCAGTAAACTTTGGCATTATCAGAACCTACTTCTCCCACCACAGCAAGCCCTGGATAGACAAATGCACTTGAAAGTCAGGAAGATGACCTAAAATCTTATCTTAATGATAATAGAATCCTTTTAAAGAGATATAAATAACTCACATAAAGAAATATAAGAAAACGCAAGTGAACAGGTAGAAGCACTTAGAGAGGAAACACATAAATCCCATAAGCAATACAGGAAGATACAATCAAAAAAGTGAAAGTTTTTATTAATGCAGTCCAAGACCTAGAATTGGAAGTAGATATAACAAAGACAAATATAGGCAACCCTGGAAATTGAAAACCAAGGAATGAGATCTGGGATAATTAATCATTACCAGGAGAATACAAGAGATAGAAGAAAGAAAGCAGCAGTCTCAACTAACGTGGACCCCCCAAGATCTCTCAGAAACTAGACAACCACCAATTAAGCGTACACCAGCTGATATGAGGCCCCCAACACATACTCAGCAGAAAACTGTGGGACTGTACTCCCTCAGAAAAGATGTACCTATCCCTAAAAAGACTGGAGGCCCGAAGTGGGCAGGGAGTTCTTATAGGTAGGGGGTGGGTTGAAGACATTCTCCCTGAGAAGGAAACTAGACTTACAGGATGTGGAGCTTTCCGTGGGAGGACCAGAAGGGGGATAAAATCTGGATTGTAAAAAAGATTAAATATTTTTTAAACAAAGGAATATTATCATAATTGGAAAAACATGATCCCAGTTTCTCCTCCTTGCAGTATGACACCCTGTGACAAAATAAAGAATCAAGGGCAATGGAACATGTCCCATTTCCATGGACCCTTTCCACTCCCGTATTCTAAACAAGAGCATTGATGATCTAATTACTCTGGATGTCAGAAGGCACATACACCTAAGCCAGATCCCCTGATATTGAAGTGCTATACAAAGGACTAAGCCTTAATTGAATCTCCCTATCAAGAACCCTCCCACAGGCTCCTCCTTTCATCCTCTAGAATCCAGCAGCTATACACACCCTGTTGTAACATCCAGTCTGTAGCAACAACTTAATATCTAACGGAAATATGGCCAGATCACAGACTTTTTTTGTACTCTTTTCTTTTGTGACTGAGTTTCGCTAAATGAACTATGCTGTATGTGAGTCAAACAGAACACAAGGCTGAAACAGAATTCAGAAGGATCAGCCTAACTGTTACTTCCCAAGCAGGGCTAAGACTAAAGGTGTGTAACAAAGAACTGAGCCATCCTGTAGGATTTCCTCCTAACATGGGCTCCATCGAGAAAATAAAAATTTTCCTTACTCTCTAGGAGCAATCTCAAAAAATGCATCTCTTCTCATCCTGCTGCCAAGAGGACATGCACATTTCCGGCCACCACTAACACCTATTTATTTCTCCAAACTTTCTCTTCTGAGACTGAGGCAGGTTCCATGTGCAGGCCCCTGACTTCCTGATTCACACTATACATGCAAGCCAGGGCTCACAATTACAAAAACCCACTTGCCATTAGTTTCCGAGTCCTGGGATTAAAGGTGTGGTCCATGCATACAAAATGGTTACAGATTTTAGATGAAGGAGGGCCTGCTCAGCCAAACACCATCCAAGATGTCACACTTTTGAGTCAGAATGCCACTACTATGCCTTATCTAGGCAATCTGGAGCCTCAATTGGTCCCAAGGTCACTTGAGATCCCATTGTCAGTTCTTTCCTTTGTCCTATAGACAGGCCTCACTATCTATTGATCCAGGCTTTCTCAACAGCCCAGGATTCAATCTTGTGCTTAGAATGAAGAATAGAGCCCCTTGAGGTCTCTTGAAAGCTCATCCATAGAGTGCCCCGATCAGGGCAAATCACTGCTCTGCACTGTTCACATTTATGGAATAGACTTGAACCATCTACTAAAATTAAATAACATCTTCTGCATGTATACAGGGCATATTTTATACTTCACCAATCAAACACCCATACAGGCTAAAAAAATCACCAAAAATCCTCCTCCACTGTCTCCCAAATTTTCCCCAACTTGATATCCCCTTTACATAGCAACCTTAGACATTTCATGCAACTCACCAATTCACCAGGAATGAAGAGGTTTCCTGTAACCTGCGCAGTCCTCTGTCTTTGAATTCTCCTGAGAAGACCTGCCCTTATATATCTCTCCTAACCTGGAATTCAAAGCCCCTCCCACCCTTTGGCTCCTCCTACTTGCAATATTCAAATCCATTATTCTCTCCCACCCTTTGATGCTACTCCAGGTGTAGCCTCATTTTATAGAACCCATGAATTTAAATTTTTTGGTTTGTAATCCTTTATTTCTTTACATTTTATATTTTACTTTTATTACTTCCCAGTTCAGCTGTTACTTTCCTCCCAGACCTCCCTCCCACAATTTTTCATCACATTCCTAATCCCATGTCTCCAAGAGAATGCCTTCCACACCAGGCCTTTGGTCTGGTTTAAATAATTTAATGTGTGTACCCATCTTACTTTTGTTTCTGTCTGGTTTTTAAGGTATAAATATGTTCTGCATGCCTTGGTTATATAGTTTTGACTGGGAGTGCATTGAATCTGTAGTTTGCTTTTGGCAAGGTGGCCATTTTTACTACCTTAATTCTGCCAATCCATAATCATGAAAGAGATCTTTCCATATTCTGAGATCTGCTTTGATTTCTTTCTTCAGAGACTTGAAATTCTTGTCATACAAATTTTTCACTTGCATACTTAGAGTGACACCAAGATATGTAATGTTATTTGTGACTATGGTAAAGGGTGTCATTACCCTATTTTCTTTCTCAGCTTATTTATCCTCTGAGTAGAGGAAGGCTACTGATTTGATTGAGTTAATTTTACATCCAGCCACATGGCAGAAATTGTTTCTCAGTTGTAGGAGTTCTCTAGTGTTGTTTTATTGGGTTGCATAAGTATACTATCATATCATCTGCAAATAGTGATGTTTTGACTACCTCCTTTCCAGTTTGTAACATTTTGACAAGTGTTACAAACTGTACCTCCTTTTGTTCTCTAAATGCTCTAGATAGATCTTCAAGTACTATATTGAATAAATAGGGAAAGAGTGGGCAACATTTTCTGGACCATAATTTTAGTAGGATTACTTCAAATTTCCTCTATTTAGTTTGATGTTGGCTTCTGGTTTGCTGTATATTGCTTTTACTATGTTTTGGTATAGGCCTTGAATTCCTGATCATTCCAAGACTTTTAACATGAAGGGATAGTGAATTTTGTCAAATGCTTTCTCAGCATCTAACTAAATGATCTTGTGGGGTATTTTTTTTTTCGAGTTTCTTTATGTAGTGGATTACATTGAAAGATTTCTATATATTGAACCACACTTGCATTGCTGTGATGAAGCCTATTTGATCCTGGTGAATTACTGTTTTGATGTGTTCTTGGATTCGGTCAGCAAGAATTTTATTGAGTAGTTTTGGATCACTGTTCTCAAGGGAAATTGGTCTGGAATTCTCTTTCCTTGTTTAATCTTTGTTTGGTTTATGTATAAGCAATACTGTGGCTTCATATAATGAATTGTGAAGGATACCTCGGGTTTCTGATTTGTGGAATAGTTTGAAAAGTATCCGTAGTAGGTCTTCTTTGAAGAACTGATAGAATTCCCAACAAACACATCTGGTCCTGTGTTTTTGTTGTTGTTGTTGTTGTTGTTGTTGTTGTTGTTGTTTTGTTGTTTTTGGTGGTGGTGGTGGTGGTGGTGGTTGTGGTTGTGGTGGTGATGGTGGTGTTTTGGGAAGACTGTTAATAACTGAATCTATTTCCTCACGTGTTATGGGACTATTTTGATGGTTTATCTGATCAGGTTTTAACATTGGCAGCTGGCATGTGTCTACAAAACTGTCCATTTCATCCAGATTTCCCAATTTTGTTGAGTATAAGCTTTTGTAGTAGGATCTGATGATATTTGGAATTTCTGCAGTTTCTGTTGTTATATCTCCCTTTTCATTCCAATTTTATTAATTTGCGTGTTTCCTCTATTCCTTCTTGTAAGTCTGCTAAGTGTTTATCTATCTTGTTTATTTTCTCAAAGAACCAACTCTTGGTTTTGTTGATTCTTTGTATAATTCTTTTTGTTTCTACTTTGTTGATTTTGGCCTTGAATTTGTTTATTCCCTGCCATGTATTCCTCTTGGATGTATTTGTTTCATTTGGTTGTAGAGCTTTCAGATGTTCTGTCAAGCTGCTAATGTAAGCTCTCTCCATTTCCTTGTTGGAGGCACTTAACTATATGAGTTTTTCTCTTAGCACATATGACTATTGACAGCTTTTCAAGATTTCTAGTTGCAACTGCTTTAAGAGGAGAACCTTCTAGAAAGTTTATTGTTCATTGTTTACAGGCTTTTACTGCTAAGGGACTGCCTAAAGATGGCAAGACAGATAATGGGCCTGCATACACTGGAAACAGCTTTGAACAATTTTGCAAGGAATTTGGAATTGAACATAAAACTGAAATTCCTCATGATCCAATGGGACAAGGAATTGTTGAATGTATCTGAAAAATTAGCTTTAGAAAACAAAACAGGGTGAGTTTTAACTTCCAAGGTCACCAAAAGCACATCTCGCTTTTGCATTATTTGTTTTATTGTTTTGTAAACTGATGCTAAAGATCAGTCTGCAGCAGATCATCGCTGGCATCCAGACACTTCCAGCTCATATGCCATGGTTAAATGTTGAGATCCTTTAACTAATACTTTGGAATGGCCCCAACCCTGTTTTAATATGGAATGAGATCCTGTTTGTGTTTTTTCACATAAAGGAATTGGAGATCAATGACTACTGAAAAGATTGTTTCGCCAAGTGGACACAGATCCTGAGCCTTCTAATGATTATGATACTAATGATGAAGGCATCTCAGGATCCCTATGAGCCATCTAAATTAACCTGAAGTGTAGTCTTTGCCCTTACTGGATAGCAGGTGTTTTCTATCAATTCTCAAAGCCACCCTCCTTACACCAGGAGGCTTGATCTTGTTTGGATCTTTGTCAGCTCCCAGTTTAGGCACTTAACTAAGCAATTACCCCTTGGAGGTTCACTTGAGTATGATGGAAAAGAGTCCTGCTCCACAAATCCTTGGTCATGTGAAGGTTTTATCTGAAAGGTGGGATGTAGACATCCAGTGCTTAGAGACCATTTAAGCATTTGTTCTTTTCACATGTGTCCTTGAGATGGCAGGACTAGATCCCATGGTCATAGTTGGGTGGTGCAGAAGATTATTTTCTGTGCTGTTTGGAAATGTGAGACCACAAGGAATGTTTACTGGAAGCCCCAAAGAGATTTAATTACAGTTGCTAGGATTTCAACAGGTTCTGGCCTATCTAGTTCTAGTTATAACGGCAATGGACATTGTTTCTTCAAGGTTTTAGTTGTGCCAAAGCTGCGTTGTCTGGAACCTGGAAAGGAGTAGCATCCTCGGTTAGTTTTCTCTGTAACCCAATTCCAGTGTCTGGAAAAAATGTTAGAGAAGGCTGGATTAAGGGAAGGACTTGGACACTTTGGCTTTATAAGGAAGATTATGATTATGGACTACTTGTTTGTTTGTTTTTTTGTTTGTTTGTTTGTTTGTTTGTTTGTGACAGGGTTTCTCTGTGTAGCCCTGGCAGTCCTGGAACCAACCCTGCAAACCTGGGTGGCCTCAGAAAACTCAGCAATCTGCCTGCCTCTGCCTCCCAATGACAGGGATTAAATGAGTGTACCACCCAGGAGGGGCCCTCTCCCCTTGATCACTAATTGAGAAAATACCCCACAGCTGAATCTCATGGAGGCATTTCCCCAACTGAAGCTCCTTTCTCTGTGAAAGAATGTGTCAAGTTCACACACTAACCCATCCAGTACAACATGTAAAAATGAAGTAAGGCTGGGCATCATAACAGAGCCTTTCAATCCCATTACCTGCAAAGCAAATGGATGAGGATCTCCATTTGTGGAAGGCAGTCTTGTTTACATAAGCACTTCCAGGAGAGTTAGAACTACGTACAAAGACCCTATGATAAGAAATCAAAAATAATGCCAGGAGGTGGTGGCACATGCCTTCAATCCCAGCACTTGGGAGCCAGAGGCAGAGAGATTTCTTAATTCAAGGCCAGCCTGGTCTACAGATTGATTGCCAGGACAGCCAGTGTTACACAGAGAAACCCTGTCTCCAAAAACAAAACAAAAAAATCCAAAATAAAATAAGATGAATAAATCTTTGTAATGGAAAAACAAAACAACTGTCATTGTTCTAGCTGTTCTGCCAAGAGTAATTATCAAAATTCCTTTCAGAAAATAATTAACACTATTTTACCTACAATCTGATTTAATACTACCTAATGAATATTTACTTCGGGTGACATCATCACTCTTCATATCACTGGATATTCTGGAATAGTCTCAAACTCACTCAGAGTTTGACTCTGCCTCCAAATACTGACCATAAAGGCATGTAACACCACTCCTGGATTAATTTTTCTAAACAGGCTTTGGGAACAAAGAACAGGATGCCCTGGAGAATAGAATCCTTCCATCACAATTCATGGCATTAAAAGTGAGCCCTTCCAGCCTGACGGGGGTGGTGCACTCCTTTATTCCCAAAACTTGGAAGGCAGAGGCAGGCAGATTTCTCAGTTCCAGGCCAGTCTGGTCTAAAGACTGAGTTCCAGGGCAGCCAGAGCTACACAGAGAAAAACTGTCTCAAAAAACAACAACAACAAAAGTGAGCCCTACCACACCCAACTTAATTCATTTTCTACAAGTTCATTTGCATTTTGTTCAGTTTTCTGTGAGTGTTCATGTCTCATGTGTGCGGTCCCTGTGCCTCAAAAAGGGATTCAGAGCCCCTGCGTCTGGAGTTATAGCATATATGGGATTCCAGACCAATTAGGAACCAAATTTCAAGAATCAAGATCAACAAGCAATCTTTTCTTTTGTTGTAAATGTAGGTGTATACATGAACACGTGTCAGTAATGTGCAAGCATGCCTGGAACCCTACAGACAGAAGGAGGGCTAAGACTCCAAAGGAATACAATTCCCAATGGATGGTTCTGAGCCACATAGTGGAGGTTGGGAACTAAACCAGGCTTTCCTGATGAAGCAACTATTGCTCTGACTCACTGAGCCATCACTCCATCTCCACAATAAGTAACCCTCAGTTAAATCCAGCTCTAGTTCCATAATGCTAAGAGTTTTGATATTTTGCAATGGTATGTAGTAGAAGAGATCACATTCAATTAAATTCAAGTTAGATATGGTGGTGCACTCCTTAAGCCCAACACTTGGAACACCAAAGCAGGTAGATCTCTGTGAGTTCCAGACCAGCCTTGACTACAGAGTAAGTCACAGGACTACCATGGCTGTTACAGAATAAAAAACTGTCTCAAATAAAAGAGACAGATCAAACTGTACTCAAGAAAGCACTTTTATAAATGCAAATCAAAACAACCCTGAGATTTCACCTTACACCAGTAAGAATGGCTAAGATTAAAAATTCAGGAGAAGCAGATGTAGGCGAGGATGTGGAGAAAGAGGAACACTCCTCCACTGCTTGTGGGGTTGCAAATTGGTACAACCACTCTAGAAATCAGTCTGGCAGTTCCTCAGAAAACTGGGCACCTCACTTCCAGAAGATCCTGCTATACCACTCCTGGGCATATACCCAGAAGATTTCCCCAGCATGTAATAAGGATACATGTTCCACTATGTTCATAGCAGCCCTATTTATAATTGCCAGAAGCTGGAAAGAACCCAGGTATCCCTCAACAGAAGAGTGGATGCAAAAAAATGTGGTATATATACACAGTGGAGTACTATTCAGCCATTAGAAACAATGAATTCATGAAATTCTTAGGCAAATGGATGGAGCTGGAGAACATCATACTAAGTGAGGTAACCCAGACTCAAAAAATGAATCATGGTATGCACTCACTAATAAGTGGATATTAACCTAGAAAACTGGAATACCAAAAACATAATCCACACATCAAATGAGGTACAAGAAGAACAGAGGAGTGGCCCCCAGTTCTGGAAAGACTCAGTCAAGCATTATAGCACAAACCAGAACAGGGAATTGGGAAGGGGTGGGGGGGACAACAGGGGGAGGGAAGGGGGCTGATGGGACTTTCGGGGTTTGGGGGTCTAGAAAAGGGGAAATCATTTGAAATGTAAATGAAAATATATCGAATAAAGAAAAGAAAGTACTTTTATTTAAAGAAAAATTAACTGCACATTAGTTAGGAAAAGAAACTGAGAGTAACAGACTCATTTGGCACACACCTATAAAATCAGCAGAGTGGATGTTGGAGAAGAATGGCAAAACCTGGGGACCAGCCCTCTTGGGAGCTCTCACAGACTCAGTAGCCAACAAAAGACCACACACACACACACACACACACACACACACACACACACACACACATGGGTTGAACTTAGGCCCCCATAATATATTTAGCAGATGTGCACCTCACTCTTCATGTGGGTCCCCCAATAAGTAGATTGGAAGCTAATGGCTGTCTCTGGAGCCATTCTTCTACCTAGGCTGCCTTGAGTGGCCTCAAAAGGAGAGGATGCACCTGATCCTGCAGAGACTTGATGCATTAGGTTCAAGGTAGACCCATGGGGAAACCCTATGAGAGAAAGGGAATAGAGTAGTGACTGTCAGGTAATGTTGAGAGGTAGGTAGTGTTGAGAACATAAAATGGATGTATTTATTAATGGGAAACACTGCCTAGACAAAGATGTAGGAGAAACTGAGGCAATTTCCAATTAATTGCCAGCACAAATTGTAAACCATCCTATGGGCAAGAACCAACCCCTGACACTATCAATGATACTCTGTTATGTTTGTCAATGGGAACCTTGCATAACTATGCTATGCTCATTGTTATACTCCTGGAGAACTGGCTAGCCCAATTTTAATCTGATGCCTGCCATTCAGCAACCAATGAGACCTAAAGCAGAGGCACATAGGCAGAAATATAGGCAGAGCCACGGAAGCGCCACAGAACGGGTAAAAGACTGCAGTAGTTAGAGCAGTTGAAAATACCAAGAAAACACAGCCCACCGGATCAAATAAGCTAGGCTTACAGAGATTTACAGAGATGGAAGCAACAATCAGGCAGTTTGTATAGGTCTGACCAAGGTCCCTACATATGTGGTCCTGTAGCTTGGAGTGCCTGTCTTTGTCACTGAGGTAGATTTCTATGTAGCAAAATGCTGGATCCTGTTTTCAAATCCAGTCTGTTAGTCTATGTTTTTATTGGTAAATTATGTTCATTGAGATTAAGAGATATTAAGGAAAAGTGATTGTTGCTCCCGGTTATTTTTGATGTAATTTTTATGTTTGAGTGCTTCTCCTCTTTTGGATGTGTTGAAAGATTATTACTTCCTTTTTCTAAGGTGTAGTTTCCCTCCTTGTGTTGGCATTTTATATTATCCTTTGTAGGGCTGGATTTGTGGAAAGATATTGGGCAAATTTTGTTTTATCATGGAATATCTTAGTTTTTCCATATATGGTGATAAGAGTTTTGGTGGGTATAGTAGTCTGGGCTAGCATTTGTTTTCTCTTATGATCTGTATGAGATCTGCACAAGATCTCCTTGTTTTCATGGTCTCTGGTGAGAAGTCTGGCGTAATTCTGATAAGTTTTCCTTTCCATTACAGGTTTGAATGGTCTTTCTTTGTCAAGTGCATATCTGTTCTTGTCCAGTCTGTTTGGATTTCTGTAGGCTTCTTGAATGGTCACAGGCATCTCTCTCTTTACGTCAGGGAAGTTTTCTTCTACAATTTTGTTGAAGTTATTTACTGGTCAATTAAGTTGTAAATCTTTATGCTCCTCTATACCTATAGTCCTTAGGTTTGCTCTTCTCATTGTGGTCTGGATTTCCTGAATGTTTTTTGTTACACGGTTTCTTGCATTTTCCTTGATGGTTGAGTCAATGCTTTCTACGGTATCTTCAGCATCTGAGATTCCTTCATCTAACTCTTATATTCTGTTGCTGATGCTTGTATCTATGACTCTTGAATTCTTACCAAGGTTTTCTATCTCCAGAGTTGTATCCCTTTGTGATTTCTTTGTTGTTTCTAGTTCCACTATTAGATCCTGTATGGTTTTGTTCAATTCCTTCACCTGTTTTTTTTTGTTTCTTTGGTTTGTGTGTGTGTGTGTGTGTGTGTGTGTGTGTGTGTGTGTGTTTTCCTGTAATTCCTTAAGAAAGTTTTGTGTTTTCTCTTTAAGGGCTTCTACCTGTTGACAAATGTTCTCCTGTTTGTATTTAAGGGAACTATTTATGTCCTCTCTGACGTCCTATATCAGCATCATGAGATGTAATTTTAAATCCAGATCTTGTTTTTCTGGTGTGTTGGGGTATCCAGGACTTGCTGTTGTGGGAGAACTGGGTTCGCATGGTTCCATGTTGACTTGGTTTGTTGCCAGTGTTCTTGCATTTGATTTTTGCCATCTGGTTATCTCTGGTGCTAGCTGGTCTTGATGTCTCTGACTGTGGTTTAACTGTCCTGCTAGCCTATGTATCTGAACTCCAGGGAGACCCATTCTCTCTAGGAGGAGTTTATATATGCAGAGCTGGGATAATGTGTGAGCTCAGGTGTACATAAAGAAATCAAAAGTATCCTGTCACCAACTGATTCTTGATTCCTGTGTCCTGATGGTTCTTAGCAGGTCCCACTTTGTCCAGAAATTTGAGAATGGTGGTGGCCTCACCTTTGGACACAGATTGGTAGGCACTCCTGAAAGACTAGCTTCCTTGTGGTGGTATTTCTATATGTAATTCTGTGGCCCAGCATCTTATCTGGATGCAGACAAAAATCAGAAGTCTTCTGTCCCAGGCTGATCCTGGGTACCTGTGTTCTCAGGATTTTGGGCTGGTTCCTCTGAGCAGCAGGGGTGGTCCTCCCTGTGCTCTCAAACCTCTCTGCACTCCTGTGTGGTTAGCTATCTCCCTGATTAACCAGGATGTGGCACTCTGTGGGAGAGGATCGTCCCCAGCTGGAGATAGAAACCAAACGCTTCCTGCCTGGGAGTACTTGACATGATCCTCTGAGCAACAGGGATTCTCCTAGCTGTGCTCTCTGGCTTCTCCACACTTCTGTGTGTCTGCTATCTCTGTGCATCACATGGATATTTGCTTTATCGTTAGAAGTGTTAAAATCTCATCCATAGTGAAGGATAATTCTGCTACCAGTAATAGCCTTCTAACTGACAACCACATCTGTGAGATCAAGGGACAGAATGTCAGTGGCTTGAAGGATGCTCAGACTGCAGATAGACTGTCAAAAGCTGGGACTGTGGTTACCCTCACGATCATGCCTGCTTTTATCTGGGAACATTATTAAACGGATAGCTCCCAGCATTATGAAAAGCATGATGGTTCACTCCAGTCCTGAACTTTAAATGCCTTGTACAGTGAATCACATCACAGCTGAATGTTTCCAGCTTTCCTCTTTGCCTACTTCTCTATTTCTCACATGATGCTTTCCTGGAACCTGAGGGAATATGGTGCTTGGAAGCCTTTCTATTTTCTATCATAGCTGGGAACCTCACTCTATTTCATATCAGCTTCTGATTTGAAGATAGATGTGTAGCCTTAGCCAGGTTCTAGAGATGTAAAACACTCAAAGTTTTACTTACATTCCTAGATTTGGTTCTTTACTGGGAACCTGATGTGTTTATATAAGCCATGGTTATTAGGATAAATGGAGTAGGCTTAGCTTTCCCTGAGAACTGGTCAGCTTTCTCCTAGAACAAAGCACGGTGTTAGTCATGTGTTTCAGTTCTGTGGCATACTTTGAATTTAGTACATCAGCATAATACATTGCCTTTGATAGTTATTTTTTAAGTTTTCTCTGTGTGGGTATGTAAAATCCAATTAATCAACACTGTTTTCATTCCACAGAAGCATTATACAGTTGTGTGTACATTGCAAGACACTGTAATGATTGTCATTAAATCTTAATGACCTTCACATCATATGCTTCAATTGTCACCTAAATATAATAAGCATTTAGTATAAAAGCCAAAATAGAATTATTGCTGCCTTCTGAAACCTGAAGTGTTACCTCTCTATTAAACTGCTATATGCTATATCTGATCAGCTTACTGGTAAAGCTGAGGTGCCTAGTCATATCAAGATTTTCTAGTCACTGTACAAAGAAAATGCCTAAGAGCTGCCCTATTGCTTTCTGAGAAATCAAAGTGCTGTATATTTCATGTGTAAGTTGTTATACTCAATAAGGTTTTGGGTCTCTTATTTACTTAGAGAATAATTTGGTAATGTCTAAATTAGGGTTTGAATCCTAATATTATGTAACTTTAGCTAAGTTGGCATGGTTTTAGGTGTTTACCTAGTCGTCTTAATTTGTTCCACTTTCTGAATCCTTAATGTAAACAAAAATGGCAAGGACACTTTATCCTGATTTATTTCTTTCTGAATTAGTTAATCTCCTATTCTATTATAGTATGTGATACTATCGTAATAAAGGTAAAAAACGTTAAAAAATATTAGTGGAAAACTTTACCTAATGTGTTGGGTGAAGAACTATAGGTCAGTGGGACATATGCAGTAGTGACTGGAATGTAAATGGATAATATATGTAATAAAATAATTTTCAGGAACTATTTCTCCTTTTATTTCATGAGAACACAATGTAACAATGAAGAATGAATATTTACAGTTGCTTTGAAACAACCCCTCTATATAAACCACAGTGGTACACAACGTCTACAGAAAGGCCTGGTTAATTCCCACAAATACTGAGATGAAGGGTGTACATAACACACTTCTTCATGACTATAAATGTCTGGAATGGTCAAGGAGCTGAGAGAAGTAAGTTGGATTTGGGGTGTAATCCAGAGTAAGCCAGTCCTCGGATTTGTCAAAGTCGTCAAGGATTCTTTGCCAGAGTTCCTCTGCAGATGGACCTGAACCTCGAGCCTCCTCTGGGCAATGGGTGGCAGCTTCTAGGACATCTGTAGATTCAGTCACTGGAGTAAGCCAGTCCTCGGGTATGTCAAAGTCGTCAATGATTCTTTGCCAGAGTTCCTCTGCAGATGGACCTGAACCTTGAGCCTCCTCTGGGCAATGGGTGGCAGCTTCTAGGACATCTGTAGATTCAGTCACTGGAGTAAGCCAGTCCTCGGATTTCTCCAAGTCGTCAAGGATTCTTTGCCAGAGTTCCTCTGCAGATGGACCTGAACCTTGAGCCTCCTCTGGGCAATGGGTGGCAGCTTCTAGGACATCTGTAGATTCAGTCACTGCTAGATCAGTCTGGGCTTCAACTGCTGCTGATTGACCAGAATCCCAATCTATAATGGGAGCATGGCCAACAAGCAGATCTTCCTGCTGACTACACCTGTCTGCATCACTGGCCTGATAATGATGCAGAGAAGATTCCTGGATGCAGTTGAGTTTGGGAATGGAAACCTCACTAAATGTGCCTGAACACATGGGCTCTCCATTCTCAGCAGCAACAAGAGGTATGGAACCAGGAAAGTGGGTTGATTCAAAAACTGGTTTTGAACTTCCATTGGTCTCTGGCAAAGCTTCTGTAATATTCTGGAGAGCCATCCGCTTGTACTTAGCTCGGCTGTTCTTAAACCAGATCTGGAAAAGAAAGAAGATATCAGAAGAATGCCTGTTGTCCCCTAACAGGACCACAAGGTGAAGATTTTGGATAAAAGGTGTTTGTATAGCAATGATTCACATGTCAGAAACAAAGAAGCAGGAAACTCAAGATGGCTAAGATATTATAATAAAGTAGATTGTGTATGACCAGACAACATAAAACTGGGGAGATTGAGCCAGTGTGTCCTGTATTTTAGCAGGAGCTCTGGTGATTAGATTTCTGAGACCCTGCATGGAAACAATGCTATTCTATATTGCTACCAGGTTGATAAAAATTTGAGTCCCAGCATTTGATTCATAAATATCCACCACCTAAAACTGTCATCACTGCCCTAAGCATTTAAGAACAAAATTAAAGTTTCTGATGGGAATGTGTAGATTTTTGCTGTTGGATTGAGGTAAAAGAGAGGGGCAGACCTTGATGTCCCTCGCTGTCACACCAACTAACTCTGCCAGCTTCACACATTGATCCTGGTTTGGGTACTGACACTTATCAAAATGTTCTTGCAGCAGGTGCTTTTGTTTTTTGGAGTACACAATGCGTTCCTTCCGCACCTTTCTTGAAGTCACAGGGCCAGATTGATGGTCACCATATTTCTCTGACAGTACCACAGATCCTATGAGAACATGGAAACAAGATTTCAATTATGTATTTGATAACTTAGACGCCCTGAGGGCTTTTTCAAAGTAGGTAAACCTGGGCCCAGTACAGGATCTAGTTGCATTTGGATACCTGATTTTCTTGATGGTCCTTGGAACTCTTGCTGATGTAGGTCCCTTTCAGGGACTGAAAGACTTGATTGCATTGGATTTGTTGGGGTCAATATGGGACTGTAATAAACTTGAAAGGGTAAGTTCCTTGCAGTCTCTTGAAGCCTTTGGGGTCTGGTTTCTATGGGTGCACTTGAAGGCATTTGGAATTTTGGATACAAGGAGGGACCTTCAGCCCTATGTGTGTTCCGAACCTATTGGAATATGTTCTGGAGAATCTAGTAAAAGAAAACACGTCAAAAAACATACAGAGAGCACTGATTTACCCTTCCTGCCTACCCAGCATTTGGTTTGGACTGTTACAGAGCAGGAATCAGACAGGAGCTTCATTCTTTCTGAACAACTGCCTGTGTTTCCAAATCTTACAAGTATTCTCAGTATTGAAATAAATATGCACTTGGCTCCAGTATTAACAAGAGGTTGCCAGTCCAGGTAAGCTGGCAATTGAATGTTCATTTCCAATGTTTAAATTTTCCATATCCTACACTTCTGGCTGTGAAATTTTGTTGGGACAGACTACTAGCTAGTCTGCCTCTGCCCATGAAAATAAAAGCCTGAAGGCTTCACAAGATTTCTGTGGCATGCAGGGCAACTGACACAAAAGTCAAATCTCAAACCCAGGAATTCTGCAAACAGAGTAAATGGACAACTGACACCAAAGTCTGAAGACCTCCCAGGGGCACTGCAGCATGCAGAGAAACTGAATCGACAGTCTGAAAGCCTGTCGGGAATTCTTTTGCATGCAGGGAAACAAAACCTACAGTACTTATGCTTCCCTGGTTAACAGCGAAACATAGGGCAACAGCTTGACAAATCCTCTCAAGAGTAAACAGTATGAAGGCATCCCAGTAGATGTGTCACAGCCAGGGCAACATATCTCCAGCTTCTCTGCCTCTCTAAAGAACCCACAATTCAAAGGTCTTCAAGAAGGCCTCCCTGAAGACACACGGCCACCAGGGCAACAAGTCACCAGTGTACATGCCCCTCTGAAGGTTCCCCAGTCAGAAGATCCCACAGGAGGTTTGCCACATCCAAGGCAACTGGCCTACCATGAGACTTGATTCAACCTAGGGACAAAAAAGAAAACTCCCAAACAGAAACACCCCAACCAGAAAAAAACTCCCTATAACCATATGACAAGAGGCAAGAAAAAGACCATGAGAAACAGAAGCCAGTAAACTTTGGCATTATCAGAAACTACTTCTCCCACCACAGCAAGCCCTGGATAGACAAATGCACTTGAAAGTCAGGAAGATGACCTAAAATCTTATCTTAATGATAATAGAATCCTTTTAAAGAGATATAAATAACTCACATAAAGAAATATAAGAAAACGCAAGTGAACAGGTAGAAGCACTTAGAGAGGAAACACATAAATCCCATAAGCAATACAGGAAGATACAATCAAAAAAGTGAAAGTTTTTATTAATGCAGTCCAAGACCTAGAATTGTAAGTAGATATAACAAAGACAAATATAGGCAACCCTGGAAATTGAAAACCAAGGAATGAGATCTGGGATAATTAATCATTACCAGGAGAATACAAGAGATAGAAGAAAGAAAGCAGCAGTCTCAACTAACCTGGACCCCCCAAGATCTCTCAGAAACTAGACAACCACCAATTAAGCGTACACCAGCTGATATGAGGCCCCCAACACATACTCAGCAGAAAACTGTGGGACTGTACTCCCTCAGAAAAGATGTACCTATCCCTAAAAAGACTGGAGGCCCGAAGTGGGCAGGGAGTTCTTATAGGTAGGGGGTGGGGTGAAGACATTCTCCCTGAGAAGGAAACTAGACTTACAGGATGTGGAACTTTCCGTGGGAGGACCAGAAGGGGGATAAAATCTGGATTGTAAAAAAGATTAAATATTTTTTAAACAAAGGAATATTATCATAATTGGAAAAACATGATCCCAGTTTCTCCTCCTTGCAGTATGACACCCTGTGACAAAATAAAGAATCAAGGGCAATGGAACATGTCCCATTTCCATGGATCCTTTCCACTCCCGTATTCTAACCAAGAGCATTGATGATCTAATTACTCTGGATGTCAGAAGGCACATACACCTAAGCCAGATCCCCTGAAATTGAAGTGCTATACCAAGGACTTAGCCTTAATTGAATCTCCCTATCAAGAACCCTCCCACAGGCTCCTCCTTTCATCCTCTAGAATCCAGCAGCTATACACACCCTGTTGTAACATCCAGTCTGTAGCCACAACTTAATATCTAATGGAAATATGGCCAGATCACAGACTTTTTTTGTACTCTTTTCTTTTGTGACTGAGTTTCGCTAAATGAACTATGCTGTATGTGAGTCAAACAGAACACAAGGCTGAAACAGAATTCAGAAGGATCAGCCTAACTGTTATTTCCAAGCAGGGCTAAGACTAAAGGTGTGTAACAAAGAACTGAGCCATCCTGTAGGATTTCCTCCTAACATGGGCTCCATCGAGAAAATAAAAATTTTCCTTACTCTCTAGGAGCAATCTCAAAAAATGCGTCTCTTCTCATCCTGCTGCCAAGAGGACATGCACGTTTCCGGCCACCACTAACACCTATTTATTTCTCCAAACTTTCTCTTCTGAGACTGAGGCAGGTTCCATGTGCATGCCCCTGACTTCCTGATTCACACTATACATGCAAGCCAGGGCTCACAATTACAAAAACCCACTTGCCATTAGTTTCCGAGTCCTGGGATTAAAGGTGTGGTCCATGCATCCAAAATGGTTACAGATTTTAGATGAAGGAGGGCCTGCTCAGCCAAACACCATCCAAGATGTCACACTTTTGAGTCAGAATGCCACTACTATGCCTTATCTAGGCAATCTGGAGCCTCAATTGGTCCCAAGGTCACTTGAGATCCCATTGTCAGTTCTTTCCTTTGTCCTATAGACAGGCCTCACTATCTATTGATGCAGGCTTTCTCAACAGCCCAGGATTCAATCTTGTGCTTAGAATGAAGAATAGAGCCCCTTGAGGTCTCTTGAAAGCTCATCCATAGAGTGCCCCGATCAGGGCAAATCACTGCTCTGCACTGTTCACATTTATGGGATAGACTTGAACCATCTACTAAATTTAAATAACATCTTCTGCATGTATACAGGGCATATTTTATACTTCACCAATCAAACACCCATACAGGCTAAAAAAATCACCAAAAATCCTCCTCCACTGTCTCCCAAATTTTCCCCAACTTGATATCCCCTTTACATAGCAACCTTAGACATTTCATGCAACTCACCAATTCACCAGGAATGAAGAGGTTTCCTGTAACCTGCGCAGTCTTCTGTCTTTGAATTCTCCTTAGAAGACCTGCCCTTATATATCTCTCCTAACCTGGAATTCAAAACCCCTCCCACCCTTTGGCTCCTCCTACTTGCAATATTCAAATCCATTATTCTCTCCCACCCTTTGATGCTACTCCAGGTGTAGCCTCATTTTATAGAACCCATGAATTTAAATTTTTTGGTTTGTAATCCTTTATTTCTTTACATTTTATATTTTACTTTTATTACTTCCCAGTTCAGCTGTTAATTTCCTCCCAGACCTCCCTCCCACAATTTTTCATCACATTCCTAATCCCATATCTCCAAGAGAATGCCTTCCACACCAGGCCTTTGGTCTGGTTTAAATAATTTAATGTGTGTAGCCATCTTACTTTTGTTTCTGTCTGGTTTTTAAGGTATAAATATGTTCTGCATGTCTTGGTTATATAGTTTTGACTGGGAGTGCATTGAATCTGTAGTTTGCTTTTGGCAAGGTGGCCATTTTTACTACCTTAATTCTGCCAATCCATGATCATGAAAGAGATCTTTCCATATTCTGAGATCTGCTTTGATTTCTTTCTTCAGAGACTTGAAATTCTTGTCATACAAATTTTTCACTTGCATACTTAGAGTGACACCAAGATATGTAATGTTATTTGTGACTATGGTAAAGGGTGTCATTACCCTATTTTCTTTCTCAGCTTATTTATCCTTTGAGTAGAGGAAGGCTACTGATTTGATTGAGTTAATTTTACATCCAGCCACATGGCAGAAATTGTTTCTCAGTTGTAGGAGTTCTCTAGTGTTGTTTTATTGGGTTGCATAAGTATACTATCATATCATCTGCAAATAGTGATGTTTTGACTACCTCCTTTCCTGTTTGTAACATTTTGACAAGTGTTACAAACTGTACCTCCTTTTGATCTCTAAATGCTCTAGATAGATCTTCAAGTACTATATTGAATAAATAGGGAAAGAGTGGGCAACATTTTCTGGACCATAATTTTAGTAGGATTACTTTAAATTTCCTCTATTTAGTTTGATGTTGGCTTCTGGTTTGCTGTATATTGCTTTTACTATGTTTTGGCATAGGCCTTGAATTTTTGATCATTCCAAGACTTTTAACATGAAGGGATAGTGAATTTTGTCAAATGCTTTCTCAGCATCTAACTAAATGATCTTGTGGGGTATTTTTTTTCGAGTTTCTTTATGTAGTGGATTACATTGAAAGATTTCTATATATTGAACCACACTTGCATTGCTGTGATGAAGCCTATTTGATCCTGGTGAATTACTGTTTTGATGTGTTCTTGGATTCGGTCAGCAAAAATTTTATTGAGTAGTTTTGGATCACTGTTCTCAAGGGAAATTGGTCTGGAATTCTCTTTCCTTGTTTAATCTTTGTTTGGTTTATGTATAAGCAATAGTGTGGCTTCATATAATGAATTGTGAAGGATACCTCGGGTTTCTGATTTGTGGAATAGTTTGAAAAGTATCCGTAGTAGGTCTTCTTTGAAGAACTGATAGAATTCCCAACAAACACATCTGGTCCTGTGTTTTTGTTGTTGTTGTTGTTGTTGTTGTTGTTGTTTTTGGTGGTGGTGGTGGTGGTGGTGGTTGTGGTTGTGGTGGTGATGGTGGTGTTTTGGGAAGACTGTTAATAACTGAATCTATTTCCTCACGTGTTATGGGACTATTTTGATGGTTTATCTGATCAGGTTTTAACATTGGCAGCTGGCATGTGTCTACAAAACTGTCCATTTCATCCAGATTTCCCAATTTTGTTGAGTATAAGCTTTTGTAGTAGGATCTGATGATATTTGGAATTTCTGCAGTTTCTGTTGTTATATCTCCCTTTTCATTCCAATTTTATTAATTTGCGTGTTTCCTCTATTCCTTCTTGTTAGTCTGCTAAGTGTTTATCTATCTTGTTGATTTTCTCAAAGAACCAACTCTTGGTTTTGTTGATTCTTTGTATAATTCTTTTTGTTTCTACTTTGTTGATTTTGGCCTTGAATTTGTTTATTCCCTGCCATGTATTCCTCTTGGATGTATTTGTTTCATTTGGTTGTAGAGCTTTCAGATGTTCTGTCAAGCTGCTAATGTAAGCTCTCTCCATTTCCTTGTTGGAGGCACTTAACTATATGAGTTTTTCTCTTAGCACATATGACTATTGACAGCTTTTCAGGATTTCTAGTTGCAACTACTTTAAGAGGAGAACCTTCTAGAAAGGTTATTGTTCATTGTTTACAGGCTTTTACTGCTAAGGGACTGCCTAAAGTTGGCAAGACAGATAATGGGCCTGCATACACTGGAAACAGCTTTGAACAATTTTGCAAGGAATTTGGAATTGAACATAAAACTGAAATTCCTCATGATCCAATGGGACAAGGAATTGTTGAATGTATCTGAAAAATTAGCTTTAGAAAACAAAACAGGGTGAGTTTTAACTTCCAAGGTCACCAAAAGCACATCTCGCTTTTGCATTATTTGTTTTAATGTTTTGTAAACTGATGCTAAAGGTCAGTCTGCAGTAGATCATCGCTGGCATCCAGACACTTCCAGCTCATAGGCCATGGTTAAATGTTGAGATCCTTTAACTAATACTTTGGAATGGCCCCAACCCAGTTTTAATACGGGAATGAGATCCTGTTTGTGTTTTTTCACATAAAGGAATTGGAGATCAATGACTACTGAAAAGATTGTTTCGCCAAGTGGACACAGATCCTGAGCCTTCTAATGATTATGATACTAATGATGAAGGCATCTCAGGATCCCTATGAGCCATCTAAATTAACCTGAAGTGTAGTCTTTGCCCTTACTGGATAGCAGGTGTTTTCTATCAATTCTCAAAGCCACCCTCCTTACACCAGGAGGTTTGATCTTGTTTGGATCTTTGTCAGCTCCCAGTTTAGGCACTTAACTAAGCAATTACCCCTTGGAGGTTCACTTGAGTATGATGGAAAGAGTCCTGCTCCACAAATCCTTGGTCATGTGAAGGTTTTATCTGAAAGGTGGGATGTAGACATCCAGTGCTTAGAGACCATTTAAGCATTTGTTCTTTTCACATGTGTCCTTGAGATGGCAGGACTAGATCCCATGGTCATAGTTGGGTGATGCAGAAGATTATTTTCTGTGCTGTTTGGAAAAGTGAGACCACAAGGAATGTTTACTGGAAGCCCCAAAGAGATTTAATTACAGTTGCTAGGATTTCAACAGGTTCTGGCCTATCTAGTTCTAGTTATAACGGTAATGGACATTGTTTCTTCAGGGTTTTAGTTGTGCCAAAGCTGCGCTGTCTGGAACCTGGAAAGGAGTAGCATCCTTGGTTAGTTTTCTCTGTAACCCAATTCCAGTGTCTGGAAAAAATGTTAGAGAAGGCTGGATTAAGGGAAGGACTTGGACACTTTGGCTTTATAAGGAAGATTATGATTATGGACTACTTGTTTCTTTGTTTGTTTGTTTGTTTGTTTGTTTGTGACAGGGTTTCTCTGTGTAGCCCTGGCAGTCCTGGAACCTACCCTGCAAACTTGGGTGGCCTCAGAAAACTCAGCAATCTGCCTGCCTCTGCCTCCCAATGACAGGGATTAAATGAGTGTACCACCCAGGAGGGGCCCTCTCCCCTTGATCACTAATTGAGAAAATACCCCACAGCTGAATCTCATGGAGGCATTTCCCCAACTGAAGCTCCTTTCTCTGTGAAAGAATGTGTCAAGTTCACACACTAACCCATCCAGTACAACATGTAAAAATGAAGTAAGGCTGGGCATCATAACAGAGCCTTTCAATCCCATTACCTGCAAAGCAAATGGATGAGGATCTCCATTTGTGGAAGGCAGTCTTGTTTACATAAGCACTTCCAGGAGAGTTAGAACTACGTACAAAGGCCCTATGTTAAGAAATCAAAAATAATGCCAGGAGGTGGTGGCACATGCCTTCAATCCCAGCACTTGGGAGCCAGAGGCAGAGAGATTTCTTAATTCAAGGCCAGCCTGGTCTACAGATTGATTGCCAGGACAGCCAGTGTTACACAGAGAAACCCTGTCTCCAAAAACAAAACAAAAAAATCCAAAATAAAGTAAGATGAATAAATCTTTGTAATGGAAAAACAAAACAACTGTCATTGTACTAGCTGTTCTGCCAAGAGTAATTATAAAAATTCCTTTCAGAAAATAATTAACACTATTTTACCTACAATCTGATTTAATACTACCTAATGAATATTTACTTCGGGTGACATCATCACTCTTCATATCACTGGATATTCTGGAATAGTCTCAAACTCACTCAGAGTTTGACTCTGCCTCCAAATACTGACCATAAAGGCATGTAACACCACTCCTGGATTAATTTTTCTAAACAGGCTTTGGGAACAAAGAACAGGATGCCCTGGAGAATAGAATCCTTCCATCACAATTCATGGCATTAAAAGTGAGCCCTTCCAGCCTGACGGGGGTGGTGCACTCCTTTATTCCCAAAACTTGGAAGGCAGAGGCAGGCAGATTTCTCAGTTCCAGGCCAGTCTGGTCTAAAGACTGAGTTCCAGGGCAGCCAGAGCTACACAGAGAAAAACTGTCTCAAAAAACAACAACAACAAAAGTGAGCCCTACCACACCCAACTTAATTCATTTTCTACAAGTTCATTTGCATTTTGTTCAGTTTTCTGTGAGTGTTCATGTCTCATGTGTGCGGTCCCTGTGCCTCAAAAAGGGATTCAGAGCCCCTGCGTCTGGAGTTATAGCATATATGGGATTCCAGACCAATTAGGAACCAAATTTCAAGAATCAAGATCAACAAGCAATCTTTTCTTTTGTTGTAAATGTAGGTGTATACATGAACACGTGTCAGTAATGTGCAAGCATGCCTGGAACCCTACAGACAGAAGGAGGGTTAAGACTCCAAAGGAATACAATTCCCAATGGATGGTTCTGAGCCACATAGTGGAGGATGGGAACTAAACCAGGCTTTCCTGATGAAGCAACTATTGCTCTGACTCACTGAGCCATCACTCCATCTCCACAATAAGTAACCCTCAGTTAAATCCAGCTCTAGTTCCATAATGCTAAGAGTTTTGATATTTTGCAATGGTATGTAGTAGAAGACATCACATTCAATTAAATTCAAGTTAGATATGGTGGTTCACTCCTTAAGCCCAACACTTGGAACACCAAAGCAGGTAGATCTCTGTGAGTTCCAGACCAGCCTTGACTACAGAGTAAGTCACAGGACTACCATGGCTGTTACAGAATAAAAAACTGTTCAAATAAAAGAGACAGATCAAACTGTACTCAAGAAAGCACTTTTATAAATGCAAATCAAAACAACCCTGATATTTCACCTTACACCAGTAAGAATGGCTAAGATTAAAAATTCAGGAGAAGCAGATGTAGGCGAGGATGTGGAGAAAGAGGAACACTCCTCCACTGCTTGTGGGGTTGCAAATTGGTACAACCACTCTAGAAATCAGTCTGGCAGTTCCTCAGAAAACTGGGCACCTCACTTCCAGAAGATCCTGCTATACCACTCCTGGGCATATACCCAGAAGATTTCCCCAGCATGTAATAAGGATACATGTTCCACTATGTTCATAGCAGCCCTATTTATAATTGCCAAAAGCTGGAAAGAACCCAGGTATCCCTCAACAGAAGAGTGGATGCAAAAAAAATGTGGTATATATACACAGTGGAGTACTATTCAGCCATTAGAAACAATGAATTCATGAAATTCTTAGGCAAATGGATGGAGCTGGAGAACATCATACTAAGTGAGGTAACCCAGACTCAAAAAATGAATCATGGTATGCACTCACTAATAAGTGGATATTAACCTAGAAAACTGGAATACCAAAAACATAATCCACACATCAAATGAGGTACAAGAAGAACAGAGGAGTGGCCCCCAGTTCTGGAAAGACTCAGTCAAGCATTATAGCACAAACCAGAACAGGGAATTGGGAAGGGGTGGGGGGGGGAGAACAGGGGGAGGGAAGGGGGCTGATGGGACTTTCGGGGTTTGGGGGTCTAGAAAAGGGGAAATCTTTTGAAATGTAAATGAAAATATATCGAATAAAGAAAAGAAAGTACTTTTATTTAAAGAAAAATTAACTGCACATTAGTTAGGAAAAGAAACTGAGAGTAACAGACTCATTTGGCACACACCTATAAAATCAGCAGAGTGGATGTTGGAGAAGAATGGCAAAACCTGGGGACCAGCCCTCTTGGGAGCTCTCACAGACTCAGTAGCCAACAAAAGACCACACACACAAACACACACACACACACACACACACACACACACACACACACACACACACGGGTTGAACTTAGGCCCCCATAATATATTTAGCAGATGTGCACCTCAGTCTTCATGTGGGTCCCCCAATAACTAGATTGGAAGCTAATGGCTGTCTCTGGAGCCATTCTTCTACCTAGGCTGCCTTGAGTGGCCTCAAAAGGAGAGGATGCACCTGATCCTGCAGAGACTTGATGCATTAGGTTCAAGGTAGACCCATGGGGAAACCCTATGAGAGAAAGGGAATAGAGTAGTGACTGTCAGGTAATGTTGAGAGGTAGGTAGTGTTGAGAACATAAAATGGATGTATTTATTAATGGGAAACACTGCCTAGACAAAGATGAAGGAGAAACTGAGGCAATTTCCATTTAATTGCCAGCACAAATTGTAAACCATCCTATGGGCAAGAACCAACCCCTGACACTATCAATGATACTCTGTTATGTTTGTCAATGGGAACCTTGCATAACTATGCTATGCTCATTGTTATACTCCTGGAGAACTGGCTAGCCCAATTTTAATCTGATGCCTGCCATTCAGCAACCAATGAGACCTAAAGCAGAGGCACATAGGCAGAAATATAGGCAGAGCCACGGAAGCGCCACAGAACGGGTAAAAGACTGCAGTAGTTAGAGCAGTTGAAAATACCAAGAAAACACAGCCCACCGGATCAAATAAGCTAGGCTTACAGAGATTTACAGAGATGGAAGCAACAATCAGGCAGTTTGTATAGGTCTGACCAAGGTTCCTACATATGTGGTCCTGTAGCTTGGAGTGCCTGTCTTTGTCACTGAGGTAGATTTCTATGTAGCAAAATGCTGGATCCTGTTTTCAAATCCAGTCTGTTAGTCTATGTTTTTATTGGTAAATTATGTTCATTGAGATTAAGAGATATTAAGGAAAAGTGATTGTTGCTCCCGGTTATTTTTGATGTAATTTTTATGTTTGAGTGCTTCTCCTCTTTTGGATGTGTTGAAAGATTATTACTTCCTTTTTCTAAGGTGTAGTTTCCCTCCTTGTGCTGGCATTTTATATTATCCTTTGTAGGGCTGGATTTGTGGAAAGATATTGGGCAAATTTTGTTTTATCATGGAATATCTTAGTTTTTCCATATATGGTGATAAGAGTTTTGGTGGGTATAGTAGTCTGGGCTAGCATTTGTTTTCTCTTATGATCTGTATGAGATCTGCACAAGATCTCCTTGTTTTCATGGTCTCTGGTGAGAAGTCTCCTGTAATTCTGATAAGTTTTCCTTTCCATTACAGGTTTGAATGGTCTTTCTTTGTCAAGTGCATATCTGTTCTTGTCCAGTCTGTTTGGATTTCTGTAGGCTTCTTGAATGGTCACAGGCATCTCTCTCTTTACGTCAGGGAAGTTTTCTTCTACAATTTTGTTGAAGTTATTTACTGGTCAATTAAGTTGTAAATCTTTATGCTCCTCTATACCTATAGTCCTTAGGTTTGCTCTTCTCATTGTGGTCTGGATTTCCTGAATGTTTTGGCTTACACGGTTTCTGCATTTTGCATTTTCCTTGATGTTTGAGTCAATGCATTCTATGGTATCTTCAGCATCTGAGATTCCTTCATCTAACTCTTCTATTCTGTTGCTGATGCTTGTATCTATGACTCTTGAATTCTTACCAAGGTTTTCTATCTCCAGAGTTGTATCCCTTTGTGATTTCTTTGTTGTTTCTAGTTCCACTATTAGATCCTGTATGGTTTTGTTCAATTCCTTCACCTGTTTTTTTTGTTTCTTTGGTTTGTGTATGTGTGTGTGTTTTCCTGTAATTCCTTAAGAAAGTTTTGTGTTTTCTCTTTAAGGGCTTCTACCTGTTGAGAAATGTTCTCCTGTTTGTATTTAAGGGAACTATTTATGTCCTCTCTGACGTCCTATATCAGCATCATGAGATGTAATTTTAAATCCAGATCTTGTTTTTCTGGTGTGTTGGGGTATCCAGGACTTGCTGTTGTGGGAGAACTGGGTTCGCATGGTTCCATGTTGACTTGGTTTGTTGCCAGTGTCCTTGCATTTGATTTTTGCCATCTGGTTATCTCTGGTGCTAGCTGGTCTTGATGTCTCTGACTGTGGTTTAACTGTCCTGCTAGCCTATGTATCTGAACTCCAGGGAGACCCATTCTCTCTAGGAGGAGTTTATGTATGCAGAGCTGGGATAATGTGTGAGCTCAGGTGTACATAAAGAAATCAAAAGTATCCTGTCACCAGCTGATTCTTGATTCCTGTGTCCTGATGGTTCTTAGCAGGTCCCACTTTGTCCAGAAATTTGAGAATGGTGGTGGCCTCACCTTTGGACACAGATTGGTAGGCACTCCTGAAAGACTAGCTTCCTTGTGGTGGTATTTCTATATGTAATTCTGTGGCCCAGCATCTTATCTGGATGCAGACAAAAATCAGAAGTCTTCTGTCCCAGGCTGATCCTGGGTACCTGTGTTCTCAGGATTTTGGGCTGGTTCCTCTGAGCAGCAGGGGTGGTCCTCCCTGTGCTCTCAAACCTCTCTGCACTCCTGTGTGGTTAGCTATCTCCCTGATTAACCAGGATATGGCACTCTGTGGGAGAGGATCGTCCCCAGCTGGAGATAGAAACCAAACGCTTCCTGCCTGGGAGTACTTGACATGATCCTCTGAGCAACAGGGATTCTCCTAGCTGTGCTCTCAGGCTTCTCCACACTTCTGTGTGTCTGCTATCTCTGTGCATCACCTGGATATTTGCTTTATCGTTAGAAGTGTTAAAATCTCATCCATCGTGAAGGATAATTCTGCTACCAGTAATAGCCTTCTAACTGACAACCACATCTGTGAGATCAAGGGACAGAATGTCAGTGGCTTGAAGGATGCTCAGACTGCAGATAGACTGTCAAAAGCTGGGACTGTGGTTACCCTCACGATCATGCCTGCTTTTATCTGGGAACATTATTAAACGGATAGCTCCCAGCATTATGAAAAGCATGATGGTTCACTCCAGTCCTGAACTTTAAATGCCTTGTACAGTGAATCACATCACAGCTGAATGTTTCCAGCTTTCCTCTTTGCCTACTTCTCTATTTCTCACATGATGCTTTCCTGGAACCTGAGGGAATATGGTGCTTGGAAGCCTTTCTATTTTCTATCATAGCTGGGAACCTCACTCTATTTCATATCAGCTTCTGATTTTAAGATAGATGTGTAGCCTTAGCCAGGTTCTAGAGATGTAAAACCCTCAAAGTTTTACTTACATTCCTAGATTTGGTTCATTACTGGGAACTTGATGTGTTTATATAAGCCATGGTTATTAGGATAAATGGTGTAGGCTTAGCTTTCCCTGAGAACTGGTCAGCTTTCTCCTAGAACAAAGCACGGTGTTAGTCATGTGTTTCAGTTCTGTGGCATACTTTGAATTTAGTACAGCAGCATAGTACATTGCCTTTGATAGTTATTTTTTAAGTTTTCTCTGTGTGGGTATGTAAAATCCAATTAATCAACACTGTTTTCATTCCAGAGAAGCATTATACAGTTGTGTGTACATTGCAAGACACTGTAATGATTGTCATTAAATCTTAATGACCTTCACATCATATGCTTCAATTGTCACCTTAAATATATTAAGCATTTAGTATAAAAGCCAAAGTAGAATTATTGCTGCCTTCTGAAACCTGAAGTGTTACCTCTCTATTAAACTGCTATATGCTATATCTGATCAGCTTACTGGTAAAGCTGAGGTGCCTAGTCATATCAAGATTTTCTAGTCACTGTACAAAGAAAATGCCTAAGAGCTGCCCTATTGCTTTCTGAGAAAACAAAGTGCTGTATATTTCATGTGTAAGTTGTTATACTCAATAACGTTTTGGGTCTCTTATTTACTTAGAGAATAATTTGGTAATATCTAAATTAGGGTTTGGATCCTAATATTATGTAACTTTAGCTAAGTTGGCATGGTTTTAGGTGTTTAACTAGTCGTCTTAATTTGTTCCACTTTCTGAATCCTTAATGTAAACAAAAATGGCAAGGACACTTTATCCTGATTTATTTCTTTCTGAATTAGTTAATCTCCTATTCTATTATAGTATGTGATACTATCGTAATAAAGGTAAAAAACGTTAAAAAATATTAGGGGAAAACTTTACCTAATGTGTTGGGTGAAGAACTATAGGTCAGTGGGACATATGCAGTAGTGACTGGAATGTAAATGGATAATATATGTAATAAAATAATTTTCAGGAACTATTTCTCCTTTTATTTCATGAGAACAAAATGTAACAATGAAGAATGAATATTTACAGTTGCTTTGAAACAACCCCTCTATATAAACCACAGTGGTACACAACGTCTACAGAAAGGCCTGGTTAATTCCCACAAATACTGAGATGAAGGGTGTACATAACACACTTCTTCATGACTATAAATGTCTGGAATGGTCAAGGAGCTGAGAGAAGTAAGTTGGATTTGGGGTGTAATCCAGAGTAAGCCAGTCCTCGGATTTGTCAAAGTCGTCAAGGATTCTTTGCCAGAGTTCCTCTGCAGATGGACCTGAACCTCGAGCCTCCTCTGGGCAATGGGTGGCAGCTTCTAGGACATCTGTAGATTCAGTCACTGGAGTAAGCCAGTCCTCGGGTATGTCAAAGTCGTCAATGATTCTTTGCCAGAGTTCCTCTGCAGATGGACCTGAACCTTGAGCCTCCTCTGGGCAATGGGTGGCAGCTTCTAGGACATCTGTAGATTCAGTCACTGGAGTATGCCAGTCCTCGGATTTCTCCAAGTCGTCAAGGATTCTTTGCCAGAGTTCCTCTGCAGATGGACCTGAACCTTGAGCCTCCTCTGGGCAATGGGTGGCAGCTTCTAGGACATCTGTAGATTCAGTCACTGCTAGATCAGTCTGGGCTTCAACTGCTGCTGATTGACCAGAATCCCAATCTATAATGGGAGCATGGCCAACAAGCAGATCTTCCTGCTGACTACACCTGTCTGCATCACTGGCCTGATAATGATGCAGAGAAGATTCCTGGATGCAGTTGAGTTTGGGAATGGAAACCTCACTAAATGTGCCTGAACACATGGGTTCTCCATTCTCAGCAGCAACAAGAGGTATGGAACCAGGAAAGTGGGTTGATTCAAAAACTGGTTTTGAACTTCCATTGGTCTCTGGCAAAGCTTCTGTAATATTCTGGAGAGCCATCCGCTTGTACTTAGCTCGGCTGTTCTTAAACCAGATCTGGAAAAGAAAGAAGATATCAGAAGAATGCCTGTTGTCCCCTAACAGGACCACAAGGTGAAGATTTTGGATAAAAGGTGTTTGTATAGCAATGATTCACATGTCAGAAACAAAGAAGCAGGAAACTCAAGATGGCTAAGATATTATAATAAAGTAGATTGTGTATGACCAGACAACATAAGACTGGGGAGATTGAGCCAGTGTGTCCTGTATTTTAGCAGGAGCTCTGGTGATTAGATTTCTGAGACCCTGCATGGAAACAATGCTATTCTATATTGCTACCAGGTTGATAAAAATTTGAGTCCCAGCATTTGATTCATAAATATCCACCACCTAAAACTGTCATCACTGCCCTAAGCATTTAAGAACAAAATTAAAGTTTCTGATGGGAAAGTGTAGATTTTTGCTGTTGGATTGAGGGAAAAGAGAGGGGCAGACCTTGATGTCCCTCGCTGTCACACCAACTAACTCTGCCAGCTTCACACATTGATCCTGGTTTGGGTACTGACACTTATCAAAATGTTCTTGCAGCAGGTGCTTTTGTTTTTTGGAGTACACAATGCATTCCTTCCGCACCTTTCTTGAAGTCACAGGGCCAGATTGATGGTCACCATATTTCTCTGACAGTACCACAGATCCTATGAGAACATGGAAACAAGATTTCAATTATGTATTTGATAACTTAGACGCCCTGAGGGTTTTTTCAAAGTAGGTAAACCTGGGCCCAGTACAGGATCTAGTTGCATTTGGATACCTGATTTTCTTGATGGTCCTTGGAACTCTTGCTGATGTAGGTCCCTTTCAGGGACTGAAAGACTTGATTGCATTGGATTTGTTGGGGTCAATATGGGACTGTAATAAACTTGAAAGGGTAAGTTCCTTGCAGTCTCTTGAAGCCTTTGGGGTCTGGTTTCTATGGGTGCACTTGAAGGCATTTGGAATTTTGGATACAAGGAGGGACCTTCAGCCCTATGTGTGTTCCGAACCTATTGGAATATGTTCTGGAGAATCTAGTAAAAGAAAACACGTCAAAAAACGTACAGAGAGCACTGATTTACCCATCCTGCCTACCCAGCATTTGGTTTGGACTGTTACAGAGCAGGAATCAGACAGGAGCTTCATTCTTTCTGAACAACTGCCTCTGTTTCCAAATCTTACAAGTATTCTCAGTATTGAAATAAATATGCACTTGGCTCCAGTATTAACAAGAGGTTGCCAGTCCAGGTAAGCTGGCAATTGAATGTTCATTTCCAATGTTTAAATTTTCCATATCCTACACTTCTGGCTGTGAAATTTTGTTGGGACAGACTACTAGCTAGTCTGCCTCTGCCCATGAAAATAAAAGCCTGAAGGCTTCACAGGATTTCTGTGGCATGCAGGGCAACTGACACAAAAGTCAAATCACAAACCCAGGAATTCTGCAAACAGAGTAAATGGACAACTGACACCAAAGTCTGAAGACCTCCCAGGGGCACTGCAGCATGCAGAGAAACTGAATCGACAGTCTGAAAGCCTGTCGGGAATTCTTTTGCATGCAGGGAAACAAAACCTACAGTATTTATGCTTCCCTGGTTAACAGCGAAACATAGGGCAACAGCTTGACAAATCCTCTCAAGAGTAAACAGTATGAAGGCATCCCAGTAGATGTGTCACAGCCAGGGCAACATATCTCCAGCTTCTCTGCCTCTCTAAAGAACCCACAATTCAAAGGTCTTCAAGAAGGCCTCCCTGAAGACACACGGCCACCAGGTCAACAAGTCACGAGTGTACATGCCCCTCTGAAGGTTCCACAGTCAGAAGATCCCACAGGAGGTTTGCCACATCCAAGGAAACTGGCCTACCATGAGACTTGAGTCAACCTAGGGACAAAAAAGAAAACTCCCAAACAGAAACACCCCAATCAGAAAAAAAACTCCCTATAACCATATGACAAGAGGCAAGAGCAAGACCATGAGAAACAGAAGCCAGTAAACTTTGGCATTATCAGAAACTACTTCTCCCACCACAGCAAGCCCTGGATAGACAAATGCACTTGAAAGTCAGGAAGATGACCTAAAATCTTATCTTAATGATAATAGAATCCTTTTAAAGAGATATGAATCACTCACATAAAGAAATATAAGAAAACGCAAGTGAACAGGTAGAAGCACTTAGAGAGGAAACACATAAATCCCATAAGCAATACAGGAAGATACAATCAAAAAAGTGAAAGTTTTTATTAATGCAGTCCAAGACCTAGAATTGTAAGTAGATATAACAAAGACAAATATAGGCAACCCTGGAAATTGAAAACCAAGGAATGAGATCTGGGATAATTAATCATTACCAGTAGAATACAAGAGATAGAAGAAAGAAAGCAGCAGTCTCAACTAACCTGGACCCCCAAGATCTCTCAGAAACTAGACAACCACCAATTAAGCGTACACCAGCTGATATGAGGCCCCCAACACATGCTCAGCAGAAAACTGTGGGACTGTACTCCCTCAGAAAAGATGAACCTATCCCTAAAAAGACTGGAGGCCCGAAGTGGGCAGGGAGTTCTTATAGGTAGGGGGTGGGTTGAAGACATTCTCCCTGAGAAGGAAACTAGACTTACAGGATGTGGAACTTTCCGTGGGAGGACCAGAAGGGGGATAAAATCTGGATTGTAAAAAAGATTAAATATTTTTTAAACAAAGGAATATTATCATAATTGGAAAAACATGATCCCAGTTTCTCCTCCTTGCAGTATGACACCCTGTGACAAAATAAAGAATCAAGAGCAATGGAACATGTCCGATTTCCATGGACCCTTTCCACTCCCGTATTCTAAACAAGAGCATTGTTGATCTAATTACTCTGGATGTCAGAAGGCACATACACCTAAGCCAGATCCCCTGATATTGAAGTGCTATACCAAGGACTTAGCCTTAATTGAATCTCCCTATCAAGAACCCTCCCACAGGCTCCTCCTTTCATCCTCTAGAATCCAGCAGCTATACACACCCTGTTGTAACATCCAGTCTGTAGCCACAACTTAATATCTAATGGAAATATGGCCAGATCACAGACTTTTTTTGTACTCTTTTCTTTTGTGACTGAGTTTCGCTAAATGAACTATGCTGTATGTGAGTCAAACAGAACACAAGGCTGAAACAGAATTCAGAAGGATCAGCCTAACTGTTACTTCCCAAGCAGGGCTAAGACTAAAGGTGTGTAACAAAGAACTGAGCCATCCTGTAGGATTTCCTCCTAACATGGGCTCCATCGAGAAAATAAAAATTTTCCTTACTCTCTAGGAGCAATCTCAAAAAATGCGTCTCTTCTCATCCTGATGCCAAGAGGACATGCACGTTTCCGGCCACCACTAACACCTATTTATTTCTCCAAACTTTCTCTTCTGAGACTGAGGCAGGTTCCATGTGCATGCCCCTGACTTCCTGATTCACACTATACATGCAAGCCAGGGCTCACAATTACAAAAACCCACTTGCCATTAGTTTCCGAGTCCTGGGATTAAAGGTGTGGTCCATGCATCCAAAATGGTTACAGATTTTAGATGAAGGAGGGCCTGCTCAGCCAAACACCATCCAAGATGTCACTCTTTTGAGTCAGAATGCCACTACTATGCCTTATCTAGGCAATCTGGAGCCTCAATTGGTCCCAAGGTCACTTGAGATCCCATTGTCAGTTCTTTCCTTTGTCCTATAGACAGGCCTCACTATCTATTGATCCAGGCTTTCTCAACAGCCCAGGATTCAATCTTGTGCTTAGAATGAAGAATAGAGCCCCTTGAGGTCTCTTGAAAGCTCATCCATAGAGTGCCCTGATCAGGGCAAATCACTGCTCTGCACTGTTCACATTTATGGGATAGACTTGAACCATCTACTAAATTTAAATAACATCTTCTGCATGTATACAGGGCATATTTTATACTTCTCCAATCAAACACCCATACAGGCTAAAAAAATCACCAAAAATCCTCCTCCACTGTCTCCCAAATTTTCCCCAACTTGATATCCCCTTTACATAGCAACCTTAGACATTTCATGCAACTCACCAATTCACCAGGAATGAAGAGGTTTCCTGTAACCTGCGCAGTCCTCTGTCTTTGAATTCTCCTTAGAAGACCTGCCCTTATATATCTCTCCTAACCTGGAATTCAAAGCCCCTCCCACCCTTTGGCTCCTCCTACTTGCAATATTCAAATCCATTATTATCTCACACCCTTTGATGCTAATCCAGGTGTAGCCTCATTTTATAGAACCCATGAATTTAAATTTTTTGGTTGTTAATCCTTTATTTCTTTTACATTTTATATTTTACATTTATTACTTCCCAGTTCAGCTGTTACTTTCCTCCCAGACCTCCCTCCCACAATTTTTCATCACATTCCTAATCCCATGTCTCCAAGAGAATGCCTTCCACACCAGGCCTTTGGTCTGGTTTAAATAATTTAATGTGTGTAGCCATCTTACTTTTGTTTCTGTCTGGTTTTTAAGGTATAAATATGTTCTGCATGTCTTGGTTATATAGTTTTGACTGGGAGTGCATTGAATCTGTAGTTTGCTTTTGGCAAGGTGGCCATTTTTACTACCTTAATTCTGCCAATCCATGATCATGAAAGAGATCTTTCCATATTCTGAGATCTGCTTTGATTTCTTTCTTCAGAGACTTGAAATTCTTGTCATACAAATTTTTCACTTGCATACTTAGAGTGACACCAAGATATGTAATGTTATTTGTGACTATGGTAAAGAGTGTCATTACCCTATTTTCTTTCTCAGCTTATTTATCCTTTGAGTAGAGGAAGGCTACTGATTTGATTGAGTTAATTTTACATCCAGCCACATGGCAGAAATTGTTTCTCAGTTGTAGGAGTTCTCTAGTGTTGTTTTATTGGGTTGCATAAGTATACTATCATATCATCTGCAAATAGTGATGTTTTGACTACCTCCTTTCCAGTTTGTAACATTTTGACAAGTGTTACAAACTGTACCTCCTTTTGTTCTCTAAATGCTCTAGATAGATCTTCAAGTACTATATTGAATAAATAGGGAAAGAGTGGGCAACATTTTCTGGACCATAATTTTAGTAGGATTACTTCAAATTTCCTCTATTTAGTTTGATGTTGGCTTCTGGTTTGCTGTATATTGCTTTTACTATGTTTTGGTATAGGCCTTGAATTCCTGATCATTCCAAGACTTTTAACATGAAGGGATAGTGAATTTTGTCAAATGCTTTCTCAGCATCTAACTAAATGATCTTCTGGGGTATTTTTTTTTCGAGTTTCTTTATGTAGTGGATTACATTGAAAGATTTCTATATATTGAACCACACTTGCATTGCTGTGATGAAGCCTATTTGATCCTGGTGAATTACTGTTTTGATGTGTTCTTGGATTCGGTCAGCAAGAATTTTATTGAGTAGTTTTGGATCACTGTTCTCAAGGGAAATTGGTCTGGAATTCTCTTTCCTTGTTTAATCTTTGTTTGGTTTATGTATAAGCAATACTGTGGCTTCATATAATGAATTGTGAAGGATACCTCGGGTTTCTGATTTGTGGAATAGTTTGAAAAGTATCCGTAGTAGGTCTTCTTTGAAGAACTGATAGAATTCCCAACAAACACATCTGGTCCTGTGTTTTTGTTGTTGTTGTTGTTGTTGTTGTTGTTTTTGGTGGTGGTGGTGGTTGTGGTGGTTATGGTTGTGGTGGTGATGGTGGTGTTTTGGGAAGACTGTTAATAACTGAATCTATTTCCTCACGTGTTATGGGACTATTTTGATGGTTTATCTGATCAGGTTTTAACATTGGCAGCTGGCATGTGTCTACAAATCTGTCCATTTCATCCAGATTTCCCAATTTTGTTGAGTATAAGCTTTTGTAGTAGGATCTGATGATATTTGGAATTTCTGCAGTTTCTGTTGTTATATCTCCCTTTTCATTCCAATTTTATTAATTTGCGTGTTTCCTCTATTCCTTCTTGTTAGTCTGCTAAGTGTTTATCTATCTTGTTGATTTTCTCAAAGAACCAACTCTTGGTTTTGTTGATTCTTTGTATAATTCTTTTTGTTTCTACTTTGTTGATTTTGGCCTTGAATTTGTTTATTCCCTGCCATGTATTCCTCTTGGATGTATTTGTTTCATTTGGTTGTAGAGCTTTCAGATGTTCTGTCAAGCTGCTAATGTAAGCTCTCTCCATTTCCTTGTTGGAGGCACTTAACTATATGAGTTTTTCTCTTAGCACATATGACTATTGACAGCTTTTCAGGATTTCTAGTTGCAACTGCTTTAAGAGGAGAACCTTCTAGAAAGGTTATTGTTCATTGTTTACAGGCTTTTACTGCTAAGGGACTGCCTAAAGTTGGCAAGACAGATAATGGGCCTGCATACACTGGAAACAGCTTTGAACAATTTTGCAAGGAATTTGGAATTGAACATAAAACTGAAATTCCTCATGATCCAATGGGACAAGGAATTGTTGAATGTATCTGAAAAATTAGCTTTAGAAAACAAAACAGGGTGAGTTTTAACTTCCAAGGTCACCAAAAGCACATCTCGCTTTTGCATTATTTGTTTTAATGTTTTGTAAACTGATGCTAAAGGTCAGTCTGCAGTAGATCATCGCTGGCATCCAGACACTTCCAGCTCATATGCCATGGTTAAATGTTGAGATCCTTTAACTAATACTTTGGAATGGCCCCAACCCAGTTTTAATACGGGAATGAGATCCTGTTTGTGTTTTTTCACATAAAGGAATTGGAGATCAATGACTACTGAAAAGATTGTTTCGCCAAGTGGACACAGATCCTGAGCCTTCTAATGACTATGATACTAATGATGAAGGCATCTCAGGATCCCTATGAGCCATCTAAATTAACCTGAAGTGTAGTCTTTGCCCTTACTGGATAGCAGGTGTTTTCTATCAATTCTCAAAGCCACCCTCCTTACACCAGGAGGTTTGATCTTGTTTGGATCTTTGTCAGCTCCCAGTTTAGGCACTTAACTAAGCAATTACCCCTTGGAGGTTCACTTGAGTATGATGGAAAAGAGTCCTGCTCCACAAATCCTTGGTCATGTGAAGGTTTTATCTGAAAGGTGGGATGTAGACATCCAGTGCTTAGAGGCCATTTAAGCATTTGTTCTTTTCACATGTGTCCTTGAGATGGCAGGACTAGATCCCATGGTCATAGTTGGGTGGTGCAGAAGATTATTTTCTGTGCTGTTTGGAAAAGTGAGACCACAAGGAATGTTTACTGGAAGACCCAAAGAGATTTAATTACAGTTGCTAGGATTTCAACAGGTTCTGGCCTATCTAGTTCTAGTTATAACGGCAATGGACATTGTTTCTTCAGGGTTTTAGTTGTGCCAAAGCTGCGCTGTCTGGAACCTGGAAAGGAGTAGCATCCTCGGTTAGTTTTCTCTGTAACCCAATTCCAGTGTCTGGAAAAAATGTTAGAGAAGGCTGGATTAAGGGAAGGACTTGGACACTTTGGCTTTATAAGGAAGATTACGATTATGGACTACTTGTTTGTTTGTTTGTTTGTTTGTTTGTGACAGGGTTTCTCTGTGTAGCCCTGGCAGTCCTGGAACCTACCCTGCAAACCTGGGTGGCCTCAGAAAACTCAGCAATCTGCCTGCCTCTGCCTCCCAATGACAGGGATTAAATGAGTGTACCACCCAGGAGGGGCCCTCTCCCCTTGATCACTAATTGAGAAAATACCCCACAGCTGAATCTCATGGAGGCATTTCCCCAACTGAAGCTCCTTTCTCTGTGAAAGAATGTGTCAAGTTCACACACTAACCCATCCAGTACAACATGTAAAAATGAAGTAAGGCTGGGCATCATAACAGAGCCTTTCAATCCCATTACCTGCAAAGCAAATGGATGAGGATCTCCATTTGTGGAAGGCAGTCTTGTTTACATAAGCACTTCCAGGAGAGTTAGAACTACGTACAAAGGCCCTATGTTAAGAAATCAAAAATAATGCCAGGAGGTGGTGGCACATGCCTTCAATCCCAGCACTTGGGAGCCAGAGGCAGAGAGATTTCTTAATTCAAGGCTAGCCTGGTCTACAGATTGATTGCCAGGACAGCCAGTGTTACACAGAGAAACCCTGTCTCCAAAAACAAAACAAAAAAATCCAAAATAAAATAAGATGAATAAATTTTTGTAATGGAAAAACAAAACAACTGTCATTGTTCTAGCTGTTCTGCCAAGAGTAATTATCAAAATTCCTTTCAGAAAATAATTAACACTATTTTACCTACAATCTGATTTAATACTACCTAATGAATATTTACTTCGGGTGACATCATCACTCTTCATATCACTGGATATTCTGGAATAGTCTCAAACTCACTCAGAGTTTGACTCTGCCTCCAAATACTGACCATAAAGGCATGTAACACCACTCCTGGATTAATTTTTCTAAACAGGCTTTGGGAACAAAGAACAGGATGCCCTGGAGAATAGAATCCTTCCATCACAATTCATGGCATTAAAAGTGAGCCCTTCCAGCCTGACGGGGGTGGTGCACTCCTTTATTCCGAAAACTTGGAAGGCAGAGGCAGGCAGATTTCTCAGTTCCAGGCCAGTCTGGTCTAAAGACTGAGTTCCAGGGCAGCCAGAGCTACACAGAGAAAAACTGTCTCAAAAAACAACAACAACAAAAGTGAGCCCTACCACACCCAACTTAATTCATTTTCTACAAGTTCATTTGCATTTTGTTCAGTTTTCTGTGAGTGTTCATGTCTCATGTGTGCGGTCCCTGTGCCTCAAAAAGGGATTCAGAGCCCCTGCGTCTGGAGTTATAGCATATATGGGATTCCAGACCAATTAGGAACCAAATTTCAAGAATCAAGATCAACAAGCAATCTTTTCTTTTGTTGTAAATGTAGGTGTATACATGAACACGTGTCAGTAATGTGCAAGCATGCCTGGAACCCTACAGACAGAAGGAGGGCTAAGACTCCAAAGGAATACAATTCCCAATGGATGGTTCTGAGCCACATAGTGGAGGTTGGGAACTAAACCAGGCTTTCCTGATGAAGCAACTATTGCTCTGACTCACTGAGCCATCACTCCATCTCCACAATAAGTAACCCTCAGTTAAATCCAGCTCTAGTTCCATAATGCTAAGAGTTTTGATATTTTGCAATGGTATGTAGTAGAAGAGATCACATTCAATTAAATTCAAGTTAGATATGGTGGTGCACTCCTTAAGCCCAACACTTGGAACACCAAAGCAGGTAGATCTCTGTGAGTTCCAGACCAGCCTTGACTACAGAGTAAGTCACAGGACTACCATGGCTGTTACAGAATAAAAAACTGTCTCAAATAAAAGAGACAGATCAAACTGTACTCAAGAAAGCACTTTTATAAATGCAAATCAAAACAACCCTGAGATTTCACCTTACACCAGTAAGAATGGCTAAGATTAAAAATTCAGGAGAAGCAGATGTAGGCGAGGATGTGGAGAAAGAGGAACACTCCTCCACTGCTTGTGGGGTTGCAAATTGGTACAACCACTCTAGAAATCAGTCTGGCAGTTCCTCAGAAAACTGGGCACCTCACTTCCAGAAGATCCTGCTATACCACTCCTGGGCATATACCCAGAAGATTTCCCCAGCATGTAATAAGGATACATGTTCCACTATGTTCATAGCAGCCCTATTTATAATTGCCAGAAGCTGGAAAGAACCCAGGTATCCCTCAACAGAAGAGTGGATGCAAAAAAATGTGGTATATATACACAGTGGAGTACTATTCAGCCATAGAAACAATGAATTCATGAAATTCTTAGGCAAATGGATGGAGCTGGAGAACATCATACTAAGTGAGGTAACCCAGACTCAAAAAATGAATCATGGTATGCACTCACTAATAAGTGGATATTAACCTAGAAAACTGGAATACCAAAAACATAATCCACACATCAAATGAGGTACAAGAAGAACAGAGGAGTGGC
Source organism: Apodemus sylvaticus (assembly GCF_947179515.1). Lineage (NCBI taxonomy): Eukaryota > Metazoa > Chordata > Mammalia > Rodentia > Muridae > Apodemus > Apodemus sylvaticus. Next base: position 196,341,170 of record NC_067472.1, on the reverse strand, counting down.
CCCCAGTTCTGGAAAGACTCAGTCAAGCATTATAGCACAAACCAGAACAGGGAATTGGGAAGGGGTGGGGGGGGGGAGAACTGTGGGAGGGAAGGGGGCTGATGGGACTTTCGGGGTTTGGGGGTCTAGAAAAGGGGAAATCATTTGAAATGTAAATGAAAATATATCGAATAAAGAAAAGAAAGTACTTTTATTTAAAGAAAAATTAACTGCACATTAGTTAGGAAAAGAAACTGAGAGTAACAGACTCATTTGGCACACACCTATAAAATCAGCAGAGTGGATGTTGGAGAAGAATGGCAAAACCTGGGGACCAGCCCTCTTGGGAGCTCTCACAGACTCAGTAGCCAACAAAAGACCACACACACACACACACACACACACACACACACACACACACACACATGGGTTGAACTTAGGCCCCCATAATATATTTAGCAGATGTGCACCTCAGTCTTCATGTGGGTCCCCCAATAACTAGATTGGAAGCTAATGGCTGTCTCTGGAGCCATTCTTCTACCTAGGCTGCCTTGAGTGGCCTCAAAAGGAGAGGATGCACCTGATCCTGCAGAGACTTGATGCATTAGGTTCAAGGTAGACCCATGGGGAAACCCTATGATAGAAAGGGAATAGAGTAGTGACTGTCAGGTAATGTTGAGAGGTAGGTAGTGTTGAGAACATAAAATGGATGTATTTATTAATGGGAAACACTGCCTCGACAAAGATGAAGGAGAAACTGAGGCAATTTCCAATTAATTGCCAGCACAAATTGTAAACCATCCTATGGGCAAGAACCAACCCCTGACACTATCAATGATACTCTGTTATGTTTGTCAATGGGAACCTTGCATAACTATGCTATGCTCATTGTTATACTCCTGGAGAACTGGCTAGCCCAATTTTAATCTGATGCCTGCCATTCAGCAACCAATGAGACCTAAAGCAGAGGCACATAGGCAGAAATATAGGCAGAGCCACGGAAGCGCCACAGAACGGGTAAAAGACTGCAGTAGTTAGAGCAGTTGAAAATACCAAGAAAACACAGCCCACCGGATCAAATAAGCTAGGCTTACAGAGATTTACAGAGATGGAAGCAACAATCAGGCAGTTTGTATAGGTCTGACCAAGGTCCCTACATATGTGGTCCTGTAGCTTGGAGTGCCTGTCTTTGTCACTGAGGTAGATTTCTATGTAGCAAAATGCTGGATCCTGTTTTCAAATCCAGTCTGTTAGTCTATGTTTTTATTGGTAAATTATGTTCATTGAGATTAAGAGATATTAAGGAAAAGTGATTGTTGCTCCCGGTTATTTTTGATGTAATGTTTATGTTTGAGTGCTTCTCCTCTTTTGGATGTGTTGAAAGATTATTACTTCCTTTTTCTAATGTGTAGTTTCCCTCCTTGTGCTGGCATTTTATATTATCCTTTGTAGGGCTAGATTTGTGGAAAGATATTGGGCAAATTTTGTTTTATCATGGAATATCTTAGTTTTTCCATATATGGTGATAAGAGTTTTGGTGGGTATAGTAGTCTGGGCTAGCATTTGTTTTCTCTTATGATCTGTATGAGATCTGCACAAGATCTCCTTGTTTTCATGGTCTCTGGTGAGAAGTCTGGCGTAATTCTGATAAGTTTTCTTTTCCATTACAGGTTTGAATGGTCTTTCTTTGTCAAGTGCATATCTGTTCTTGTCCAGTCTGTTTGGATTTCTGTAGGCTTCTTGAATGGTCACAGGCATCTCTCTCTTTACGTCAGGGAAGTTTTCTTCTACAATTTTGTTGAAGTTATTTACTGGTCAATTAAGTTGTAAATCTTTATGCTCCTCTATACCTATAGTCCTTAGGTTTGCTCTTCTCATTGTGGTCTGGATTTCCTGAATGTTTTGGGTTACACGGTTTCTGCATTTTGCATTTTCCTTGATGGTTGAGTCAATGCTTTCTATAGTATCTTCAGCATCTGAGATTCCTTCATCTAACTCTTCTATTCTGTTGTTGATGCTTGTATCTATGACTCTTGAATTCTTACCAAGGTTTTCTATCTCCAGAGTTGTATCCCTTTGTGATTTCTTTGTTGTTTCTAGTTCCACTATTAGATCCTGTATTGTTTTGTTCAATTCCTTCACCTGTTTTTTTTGTTTCTTTGGTTGTGTGTGTGTGTGTGTGTGTGTGTGTGTGTGTGTGTGTGTGTGTTTTCCTGTAATTCCTTAAGAAAGTTTTGTGTTTTCTCTTTAAGGGCTTCTACCTGTTGACAAATGTTCTCCTGTTTGTATTTAAGGGAACTATTTATGTCCTCTCTGACATCCTATATCAGCATCATGAGATGTAATTTTAAATCCAGATCTTGTTTTTCTGGTGTGTTGGGGTATCCAGGACTTGCTGTTGTGGGAGAACTGGGATCGCATGGTTCCATGTTGACTTGGTTTGTTGCCAGTGTCCTTGCATTTGATTTTTGCCATCTGGTTATCTCTGGTGCTAGCTGGTCTTGATGTCTCTGACTGTGGTTTAACTGTCCTGCTAGCCTATGTATCTGAACTCCAGGGAGACCCATTCTCTCTAGGAGGAGTTTATGTATGCAGAGCTGGGATAATGTGTGAGCTCAGGTGTACATAAAGAAATCAAAAGCATCCTGTCACCAGCTGATTCTTGATTCCTGTGTCCTGATGGTTCTTAGCAGGTCCCACTTTGTCCAGAAATTTGAGAATGGTGGTGGCCTCACCTTTGGACACAGATTGGTAGGCACTCCTGAAAGACTAGCTTCCTTGTGGTGGTATTTCTATATGTAATTCTGTGGCCCAGCATCTTATCTGGATGCAGACAAAAATCAGAAGTCTTCTGTCCCAGGCTGATCCTGGGTACCTGTGTTCTCAGGATTTTGGGCTGGTTCCTCTGAGCAGCAGGGGTGGTCCTCCCTGTGCTCTCAAACCTCTCTGCACTCCTGTGTGGTTAGCTATCTCCCTGATTAACCAGGATATGGCACTCTGTGGGAGAGGATCGTCCCCAGCTGGAGATAGAAACCAAACGCTTCCTGCCTGGGAGTACTTGACATGATCCTCTGAGCAACAGGGATTCTCCTAGCTGTGCTCTCAGGCTTCTCCACACTTCTGTGTGTCTGCTATCTCTGTGCATCACCTGGATATTTGCTTTATCGTTAGAAGTGTTAAAATCTCATCCATCGTGAAGGATAATTCTGCTACCAGTAATAGCCTTCTAACTGACAACCACATCTGTGAGATCAAGGGACAGAATGTCAGTGGCTTGAAGGATGCTCAGACTGCAGATAGACTGTCAAAAGCTGGGACTGTGGTTACCCTCACGATCATGCCTGCTTTTATCTGGGAACATTATTAAACGGATAGCTCCCAGCATTATGAAAAGCATGATGGTTCACTCCAGTCCTGAACTTTAAATGCCTTGTACAGTGAATCACATCACAGCTGAATGTTTCCAGCTTTCCTCTTTGCCTACTTCTCTATTTCTCACATGATGCTTTCCTGGAACCTGAGGGAATATGGTGCTTGGAAGCCTTTCTATTTTCTATCATAGCTGGGAACCTCACTCTATTTCATATCAGCTTCTGATTTGAAGATAGATGTGTAGCCTTAGCCAGGTTCTAGAGATGTAAAACACTCAAAGTTTTACTTACATTCCTAGATTTGGTTCTTTACTGGGAACCTGATGTGTTTATATAAGCCATGGTTATTAGGATAAATGGTGTAGGCTTAGCTTTCCCTGAGAACTGGTCAGCTTTCTCCTAGAACAAAGCACGGTGTTAGTCATGTGTTTCAGTTCTGTGGCATACTTTGAATTTAGTACATCAGCATAGTACATTGCCTTTGATAGTTATTTTTTAAGTTTTCTCTGTGTGGGTATGTAAAATCCAATTAATCAACACTGTTTTCATTCCACAGAAGCATTATACAGTTGTGTGTACATTGCAAGACACTGTAATGATTGTCATTAAATCTTAATGACCTTCACATCATATGCTTCAATTGTCACCTTAAATATAATAAGCATTTAGTATAAAAGCCAAAGTAGAATTATTGCTGCCTTCTGAAACCTGAAGTGTTACCTCTCTATTAAACTGCTATATGCTATATCTGATCAGCTTACTGGTAAAGCTGAGGTGCCTAGTCATATCAAGATTTTCTAGTCACTGTACAAAGAAAATGCCTAAGAGCTGCCCTATTGCTTTCTGAGAAAACAAAGTGCTGTATATTTCATGTGTATGTTGTTATACTCAATAACGTTTTGGGTCTCTTATTTACTTAGAGAATAATTTGGTAATATCTAAATTAGGGTTTGAATCCTAATATTATGTAACTTTAGCTAAGTTGGCATGGTTTTAGGTGTTTAACTAGTCGTCTTAATTTGTTCCACTTTCTGAATCCTTAATGTAAACAAAAATGGCAAGGACACTTTATCCTGATTTATTTCTTTCTGAATTAGTTAATCTCCTATTCTATTATAGTATGTGATACTATCGTAATAAAGGTAAAAAACGTTAAAAAATATTAGGGGAAAACTTTACCTAATGTGTTGGGTGAAGAACTAAAGGTCAGTGGGACATATGCAGTAGTGACTGGAATGTAAATGGATAATATATGTAATAAAATAATTTTCAGGAACTATTTCTCCTTTTATTTCATGAGAACATAATGTAACAATGAAGAATGAATATTTACAGTTGCTTTGAAACAACCCCTCTATATAAACCACAGTGGTACACAACATCTACAGAAAGGCCTGGTTAATTCCCACAAATACTGAGATGAAGGGTGTACATAACACACTTCTTCATGACTATAAATGTCTGGAATGGTCAAGGAGCTGAGAGAAGTAAGTTGGATTTGGGGTGTAATCCAGAGTAAGCCAGTCCTCGGATTTGTCAAAGTCGTCAAGGATTCTTTGCCAGAGTTCCTCTGCAGATGGACCTGAACCTCGAGCCTCCTCTGGGAAATGGGTGGCAGCTTCTAGGACATCTGTAGATTCAGTCACTGGAGTAAGCCAGTCCTCGCGTATGTCAAAGTCGTCAATGATTCTTTGCCAGAGTTCCTCTGCAGATGGACCTGAACCTTGAGCCTCCTCTGGGCAATGGGTGGCAGCTTCTAGGACATCTGTAGATTCAGTCACTGCTAGATCAGTCTGGGCTTCAACTGCTGCTGATTGACCAGAATCCCAATCTATAATGGGAGCATGGCCAACAAGCAGATCTTCCTGCTGACTACACCTGTCTGCATCACTGGCCTGATAATGATGCAGAGAAGATTCCTGGATGCAGTTGAGTTTGGGAATGGAAACCTCACTAAATGTGCCTGAACACATGGGCTCTCCATTCTCAGCAGCAACAAGAGGTATGGAACCAGGAAAGTGGGTTGATTCAAAAACTGGTTTTGAACTTCCATTGGTCTCTGGCAAAGCTTCTGTAATATTCTGGAGAGCCATCCGCTTGTACTTAGCTCGGCTGTTCTTAAACCAGATCTGGAAAAGAAAGAAGATATCAGAAGAATGCCTGTTGTCCCCTAACAGGACCACAAGGTGAAGATTTTGGATAAAAGGTGTTTGTATAGCAATGATTCACATGTCAGAAACAAAGAAGCAGGAAACTCAAGATGGCTAAGATATTATAATAAAGTAGATTGTGTATGACCAGACAACATAAGACTGGGGAGATTGAGCCAGTGTGTCCTGTATTTTAGCAGGAGCTCTGGTGATTAGATTTCTGAGACCCTGCATGGAAACAATGCTATTCTATATTGCTACCAGGTTGATAAAAATTTGAGTCCCAGCATTTGATTCATAAATATCCACCACCTAAAACTGTCATCACTGCCCTAAGCATTTAAGAACAAAATTAAAGTTTCTGATGGGAAAGTGTAGATTTTTCTGTTGGATTGAGGGAATAGAGAGGGGAAGACCTTGATGTCCCTCGCTGTCACACCAACTAACTCTGCCAGCTTCACACATTGATCCTGGTTTGGGTACTGACACTTATCAAAATGTTCTTGCAGCAGGTGCTTTTGTTTTTTGGAGTACACAATGCGTTCCTTCCGCACCTTTCTTGAAGTCACAGGGCCAGATTGATGGTCACCATATTTCTCTGACAGTACCACAGATCCTTTGAAAACATGGAAACAAGATTTCAATTATGTATTTGATAACTTAGACGCCCTGAGGGTTTTTTCAAAGTAGGTAAACCTGGGCCCAGTACAGGATCTAGTTGCATTTGGATACCTGATTTTCTTGATGGTCCTTGGAACTCTTGCTGATGTAGGTCCCTTTCAGGGACTGAAAGACTTGATTGCATTGGATTTGTTGGGGTCAATATGGGACTGTAATAAACTTGAAAGGGTAAGTTCCTTGCAGTCTCTTGAAGCCTTTGGGGTCTGGTTTCTATGGGTGCACTTGAAGGCATTTGGAATTTTGGATACAAGGAGGGACCTTCAGCCCTATGTGTGTTCCGAACCTATTGGAATATGTTCTGGAGAATCTAGTAAAAGAAAACACGTCAAAAAACGTACAGAGAGCACTGATTTACCCATCCTGCCTACCCAGCATTTGGTTTGGACTGTTACAGAGCAGGAATCAGACAGGAGCTTCATTCTTTCTGAACAACTGCCTCTGTTTCCAAATCTTACAAGTATTCTCAGTATTGAAATAAATATGCACTTGGCTCCAGTATCAACAAGAGGTTGCCAGTCCAGGTAAGCTGGCAATTGAATGTTCATTTCCAATGTTTAAATTTTCCATATCCTACACTTCTGGCTGTGAAATTTTGTTGGGACAGACTACTAGCTAGTCTGCCTCTGCCCATGAAAATAAAAGCCTGAAGGCTTCACAGGATTTCTGTGGCATGCAGGGCAACTGACACAAAAGTCAAATCACAAACCCAGGAATTCTGCAAACAGAGTAAATGGACAACTGACACCAAAGTCTGAAGACCTCCCAGGGGCACTGCAGCATGCAGAGAAACTGAATCGACAGTCTGAAAGCCTGTCGGGAATTCTTTTGCATGCAGGGAAACAAAACCTACAGTACTTATGCTTCCCTGGTTAACAGCGAAACATAGGGCAACAGCTTGACAAATCCTCTCAAGAGTAAACAGTATGAAGGCATCCCAGTAGATGTGTCACAGCCAGGGCAACATATCTCCAGCTTCTCTGCCTCTCTAAAGAACCCACAATTCAAAGGTCTTCACGAAGGCCTCCCTGAAGACACACGGCCACCAGGGCAACAAGTCACCAGTGTACATGCCCCTCTGAAGGTTCCACAGTCAGAAGATCCCACAGGAGGTTTGCCACATCCAAGGCAACTGGCCTACCATGAGACTTGAGGGACAAAAAAGAAAACTCCCAAACAGAAACACCCCAACCAGAAAAAAACTCCCTATAACCATATGACAAGAGGCAAGAGCAAGACCATGAGAAACAGAAGCCAGTAATCTTTGGCATTATCAGAAACTACTTCTCCCACCACAGCAAGCCCTGGATAGACAAATGCACTTGAAAGTCAGGAAGATGACCTAAAATTTTATCTTAATGATAATAGAATCCTTTTAAAGAGATATAAATAACTCACAATAAGAAATATAAGAAAACGCAAGTGAACAGGTAGAAGCACTTAGAGAGGAAACACATAAATCCCATAAGCAATACAGGAAGATACAATCAAAAAAGTGAAAGTTTTTATTAATGCAGTCCAAGACCTAGAATTAGAAGTAGATATAACAAAGACAAATATAGGCAACCCTGGAAATTGAAAACCAAGGAATGAGATCTGGGATAATTAATCATTACCAGGAGAATACAAGAGATAGAAGAAAGAAAGCATCAGTCTCAACTAACCTGGACCCCCCAAGATCTCTCAGAAACTAGACAACCACCAATTAAGCGTACACCAGCTGATATGAGGCCCCCAACACATACTCAGCAGAAAACTGTGGGACTGTACTCCCTCAGAAAAGATGTACCTATCCCTAAAAAGACTGCAGGCCCGAAGTGGGCAGGGAGTTCTTATAGGTAGGGGGTGGGGTGAAGACATTCTCCCTGAGAAGGAAACTAGACTTACAGGATGTGGAACTTTCCGTGGGAGGACCAGAAGGGGGATAAAATCTGGATTGTAAAAAAGATTAAATATTTTTTAAACAAAGGAATATTATCATAATTGGAAAAACATGATCCCAGTTTCTCCTCCTTGCAGTATGACACCCTGTGACAAAATAAAGAATCAAGGGCAATGGAACATGTCCCATTTCCATGGACCCTTTCCACTCCCGTATTCTAAACAAGAGCATTGATGATCTAATTACTCTGGATGTCAGAAGGCACATACACCTAAGCCAGATCCCCTGATATTGAAGTGCTATACCAAGGACTTAGCCTTAATTGAATCTCCCTATCAAGAACCTTCCCACAGGCTCCTCCTTTCATCATCTAGAATCCAGCAGCTATACACACCCTGTTGTAACATCCAGTCTGTAGCCACAACTTAATATCTAACGGAAATATGGCCAGATCACAGACTTTTTTTTGTACTCTTTTCTTTTGTGACTGAGTTTCGCTAAATGAACTATGCTGTATGTGAGTCAAACAGAACACAAGGCTGAAACAGAATTCAGAAGGCTCAGCCTAACTGTTACTTCCCAAGCAGGGCTAAGACTAAAGGTGTGTAACAAAGAACTGAGCCATCCTGTAGTATTTCCCCCTAACATGGGCTCCATCGAGAAAATAAAAATTTTCCTTACTCTCTAGGAGCAATCTCAAAAAATGCGTCTCTTCTCATCCTGATGCCAAGAGGACATGCATGTTTCCGGCCACCACTAACACCTATTTATTTCTCCAAACTTTCTCTTCTGAGACTGAGGCAGGTTCCATGTGCATGCCCCTGACTTCCTGATTCACACTATACATGCAAGCCAGGGCTCACAATTACAAAAACCCACTTGCCATTAGTTTCCGAGTCCTGGGATTAAAGGTGTGGTCCATGCATCCAAAATGGTTACAGATTTTAGATGAAGGAGGGCCTGCTCAGCCAAACACCATCCAAGATGTCACACTTTTGAGTCATAATGCCACTACTATGCCTATCTAGGCAATCTGGAGCCTCAATTGGTCCCAAGGTCACTTGAGATCCCATTGTCAGTTCTTTCCTTTGTCCTATAGACAGGCCTCACTATCTATTGATCCAGGCTTTCTCAACAGCCCAGGATTCAATCTTGTGCTTAGAATGAAGAATAGAGCCCCTTGAGGTCTCTTGAAAGCTCATCCATAGAGTGCCCCGATCAGGGCAAATCACTGCTCTGCACTGTTCACATTTTTGGGATAGACTTGAACCATCTACTAAATTTTAATAACATCTTCTGCATGTATACAGGGCATATTTTATACTTCACCAATCAAACACCCATACAGGCTAAAAAAATCACCAAAAATCCTCCTCCACTGTCTCCCAAATTTTCCCCAACTTGATATCCCCTTTACATAGCAACCTTAGACATTTCATGCAACTCGCCAATTCACCAGGAATGAAGAGGTTTCCTGTAACCTGCGCAGTCCTCTGTCTTTGAATTCTCCTTAGAAGACCTGCCCTTATATATGTCTCCTAACCTGGAATTCAAAGCCCCTCCCACCCTTTGGCTCCTCCTACTTGACATATTCAAATCCATTATTCTCTCCCACCCTTTGATGCTACTCCAGGTGTAGCCTCATTTTATAGAACCCATGAATTTAAATTTTTTGGTTTGTAATCCTTTATTTCTTTACATTTTATATTTTACTTTTATTACTGCCCAGTTCAGCTGTTACTTTCCTCCCAGACCTCCCTCCCACAATTTTTCATCACATTCCTAATCCCAGGTCTCCAAGAGAATGCCTTCCACACCAGGCCTTTGGTCTGGTTTAAATAATTTAATGTGTGTAGCCATCTTACTTTTGTTTCTGTCTGGTTTTTAAGGTATAAATATGTTCTGCATTCCTTGGTTATATAGTTTTGACTGGGAGTGCATTGAATCTGTAGTTTGCTTTTGGCAAGGTGGCCATTTTTACTACCATAATTCTGCCAATCCATGATCATGAAAGAGATCTTTCCATATTCTGAGATCTGCTTTGATTTCTTTCTTCAGAGACTTGAAATTCTTGTCATACAAATTTTTCACTTGCATACTTAGAGTGACACCAAGATATGTAATGTTATTTGTGACTATGGTAAAGGGTGTCATTACCCTATTTTCTTTCTCAGCTTATTTATCCTTTGAGTAGAGGAAGGCTACTGATTTGATTAGTTAATTTTACATCCAGCCACATGGCAGAAATTGTTTCTCAGTTGTAGGAGTTCTCTAGTGTTGTTGAGTTGGTTGCATAAGTATACTATCATATCATCTGCAAATAGTGATGTTTTGACTACCTCCTTTCCAGTTTGTAACATTTTGACAAGTGTTACAAACTGTACCTCCTTTTGTTCTCTAAATGCTCTAGATAGATCTTCAAGTACTATATTGAATAAATAGTTAAAGAGTGGGCAACATTTTCTGGACCATAATTTTAGTAGGATTACTTCAAATTTCCTCTATTTAGTTTGATGTTGGCTTCTGGTTTGCTGTATATTGCTTTTACTATGTTTTGGTATAGGCCTTGAATTCCTGATCATTCCAAGACTTTTAACATGAAGGGATAGTGAATTTTGTCAAATGCTTTCTCAGCATCTAACTAAATGATCTTGTGGTGTATTTTTTTTCGCGTTTCTTTATGTAGTGGATTACATTGAAAGATTTCTATATATTGAACCACACTTGCATTGCTGGGATGAAGCCTATTTGATCCTGGTGAATTACTGTTTTGATGTGTTCTTGGATTCGGTCAGCAAGAATTTTATTGAGTAGTTTTGGATCACTGTTCTCAAGGGAAATTGGTCTGTAATTCTCTTTTCTTGTTTAATCTTTGTTTGGTTTATGTATAAGCAATACTGTGGCTTCATATAATGAATTGTGAAGGATACCTCGGGTTTCTGATATGTGGAATAGTTTGAAAAGTATCCGTAGTAGGTCTTCTTTGAAGAACTGATAGAATTCCCAACAAACACATCTGGTCCTGTGTTTTTGTTGTTGTTGTTGATGTTGTTGTTGTTGTTTTTGGTGGTGGTGGTGGTGGTGGTGGTTACGGTTGTGGTGGTGATGGTGGTGTTTTGGGAAGACTGTTAATAACTGAATCTATTTCCTCACGTGTTATGGGACTATTTTGATGGTTTATCTGATCAGGTTTTAACATTGGCAGCTGGCATGTGTCTACAAAACTGTCCATTTCATCCAGATTTCCCAATTTTGTTGAGTATAAGCTTTTGTAGTAGGATCTGATGATATTTGGAATTTCTGCAGTTTCTGTTGTTATATCTCCCTTTTCATTCCAATTTTATTAATTTGCGTGTTTCCTCTATTCCTTCTTGTTAGTCTGCTAAGTGTTTATCTATCTTGTTGATTTTCTCAAAGAACCAACTCTTGGTTTTGTTGATTCTTTATATAATTCTTTTTGTTTCTACTTTGTTGATTTTGGCCTTGAATTTGTTTATTCCCTGCCATGTATTCCTCTTGGATGTATTTGTTTCATTTGGTTGTAGAGCTTTCAGATGTTCTGTCAAGCTGCTAATGTAAGCTCTCTCCATTTCCTTGTTGAAGGCACTTAACTATATGAGTTTTTCTCTTAGCACATATGACTATTGACAGCTTTTCAGGATTTCTAGTTGCAACTGCTTTAAGAGGAGAACCTTCTAGAAAGGTTATTGTTCATTGTTTACAGGCTTTTACTGCTAAGGGACTGCCTAAAGTTGGCAAGACAGATAATGGGCCTGCATACACTGGAAACAGCTTTGAACAATTTTGCAAGGAATTTGGAATTGAACATAAAACTGAAATTCCTCATGATCCAATGGGACAAGGAATTGTTGAATGTATCTGAAAAATTAGCTTTAGAAAACAAAACAGGGTGAGTTTTAACTTCCAAGGTCACCAAAAGCACATCTCGCTTTTGCATTATTTGTTTTAATGTTTTGTAAACTGATGCTAAAGGTCAGTCTGCAGTAGATCATCTCTGGCATCCAGACACTTCCAGCTCATATGCCACGGTTAAATGTTGAGATCCTTTAACTAATACTTTGGAATGGCGCCAACCCTGTTTTAATACGGGAATGAGATCCTGTTTGTGTTTTTTCACATAAAGGAATTGGAGGTCAATGACTACTGAAAAGATTGTTTCGCCAAGTGGACACAGATCCTGAGTCTTCTAATGATTATGATACTAATGATGAAGGCATCTCAGGATCCCTATGAGCCATCTAAATTAACCTGAGGTGTAGTCTTTGCCCTTACTGGATAGCAGGTGTTTTCTATCAATTCTCAAAGCCACACTCCTTACACCAGGAGGCTTGATCTTGTTTGGATCTTTGTCAGCTCCCAGTTTAGGCACTTAACTAAGCAATTACCCCTTGGAGGTTCACTTGAGTATGATGGAAAAGAGTCCTGCTCCCCAAATCCCTGGTCATGTGAAGGTTTTATCTGAAAGGTGGTATGTAGACATCCAGTGCTTAGAGGCCATTTAAGCATTTGTTCTTTTCACATGTGTCCTTGAGATGGCAGGACTAGATCCCATGGTCATAGTTGGGTGGTGCAGAAGATTATTTTCTGTGCTGTTTGGAAATGTGAGACCACAAGGAATGTTTACTGGAAGCCCCAAAGAGATTTAATTACAGTTGCTAGGATTTCAACAGGTTCTGGCCTATCTAGTTCTAGTTATAACGGCAATGGACATTGTTTCTTCAGGTTTTTAGTTGTGCCAAAGCTGCGCTGTCTGGAACCTGGAAAGGAGTAGCATCCTTGGTAAGTTTTCTCTGTAACCCAATTCCAGTGTCTGGAAAAAATGTTAGAGAAGGCTGGATTAAGGGAAGGACTTCGACACTTTGGCTTTATAAGGAAGATTATGATTATGGACTACTTGTTTCTTTGTTTGTTTGTTTGTTTGTTTGTTTGTGACAGGGTTTCTCTGTGTAGCCCTGGCAGTCCTGGAACCTACCCTGCAAACCTGTGTGGCCTCAGAAAAACTCAGCAATCTGCCTGCCTCTGCCTCCCAATGACAGGGATTAAATGAGTGTACCACCCAGGAGGGGCCCTCTCCCCTTGATCACTAATTGAGAAAATACCCCACAGCTGAATCTCATGGAGGCATTTCCCCAACTGAAGCTCCTTTCTCTGTGAAAGAATGTGTCAAGTTCACACACTAACCCATCCAGTACAACATGTAAAAATGAAGTAAGGCTGGGCATCATAACAGAGCCTTTCAATCCCATTACCTGCAAAGCAAATGGATGAGGATCTCCATTTGTGGAAGGCAGTCTTGTTTACATAAGCACTTCCAGGAGAGTTAGAACTACGTACAAAGGCCCTATGTTAAGAAATCAAAAATATTGCCAGGAGGTGGTGGCACATGCCTTCAATCCCAGCACTTGGGAGCCAGAGGCAGAGAGATTTCTTAATTCAAGGCCAGCCTGGTCTACAGATTGATTGCCAGGACAGCCAGTGTTACACAGAGAAACCCTGTCTCCAAAAACAAAACAAAAAAATCCAAAATAAAATAAGATGAATAAATCTTTGTAATGGAAAAACAAAACAACTGTCATTGTACTAGCTGTTCTGCCAAGAGTAATTATAAAAATTCCTTTCAGAAAATAATTAACACTATTTTACCTACAATCTGATTTAATACTACCTAATGAATATTTACTTCGGGTGACATCATCACTCTTCATATCACTGGATATTCTGGAATAGTCTCAAACTCACTCAGAGTTTGACTCTGCCTCCAAATACTGACCATAAAGGCATGTAACACCACTCCTGGATTAATTTTTCTAAACAGGCTTTGGGAACAAAGAACAGGATGCCCTGGAGAATAGAATCCTTCCATCACAATTCATGGCATTAAAAGTGAGCCCTTCCAGCCTGACGGGGGTGGTGCACTCCTTTATTCCGAAAACTTGGAAGGCAGAGGCAGGCAGATTTCTCAGTTCCAGGCCAGTCTGGTCTAAAGACTGAGTTCCAGGGCAGCCAGAGCTACACAGAGAAAAACTGTCTCAAAAAACAACAACAACAAAAGTGAGCCCTACCACACCCAACTTAATTCATTTTCTACAAGTTCATTTGCATTTTGTTCAGTTTTCTGTGAGTGTTCATATCTCATGTGTGCGGTCCCTGTGCCTCAAAAAGGGATTCAGAGCCCCTGCGTCTGGAGTTATAGCATATATGGGATTCCAGACCAATTAGGAACCAAATTTCAAGAATCAAGATCAACAAGCAATCTTTTCTTTTGTTGTAAATGTAGGTGTATACATGAACACGTGTCAGTAATGTGCAAGCATGCCTGGAACCCTACAGACAGAAGGAGGGCTAAGACTCCAAAGGAATACAATTCCCAATGGATGGTTCTGAGCCACATAGTGGAGGTTGGGAACTAAACCAGGCTTTCCTGATGAATCAACTATTGCTCTGACTCACTGAGCCATCACTCCATCTCCACAATAAGTAACCCTCAGTTAAATCCAGCTCTAGTTCCATAATGCTAAGAGTTTTGATATTTTGCAATGGTATGTAGTAGAAGAGATCACATTCAATTAAATTCAAGTTAGATATGGTGGTGCACTCCTTAAGCCCAACACTTGGAACACCAAAGCAGGTAGATCTCTGTGAGTTCCAGACCAGCCTTGACTACAGAGTAAGTCACAGGACTACCATGGCTGTTACAGAATAAAAAACTGTCTCAAATAAAAGAGACAGATCAAACTGTACTCAAGAAAGCACTTTTATAAATGCAATTCAAAACAACCCTGAAATTTCACCTTACACCAGTAAGAATATCTAAGATTAAAAATTCAGGAGAAGCAGATGTAGGCGAGGATGTGGAGAAAGAGGAACACTCCTCCACTGCTTGTGGGGTTGCAAATTGGTACAACCACTCTAGAAATCAGTCTGGCAGTTCCTCAGAAAACTGGGCACCTCACTTCCAGAAGATCCTGCTATACCACTCCTGGGCATATACCCAGAAGATTTCCCCAGCATGTAATAAGGATACATGTTCCACTATGTTCATAGCAGCCCTATTTATAATTGCCAGAAGCTGGAAAGAACCCAGGTATCCCTCAACAGAAGAGTGGATGCAAAAAAATGTGGTATATATACACAGTGGAGTAGTATTCAGCCATTAGAAACAATGAATTCAAGAAATTCTTAGGCAAATGGATGGAGCTGGAGAACATCATACTAAGTGAGGTAACCCAGACTCAAAAAATGAATCATGGTAGGCACTCACTAATAAGTGGATATTAACCTAGAAAACTGGAATACCAAAAACATAATCCACACATCAAATGATGTACAAGAAGAACAGAGGGGTGGCCCCCAGTTCTGGAAAGACTCAGTCAAGCATTATAGCACAAACCAGAACAGGGAATTGGGAAGGGGTGGGGGGGGGAGAACAGGGGGAGGGAAGGGGACTGATGGGACTTTCAGGGTTTGGGGGTCTAGAAAAGGGGAAATCATTTGAAATGTAAATGAAAATATATCGAATAAAGAAAAGAAAGTACTTTTATTTAAAGAAAAATTAACTGCACATTAGTTAGGAAAAGAAACTGAGAGTAACAGACTCATTTGGCACACACCTATAAAATCAGCAGAGTGGATGTTGGAGAAGAATGGCAAAACCTGGGGACCAGCCCTCTTGGGAGCTCTCACAGACTCAGTAGCCAACAAAAGACCACACACACACACACACACACACACACACACACACACATGGGTTGAACTTAGGCCCCCATAATATATTTAGCAGATGTGCACCTCAGTCTTCATGTGGGTCCCCCAATAACTAGATTGGAAGCTAATGGCTGTCTCTGGAGCCATTCTTCTACCTAGGCTGCCTTGAGTGGCCTCAAAAGGAGAGGATGCACCTGATCCTGCAGAGACTTGATGCATTAGGTTCAAGGTAGACCCATGGGGAAACCCTATGAGAGAAAGGGAATAGAGTAGTGACTGTCAGGTAATGTTGAGAGGTAGGTAGTGTTGAGAACATAAAATGGATGTATTTATTAATGGGAAACACTGCCTCGACAAAGATGAAGGAGAAACTGAGGCAATTTCCAATTAATTGCCAGCACAAATTGTAAACCATCCTATGGGCAAGAACCAACCCCTGACACTATCAATGATACTCTGTTATGTTTGTCAATGGGAACCTTGCATAACTATGCTATGCTCATTGTTATACTCCTGGAGAACTGGCTAGCCCAATTTTAATCTGATGCCTGCCATTCAGCAACCAATGAGACCTAAAGCAGAGGCACATAGGCAGAAATATAGGCAGAGCCACGGAAGCGCCACAGAACGGGTAAAAGACTGCAGTAGTTAGAGCAGTTGAAAATACCAAGAAAACACAGCCCACCGGATCAAATAAGCTAGGCTTACAGAGATTTACAGAGATGGAAGCAACAATCAGGCAGTTTGTATAGGTCTGACCAAGGTCCCTACATATGTGGTCCTGTAGCTTGGAGTGCCTGTCTTTGTCACTGAGGTAGATTTCTATGTAGCAAAATGCTGGATCCTGTTTTCAAATCCAGTCTGTTAGTCTATGTTTTTATTGGTAAATTATGTTCATTGAGATTAAGAGATATTAAGGAAAAGTGATTGTTGCTCCCGGTTATTTTTGATGTAATTTTTATGTTTGAGTGCTTCTCCTCTTTTGGATGTGTTGAAAGATTATTACTTCCTTTTTCTAAGGTGTAGTTTCCCTCCTTGTGCTGGCATTTTATATTATCCTTTGTAGGGCTGGATTTGTGGAAAGATATTGGGCAAATTTTGTTTTATCATGGAATATCTTAGTTTTTCCATATATGGTGATAAGAGTTTTGGTGGGTATAGTAGTCTGGGCTAGCATTTGTTTTCTCTTATGATCTGTATGAGATCTGCACAAGATCTCCTTGTTTTCATGGTCTCTGGTGAGAAGTCTGGCGTAATTCTGATAAGTTTTCCTTTCCATTACAGGTTTGAATGGTCTTTCTTTGTCAAGTGCATATCTGTTCTTGTCCAGTCTGTTTGGATTTCTGTAGGCTTCTTGAATGGTCACAGGCATCTCTCTCTTTACGTCAGGGAAGTTTTCTTCTACAATTTTGTTGAAGTTATTTACTGGTCAATTAAGTTGTAAATCTTTATGCTCCTCTATACCTATAGTCCTTCGGTTTGCTCTTCTCATTGTGGTCTGGATTTCCTGAATGTTTTGGGTTACACGGTTTCTGCATTTTGCATTTTCCTTGATGGTTGAGTCAATGCTTTCTATGGTATCTTCAGCATCTGAGATTCCTTCATCTAACTCTTCTATTCTGTTGCTGATGCTTGTATCTATGACTCTTGAATTCTTACCAAGGTTTTCTATCTCCAGAGTGGTATCCCTTTGTGATTTCTTTGTTGTTTCTAGTTCCACTATTAGATCCTGTATGGTTTTGTTCAATTCCTTCACCTGTTTTTTTTTGTTTCTTTGGTTTGTGTGTGTGTGTGTGTGTGTGTGTGTGTGTGTTTTCCTGTAATTCCTTAAGAAAGTTTTGTGTTTTCTCTTTAAGGGCTTCTACCTGTTGACAAATGTTCTCCTGTTTGTATTTAAGGGAACTATTTATGTCCTCTCTGACGTCCTATATCAGCATCATGAGATGTAATTTTAAATCCAGATCTTGTTTTTCTGGTGTGTTGGGGTATCCAGGACTTGCTGTTGTGGGAGAACTGGGTTCACATGGTTCCATGTTGACTTGGTTTGTTGCCAGTGTCCTTGCATTTGATTTTTGCCATCTGGTTATCTCTGGTGCTAGCTGGTCTTGATGTCTCTGACTGTGGTTTAACTCTCCTGCTAGCCTATGTATCTGAACTCCAGGGAGACCCATTCTCTCTAGGAGGAGTTTATGTATGCAGAGCTGGGATAATGTGTGAGCTCAGGTGTACATAAAGAAATCAAAAGTATCCTGTCACCAGCTGATTCTTGATTCCTGTGTCCTGATGGTTCTTAGCAGGTCCCACTTTGTCCAGAAATTTGAGAATGGTGGTGGCCTCACCTTTGGACACAGATTGGTAGGCACTCCTGAAAGACTAGCTTCCTTGTGGTGGTATTTCTATATGTAATTCTGTGGCCCAGCATCTTATCTGGATGCAGACAAAAATCAGAAGTCTTCTGTCCCAGGCTGATCCTGGGTACCTGTGTTCTCAGGATTTTGGGCTGGTTCCTCTGAGCAGCAGGGGTGGTCCTCCCTGTGCTCTCAAACCTCTCTGCACTCCTGTGTGGTTAGCTATCTCCCTGATTAACCAGGATATGGCACTCTGTGGGAGAGGATCGTCCCCAGCTGGAGATAGAAACCAAACGCTTCCTGCCTGGGAGTACTTGACATGATCCTCTGAGCAACAGGGATTCTCCTAGCTGTGCTCTCTGGCTTCTCCACACTTCTGTGTGTCTGCTATCTCTGTGCATCACCTGGATATTTGCTTTATCGTTAGAAGTGTTAAAATCTCATCCATCGTGAAGGATAATTCTGCTACCAGTAATAGCCTTCTAACTGACAACCACATCTGTGAGATCAAGGGACAGAATGTCAGTGGCTTGAAGGATGCTCAGACTGCAGATAGACTGTCAAAAGCTGGGACTGTGGTTACCCTCACGATCATGCCTGCTTTTATCTGGGAACATTATTAAACGGATAGCTCCCAGCATTATGAAAAGCATGATGGTTCACTCCAGTCCTGAACTTTAAATGCCTTGTACAGTGAATCACATCACAGCTGAATGTTTCCAGCTTTCCTCTTTGCCTACTTCTCTATTTCTCACATGATGCTTTCCTGGAACCTGAGGGAATATGGTGCTTGGAAGCCTTTCTATTTTCTATCATAGCTGGGAACCTCACTCTATTTCATATCAGCTTCTGATTTGAAGATAGATGTGTAGCCTTAGCCAGGTTCTAGAGATGTAAAACACTCAAAGTTTTACTTACATTCCTAGATTTGGTTCTTTACTGGGAACCTGATGTGTTTATATAAGCCATGGTTATTAGGATAAATGGTGTAGGCTTAGCTTTCCCTGAGAACTGGTCAGCTTTCTCCTAGAACAAAGCACGGTGTTAGTCATGTGTTTCAGTTCTGTGGCATACTTTGAATTTAGTACATCAGCATAGTACATTGCCTTTGATAGTTATTTTTTAAGTTTTCTCTGTGTGGGTATGTAAAATCCAATTAATCAACACTGTTTTCATTCCAGAGAAGCATTATACAGTTGTGTGTACATTGCAAGACACTGTAATGATTGTCATTAAATCTTAATGACCTTCACATCATATGCTTCAATTGTCACCTTAAATATAATAAGCATTTAGTATAAAAGCCAAAATAGAATTATTGCTGCCTTCTGAAACCTGAAGTGTTACCTCTCTATTAAACTGCTATATGCTATATCTGATCAGCTTACTGGTAAAGCTGAGGTGCCTAGTCATATCAAGATTTTCTAGTCACTGTACAAAGAAAATGCCTAAGAGCTGCCCTATTGCTTTCTGAGAAAACAAAGTGCTGTATATTTCATGTGTAAGTTGTTATACTCAATAACGTTTTGGGTCTCTTATTTACTTAGAGAATAATTTGGTAATATCTAAATTAGGGTTTGAATCCTAATATTATGTAACTTTAGCTAAGTTGGCATGGTTTTAGGTGTTTACCTAGTCGTCTTAATTTGTTCCACTTTCTGAATCCTTAATGTAAACAAAAATGGCAAGGACACTTTATCCTGATTTATTTCTTTCTGAATTAGTTAATCTCCTATTCTATTATAGTATGTGATACTATCGTAATAAAGGTAAAAAACGTTAAAAAATATTAGGGGAAAACTTTACCTAATGTGTTGGGTGAAGAACTATAGGTCAGTGGGACATATGCAGTAGTGACTGGAATGTAAATGGATAATATATGTAATAAAATAATTTTCAGGAACTATTTCTCCTTTTATTTCATGAGAACATAATGTAACAATGAAGAATGAATATTTACAGTTGCTTTGAAACAACCCCTCTATATAAACCACAGTGGTACACAACGTCTACAGAAAGGCCTGGTTAATTCCCACAAATACTGAGATGAAGGGTGTACATAACACACTTCTTCATGACTATAAATGTCTGGAATGGTCAAGGAGCTGAGAGAAGTAAGTTGGATTTGGGGTGTAATCCAGAGTAAGCCAGTCCTCAGGTTTGTCAAAGTCGTCAAGGATTCTTTGCCAGAGTTCCTCTGCAGATGGACCTGAACCTCGAGCCTCCTCTGGGCAATGGGTGGCAGCTTCTAGGACATCTGTAGATTCAGTCACTGGAGTAAGCCAGTCCTCGGGTATGTCAAAGTCGTCAATGATTCTTTGCCAGAGTTCCTCTGCAGATGGACCTGAACCTTGAGCCTCCTCTGGGCAATGGGTGGCAGCTTCTAGGACATCTTTAGATTCAGTCACTGGAGTAAGCCAGTCCTCGGATTTCTCCAAGTCGTCAAGGATTCTTTGCCAGAGTTCCTCTGCAGATGGACCTGAACCTTGAGCCTCCTCTGGGCAATGGGTGGCAGCTTCTAGGACATCTGTAGATTCAGTCACTGCTAGATCAGTCTGGGCTTCAACTGCTGCTGATTGACCAGAATCCCAATCTATAATGGGAGCATGGCCAACAAGCAGATCTTCCTGCTGACTACACCTGTCTGCATCACTGGCCTGATAATGATGCAGAGAAGATTCCTGGATGCAGTTGAGTTTGGGAATGGAAACCTCACTAAATGTGCCTGAACACATGGGCTCTCCATTCTCAGCAGCAACAAGAGGTATGGAACCAGGAAAGTGGGTTGATTCAAAAACTGGTTTTGAACTTCCATTGGTCTCTGGCAAAGCTTCTGTAATATTCTGGAGAGCCATCCGCTTGTACTTAGCTCGGCTGTTCTTAAACCAGATCTGGAAAAGAAAGAAGATATCAGAAGAATGCCTGTTGTCCCCTAACAGGACCACAAGGTGAAGATTTTGGATAAAAGGTGTTTGTATAGCAATGATTCACATGTCAGAAACAAAGAAGCAGGAAACTCAAGATGGCTAAGATATTATAATAAAGTAGATTGTGTATGACCAGACAACATAAGACTGGGGAGATTGAGCCAGTGTGTCCTGTATTTTAGCAGGAGCTCTGGTGATTAGATTTCTGAGACCCTGCATGGAAACAATGCTATTCTATATTGCTACCAGGTTGATAAAAATTGGAGTCCCAGCATTTGATTCATAAATATCCACCACCTAAAACTGTCATCACTGCCCTAAGCATTTAAGAACAAAATTAAAGTTTCTGATGGGAAAGTGTAGATTTTTGCTGTTGGATTGAGGGAAAAGAGAGGGGCAGACCTTGATGTCCCTCGCTGTCACACCAACTAACTCTGCCAGCTTCACACATTGATCCTGGTTTGGGTACTGACACTTATCAAAATGTTCTTGCAGCAGGTGCTTTTGTTTTTTGGAGTACACAATGCGTTCCTTCCGCACCTTTCTTGAAGTCACAGGGCCAGATTGATGGTCACCATATTTCTCTGACAGTACCACAGATCCTATGAGAACATGGAAACAAGATTTCAATTATGTATTTGATAACTTAGACGCCCTGAGGGTTTTTTCAAAGTAGGTAAACCTGGGCCCAGTACAGGATCTAGTTGCATTTGGATACCTGATTTTCTTGATGGTCCTTGGAACTCTTGCTGATGTAGGTCCCTTTCAGGGACTGAAAGACTTGATTGCATTGGATTTGTTGGGGTCAATATGGGACTGTAATGAACTTGAAAGGGTAAGTTCCTTGCAGTCTCTTGAAGCCTTTGGGGTCTGGTTTCTATGGGTGCACTTGAAGGCATTTGGAATTTTGGATACAAGGAGGGACCTTCAGCCCTATGTGTGTTCCGAACCTATTGGAATATGTTCTGGAGAATCTAGTAAAAGAAAACACGTCAAAAAACGTACAGAGAGCACTGATTTACCCATCCTGCCTACCAAGCATTTGGTTTGGACTGTTACAGAGCAGGAATCAGACAGGAGCTTCATTCTTTCTGAACAACTGCCTGTGTTTCCAAATCTTACAAGTATTCTCAGTATTGAAATAAATATGCACTTGGCTCCAGTATTAACAAGAGGTTGCCAGTCCAGGTAAGCTGGCAATTGAATGTTCATTTCCAATGTTTAAATTTTCCATATCCTACACTTCTGGCTGTGAAATTTTGTTGGGACAGACTACTAGCTAGTCTGCCTCTGCCCATGAAAATAAAAGCCTGAAGGCTTCACAGGATTTCTGTGGCATGCAGGGCAACTGACACAAAGGTCAAACCACAAACCCAGGAATTCTGCAAACAGAGTAAATGGACAACTGACACCAAAGTCTGAAGACCTCCCAGGGGCACTGCAGCATGCAGAGAAACTGAATCGACAGTCTGAAAGCCTGTCGGGAATTCTTTTGCATGCAGGGAAACAAAACCTACAGTACCTATGCTTCCCTGGTTAACAGCTAAACATAGGGCAACAGCTTGACAAATCCTCTCAAGAGTAAACAGTATGAAGGCATCCCAGTAGATGTGTCACAGCCAGGGCAACATATCTCCAGCTTCTCTGCCTCTCTAAAGAACCCACAATTCAAAGGTCTTCAAGAAGGCCTCCCTGAAGACACACGGCCACCAGGGCAACAAGTCACCAGTGTACATGCCCCTCTGAAGGTTCCCCAGTCAGAAGATCCCACAGGAGGTTTGCCACATCCAAGGCAACTGGCCTACCATGAGACTTGAGTCAACCTAGGGACAAAAAAGAAAACTCCCAAACAGAAACACCCCAACCAGGAAAAAACTCCCTATAACCATATGACAAGAGGCAAGAAAAAGACCATGAGAAACAGAAGCCAGTAAACTTTGGCATTATCAGAAACTACTTCTCCCACCACAGCAAGCCCTGGATAGACAAATGCACTTGAAAGTCAGGAAGATGACCTAAAATCTTATCTTAATGATAATAGAATCCTTTTAAAGAGATATAAATAACTCACATAAAGAAATATAAGAAAACGCAAGTGAACAGGTAGAAGCACTTAGAGAGGAAACACATAAATCCCATAAGCAATACAGGAAGATACAATCAAAAAAGTGAAAGTTTTTATTAATGCAGTCAAAGACCTAGAATTGGAAGTAGATATAACAAAGACAAATATAGGCAACCCTGGAAATTGAAAACCAAGGAATGAGATCTGGGATAATTAATCATTACCAGGAGAATACAAGAGATAGAAGAAAGAAAGCAGCAGTCTCAACTAACCTGGACCCCCCAAGATCTCTCAGAAACTAGACAACCACCAATTAAGCGTACACCAGCTGATATGAGGCCCCCAACACATACTCAGCAGAAAACTGTGGGACTGTACTCCCTCAGAAAAGATGTACCTATCCCTAAAAAGACTGGAGGCCCGAAGTGGGCAGGGAGTTCTTATAGGTAGGGGGTGGGGTGAAGACATTCTCCCTGAGAAGGAAACTAGACTTACAGGATGTGGAACTTTCCGTGGGAGGACCAGAAGGGGGATAAAATCTGGATTGTAAAAAAAATTAAATATTTTTTAAACAAAGGAATATTATCATAATTGGAAAAACATGATCCCAGTTTCTCCTCCTTGCAGTATGACACCCTGTGACAAAATAAAGAATCAAGGGCAATGGAACATGTCCCATTTCCATGGACCATTTCCACTCCCGTATTCTAAACAAGAGCATTGATGATCTAATTACTCTGGATGTCAGAAGGCACATACACCTAAGCCAGATCCCCTGAAATTGAAGTGCTATACCAAGGACTTAGCCTTAATTGAATCTCCTTATCAAGAACCCTCCCACAGGCTCCTCCTTTCATCCTCTAGAATCCAGCAGCTATACACACCCTGTTGTAACATCCAGTCTGTAGCCACAACTTAATATCTAATGGAAATATGGCCAGATCATAGACTTTTTTTGTACTCTTTTCTTTTGTGACTGAGTTTCGCTAAATGAACTATGCTGTATGTGAGTCAAACAGAACACAAGGCTGAAACAGAATTCAGAAGGATCAGCCTAACTGTTACTTCCCAAGCAGGGCTAAGACTAAAGGTGTGTAACAAAGAACTGAGCCATCCTGTAGGATTTCCTCCTAACATGGGCTCCATCGAGAAAATAAAAATTTTCCTTACTCTCTAGGAGCAATCTCAAAAAATGCGTCTCTTCTCATCCTGCTGCCAAGAGGACATGCACGTTTCCGGCCACCACTAACACCTATTTATTTCTCCAAACTTTCTCTTCTGAGACTGAGGCAGGTTCCATGTGCATGCCCCTGACTTCCTGATTCACACTATACATGCAAGCCAGGGCTCACAATTACAAAAACCCACTTGCCATTAGTTTCCGAGTCCTGGGATTAAAGGTGTGGTCCATGCATCCAAAATGGTTACAGATTTTAGATGAAGGGGGCCTGCTCAGCCAAACACCATCCAAGATGTCACACTTTTGAGTCAGAATGCCACTACTATGCCTTATCTAGGCAATCTGGAGCCTCAATTGGTCCCAAGGTCACTTGAGATCCCATTGTCAGTTCTTTCCTTTGTCCTATAGACAGGCCTCACTATCTATTGATCCAGGCTTTCTCAACAGCCCAGGATTCAATCTTGTGCTTAGAATGAAGAATAGAGCCCCTTGAGGTCTCTTGAAAGCTCATCCATAGAGTGCCCCGATCAGGGCAAATCACTGCTCTGCACTGTTCACATTTATGGGATAGACTTGAACCATCTACTAAATTTAAATAACATCTTCTGCATGTATACAGGGCATATTTTATACTTCACCAATCAAACACCCATACAGGCTAAAAAAATCACCAAAAATCCTCCTCCACTGTCTCCCAAATTTTCCCCAACTTGATATCCCCTTTACATAGCAACCTTAGACATTTCATGCAACTCACCAATTCACCAGGAATGAAGAGGTTTCCTGTAACCTGCGCAGTCCTCTGTCTTTGAATTCTCCTTAGAAGACCTGCCCTTATATATCTCTCCTAACCTGGAATTCAAAGCCCCTCCCACCCTTTGGCTCCTCCTACTTGCAATATTCAAATCCATTATTCTCTCCCACCCTTTGATGCTACTCCAGGTGTAGCCTCATTTTATAGAACCCATGAATTTAAATTTTTTGGTTTGTAATCCTTTATTTCTTTACATTTTATATTTTACTTTTATTACTTCCCAGTTCAGCTGTTACGTTCCTCCCAGACCTCCCTCCCACAATTTTTCATCACATTCCTAATCCCATGTCTCCAAGAGAATGCCTTCCACACCAGGCCTTTGGTCTGGTTTAAATAATTTAATGTGTGTAGCCATCTTACTTTTGTTTCTGTCTGGTTTTTAAGGTATAAATATGTTCTGCATGTCTTGGTTATATAGTTTTGACTGGGAGAGCATTGAATCTGTAGTTTGCTTTTGGCAAGGTGGCCATTTTTACTACCTTAATTCTGCCAATCCATGATCATGAAAGAGATCTTTCCATATTCTGAGATCTGCTTTGATTTCTTTCTTCAGAGACTTGATATTTTTGTTATACAAATTTTTCACTTGCATACTTAGAGTGACACCAAGATATGTAATGTTATTTGTGACTATGGTAAAGGGTGTCATTACCCTATTTTCTTTCTCAGCTTATTTATCCTTTGAGTAGAGGAAGGCTACTGATTTGATTGAGTTAATTTTACATCCAGCCACATGGCAGAAATTGTTTCTCAGTTGTAGGAGTTCTCTAGTGTTGTTTTATTGGGTTGCATAAGTATACTATCATATCATCTGCAAATAGTGATGTTTTGACTACCTCCTTTCCAGTTTGTAACATTTTGACAAGTGTTACAAACTGTACCTCCTTTTGTTCTCTAAATGCTCTAGATAGATCTTCAAGTACTATATTGAATAAATAGGGAAAGAGTGGGCAACATTTTCTGGACCATAATTTTAGTAGGATTACTTCAAATTTCCTCTATTTAGTTTGATGTTGGCTTCTGGTTTGCTGTATATTGCTTTTACTATGTTTTGGTATAGGCCTTGAATTCCTGATCATTCCAAGACTTTTAACATGAAGGGATAGTGAATTTTGTCAAATGCTTTCTCAGCATCTAACTAAATGATCTTGTGGGGTATTTTTTTTTCGAGTTTCTTTATGTAGTGGATTACATTGAAAGATTTCTATATATTGAAGCACACTTGCATTGCTGTGATGAAGCCTCTTTGATCCTGGTGAATTACTGTTTTGATGTGTTCTTGGATTCGGTCAGCAAGAATTTTATTGAGTAGTTTTGGATCACTGTTCTCAAGGGAAATTGGTCTGGAATTCTCTTTCCTTGTTTAATCTTTGTTTGGTTTATGTATAAGCAATACTGTGGCTTCATATAATGAATTGTGAAGGATACCTCGGGTTTCTGATTTGTGGAATAGTTTGAAAAGTATCTGTAGTAGGTCTTCTTTGAAGAACTGATAGAATTCCCAACAAACACATCTGGTCCTGTGTTTTTGTTGTTGTTGTTGTTGTTGTTGTTGTTGTTGTTGTTGTTTTTGGTGGTGGTGGTGGTGGTTGTGGTTGTGGTGGTGATGGTGGTGTTTTGGGAAGACTGTTAATAACTAAATCTATTTCCTCACGTGTTATGGGACTATTTTGATGGTTTATCTGATCAGGTTTTAACATTGGCAGCTGGCATGGTTCTACAAAACTGTCCATTTCATCCAGATTTCCCAATTTTGTTGAGTATAAGCTTTTGTAGTAGGATCTGATGATATTTGGAATTTCTGCAGTTTCTGTTGTTATATCTCCCTTTTCATTCCAATTTTATTAATTTGCGTGTTTCCTCTATTCCTTCTTGTTAGTCTGCTAAGTGTTTATCTATCTTGTTGATTTTCTCAAAGAACCAACTCTTGGTTTTGTTGATTCTTTGTATAACTCTTTTTGTTTCTACTTTGTTGATTTTGGCCTTGAATTTGTTTATTCCCTGCCATGTATTCCTCTTGGATGTATTTGTTTCATTTGGTTGTAGAGCTTTCAGATGTTCTGTCAAGCTGCTAATGTAAGCTCTCTCCATTTCCTTGTTGGAGGCACTTAATTATATGAGTTTTTCTCTTAGCACATATGACTATTGACAGCTTTTCAGGATTTCTAGTTGCAACTGCTTTAAGAGGAGAACCTTCTAGAAAGTTTATTGTTCATTGTTTACAGGCTTTTACTGCTAAGGGACTGCCTAAAGTTGGCAAGACAGATAATGGGCCTGCATACACTGGAAACAGCTTTGAACAATTTTGCAAGGAATTTGGAATTGAACATAAAACTGAAATTCCTCATGATCCAATGGGACAAGGAATTGTTGAATGTATCTGAAAAATTAGCTTTAGAAAACAAAACAGGGTGAGTTTTAACTTCCAAGGTCACCAAAAGCACATCTCGCTTTTGCATTATTTGTTTTATTGTTTTGTAAACTGATGCTAAAGGTCAGTCTGCAGCAGATCATCGCTGGCATCCAGACACTTCCACCTCATATGCCATGGTTAAATGTTGAGATCCTTTAACTAATACTTTGGAATGGCCCCAACCCTGTTTTAATACGGGAATGAGATCCTGTTTGTGTTTTTTCACATAAAGGAATTGGAGATCAATGACTACTGAAAAGATTGTTTCGCCAAGTGGACACAGATCCTGAGCCTTCTAATGATTATGATACTAATGATGAAGGCATCTCAGGATCCCTATGAGCCATCTAAATTAACCTGAAGTGTAGTCTTTGCCCTTACTGGATAGCAGGTGTTTTCTATCAATTCTCAAAGCCACCCTCCTTACACCAGAAGGCTTGATCTTGTTTGGATCTTTGTCAGCTCCCAGTTTAGGCACTTAACTAAGCAATTACCCCTTGGAGGTTCACTTGAGTATGATGGAAAAGAGTCCTGCTCCACAAATCCTTGGTCATGTGAACGTTTTATCTGAAAGGTGGGATGTAGACATCCAGTGCTTAGAGGCCATTTAAGCATTTGTTCTTTTCACATGTGTCCTTGAGATGGCAGGACTAGATCCCATGGCCATAGTTGGGTGGTGCAGAAGATTATTTTCTGTGCTGTTTGGAAATGTGAGACCACAAGGAATGTTTACTGGAAGCCCCAAAGAGATTTAATTACAGTTGCTAGGATTTCAACAGGTTCTGGCCTTTCTAGTTCTAGTTATAACGGCAATGGACATTGTTTCTTCAGGGTTTTAGTTGTGCCAAAGCTGCGCTGTCTGGAACCTGGAAAGGAGTAGCATCCTTGGTTAGTTTTCTCTGTAACCCAATTCCAGTGTCTGGAAAAAATGTTAGAGAAGGCTGGATTAAGGGAAGGACTTGGACACTTTGGCTTTATAAGGAAGATTATGGACTACTTGTTTCTTTGTTTGTTTGTTTGTTTGTTTATTTGTTTGTTTGTGACAGGGTTTCTCTGTGTAGCCCTGGCAGTCCTGGAACCTACCCTGCAAACCTGGGTGGCCTCAGAAAACTCAGCAATCTGCCTGCCTCTGCCTCCCAATGACAGGGATTAAATGAGTGTACCACCCAGGAGGGGCCCTCTCCCCTTGATCACTAATTGAAAAAATACCCCACAGCTGAATCTCATGGAGGCATTTCCCCAACTGAAGCTCCTTTCTCTGTGAAAGAATGTGTCAAGTTCACACACTAACCCATCCAGTACAACATGTAAAAATGAAGTAAGGCTGGGCATCATAACAGAGCCTTTCATTCCCATTACCTGCAAAGCAAATGGATGAGGATCTCCATTTGTGGAAGGTAGTCTTGTTTACATAAGCACTTCCAGGAGAGTTAGAACTATGTACAAAGGCCCTATGTTATGAAATCAAAAATAATGCCAGGAGGTGGTGGCACATGCCTTCAATCCCAGCACTTGGGAGCCAGAGGCAGAGAGATTTCTTAATTCAAGGCCAGCCTGGTCTACAGATTGATTGCCAGGACAGCCAGTGTTACACAGAGAAACGCTGTCTCCAAAAACAAAACAAAAAAATCCAAAATAAAATAAGATGAATAAATCTTTGTAATGGAAAAACAAAACAACTGTCATTGTACTAGCTGTTCTGCCAAGAGTAATTATAAAAATTCCTTTCAGAAAATAATTAACACTATTTTACCAACAATCTGATTTAATACTCCCTAATGAATATTTACTTCGGGTGACATCATCACTCTTCATATCACTGGATATTCTGGAATAGTCTCAAACTCACTCAGAGTTTGACTCTGCCTCCAAATACTGACCATAAAGGCATGTAACACCACTCCTGGATTAATTTTTCTAAACAGGCTTTGGGAACAAAGAACAGGATGCCCTGGAGAATAGAATCCTTCCATCACAATTCATGGCATTAAAAGTGAGCCCTTCCAGCCTGACGGGGGTGGTGCACTCCTTTATTCCCAAAACTTGGAAGGCAGAGGCAGGCAGATTTCTCAGTTCCAGGCCAGTCTGGCCTAAAGACTGAGTTCCAGGGCAGCCAGAGCTACACAGAGAAAAACTGTCTCAAAAAACAACAACAACAAAAGTGAGCCCTACCACACCCACCTTAATTCATTTTCTACATGTTCATTTGCATTTTGTTCAGTTTTCTGTGAGTGTTCATGTCTCATGTGTGAGGTCCCTGTGCCTCAAAAAGGGATTCAGAGCCCCTGCGTCTGGAGTTGTAGCATATATGGGATTCCAGACCAATTAGGAACCAAATTTCAAGAATCAAGATCAACAAGCAATCTTTTCTTTTGTTGTAAATGTAGGTGTATACATGAACACGTGTCAGTAATGTGCAAGCATGCCTGGAACCCTACAGACAGAAGGAGGGCTAAGACTCCAAAGGAATACAATTCCCAATGGATGGTTCTGAGCCACATAGTTGAGGTAGGGAACTAAACCAGGCTTTCCTGATGAAGCAACTATTGCTTTGACTCACTGAGCCATCACTCCATCTCCACAATAAGTAACCCTCAGTTAAATCCAGCTCTAGTTCCATAATGCTAAGAGTTTTGATATTTTGCAATGGTATGTAGTAGAAGAGATCACATTCAATTAAATTCAAGTTAGATATGGTGGTGCACTCCTTAAGCCCAACACTTGGAACACCAAAGCAGGTAGATCTCTGTGAGTTCCAGACCAGCCTTGACTACAGAGTAAGTCACAGGACTACCATGGCTGTTACAGAATAAAAAACTGTCTCAAATAAAAGAGACAGATCAAACTGTACTCAAGAAAGCACTTTTATAAATGCAAATCAAAACAACCCTGAGATTTCACCTTAAACCAGTAAGAATGGCTAAGATTAAAAATTCAGGAGAAGCAGATGTAGGCGAGGATGTGGAGAAAGAGGAACACTCCTCCACTGCTTGTGGGGTTGCAAATTGGTACAACCACTCTAGAAATCAGTCTGGCAGTTCCTCAGAAAACTGGGCACCTCACTTCCAGAAGATCCTGCTATACCACTCCTGGGCATATACCCAGAAGATTTCCCCAGCATGTAATAAGGATACATGTTCCACTATGTTCATAGCAGCCCTATTTATAATTGCCAGAAGCTGGAAAGAACCCAGGTATCCCTCAACAGAAGAGTGGATGCAAAAAAATGTGGTATATATACACAGTGGAGTACTATTCAGCCATTAGAAACAATGCATTCATGAAATTCTTATGCAAATGGATGGAGCTGGAGAACTTCATACTAAGTGAGGTAACCCAGACTCAAAAAATGAATCATGGTATGCACTCACTAATAAGTGGATATTAACCTAGAAAACTCGAATACCAAAAACATAATCCACACATCAAATGAGGTACAAGAAGAACAGAGGAGTGGCCCCCAGTTCTGGAAAGACTCAGTCAAGCATTATAGCACAAACCAGAACAGGGAATTGGGAAGGGGTGGGGGGGGGAGAACAGGGGGAGGGAAGGGGGCTGATGGGACGATCGGGGTTTGGGGGTCTAGAAAAGGGGAAATCATTTGAAATGTAAATGAAAATATATCGAATAAAGAAAAGAAAGTACTTTTATTTAAAGAAAAATTAACTGCACATTAGTTAGGAAAAGAAACTGAGAGTAACAGACTCATTTGGCACACACCTATAAAATCAGCAGAGTGGATGTTGGAGAAGAATGGCAAAACCTGGGGACCAGCCCTCTTGGGAGCTCTCACAGACTCAGTAGCCAACAAAAGATCACACACACACACACACACACACACACACACACACACACACACACATGGGTTGAACTTAGGCCCCCATAATATATTTAGCAGATGTGCACCTCAGTCTTCATGTGGGTCCCCCAATAACTAGATTGGAAGCTAATGGCTGTCTCTGGAGCCATTCTTCTACCTAGGCTGCCTTGAGTGGCCTCAAAAGGAGAGGATGCACCTGATCCTGCAGAGACTTGATGCATTAGGTTCAAGGTAGACCCATGGGGAAACCCTATGAGAGAAAGGGAATAGAGTAGTGACTGTCAGGTAATGTTGAGATGTAGGTAGTGTTGAGAACATAAAATGGATGTATTTATTAATGGGAAACACTGCCTCGAGAAAGATGAAGGAGAAACTGAGGCAATTTCCAATTAATTGCCAGCACAAATTGTAAACCATCCTATGGGCAAGAACCAACCCCTGACACTATCAATGATACTCTGTTATGTTTGTCAATGGGAAACTTGCATAACTATGCTATGCTCATTGTTATACTCCTGGAGAACTGGCTAGCCCAATTTTAATCTGATGCCTGCCATTCAGCAACCAATGAGACCTAAAGCAGAGGCACATAGGCAGAAATATAGGCAGAGCCACGGAAGCGCCACAGAACAGGTAAAATACTGCAGTAGTTAGAGCAGTTGAAAATACCAAGAAAACACAGCCCACCGGATCAAATAAGCTAGGCTTACAGAGATTTACAGACATGGAAGCAACAATCAGGCAGTTTGTATAGGTCTGACCAAGGTCCCTACATATGTGGTCCTGTAGCTTGGAGTGCCTGTCTTTGTCACTGAGGTAGATTTCTATGTAGCAAAATGCTGGATCCTGTTTTCAAATCCAGTCTGTTAGTCTATGTTTTTATTGGTAAATTATGTTCATTGAGATTAAGAGATATTAAGGAAAAGTGATTGTTGCTCCCGGTTATTTTTGATGTAATGTTTATGTTTGAGTGCTTCTCCTCTTTTGGATGTGTTGAAAGATTATTACTTCCTTTTTCTAAGGTGTAGTTTCCCTCCTTGTGCTGGCATTTTATATTATCCTTTGTAGGGCTAGATTTGTGGAAAGATAATGGGCAAATTTTGTTGTATCGTGGAATATCTTAGATTTTCCATATATGGTGATAAGAGTTTTGGTGGGTATAGTAGTCTGGGCTAGCATTTGTTTTCTCTTATGATCTGTATGAGATCTGCACAAGATCTCCTTGTTTGCATGGTCTCTGGTGAGAAGTCTCCTGTAATTCTGATAAGTTTTCCTTTCCATTACAGGTTTGAATGGTCTTTCTTTGTCAAGTGCATATCTGTTCTTGTCCAGTCTGTTTGGATTTCTGTAGGCTTCTTGAATGGTCACAGGCATCTCTCTCTTTATGTCAGGGAAGTTTTCTTCTACAATTTTGTTGAAGTTATTTACTGGTCAATTAAGTTGTAAATCTTTATGCTCCTCTATACCTATAGTCCTTAGGTTTGCTCTTCTCATTGTGGTCTGGATTTCCTGAATGTTTTGGGTTACACGGTTTCTGCATTTTGCATTTTCCTTGATGGTTGAGTCAATGCTTTCTATGGTATCTTCAGCATCTGAGATTCCTTCATCTAACTCTTCTATTCTGTTGCTGATGCTTGTTTCTATGACTCTTGAATTCTTACCAAGGTTTTCTATCTCCAGAGTTGTATCCCTTTGTGATTTCTTTGTTTTTTCTAGTTCCACTATTAGATCCTGTATGGTTTTGTTCAATTCCTTCACCTGTTTTTTTTTGTTTCTTTGGTTTGTGTATGTGTGTGTGTGTGTGTGTGTGTGTGTGTGTGTGTGTGTGTTTTCCTGTAATTCCTTAAGAAAGTTTTGTGTTTTCTCTTTAAGGGCTTCTACCTGTTGACAAATGTTCTCCTGTTTGTATTTAAGGGAACTATTTATGTCCTCTCTGACGTCCTATATCAGCATCATGAGATGTAATTTTAAATCCAGATCTTGTTTTTCTGGTGTGTTGGGGTATCCAGGACTTGCTGTTGTGGGAGAACTGGGTTCGCATGGTTCCATGTTGACTTGGTTTGTTGCCAGTGTTCTTGCATTTGATTTTTGCCATCTGGTTATCTCTGGTGCTAGCTGGTCTTGATGTCTCTGACTGTGGTTTAACTGTCCTGCTAGCCTATGTATCTGAACTCCAGGGAGACCCATTCTCTCTAGGAGGAGTTTATGTATGCAGAGCTGGGATAATGTGTGAGCTCAGGTGTACATAAATAAATCAAAAGTATCCTGTCACCAGCTGATTCTTGATTCCTGTGTCCTGATGGTTCTTAGCAGGTCCCACTTTGTCCAGAAATTTGAGAATGGTGGTGGCCTCACCTTTGGACACAGATTGGTAGGCACTCCTGAAAGACTAGCTTCCTTGTGGTGGTATTTCTATATGTAATTCTGTGGCCCAGCATCTTATCTGGATGCAGACAAAAATCAGAAGTCTTCTGTCCCAGGCTGATCCTGGGTACCTGTGTTCTCAGGATTTTGGGCTGGTTCCTCTGAGCAGCAGGGGTGGTCCTCCCTGTGCTCTCAAACCTCTCTGCACTCCTGTGTGGTTAGCTATCTCCCTGATTAACCAGGATATGGCACTCTGTGGGAGAGGATCGTCCCCAGCTGGAGATAGAAACCAAACGCTTCCTGCCTGGGAGTACTTGACATGATCCTCTGAGCAACAGGGATTCTCCTAGCTGTGCTCTCTGGCTTCTCCACACTTCTGTGTGTCTGCTATCTCTGTGCATCACCTGGATATTTGCTTTATCGTTAGAAGTGTTAAAATCTCATCCATCGTGAAGGATAATTCTGCTACCAGTAATAGCCTTCTAACTGACAACCACATCTGTGAGATCAAGGGACAGAATGTCAGTGGCTTGAAGGATGCTCAGACTGCAGATAGACTGTCAAAAGCTGGGACTGTGGTTACCCTCACGATCATGCCTGCTTTTATCTGGGAACATTATTAAACGGATAGCTCCCAGCATTATGAAAAGCATGATGGTTCACTCCAGTCCTGAACTTTCAATGCCTTGTACAGTGAATCACATCACAGCTGAATGTTTCCAGCTTTCCTCTTTGCCTACTTCTCTATTTCTCACATGATGCTTTCCTGGAACCTGAGGGAATATGGTGCTTGGAAGCCTTTCTATTTTCTATCATAGCTGGGAACCTCACTCTATTTCATATCAGCTTCTGATTTGAAGATAGATGTGTAGCCTTAGCCAGGTTCTAGAGATGTAAAACACTCAAAGTTTTACTTACATTCCTAGATTTGGTTCTTTACTGGGAACCTGATGTGTTTATATAAGCCATGGTTATTAGGATAAATGGTGTAGGCTTAGCTTTCCCTGAGAACTGGTCAGCTTTCTCCTAGAACAAAGCACGGTGTTAGTCATGTGTTTCAGTTCTGTGGCATACTTTGAATTTAGTACATCAGCATAGTACATTGCCTTTGATAGTTATTTTTTAAGTTTTCTCTGTGTGGGTATGTAAAATCCAATTAATCAACACTGTTTTCATTCCAGAGAAGCATTATACAGTTGTGTGTACATTGCAAGACACTGTAATGATTGTCATTAAATCTTAATGACCTTCACATCATATGCTTCAATTGTCACCTTAAATATAATAAGCATTTAGTATAAAAGCCAAAATAGAATTATTGCTGCCTTCTGAAACCTGAAGTGTTACCTCTCTATTAAACTGCTATATGCTATATCTGATCAGCTTACTGGTAAAGCTGAGGTGCCTAGTCATATCAAGATTTTCTAGTCACTGTACAAAGAAAATGCCTAAGAGCTGCCCTATTGCTTTCTGAGAAAACAAAGTGCTGTATATTTCATGTGTAAGTTGTTATACTCAATAACGTTTTGGGTCTCTTATTTACTTAGAGAATAATTTGGTAATATCTAAATTAGGGTTTGAATCCTAATATTATGTAACTTTAGCTAAGTTGGCATGGTTTTAGGTGTTTACCTAGTCGTCTTAATTTGTTCCACTTTCTGAATCCTTAATGTAAACAAAAATGGCAAGGACACTTTATCCTGATTTATTTCTTTCTGAATTAGTTAATCTCCTATTCTATTATAGTATGTGATACTATCGTAATAAAGGTAAAAAACGTTAAAAAATATTAGGGGAAAACTTTACCTAATGTGTTGGGTGAAGAACTATAGGTCAGTGGGACATATGCAGTAGTGACTGGAATGTAAATGGATAATATATGTAATAAAATAATTTTCAGGAACTATTTCTCCTTTTATTTCATGAGAACATAATGTAACAATGAAGAATGAATATTTACAGTTGCTTTGAAACAACCCCTCTATATAAACCACAGTGGTACACAACGTCTACAGAAAGGCCTGGTTAATTCCCACAAATACTGAGATGAAGGGTGTACATAACACACTTCTTCATGACTATAAATGTCTGGAATGGTCAAGGAGCTGAGAGAAGTAAGTTGGATTTGGGGTGTAATCCAGAGTAAGCCAGTCCTCGGATTTGTCAAAGTCGTCAAGGATTCTTTGCCAGAGTTCCTCTGCAGATGGACCTGAACCTCGAGCCTCCTCTGGGCAATGGGTGGCAGCTTCTAGGACATCTGTAGATTCAGTCACTGGAGTAAGCCAGTCCTCGGGTATGTCAAAGTCGTCAATGATTCTTTGCCAGAGTTCCTCTGCAGATGGACCTGAACCTTGAGCCTCCTCTGGGCAATGGGTGGCAGCTTCTAGGACATCTGTAGATTCAGTCACTGGAGTAAGCCAGTCCTCGGATTTCTCCAAGTCGTCAAGGATTCTTTGCCAGAGTTCCTCTGCAGATGGACCTGAACCTTGAGCCTCCTCTGGGCAATGGGTGGCAGCTTCTAGGACATCTGTAGATTCAGTCACTGCTAGATCAGTCTGGGCTTCAACTGCTGCTGATTGACCAGAATCCCAATCTATAATGGGAGCATGGCCAACAAGCAGATCTTCCTGCTGACTACACCTGTCTGCATCACTGGCCTGATAATGATGCAGAGAAGATTCCTGGATGCAGATGAGTTTGGGAATGGAAACCTCACTAAATGTGCCTGAACACTTGGGCTCTCCATTCTCAGCAGCAACAAGAGGTATGGAACCAGGAAAGTGGGTTGATTCAAAAACTGGTTTTGAACTTCCATTGGTCTCTGGCAAAGCTTCTGTAATATTCTGGAGAGCCATCCGCTTGTACTTAGCTCGGCTGTTCTTAAACCAGATCTGGAAAAGAAAGAAGATATCAGAAGAATGCCTGTTGTCCCCTAACAGGACCACAAGGTGAAGATTTTGGATAAAAGGTGTTTGTATAGCAATGATTCACATGTCAGAAACAAAGAAGCAGGAAACTCAAGATGGCTAAGATATTATAATAAAGTAGATTGTGTATGACCAGACAACATTAGACTGGGGAGATTGAGCCAGTGTGTCCTGTATTTTAGCAGGAGCTCTGGTGATTAGATTTCTGAGACCCTGCATGGAAACAATGCTATTCTATATTGCTACCAGGTTGATAAAAATTTGAGTCCCAGCATTTGATTCATAAATATCCACCACCTAAAACTGTCATCACTGCCCTAAGCATTTAAGAACAAAATTAAAGTTTCTGATGGGAAAGTGTAGATTTTTGCTGTTGGATTGAGGGAAAAGAGAGGGGCAGACCTTGATGTCCCTCGCTGTCACACCAACTAACTCTGCCAGCTTCACACATTGATCCTGGTTTGGGTACTGACACTTATCAAAATGTTCTTGCAGCAGGTGCTTTTGTTTTTTGGAGTACACAATGCGTTCCTTCCGCACCTTTCTTGAAGTCACAGGGCCAGATTGATGGTCACCATATTTCTCTGACAGTACCACAGATCCTATGAGAACATGGAAACAAGATTTCAATTATGTATTTGATAACTTAGACGCCCTGAGGGTTTTTTCAAAGTAGGTAAACCTGGGCCCAGTACAGGATCTAGTTGCATTTGGATACCTGATTTTCTTGATGGTCCTTGGAACTCTTGCTGATGTAGGTCCCTTTCAGGGACTGAAAGACTTGATTGCATTGGATTTGTTGGGGTCAATATGGGACTGTAATGAACTTGAAAGGGTAAGTTCCTTGCAGTCTCTTGAAGCCTTTGGGGTCTGGTTTCTATGGGTGCACTTGAAGGCATTTGGAATTTTGGATACAAGGAGGGACCTTCAGCCCTATGTGTGTTCCGAACCTATTGGAATATGTTCTGGAGAATCTAGTAAAAGAAAACACGTCAAAAAACGTACAGAGAGCACTGATTTACCCATCCTGCCTACCCAGCATTTGGTTTGGACTGTTACAGAGCAGGAATCAGACAGGAGCTTCATTCTTTCTGAACAACTGCCTGTGTTTCCAAATCTTACAAGTATTCTCAGTATTGAAATAAATATGCACTTGGCTCCAGTATTAACAAGAGGTTGCCAGTCCAGGTAAGCTGGCAATTGAATGTTCATTTCCAATGTTTAAATTTTCCATATCCTACACTTCTGGCTGTGAAATTTTGTTGGGACAGACTACTAGCTAGTCTGCCTCTGCCCATGAAAATAAAAGCCTGAAGGCTTCACAGGATTTCTGTGGCATGCAGGGCAACTGACACAAAAGTCAAATCACAAACCCAGGAATTCTGCAAACAGAGTAAATGGACAACTGACACCAAAGTCTGAAGACCTCCCAGGGGCACTGCAGCATGCAGAGAAACTGAATCGACAGTCTGAAAGCCTGTCGGGAATTCTTTTGCATGCAACGAAACAAAACCTACAGTACCTATGCTTCCCTGGTTAACAGCTAAACATAGGGCAACAGCTTGACAAATCCTCTCAAGAGTAAACAGTATGAAGGCATCCCAGTAGATGTGTCACAGCCAGGGCAACATATCTCCAGCTTCTCTGCCTCTCTAAAGAACCCACAATTCAAAGGTCTTCAAGAAGGCCTCCCTGAAGACACACGGCCACCAGGGCAACAAGTCACCAGTGTACATGCCCCTCTGAAGGTTCCCCAGTCAGAAGATCCCACAGGAGGTTTGCCACATCCAAGGCAACTGGCCTACCATGAGACTTGAGTCAACCTAGGGACAAAAAAGAAAACTCCCAAACAGAAACACCCCAACCAGAAAAAAACTCCCTATAACCATATGACAAGAGGCAAGAAAAAGACCATGAGAAACAGAAGCCAGTAAACTTTGGCATTATCAGAAACTACTTCTCCCACCACAGCAAGCCCTGGATAGACAAATGCACTTGAAAGTCAGGAAGATGACCTAAAATCTTATCTTAATGATAATAGAATCCTTTTAAAGAGATATAAATAACTCACATAAAGAAATATAAGAAAACGCAAGTGAACAGGTAGAAGCACTTAGAGAGGAAACACATAAATCCCATAAGCAATACAGGAAGATACAATCAAAAAAGTGAAAGTTTTTATTAATGCAGTCCAAGACCTAGAATTAGAAGTAGATATAACAAAGACAAATATAGGCAACCCTGGAAATTGAAAACCAAGGAATGAGATCTGGGATAATTAATCATTACCAGGAGAATACAAGAGATAGAAGAAAGAAAGCAGCAGTCTCAACTAACCTGGACCCCCCAAGATCTCTCAGAAACTAGGCAACCACCAATTAAGCGTACACCAGCTGATATGAGGCCCCCAACACATACTCAGCAGAAAACTGTGGGACTGTACTCCCTCAGAAAAGATGTACCTATCCCTAAAAAGACTGGAGGCCCGAAGTGGGCAGGGAGTTCTTATAGGTAGGGGGTGGGTTGAAGACATTCTCCCTGAGAAGGAAACTAGACTTACAGGATGTGGAACTTTCCGTGGGAGGACCAGAAGGGGGATAAAATCTGGATTGTAAAAAAGATTAAATATTTTTTAAACAAAGGAATATTATCATAATTGGAAAAACATGATCCCAGTTTCTCCTCCTTGCAGTATGACACCCTGTGACAAAATAAAGAATCAAGGGCAATGGAACATGTGCCATTTCCATGGACCCTTTCCACTCCCGTATTCTAAACAAGAGCATTGATGATCTAATTACTCTGGATGTCAGAAGGCACATACACCTAAGCCAGATCCCCTGATATTGAAGTGCTATACCAAGGACTTAGCCTTAATTGAATCTCCCTATCAAGAACCCTCCCACAGGCTCCTCCTTTCATCCTCTAGAATCCAGCAGCTATACACACCCTGTTGTAACATCCAGTCTGTAGCCATAACTTAATATCTAACGGAAATATGGCCAGATCACAGACTTTTTTTGTACTCTTTTCTTTTGTGACTGAGTTTCGCTAAATGAACTATGCTGTATGTGAGTCAAACAGAACACAAGGCTGAAACAGAATTCAGAAGGATCAGCCTAACTGTTACTTCCCAAGCAGGGCTAAGACTAAAGGTGTGTAACAAAGAACTGAGCCATCCTGTAGGATTTCCTCCTAACATGGGCTCCATCGAGAAAATAAAAATTTTCCTTACTCTCTAGGAGCAATCTCAAAAAATGCGTCTCTTCTCATCCTGCTGCCAAGAGGACATGCACGTTTCCGGCCACCACTAACACCTATTTATTTCTCCAAACTTTCTCTTCTGAGACTGGGGCAGGTTCCATGTGCATGCCCCTGACTTCCTGATTAACACTATACATGCAAGCCAGGGCTCACAATTACAAAAACCCACTTGCCATTAGTTTCCGAGTCCTGGGATTAAAGGTGTGGTCCATGCATCCAAAATGGTTACAGATTTTAGATGAAGGAGGGCCTGCTCAGCCAAACACCATCCAAGATGTCACACTTTTGAGTCAGAATGCCACTACTATGCCTTATCTATGCAATCTGGAACCTCAATTGGTCCCAAGGTCACTTGAGATCCCATTGTCAGTTCTTTCCTTTGTCCTATAGACAGGCCTCACTATCTATTGATCCAGGCTTTCTCAACAGCCCAGGATTCAATCTTGTGCTTAGAATGAAGAATAGAGCCCCTTGAGGTCTCTTGAAAGCTCATCCATAGAGTGCCCCGATCAGGGCAAATCACTGCTCTGCACTGTTCACATTTATGGGATAGACTTGAACCATCTACTAAATTTTAATAACATCTTCTGCATGTATACAGGGCATATTTTATACTTCACCAATCAAACACCCATACAGGCTAAAAAAATCACCAAAAATCCTCCTCCACTGTCTCCCAAATTTTCCCCAACTTGATATCCCCTTTACATAGCAACCTTAGACATTTCATGCAACTCACCAATTCACCAGGAATGAAGAGGTTTCCTGTAACCTGCGCAGTCCTCTGTCTTTGAATTCTCCTTAGAAGACCTGCCCTTATATATCTCTCCTAACCTGGAATTCAAAGCCCCTCCCACCCTTTGGCTCCTCCCACTTGCAATATTCAAATCCATTATTCTCTCCCACCCTTTGATGCTACTCCAGGTGTAGCCTCATTTTATAGAACCCATGAATTTAAATTTTTTGGTTTGTAATCCTTTATTTCTTTACATTTTATATTTTACTTTTATTACTTCCCAGTTCAGCTGTTACTTTCCTCCCAGACCTCCCTCCCACAATTTTTCATCACATTCCTAATCCCATGTCTCCAAGAGAATGCCTTCCACACCAGGCCTTTGGTCTGGTTTAAATAATTTAATGTGTGTAGCCATCTTACTTTTGTTTCTGTCTGGTTTTTAAGGTATAAATATGTTCTGCATGTCTTGGTTATATAGTTTTGACTGGGAGTGCATTGAATCTGTAGTTTGCTTTTGGCAAGGTGGCCATTTTTACTACCTTAATTCTGCCAATCCATGATCATGAAAGAGATCTTTCCATATTCTGAGATCTGCTTTGATTTCTTTCTTCAGAGACTTGAAATTCTTGTCATAGAAATTTTTCCCTTGCATACTTAGAGTGACACCAAGATATGTAATGTTATTTGTGACTATGGTAAAGGGTGTCATTACCCTATTTTCTTTCTCAGCTTATTTATCCTTTGAGTAGAGGAAGGCTACTGATTTGATTGAGTTAATTTTACATCCAGCCACATGGCAGAAATTGTTTCTCAGTTGTAGGAGTTCTCTAGTGTTGTTTTACTGGGTTGCATATGTATACTATTATATCATCTGCAAATAGTGATGTTTTGACTACCTCCTTTCCAGTTTGTAACATTTTGACAAGTGTTACAAACTGTACCTCCTTTTGTTCTCTAAATGCTCTAGATAGATCTTCAAGTACTATATTGAATAAATAGGGAAAGAGTGGGCAACATTTTCTGGACCATAATTTTAGTAGGATTACTTCAAATTTCCTCTATTTAGTTTGATGTTGGCTTCTGGTTTGCTGTATATTGCTTTTACTATGTTTTGGTATAGGCCTTGAATTCCTGATAATTCCAAGACTTTTAACATGAAGGGATAGTGATTTTTGTCAAATGCTTTCTCAGCATCTAACTAAATGATCTTGTGGGGTATTTTTTTTTCGAGTTTCTTTAAGGAATGGATTACATTGAAAGATTTCTATATATTGAACCACACTTGCATTGCTGGGATAAAGCCTATTGGATCCTGGTGAATTACTGTTTTGATGTGTTCTTGGATTCGGTCAGCAAGAATTTTATTGAGTAGTTTTGGATCACTGTTCTCAAGGGAAATTGGTCTGGAATTCTCTTTCCTTGTTTAATCTTTGTTTGGTTTATGTATAAGCAATACTGTGGCTTCATATAATGAATTGGGAAGGATACCTCGGGTTTCTGATTTGTGGAATAGTTTGAAAAGTATCCGTAGTAGGTCTTCTTTGAAGAACTGATAGAATTCCCAACAAACACATCTGGTCCTGTGTTTTTGTTGTTGTTGTTGTTGTTGTTGTTGTTGTTGTTGTTGTTTTTGGTGGTGGTGGTGGTGGTGGTG
The DNA here is from genome assembly GCF_947179515.1 of Apodemus sylvaticus. Lineage (NCBI taxonomy): Eukaryota > Metazoa > Chordata > Mammalia > Rodentia > Muridae > Apodemus > Apodemus sylvaticus. The sequence goes on along the minus strand of NC_067472.1, from coordinate 196,298,873 downwards.
GTTGTGGTTGTGGTGGTGATGGTGGTGTTTTGGGAAGACTGTTAATAACTGAATCTATTTCCTCACGTGTTATGGGACTATTTTGATGGTTTATCTGATCAGGTTTTAACATTGGCAGCTGGCATGTGTCTACAAAACTGTCCATTTCATCCAGATTTCCCAATTTTGTTGAGTATAAGCTTTTGTAGTAGGATCTGATGATATTTGGAATTTCTGCAGTTTCTGTTGTTATATCTCCCTTTTCATTCCAATTTTATTAATTTGCGTGTTTCCTCTATTCCTTCTTGTTAGTCTGCTAAGTGTTTATCTATCTTGTTGATTTTCTCAAAGAACCAACTCTTGGTTTTGTTGATTCTTTGTATAATTCTTTTTGTTTCTACTTTGTTGATTTTGGCTTTGAATTTGTTTATTCCCTGCCATGTATTCCTCTTGGATGTATTTGTTTCATTTGGTTGTAGAGCTTTCAGATGTTCTGTCATGCTGCTAATGTAAGCTCTCTCCATTTCCTTGTTGGAGGCACTTAACTATATGAGTTTTTCTCTTAGCACATATGACTATTGACAGCTTTTCAGGATTTCTAGTTGCAACTGCTTTAAGAGGAGAACCTTCTAGAAAGTTTATTGTTCATTGTTTACAGGCTTTTACTGCTAAGGGACTGCCTAAAGTTGGCAAGACAGATAATGGGACTGCATACACTGGAAACAGCTTTGAACAATTTTGCAAGGAATTTGGAATTGAACATAAAACTGAAAGTCCTCATGATCCAATGGGACAAGGAATTGTTGAATGTATCTGAAAAATTAGCTTTAGAAAACAAAACAGGGTGAGTTTTAACTTCCAAGGTAACCAAAAGCACATCTCGCTTTTGCATTATTTGTTTTATTGTTTTGTAAACTGATGCTAAAGATCAGTCTGCAGCAGATCATCGCTGGCATCCAGACACTTCCAGCTCATATGCCATGGTTAAATGTTGAGATCCTTTAACTAATACTTTGGAATGGCCCCAACCCTGTTTTAATACGGAATGAGATCCTGTTTGTGTTTTTTCACATAAAGGAATTGGAGATCAATGACTACTGAAAAGATTGTTTCGCCAAGTGGACACATATCCTGAGCCTTCTAATGATTATGATACTAATGATGAAGGCATCTCAGGATCCCTATGAGCCATCTAAATTAACCTGAAGTGTAGTCTTTGCCCTTACTGGATAGCAGGTGTTTTCTATCAATTCTCAAAGCCACCCTCCTTACACCAGGAGGCTTGATCTTGTTTGGATCTTTGTCAGCTCCCAGTTTAGGCACTTAACTAAGCAATTACCCCTTGGAGGTTCACTTGAGTATGATGGAAAAGAGTCCTGCTCCACAAATCCTTGGTCATGTGAAGGTTTTATCTGAAAGGTGGGATGTAGACATCCAGTGCTTAGAGACCATTTAAGCATTTGTTCTTTTCACATGTGTCCTTGAGATGGCAGGACTAGATCCCATGGTCATAGTTGGGTGGTGCAGAAGATTATTTTCTGTGCTGTTTGGAAATGTGAGACCACAAGGAATGTTTACTGGAAGCCCCAAAGAGATTTACATACAGTTGCTAGGATTTCAACAGGTTCTGGCCTATCTAGTTCTAGTTATAACGGCAATGGACATTGTTTCTTCAGGGTTTTAGTTGTGCCAAAGCTGCGTTGTCTGGAACCTGGAAAGGAGTAGCATCCTTGGTTAGTTTTCTCTGTAACCCAATTCCAGTGTCTGGAAAAAATGTTAGAGAAGGCTGTATTAAGGGAAGGACTTGGACACTTTGGCTTTATAAGGAAGATTATAATTATGGACTACTTGTTTGTTTGTTTGTTTGTTTGTTTGTTTGTGACAGGGTTTCTCTGTGTAGCCCTGGCAGTCCTGGAACCTACCCTGCAAACCTGGGTGGCCTCAGAAAACTCAGCAATCTGCCTGCCTCTGCCTCCCAATGACAGGGATTAAATGAGTGTACCACCCAGGAGGGGCCCTCTCCCCTTGATCACTAATTGAGAAAATACCCCACAGCTGAATCTCATGGAGGCATTTCCCCAACTGAAGCTCCTTTCTCTGTGAAAGAATGTGTCAAGTTCACACACTAACCCATCCAGTACAACATGTAAAAATGAAGTAAGGCTGGGCATCATAACAGAGCCTTTCAATCCCATTACCTGCAAAGCAAATGGATGAGGATCTCCATTTGTGGAAGGCAGTCTTGTTTACATAAGCACTTCCAGGAGAGTTAGAACTACGTACAAAGGCCCTATGTTAAGAAATCAAAAATAATGCCAGGAGGTAGTGGCACATGCCTTCAATCCCAGCACTTGGGAGCCAGAGGCAGAGAGATTTCTTAATTCAAGGCCAGCGTGGTCTACAGATTGATTGCCAGGACAGCCAGTGTTACACAGAGAAACCCTGTCTCCAAAAACAAAACAAAAAAATCCAAAATAAAATAAGATGAATAAATCTTTGTAATGGAAAAACAAAACAACTGTCATTGTACTAGCTGTTCTGCCAAGAGTAATTATAAAAATTCCTTTCAGAAAATAATTAACACTATTTTACCTACAATCTGATTTAACACTAACTAATGAATATTTACTTCGGGTGACATCATCACTCTTCATATCACTGGATATTCTGGAATAGTCTCAAACTCACTCAGAGTTTGACTCTGCCTCCAAATACTGACCATAAAGGCATGTAACACCACTCCGGGATTAATTTTTCTAAACAGGCTTTGGGAACAAAGAACAGGATGCCCTGGAGAATAGAATCCTTCCATCACAATTCATGGCATTAAAAGTGAGCCCTTCCAGCCTGACGGGGGTGGTGCACTCCTTTATTCCGAAAACTTGGAAGGCAGAGGCAGGCAGATTTCTCAGTTCCAGGCCAGTCTGGTCTAAAGACTGAGTTCCAGGGCAGCCAGAGCTACACAGAGAAAAACTGTCTCAAAAAACAACAACAACAAAAGTGAGCCCTACCACACCCAACTTAATTCATTTTCTACAAGTTCATTTGCATTTTGTTCAGTTTTCTGTGAGTGTTCATGTCTCATGTGTGCGGTCCCTGTGCCTCAAAAAGGGATTCAGAGCCCCTGCGTCTGGAGTTATAGCATATATGGGATTCCAGACCAATTAGGAACCAAATTTCAAGAATCAAGATCAACAAGCAATCTTTTCTTTTGTTGTAAATGTAGGTGTATACATGAACACGTGTCAGTAATGTGCAAGCATGCCTGGAACCCTACAGACAGAAGGAGGGCTAAGACTCCAAAGGAATACAATTCCCAATGGATGGTTCTGAGCCACATAGTAGAGGTTGGGGACTAAACCAGGCTTTCCTGATGAAGCAACTATTGCTCTGACTCACTGAGCCATCACTCCATCTCCACAATAAGTAACCCTCAGTTAAATCCAGCTCTAGTTCCATAATGCTAAGAGTTTTGATATTTTGCAATGGTGTGTAGTAGAAGAGATCACATTCAATTAAATTCAAGTTAGATATGGTGGTGCACTCCTTAAGCCCAACACTTGGAACACAAAAGCAGGTAGATCTCTGTGAGTTCCAGACCAGCCTTGACTACAGAGTAAGTCACAGGACTACCATGGCTGTTACAGAATAAAAAACTGTCTCAAATAAAAGAGACAGATCAAACTGTACTCAAGAAAGCACTTTTATAAATGCAAATCAAAACAACCCTGAGATTTCACCTTACACCAGTAAGAATGTCTAAGATTAAAAATTCAGAAGAAGCAGATGTAGGCGAGGATGTGGAGAAAGAGGAACACTCCTCCACTGCGTGTGGGGTTGCAAATTGGTACAAGCACTCTAGAAATCAGTCTGGCAGTTCCTCAGAAAACTGGGCACCTCACTTCCAGAAGATCCTGCTATACCACTCCTGGGCATATACCCAGAAGATTTCCCCAGCATGTAATAAGGATACATGTTCCACTATGTTCATAGCAGCCCTATTTATAATTGCCAGAAGCTGGAAAGAACCCAGGTATCCCTCAACAGAAGAGTGGATGCAAAAAAATGTGGTATATATACATAGTGGAGTACTATTCAGCCATTAGAAACAATGAATTCATAAAATTCTTAGGCAAATGGATGGAGCTGGAGAACATCATACTAAGTGAGGTAACCCAGACTCAAAAAATGAATCATGGTATGCACTCACTAATAAGTGGATATTAACCTAGAAAACTGGAACACCAAAAACATAATCCACACATCAAATGAGGTACAAGAAGAACAGAGGAGTGGCCCCCAGTTTTGGAAAGACTCAGTCAAGCATTATAGCACAAACCAGAACAGGGAATTGGGAAGGGGTTGGGGGGGGAGAACAGGGGGAGGGAAGGGGGCTGATGAGACTTTCGGGGTTTGGGGGTCTAGAAAAGGGGAAATCATTTGAAATGTAAATGAAAATATATCAAATAAAGAAAAGAAAGTACTTTTATTTAAAGAAAAATTAACTGCACATTAGTTAGGAAAAGAAACTGAGAGTAACAGACTCATTTGGCACACACCTATAAAATCAGCAGAGTGGATGTTGGAGAAGAATGGCAAAACCTGGGGACCAGCCCTCTTGGGAGCTCTCACAGACTCAGTAGCCAACAAAAGACCACACACACACACACACACACACACACACACACACACACACACATGGGTTGAACTTAGGCCCCCATAATATATTTAGCAGATGTGCACCTCAGTCTTCATGTGGGTCCCCCAATAACTAGATTGGAAGCTAATGGCTGTCTCTGGAGCCATTCTTCTACCTAGGCTGCCTTGAGTGGCCTCAAAAGGAGAGGATGCACCTGATCCTGCAGAGACTTGATGCATTAGGTTCAAGGTAGACCCATGGGGAAACCCTATGAGAGAAAGGGAATAGAGTAGTGACTGTCAGGTAATGTTGAGAGGTAGGTAGTGTTGAGAACATAAAATGGATGTATTTATTAATGGGAAACACTGCCTCGACAAAGATGAAGGAGAAACTGAGGCAATTTCCAATTAATTGCCAGCACAAATTGTAAACCATCCTATGGGCAAGAACCAACCCCTGACACTATCAATGATACTCTGTTATGTTTGTCAATGGGAACCTTACATAACTATGCTATGCTCATTGTTATACTCCTGGAGAACTGGCTAGCCCAATTTTAATCTGATGCCTGCCATTCAGCAACCAATGAGACCTAAAGCAGAGGCACATAGGCAGAAATATAGGCAGAGCCATGGAAGCGCCACAGAACGGGTAAAAGACTGCAGTAGTTAGAGCAGTTGAAAATACCAAGAAAACACAGCCCACCGGATCAAATAAGCTAGGCTTACAGAGATTTACAGAGATGGAAGCAACAATCAGGCAGTTTGTATAGGTCTGACCAAGGTCCCTACATATGTGGTCCTGTAGCTTGGAGTGCCTGTCTTTGTCACTGAGGTAGATTTCTATTTAGCAAAATGCTGGATCCTGTTTTCAAATCCAGTCTGTTAGTCTATGTTTTTATTGGTAAATTATGTTCATTGAGATTAAGAGATATTAAGGAAAAGTGATTGTTGCTCCCGGTTATTTTTGATGTAATTTTTATGTTTGAGTGCTTCTCCTCTTTTGGATGTGTTGAAAGATTATTACTTCCTTTTTCTAAGGTGTAGTTTCCCTCCTTGTGCTGGCATTTTATATTATCCTTTGTAGGGCTGGATTTGTGGAAAGATATTGGGCAAATTTTGTTTTATCATGGAATATCTTAGTTTTTCCATATATGGTGATAAGAGTTTTGGTGGGTATAGTAGTCTGGGCTAGCATTTGTTTTCTCTTATGATCTGTATGAGATGCACAAGATCTCCTTGTTTTCATGGTCTCTGGTGAGAAGTCTGGCGTAATTCTGATAAGTTTTCCTTTCCATTACAGGTTTGAATGGTCTTTCTTTGTCAAGTGCATATCTGTTCTTGTCCAGTCTGTTTGGATTTCTGTAGGCTTCTTGAATGGTCACAGGCATCTCTCTCTTTACGTCAGGGAAGTTTTCTTCTGCAATTTTGTTGAAGTTATTTACTGGTCAATTAAGTTTTAAATCTTTATGCTCCTCTATACCTATAGTCCTTAGGTTTGTTCTTCTCATTGTGGTCTGGATTTCCTGAATGTTTTGGGTTACACGGTTTCTGCATTTTGCATTTTCCTTGATGGTTGAGTCAATGCTTTCTATGGTATCTTCAGCATCTGAGATTCCTTCATCTAACTCTTCTATTCTGTTGCTGATGCTTGTATCTATGACTCTAAATTCTTACCAAGGTTTTCTATCTCCAGAGTTGTATCCCTTTGTGATTTCTTTGTTGTTTCTAGTTCCACTATTAGATCCTGTATGGTTTTGTTCAATTCCTTCACCTGTTTTTTTTGTTTCTTTGGTTTTGTGTGTGTGTGTGTGTGTGTGTGTGTGTGTGTGTGTGTGTTTTCCTGTAATTCCTTAAGAAAGTTTTGTGTTTTCTCTTTAAGGGCTTCTACCTGTTGACAAATGTTCTCCTGTTTGTATTTAAGGGAACTATTTATGTCCTCTCTGACGTCCTATATCAGCATCATGAGATGTAATTTTAAATCCAGGTCTTGTTTTTCTGCTGTGTTGGGGTATCCAGGACTTGCTGTTGTGGGAGAACTGGGTTCGCATGGTTCCATGTTGACTTGGTTTGTTGCCAGTGTTCTTGCATTTGATTTTTGCCATCTGGTTATCTCTGGTGCTAGCTGGTCTTGATGTCTCTGACTGTGGTTTAACTGTCCTGCTAGCCTATGTATCTGAACTCCGGGGAGACCCATTCTCTCTAGGAGGAGTTTATGTATGCAGAGCTGGGATAATGTGTGAGCTCAGGTGTACATAAAGAAATCAAAGTATCCTGTCACCAGCTGATTCTTGATTCCTGTGTCCTGATGGTTCTTAGCTGGTCCCACTTTGTCCAGAAATTTGAGAATGGTGGTGGCCTCTCCTTTGGACACAGATTGGTAGGCACTCCTGAAAGACTAGCTTCCTTGTGGTGGTATTTCTATATGTAATTCTGAGGCCCAGCATCTTATCTGGATGCAGACAAAAATCAGAAGTCTTCTGTCCCAGGCTGATCCTGGGTACCTGTGTTCTCAGGATTTTGGGCTGGTTCCTCTGAGCAGCAGGGGTGGTCCTCCCTGTGCTCTCAAACCTCTCTGCACTCCTGTGTGGTTAGCTATCTCGCTGATTAACCAGGATATGACACTCTGTGGGAGAGGATCGTCCCCAACTGGAGATAGAAACCAAACACTTCCTGCCTGGGAGTACTTGACATGATCCTCTGAGCAACAGGGATTCTCCTAGCTGTGCTCTCTGGCTTCTCCACACTTCTGTGTGTCTGCTATCTCTGTGCATCACCTGGATATTTGCTTTATCGTTAGAAGTGTTAAAATCTCATCCATCGTGAAGGATAATTCTGCTACCAGTAATAGCCTTCTAACTGACAACCACATCTGTGAGATCAAGGGACAGAATGTCAGTGGCTTGAAGGATGCTCAGACTGCTGATAGGCTGTCAAAAGCTGGGACTGTGGTTACCCTCACGATCATGCCTGCTTTTATCTGGGAACATTATTAAACGGATAGCTCCCAGCATTATGAAAAGCATGATGATTCACTCCAGTCCTTAAATTTAAATGCCTTGTACAGTGAATCACATCACAGCTGAATGTTTCCAGCTTTCCTCTTTGCCTACTTCTCTATTTCTCACATGATGCTTTCCTGGAACCTGAGGGAATATGGTGCTTGGAAGCCTTTCTATTTTCTATCATAGCTGGGAACCTCACTCTATTTCATATCAGCTTCTAATTTGAAGATAGATGTGTAGCCTTAGCCAGGTTCTAGAGATGTAAAACACTCAAAGTTTTACTTACATTCCTAGATTTGGTTCTTTACTGGGAACCTGATGTGTTTATATAAGCCATGGTTATTAGGATAAATGGTGTAGGCTTAGCTTTCCCTGAGAACTGGTCAGCTTTCTCCTAGAACAAAGCACGGTGTTAGTCATGTGTTTCAGTTCTGTGGCATACTTTGAATTTAGTACATCAGCATAGTACATTGCCTTTGATAGTTATTTTTTAAGTTTTCTCTGTGTGGGTATGTAAAATCCAATTAATCAACACTGTTTTCATTCCAGAGAAGCATTATACAGTTGTGTGTACATTGCAAGACACTGTAATGATTGTCATTAAATCTTAATGACCTTCACATCATATGCTTCAATTGTCACCTTAAATATAAGAAGCATTTAGTATAAAAGCCAAAATAGAATTATTGCTGCCTTCTGAAACCTGAAGTGTTACCTCTCTATTAAACTGCTATATGCTATATCTGATCAGCTTACTGGTAAAGCTGAGGTGCCTAGTCATATCAAGATTTTCTAGTCACTGTACAAAGAAAATGCCTAAGAGCTGCCCTATTGCTTTCTGAGAAAACAAAGTGCTGTATATTTCATGTGTAAGTTGTTATACTCAATAACGTTTTGGGTCTCTTATTTACTTAGAGAATAATTTGGTAATATCTAAATTAGGGTTTGAATCCTAATATTATGTAACTTTAGCTAAGTTGGCATGGTTTTAGGTGTTTACCTAGTCGTATTAATTTGTTCCACTTTCTGAATCCTTAATGTAAACAAAAATGGCAAGGACACTTTATCCTGATTTATTTCTTTCTGAATTAGTTAATCTCCTATTCTATTATAGTATGTGATACTATCGTAATAAAGGTAAAAAAACGTTAAAAAATATTAGGGGAAAACTTTACCTAATGTGTTGGGTGAAGAACTATAGGTCAGTGGGACATATGCAGTAGTGACTGGAATGTAAATGGATAATATATGTAATAAAATAATTTTCAGGAACTATTTCTCCTTTTATTTCATGAGAACATAATGTAACAATGAAGAATGAATATTTACAGTTGCTTTGAAACAACCCCTCTATATAAACCACAGTGGTACACAACGTCTACAGAAAGGCCTGGTTAATTCCCACAAATACTGAGATGAAGGGTGTACATAACACACTTCTTCATGACTATAAATGTCTGGAATGGTCAAGGAGCTGAGAGAAGTAAGTTGGATTTGGGGTGTAATCCAGAGTAAGCCAGTCCTCGGATTTGTCAAAGTCGTCAAGGATTCTTTGCCAGAGTTCCTCTGCAGATGGACCTGAACCTCGAGCCTCCTCTGGGCAATGGGTGGCAGCTTCTAGGACATCTGTAGATTCAGTCACTGGAGTAAGCCAGTCCTCGGGTATGTCAAAGTCGTCAATGATTCTTTGCCAGAGTTCCTCTGCAGATGGACCTGAACCTTGAGCCTCCTCTGGGCAATGGGTGGCAGCTTCTAGGACATCTGTAGATTCAGTCACTGGAGTAAGCCAGTCCTCGGATTTCTCCAAGTCGTCAAGGATTCTTTGCCAGAGTTCCTCTGCAGATGGACCTGAACCTTGAGCCTCCTCTGGGCAATGGGTGGCAGCTTCTAGGACATCTGTAGATTCAGTCACTGCTAGATCAGTCTGGGCTTCAACTGCTGCTGATTGACCAGAATCCCAATCTATAATGGGAGCATGGCCAACAAGCAGATCTTCCTGCTGACTACACCTGTCTGCATCACTGGCCTGATAATGATGCAGAGAAGATTCCTTGATGCAGTTGAGTTTGGGAATGGAAACCTCACTAAATGTGCCTGAACACATGGGCTCTCCATTCTCAGCAGCAACAAGAGGTATGGAACCAGGAAAGTGGGTTGATTCAAAAACTGGTTTTGAATTTCCATTGGTCTCTGGCAAAGCTTCTGTAATATTCTGGAGAGCCATCCGCTTGTACTTAGCTCGGCTGTTCTTAAACCAGATCTGGAAAAGAAAGAAGATATCAGAAGAATGCCTGTTGTCCCCTAACAGGACCACAAGGTGAAGATTTTGGATAAAAGGTGTTTGTATAGCAATGATTCACATGTCAGAAACAAAGAAGCAGGAAACTCAAGATGGCTAAGATATTATAATAAAGTAGATTGTGTATGACCAGACAACATAAGACTGGGGAGATTGAGCCAGTGTGTCCTGTATTTTAGCAGGAGCTCTGGTGATTAGATTTCTGAGACCCTGCATGGAAACAATGCTATTCTATATTGCTACCAGGTTGATAAAAATTTGAGTCCCAGCATTTGATTCATAAATATCCACCACCTAAAACTGTCATCACTGCCCTAAGCATTTAAGAACAAAATTAAAGTTTCTGATGGGAAAGTGTAGATTTTTGCTGTTGGATTGAGGGAAAAGAGAGGGGCAGACCTTGATGTCCTTCGCTGTCACACCAACTAACTCTGCCAGCTTCACACATTGATCCTGGTTTGGGTACTGACACTTATCAAAATGTTCTTGCAGCAGGTGCTTTTGTTTTTTGGAGTACACAATGCGTTCCTTCCGCACCTTTCTTGAAGTCACAGGGCCAGATTGATGGTCACCATATTTCTCTGACAGTACCACAGATCCCATGAGAACATGGAAACAAGATTTCAATTATGTATTTGATAACTTAGACGCCCTGAGGGTTTTTTCAAAGTAGGTAAACCTGGGCCCAGTACAGGATCTAGTTGCATTTGGATACCTGATTTTCTTGATGGTCCTTGGAACTCTTGCTGATGTAGGTCCCTTTCAGGGACTGAAAGACTTGATTGCATTGGATTTGTTGGGGTCAATATGGGACTGTAATGAACTTGAAAGGGTAAGTTCCTTGCTGTCTCTTGAAGCCTTTGGGGTCTGGTTTCTATGGGTGCACTTGAAGGCATTTGGAATTTTGGATACAAGGAGGGACCTTCAGCCCTATGTGTGTTCCGAACCTATTGGAATATGTTCTGGAGAATCTAGTAAAAGAAAACACGTCAAAAAACATACAGAGAGCACTGATTTACCCATCCTGCCTACCCAGCATTTGGTTTGGACTGTTACAGAGCAGGAATCAGACAGGAGCTTCATTCTTTCTGAACAACTGCCTGTGTTTCCAAATCTTACAAGTATTCTCAGTATTGAAATAAATATGCACTTGGCTCCAGTATTAACAAGAGGTTGCCAGTCCAGGTAAGCTGGCAATTGAATGTTCATTTCCAATGTTTAAATTTTCCATATCCTACACTTCTGGCTGTGAAATTTTGTTGGGACAGACTACTAGCTACTCTGCCTCTGCCCATGAAAATAAAAGCCTGAACGCTTCACAGGATTTCTGTGGCATGCAGGGCAACTGACACAAAAGTCAAATCACAAACCCAGGAATTCTGCAAACAGAGTAAATGGACAACTGACATCAAAGTCTGAAGACCTCCCAGGGGCACTGCAGCATGCAGAGAAACTGAATCGACAGTCTGAAAGCCTGTCGGGAATTCTTTTGCATGCAGGGAAACAAAACCTACAGTACTTATGCTTCCCTGGTTAACAGCGAAACATAGGGCAACAGCTTGACAAATCCTCTCAAGCGTAAACAGTATGAAGGCATCCCAGTAGAGGTGTCACAGCCAGGGCAACATATCTCCAGCTTCTCTGCCTCTCTAAAGAACCCACAATTCAAAGGTCTTCAAGAAGGCCTCCCTGAAGACACACGGCCACCAGGGCAACAAGTCACCAGTGTACATGCCCCTCTGAAGGTTCCACAGTCAGAAGATCCCACAGGAGGTTTGCCACATCCAAGGCAACTGGCCTACCATGAGACTTGAGTCAACCTAGGGACAAAAAAGAAAACTCCCAAACAGAAACAACCCAACCACAAAAAAACTCCCTATAACCATATGACAAGAGGCAAGAGCAAGACCATGAGAAACAGAAGCCAGTAAACTTTGGCATTATCAGAAACTACTTCTCCCACCACAGCAAGCCCTGGATAGACAAATGCACTTGAAAGTCAGGAAGATGACCTAAAATCTTATCTTAATGATAATAGAATCCTTTTAAAGAGATATAAATAACTCACATAAAGAAATATAAGAAAACGCAAGTGAACAGGTAGAAGCACTTAGAGAGGAAACACATAAATCCCATAAGCAATACAGGAAGATACAATCAAAAAAGTGAAAGTTTTTATTAATGCAGTCCAAGACCTAGAATTGGAAGTAGATATAACAAAGACAAATATAGGCAACCCTGGAAATCGAAAACCAAGGAATGAGATCTGGGATAATTAATCATTACCAGGAGAATACAAGAGATAGAAGAAAGAAAGCAGCAGTCTCAACTAACCTGGACCCCCCCAAGATCTCTCAGAAACTAGACAACCACCAATTAAGCGTACACCAGCTGATATGAGGCCCCCAACACATACTCAGCAGAAAACTGTGGGACTGTACTCCCTCAGAAAAGATGTACCTATCCCTAAAAAGACTGGAGGCCCGAAGTGGGCAGGGAGTTCTTATAGGTAGGGGGTGGGGTGAAGACATTCTCCCTGAGAAGGAAACTAGACTTACAGGATGTGGAACTTTCCGTGGGAGGACCAGAAGGGGGATAAAATCTGGATTGTAAAAAAAGATTAAATATTTTTTAAACAAAGGAATATTATCATAATTGGAAAAACATGATCCCAGTTTCTCCTCCTTGCAGTATGACACCCTGTGACAAAATAAAGAATCAAGGGCAATGGAACATGTCCCATTTCCTTGGACCCTTTCCACTCCCGTATTCTAAACAAGAGCATTGATGATCTAATTACTCTGGATGTCAGAAGGCACATACACCTAAGCCAGATCCCCTGATATTGAAGTGCTATACCAAGGACTTAGCCTTAATTGAATCTCCCTATCAAGAACCCTCCCACAGGCTCCTCCTTTCATCCTCTAGAATCCAGCAGCTATACACACCCTGTTGTAACATCCAGTCTGTAGCCACAACTTAATATCTAACGGAAATATGGCCAGATCACAGACTTTTTTGTACTCTTTTCTTTTGTGACTGAGTTTTGCTAAATGAACTATGCTGTATGTGAGTCAAACAGAACACAAGGCTGAAACAGAATTCAGAAGGATCAGCCTAACTGTTACTTCCCAAGCAGGGCTAAGACTAAAGGTGTGTAACAAAGAACTGAGCCATCCTGTAGGATTTCCTCCTAACATGGGCTCCATCGAGAAAATAAAAATTTTCCTTACTCTCTAGGAGCAATCTCAAAAAATGCGTCTCTTCTCATCCTGCTGCCAAGAGGACATGCACGTTTCCGGCCACCACTAACACGTATTTATTTCTCCAAACTTTCTCTTCTGAGACTGAGGCAGGTTCCATGTGCATGCCCCTGACTTCCTGATTCACACTATACATGCAAGCCAGGGCTCACAATTACAAAAACCCACTTGCCATTAGTTTCCGAGTCCTGGGATTAAAGGTGTGGTCCATGTATCCAAAATGGTTACAGATTTTAGATGAAGGAGGGCCTGCTCAGCCAAACACCATCCAAGATGTCACACTTTTGAATCAGAATGCCACTACTATGCCTTATCTAGGCAATCTGGAGCCTCAATTGGTCCCAAGGTCACTTGAGATCCCATTGTCAGTTCTTTCCTTTGTCCTATAGACAGGCCTCACTATCTATTGATCCAGGCTTTCTGAAAAGCCCAGGATTCAATCTTGTGCTTAGAATGAAGAATAGAGCCCCTTGAGGTCTCTTGAAAGCTCATCCATAGAGTGCCCCGATCAGGGCAAATCACTGCTCTGCACTGTTCACATTTATGGGATAGACTTGAACCATCTACTAAATTTTAATAACATCTTCTGCATGTATACAGGGCATATTTTATACTTCACCAATCAAACACCCATACAGGCTAAAAAAATCACCAAAAATCCTCCTCCACTGTCTCCCAAATTTTCCCCAACTTGATATCCCCTTTACATAGCAACCTTAGACATTTCATGCAACTCACCAATTCACCAGGAATGAAGAGGTTTCCTGTAACCTGCGCAGTCCTCTGTCTTTGAATTCTCCTTAGAAGACCTGCCCTTATATATCTCTCCTAACCTGGAATTCAAAGCCCCTCCCACCCTTTGGCTCCTCCTACTTGCAATATTCAAATCCATTATTCTCTCCCACCCTTTGATGCTACTCCAGGTGTAGCCTCATTTTATAGAACCCATGAATTTAAATTTTTGGGTTTGTAATCCTTTATTTCTTTACATTTTATATTTTACTTTTATTACTTCCCAGTTCAGCTGTTACTTTCCTCCCAGACCTCCCTCCCACAATTTTTCATCACATTCCTAATCCCATGTCTCCAAGAGAATGCCTTCCACACCAGGCCTTTGGTCTGGTTTAAATAATTTAATGTGTGTAGCCATCTTACTTTTGTGTCTGTCTGGTTTTTAAGGTATAAATATGTTCTGCATGTCTTGGTTATATAGTTTTGACTGGGAGTGCATTGAATCTGTAGTTTGCTTTTGGCAAGGTGGCCATTTTTACTACCTTAATTCTGCCAATCCATGATCATGAAAGAGATCTTTCCATATTCTGAGATCTGCTTTGATTTCTTTCTTCAGAGACTTGAAATTCTTGTCATAGAAATTTTTCCCTTGCATACTTAGAGTGACACAAAGATATGTAATGTTATTTGTGACTATGGTAAAGGGTGTCATTACCCTATTTTCTTTCTCAGCTTATTTATCCTTTGAGTAGAGGAAGGCTACTGATTTGATTGAGTTAATTTTACATCCAGCCACATGGCAGAAATTGTTTCTCAGTTGTAGGAGTTCTCTAGTGTTGTTTTATTGGGTTGCATAAGTATACTATCATATCATCTGCAAATAGTGATGTTTTGACTACCTCCTTTCCAGTTTGTAACATTTTGACAAGTGTTACAAACTGTACCTCCTTTTGTTCTCTAAATGCTCTAGATAGATCTTCAAGTACTATATTGAATAAATAGTTAAAGAGTGGGCAACATTTTCTGGACCATAATTTTAGTAGGATTACTTCAAATTTCCTCTATTTAGTTTGATGTTGGCTTCTGGTTTGCTGTATATTGCTTTTACTATGTTTTGGTATAGGCCTTGAATTCCTGATCATTCCAAGACTTTTAACATGAAGGGATAGTGAATTTTGTCAAATGATTTCTCAGCATCTAACTAAATGATCTTGTGTGGTATTTTTTTGGGGGCTTTCTTTATGTAGTGGATTACATTGAAAGATTTCTATATATTGAACCACACTTGCATTGCTGGGATGAAGCCTATTTGATCCTGGTGAATTACTGTTTTGATGTGTTCTTGGATTCGGTCAGCAAGAATTTTATTGAGTAGTTTTGGATCACTGTTCTCAAGGGAAATTGGTCTGGAATTCTCTTTCCTTGTTTAATCTTTGTTTGGTTTATGTATAAGCAATACTGTGGCTTCATATAATGAATTGTGAAGGATACCTCGGGTTTCTGATTTGTGGAATAGTTTGAAAAGTATCCGTAGTAGGTCTTCTTTGAAGAACTGATAGAATTCCCAACAAACACATCTGGTCCTGTGTTTTTGTTGTTGTTGTTGTTGTTGTTGTTGTTGTTGTTTTTGGTGGTGGTGGTGGTTGTGGTGGTTACGGTTGTGGTGGTATGGTGGTGTTTTGGGAAGACTGTTAATAACTGAATCTATTTCCTCACGTGTTATGGGACTATTTTGATGGTATTATCTGATCAGGTTTTAACATTGGCAGCTGGCATGTGTCTACAAAACTGTCCATTTCATCCAGATTTCCCAATTTTGTTGAGTATAAGCTTTTGTAGTAGGGTCTGATGATATTTGGAATTTCTGCAGTTTCTGTTGTTATATCTCCCTTTTCATTCCAATTTTATTAATTTGCGTGTTTCCTCTATTCCTTCTTTTTAGTCTGCTAAGTGTTTATCTATCTTGTTGATTTTCTCAAAGAACCAACTCTTGGTTTTGTTGATTCTTTGTATAATTGTTTTTGTTTCTACTTTGTTGATTTTGGCCTTGAATTTGTTTATTCCCTGCCATGTATTCCTCTTGGATGTATTTGTTTTATTTGGTTGTAGAGCTTTCAGATGTTCTGTCAAGCTGCTAATGTAAGCTCTCTCCATTTCCTTGTTGGAGTCACTTAACTATATGAGTTTTTCTCTTAGCACATATGACTATTGACAGCTTTTCAGGATTTCTAGTTGCAACTGCTTTAAGAGGAGAACCTTCTAGAAAGGTTATTGTTCATTGTTTACAGGCTTTTACTGCTAAGGGACTGCCTAAAGTTGGCAAGACAGATAATGGGCCTGCATACACTGGAAACAGCTTTGAACAATTTTGCAAGGAATTTGGAATTGAACATAAAACTGAAATTCCTCATGATCCAATGGGACAAGGAATTGTTGAATGTATCTGAAAAATTAGCTTTAGAAAACAAAACAGGGTGAGTTTTAACTTCCAAGGTCACCAAAAGCACATCTCGCTTTTGCCTTATTTGTTTTAATTTTTTGTAAACTGATGCTAAAGGTCAGTCTGCAGTAGATCATCGCTGGCATCCAGACACTTCCAGCTCATATGCCATGGTTAAATGTTGAGATCCTTTAACTAATACTTTGGAATGGCCCCAACCCTGTTTTAATACGGGGATGAGATCCTGTTTGTGTTTTTTCACATAAAGGAATTGGAGATCAATGACTACTGAAAAGATTGTTTCGCCAAGTGGACACAGATCCTGAGCCTTCTAATGGTTATGATACTAATGATGAAGGCATCTCAGGATCCCTATGAGCCATCTAAATTGACCTGAAGTGTAGTCTTTGCCCTTACTGGATAGCAGGTGTTTTCTATCAATTCTCAAAGCCACCCTCCTTACACCAGGAGGTTTGATCTTGTTTGGATCTTTGTCAGCTCCCAGTTTAGGCACTTAACTAAGCAATTACCCCTTGGAGGTTCACTTGAGTATGATGGAAAAGAGTCCTGCTCCCCAAATCCTTGGTCATGTGAAGGTTTTATATGAAAGTTGGGATGTAGACATCCAGTGCTTAGAGACCATTTAAGCATTTGTTCTTTTCACATGTGTCCTTGAGATGGCAGGACTAGATCCCATGGTCATAGTTGGGTGGTGCAGAAGATTATTTTCTGTGCTGTTTGGAAATGTGAGACCACAAGGAATGTTTACTGGAAGCCCCAAAGAGATTTAATTACAGTTGCTAGGATTTCAACAGGTTCTGGCCTATCTAGTTCTAGTTATAACGGCAATGGACATTGTTTCTTCAGGGTTTTAGTTGTGGCAAAGCTGCTCTGTCTGGAACCTGGAAAGGAGTAGCATCCTTGGTTAGTTTTCTCTGTAACCCAATTCCAGTGTCTGGAAAAAATGTTAGAGAAGGCTGTATTAAGGGAAGGACTTGGACACTTTGGCTTTATAAGGAAGATTACGATTATGGACTACTTGTTTGTTTGTTTGTTTGTTTGTTTGTTTGTGACAGGGTTTCTCTGTGTAGCCCTGGCAGTCCTGGAACCTACCCTGCAAACCTGGGTGGCCTCAGAAAACTCAGCAATATGCCTGCCTCTGCCTCCCAATGACAGGGATTAAATGAGTGTACCACCCAGGAGGGGACCTCTCCCCTTGATCACTAATTGAGAAAATACCCCACAGCTGAATCTTATGGAGGCATTTCCCCAACTGAAGCTCCTTTCTCTGTGAAAGAATGTGTCAAGTTCACACACTAACCCATCCAGTACAACATGTAAAAATGAAGTAAGGCTGGGCATCATAACAGAGCCTTTCAATCCCATTACCTGCAAAGCAAATGGATGAGGATCTCCATTTGTGGAAGGCAGTCTTGTTTACATAAGCACTTCCAGGAGAGTTAGAACTACGTACAAAGGCCCTATGTTAAGAAATCAAAAATAATGCCAGGAGGTGGTGGCACATGCCTTCAATCCCAGCACTTGTGAGCCAGAGGCAGAGAGATTTCTTAATTCAAGGCCAGCCTGGTCTACAGATTGATTGCCAGGACAGCCAGTGTTACACAGAGAAACCCTGTCTCCAAAAACAAAACAAAAAAATCCAAAATAAAATAAGATGAATAAATCTTTGTAATGGAAAAACAAAACAACTGTCATTGTACTAGCTGTTCTGCCAAGAGTAATTATAAAAATTCCTTTCAGAAAATAATTAACACTATTTTACCTACAATCTGATTTAATACTACCTAATGAATATTTACTTCGGGTGACATCATCACTCTTCATATCACTGGATATTCTGGAATAGTCTCAAACTCACTCAGAGTTTGACTCTGCCTCCAAATACTGACCATAAAGGCATGTAACACCACTCCTGGATTAATTTTTCTAAACAGGCTTTGGGAACAAAGAACAGGATGCCCTGGAGAATAGAATCCTTCCATCACAATTCATGGCATTAAAAGTGAGCCCTTCCAGCCTGACGGGGGTGGTGCACTCCTTTATTCCCAAAACTTGGAAGGCAGAGGCAGGCAGATTTCTCAGTTCCAGGCCAGTCTGGTCTAAAGACTGAGTTCCAGGGCAGCCAGAGCTACACAGAGAAAAACTGTCTCAAAAAACAACAACAACAAAAGTGAGCCCTACCACACCCAACTTAATTCATTTTCTACAAGTTCATTTGCATTTTGTTCAGTTTTCTGTGAGTGTTCATGTCTCATGTGTGCGGTCCCTGTGCCTCAAAAAGGGATTCAGAGCCCCTGCGTCTGGAGTTATAGCATATATGGGATTCCAGACCAATTAGGAACCAAATTTCAAGAATCAAGATCAACAAGCAATCTTTTCTTTTGTTGTAAATGTAGGTGTATACATGAACACGTGTCAGTAATGTGCAAGCATGCCTGGAACCCTACAGACAGAAGGAGGGCTAAGACTCCAAAGGAATACAATTCCCAATGGATGGTTCTGAGCCACATAGTAGAGGTTGGGGACTAAACCAGGCTTTCCTGATGAAGCAACTATTGCTCTGACTCACTGAGCCATCACTCCATCTCCACAATAAGTAACCCTCAGTTAAATCCAGCTCTAGTTCCATAATGCTAAGAGTTTTGATATTTTGCAATGGTATGTAGTAGAAGAGATCACATTCAATTAAATTCAAGTTAGATATGGTGGTGCACTCCTTAAGCCCAACACTTGGAACACAAAAGCAGGTAGATCTCTGTGAGTTCCAGACCAGCCTTGACTACAGAGTAAGTCACAGGACTACCATGGCTGTTACAGAATAAAAAACTGTCTCAAATAAAAGAGACAGATCAAACTGTACTCAAGAAAGCACTTTTATAAATGCAAATCAAAACAACCCTGAGATTTCACCTTACACCAGTAAGAATGGCTAAGATTAAAAATTCAGAAGAAGCAGATGTAGGCGAGGATGTGGAGAAAGAGGAACACTCCTCCACTGCGTGTGGGGTTGCAAATTGGTACAAGCACTCTAGAAATCAGTCTGGCAGTTCCTCAGAAAACTGGGCACCTCACTTCCAGAAGATCCTGCTATACCACTCCTGGGCATATACCCAGAAGATTTCCCCAGCATGTAATAAGGATACATGTTCCACTATGTTCATAGCAGCCCTATTTATAATTGCCAGAAGCTGGAAAGAACCCAGGTATCCCTCAACAGAAGAGTGGATGCAAAAAAATGTGGTATATATACATAGTGGAGTACTATTCAGCCATTAGAAACAATGAATTCATAAAATTCTTAGGCAAATGGATGGAGCTGGAGAACATCATACTAAGTGAGGTAACCCAGACTCAAAAAATGAATCATGGTATGCACTCACTAATAAGTGGATATTAACCTAGAAAACTGGAACACCAAAAACATAATCCACACATCAAATGAGGTACAAGAAGAACAGAGGAGTGGCCCCCAGTTTTGGAAAGACTCAGTCAAGCATTATAGCACAAACCAGAACAGGGAATTGGGAAGGGGTTGGGGGGGGGGGAGAACAGGGGGAGGGAAGGGGGCTGATGAGACTTTCGGGGTTTGGGGGTCTAGAAAAGGGGAAATCATTTGAAATGTAAATGAAAATATATCGAATAAAGAAAAGAAAGTACTTTTATTTAAAGAAAAATTAACTGCACATTAGTTAGGAAAAGAAACTGAGAGTAACAGACTCATTTGGCACACACCTATAAAATCAGCAGAGTGGATGTTGGAGAAGAATGGCAAAACCTGGGGACCAGCCCTCTTGGGAGCTCTCACAGACTCAGTAGCCAACAAAAGACCACACACACACACACACACACACACACACACACACACACACACATGGGTTGAACTTAGGCCCCCATAATATATTTAGCAGATGTGCACCTCAGTCTTCATGTGGGTCCCCCAATAACTAGATTGGAAGCTAATGGCTGTCTCTGGAGCCATTCTTCTACCTAGGCTGCCTTGAGTGGCCTCAAAAGGAGAGGATGCACCTGATCCTGCAGAGACTTGATGCATTAGGTTCAAGGTAGACCCATGGGGAAACCCTATGAGAGAAAGGGAATAGAGTAGTGACTGTCAGGTAATGTTGAGAGGTAGGTAGTGTTGAGAACATAAAATGGATGTATTTATTAATGGGAAACACTGCCTAGACAAAGATGAAGGAGAAACTGAGGCAATTTCCAATTAATTGCCAGCACAAATTGTAAACCATCCTATGGGCAAGAACCAACCCCTGACACTATCAATGATACTCTGTTATGTTTGTCAATGGGAACCTTGCATAACTATGCTATGCTCATTGTTATACTCCTGGAGAACTGGCTAGCCCAATTTTAATCTGATGCCTGCCATTCAGCAACCAATGAGACCTAAAGCAGAGGCACATAGGCAGAAATATAGGCAGAGCCACGGAAGCGCCACAGAACGGGTAAAAGACTGCAGTAGTTAGAGCAGTTGAAAATACCAAGAAAACACAGCCCACCGGATCAAATAAGCTAGGCTTACAGAGATTTACAGAGATGGAAGCAACAATCAGGCAGTTTGTATAGGTCTGACCAAGGTCCCTACATATGTGGTCCTGTAGCTTGGAGTTCCTGTCTTTGTCACTGAGGTAGATTTCTATGTAGCAAAATGCTGGATCCTGTTTTCAAATCCAGTCTGTTAGTCTATGTTTTTATTGGTAAATTATGTTCATTGAGATTAAGAGATATTAAGGAAAAGTGATTGTTGCTCCCGGTTATTTTTGATGTAATTTTTATGTTTGAGTGCTTCTCCTCTTTTGGATGTGTTGAAAGATTATTACTTCCTTTTTCTAAGGTGTAGTTTCCCTCCTTGTGCTGGCATTTTATATTATCCTTTGTAGGGCTGGATTTGTGGAAAGATATTGGGCAAATTTTGTTTTATCATGGAATATCTTAGTTTTTCCATATATGGTGATAAGAGTTTTGGTGGGTATAGTAGTCTGGGCTAGCATTTGTTTTCTCTTATGATCTGTATGAGATGCACAAGATCTCCTTGTTTTCATGGTCTCTGGTGAGAAGTCTGGCGTAATTCTGATAAGTTTTCCTTTCCATTACAGGTTTGAATGGTCTTTCTTTGTCAAGTGCATATCTGTTCTTGTCCAGTCTGTTTGGATTTCTGTAGGCTTCTTGAATGGTCACAGGCATCTCTCTCTTTACGTCAGGGAAGTTTTCTTCTACAATTTTGTTGAAGTTATTTACTGGTCAATTAAGTTTTAAATCTTTATGCTCCTCTATACCTATAGTCCTTAGGTTTGTTCTTCTCATTGTGGTCTGGATTTCCTGAATGTTTTGGGTTACACGGTTTCTGCATTTTGCATTTTCCTTGATGGTTGAGTCAATGCTTTCTATGGTATCTTCAGCATCTGAGATTCCTTCATCTAACTCTTCTATTCTGTTGCTGATGCTTGTATCTATGACTCTTGAATTCTTACCAAGGTTTTCTATCTCCAGAGTTGTATCCCTTTGTGATTTCTTTGTTGTTTCTAGTTCCACTATTAGATCCTGTATGGTTTTGTTCAATTCCTTCACCTGTTTTTTTTGTTTCTTTGGTTTTGTGTGTGTGTGTGTGTGTGTGTGTGTGTGTGTGTGTGTTTTCCTGTAATTCCTTAAGAAAGTTTTGTGTTTTCTCTTTAAGGGCTTCTACCTGTTGACAAATGTTCTCCTGTTTGTATTTAAGGGAACTATTTATGTCCTCTCTGACGTCCTATATCAGCATCATGAGATGTAATTTTAAATCCAGGTCTTGTTTTTCTGCTGTGTTGGGGTATCCAGGACTTGCTGTTGTGGGAGAACTGGGTTCGCATGGTTCCATGTTGACTTGTTTTGTTGCCAGTGTTCTTGCATTTGATTTTTGCCATCTGGTTATCTCTGGTGCTAGCTGGTCTTGATGTCTCTGACTGTGGTTTAACTGTCCTGCTAGCCTATGTATCTGAACTCCGGGGAGACCCATTCTCTCTAGGAGGAGTTTATGTATGCAGAGCTGGGATAATGTGTGAGCTCAGGTGTACATAAAGAAATCAAAGTATCCTGTCACCAGCTGATTCTTGATTCCTGTGTCCTGATGGTTCTTAGCAGGTCCCACTTTGTCCAGAAATTTGAGAATGGTGGTGGCCTCTCCTTTGGACACAGATTGGTAGGCACTCCTGAAAGACTAGCTTCCTTGTGGTGGTATTTCTATATGTAATTCTGAGGCCCAGCATCTTATCTGGATGCAGACAAAAATCAGAAGTCTTCTGTCCCAGGCTGATCCTGGGTACCTGTGTTCTCAGGATTTTGGGCTGGTTCCTCTGAGCAGCAGGGGTGGTCCTCCCTGTGCTCTCAAACCTCTCTGCACTCCTGTGTGGTTAGCTATCTCGCTGATTAACCAGGATATGACACTCTGTGGGAGAGGATCGTCCCCAGCTGGAGATAGAAACCAAACACTTCCTGCCTGGGAGTACTTGACATGATCCTCTGAGCAACAGGGATTCTCCTAGCTGTGCTCTCTGGCTTCTCCACACTTCTGTGTGTCTGCTATCTCTGTGCATCACCTGGATATTTGCTTTATCGTTAGAAGTGTTAAAATCTCATCCATCGTGAAGGATAATTCTGCTACCAGTAATAGCCTTCTAACTGACAACCACATCTGTGAGATCAAGGGACAGAATGTCAGTGGCTTGAAGGATGCTCAGACTGCAGATAGGCTGTCAAAAGCTGGGACTGTGGTTACCCTCACGATCATGCCTGCTTTTATCTGGGAACATTATTAAACGGATAGCTCCCAGCATTATGAAAAGCATGATGATTCACTCCAGTCCTTAAATTTAAATGCCTTGTACAGTGAATCACATCACAGCTGAATGTTTCCAGCTTTCCTCTTTGCCTACTTCTCTATTTCTCACATGATGCTTTCCTGGAACCTGAGGGAATATGGTGCTTGGAAGCCTTTCTATTTTCTATCATAGCTCGGAACCTCACTCTATTTCATATCAGCTTCTGATTTGAAGATAGATGTGTAGCCTTAGCCAGGTTCTAGAGATGTAAAACACTCAAAGTTTTACTTACATTCCTAGATTTGGTTCTTTACTGGGAACCTGATGTGTTTATATAAGCCATGGTTATTAGGATAAATGGTGTAGGCTTAGCTTTCCCTGAGAACTGGTCAGCTTTCTCCTAGAACAAAGCACGGTGTTAGTCATGTGTTTCAGTTCTGTGGCATACTTTGAATTTAGTACATCAGCATAGTACATTGCCTTTGATAGTTATTTTTTAAGTTTTCTCTGTGTGGGTATGTAAAATCCAATTAATCAACACTGTTTTCATTCCAGAGAAGCATTATACAGTTGTGTGTACATTGCAAGACACTGTAATGATTGTCATTAAATCTTAATGACCTTCACATCATATGCTTCAATTGTCACCTTAAATATAAGAAGCATTTAGTATAAAAGCCAAAATAGAATTATTGCTGCCTTCTGAAACCTGAAGTGTTACCTCTCTATTAAACTGCTATATGCTATATCTGATCAGCTTACTGGTAAAGCTGAGGTGCCTAGTCATATCAAGATTTTCTAGTCACTGTACAAAGAAAATGCCTAAGAGCTGCCCTATTGCTTTCTGAGAAAACAAAGTGCTGTATATTTCATGTGTAAGTTGTTATACTCAATAACGTTTTGGGTCTCTTATTTACTTAGAGAATAATTTGGTAATATCTAAATTAGGGTTTGAATCCTAATATTATGTAACTTTAGCTAAGTTGGCATGGTTTTAGGTGTTTACCTAGTCGTATTAATTTGTTCCACTTTCTGAATCCTTAATGTAAACAAAAATGGCAAGGACACTTTATCCTGATTTATTTCTTTCTGAATTAGTTAATCTCCTATTCTATTATAGTATGTGATACTATCGTAATAAAGGTAAAAAAACGTTAAAAAATATTAGGGGAAAACTTTACCTAATGTGTTGGGTGAAGAACTATAGGTCAGTGGGACATATGCAGTAGTGACTGGAATGTAAATGGATAATATATGTAATAAAATAATTTTCAGGAACTATTTCTCCTTTTATTTCATGAGAACATAATGTAACAATGAAGAATGAATATTTACAGTTGCTTTGAAACAACCCCTCTATATAAACCACAGTGGTACACAACGTCTACAGAAAGGCCTGGTTAATTCCCACAAATACTGAGATGAAGGGTGTACATAACACACTTCTTCATGACTATAAATGTCTGGAATGGTCAAGGAGCTGAGAGAAGTAAGTTGGATTTGGGGTGTAATCCAGAGTAAGCCAGTCCTCGGATTTGTCAAAGTCGTCAAGGATTCTTTGCCAGAGTTCCTCTGCAGATGGACCTGAACCTCGAGCCTCCTCTGGGCAATGGGTGGCAGCTTCTAGGACATCTGTAGATTCAGTCACTGGAGTAAGCCAGTCCTCGGGTATGTCAAAGTCGTCAATGATTCTTTGCCAGAGTTCCTCTGCAGATGGACCTGAACCTTGAGCCTCCTCTGGGCAATGGGTGGCAGCTTCTAGGACATCTGTAGATTCAGTCACTGGAGTAAGCCAGTCCTCGGATTTCTCCAAGTCGTCAAGGATTCTTTGCCAGAGTTCCTCTGCAGATGGACCTGAACCTTGAGCCTCCTCTGGGCAATGGGTGGCAGCTTCTAGGACATCTGTAGATTCAGTCACTGCTAGATCAGTCTGGGCTTCAACTGCTGCTGATTGACCAGAATCCCAATCTATAATGGGAGCATGGCCAACAAGCAGATCTTCCTGCTGACTACACCTGTCTGCATCACTGGCCTGATAATGATGCAGAGAAGATTCCTTGATGCAGTTGAGTTTGGGAATGGAAACCTCACTAAATGTGCCTGAACACATGGGCTCTCCATTCTCAGCAGCAACAAGAGGTATGGAACCAGGAAAGTGGGTTGATTCAAAAACTGGTTTTGAATTTCCATTGGTCTCTGGCAAAGCTTCTGTAATATTCTGGAGAGCCATCCGCTTGTACTTAGCTCGGCTGTTCTTAAACCAGATCTGGAAAAGAAAGAAGATATCAGAAGAATGCCTGTTGTCCCCTAATAGGACCACAAGGTGAAGATTTTGGATAAAAGGTGTTTGTATAGCAATGATTCACATGTCAGAAACAAAGAAGCAGGAAACTCAAGATGGCTAAGATATTATAATAAAGTAGATTGTGTATGACCAGACAACATAAGACTGGGGAGATTGAGCCAGTGTGTCCTGTATTTTAGCAGGAGCTCTGGTGATTAGATTTCTGAGACCCTGCATGGAAACAATGCTATTCTATATTGCTACCAGGTTGATAAAAATTTGAGTCCCAGCATTTGATTCATAAATATCCACCACCTAAAACTGTCATCACTGCCCTAAGCATTTAAGAACAAAATTAAAGTTTCTGATTGGAAAGTGTAGATTTTTGCTGTTGGATTGAGGGAAAAGAGAGGGGCAGACCTTGATGTCCCTCGCTGTCACACCAACTAACTCTGCCAGCTTCACACATTGATCCTGGTTTGGGTACTGACACTTATCAAAATGTTCTTGCAGCAGGTGCTTTTGTTTTTTGGAGTACACAATGCGTTCCTTCCGCACCTTTCTTGAAGTCACAGGGCCAGATTGATGGTCACCATATTTCTCTGACAGTACCACAGATCCCATGAGAACATGGAAACAAGATTTCAATTATGTATTTGATAACTTAGACGCCCTGAGGGTTTTTTCAAAGTAGGTAAACCTGGGCCCAGTACAGGATCTAGTTGCATTTGGATACCTGATTTTCTTGATGGTCCTTGGAACTCTTGCTGATGTAGGTCCCTTTCAGGGACTGAAAGACTTGATTGCATTGGATTTGTTGGGGTCAATATGGGACTGTAATGAACTTGAAAGGGTAAGTTCCTTGCAGTCTCTTGAAGCCTTTGGGGTCTGGTTTCTATGGGTGCACTTGAAGGCATTTGGAATTTTGGATACAAGGAGGGACCTTCAGCCCTATGTGTGTTCCGAACCTATTGGAATATGTTCTGGAGAATCTAGTAAAAGAAAACACGTCAAAAAACATACAGAGAGCACTGATTTACCCATCCTGCCTACCCAGCATTTGGTTTGGACTGTTACAGAGCAGGAATCAGACAGGAGCTTCATTCTTTCTGAACAACTGCCTGTGTTTCCAAATCTTACAAGTATTCTCAGTATTGAAATAAATATGCACTTGGCTCCAGTATTAACAAGAGGTTGCCAGTCCAGGTAAGCTGGCAATTGAATGTTCATTTCCAATGTTTAAATTTTCCATATCCTACACTTCTGGCTGTGAAATTTTGTTGGGACAGACTACTAGCTACTCTGCCTCTGCCCATGAAAATAAAAGCCTGAACGCTTCACAGGATTTCTGTGGCATGCAGGGCAACTGACACAAAAGTCAAATCACAAACCCAGGAATTCTGCAAACAGAGTAAATGGACAACTGACATCAAAGTCTGAAGACCTCCCAGGGGCACTGCAGCATGCAGAGAAACTGAATCGACAGTCTGAAAGCCTGTCGGGAATTCTTTTGCATGCAGGGAAACAAAACCTACAGTACTTATGCTTCCCTGGTTAACAGCGAAACATAGGGCAACAGCTTGACAAATCCTCTCAAGCGTAAACAGTATGAAGGCATCCCAGTAGAGGTGTCACAGCCAGGGCAACATATCTCCAGCTTCTCTGCCTCTCTAAAGAACCCACAATTCAAAGGTCTTCAAGAAGGCCTCCCTGAAGACACACGGCCACCAGGGCAACAAGTCACCAGTGTACATGCCCCTCTGAAGGTTCCCCAGTCAGAAGAACCCACAGGAGGTTTGCCACATCCAAGGCAACTGGCCTACCATGAGACTTGAGTCAACCTAGGGACAAAAAAGAAAACTCCCAAACAGAAACAACCCAACCACAAAAAAACTCCCTATAACCATATGACAAGAGGCAAGAGCAAGACCATGAGAAACAGAAGCCAGTAAACTTTGGCATTATCAGAAACAACTTCTCCCACCACAGCAAGCCCTGGATAGACAAATGCACTTGAAAGTCAGGAAGATGACCTAAAATCTTATCTTAATGATAATAGAATCCTTTTAAAGAGATATAAATAACTCACATAAAGAAATATAAGAAAACGCAAGTGAACAGGTAGAAGTACTTAGAGAGGAAACACATAAATCCCATAAGCAATACAGGAAGATACAATCAAAAACGTGAAAGTTTTTATTAATGCAGTCCAAGACCTAGAATTGGAAGTAGATATAACAAAGACAAATATAGGCAACCCTGGAAATCGAAAACCAAGGAATGAGATCTGGGATAATTAATCATTACCAGGAGAATACAAGAGATAGAAGAAAGAAAGCAGCAGTCTCAACTAACCTGGACCCCCCCAAGATCTCTCAGAAACTAGACAACCACCAATTAAGCGTACACCAGCTGATATGAGGCCCCCAACACATACTCAGCAGAAAACTGTGGGACTGTACTCCCTCAGAAAAGATGTACCTATCCCTAAAAAGACTGGAGGCCCGAAGTGGGCAGGGAGTTCTTATAGGTAGGGGGTGGGGTGAAGACATTCTCCCTGAGAAGGAAACTAGACTTACAGGATGTGGAACTTTCCGTGGGAGGACCAGAAGGGGGATAAAATCTGGATTGTAAAAAAAGATTAAATATTTTTTAAACAAAGGAATATTATCATAATTGGAAAAACATGATCCCAGTTTCTCCTCCTTGCAGTATGACACCCTGTGACAAAATAAAGAATCAAGGGCAATGGAACATGTCCCATTTCCTTGGACCCTTTCCACTCCCGTATTCTAAACAAGAGCATTGATGATCTAATTACTCTGGATGTCAGAAGGCACATACACCTAAGCCAGATCCCCTGATATTGAAGTGCTATACCAAGGACTTAGCCTTAATTGAATCTCCCTATCAAGAACCCTCCCACAGGCTCCTCCTTTCATCCTCTAGAATCCAGCAGCTATACACACCCTGTTGTAACATCCAGTCTGTAGCCACAACTTAATATCTAACGGAAATATGGCCAGATCACAGACTTTTTTGTACTCTTTTCTTTTGTGACTGAGTTTTGCTAAATGAACTATGCTGTATGTGAGTCAAACAGAACACAAGGCTGAAACAGAATTCAGAAGGATCAGCCTAACTGTTACTTCCCAAGCAGGGCTAAGACTAAAGGTGTGTAACAAAGAACTGAGCCATCCTGTAGGATTTCCTCCTAACATGGGCTCCATCGAGAAAATAAAAATTTTCCTTACTCTCTAGGAGCAATCTCAAAAAATGCGTCTCTTCTCATCCTGCTGCCAAGAGGACATGCACGTTTCCGGCCACCACTAACACGTATTTATTTCTCCAAACTTTCTCTTCTGAGACTGAGGCAGGTTCCATGTGCATGCCCCTGACTTCCTGATTCACACTATACATGCAAGCCAGGGCTCACAATTACAAAAACCCACTTGCCATTAGTTTCCGAGTCCTGGGATTAAAGGTGTGGTCCATGCATCCAAAATGGTTACAGATTTTAGATGAAGGAGGGCCTGCTCAGCCAAACACCATCCAAGATGTCACACTTTTGAATCAGAATGCCACTACTATGCCTTATCTAGGCAATCTGGAGCCTCAATTGGTCCCAAGGTCACTTGAGATCCCATTGTCAGTTCTTTCCTTTGTCCTATAGACAGGCCTCACTATCTATTGATCCAGGCTTTCTGAAAAGCCCAGGATTCAATCTTGTGCTTAGAATGAAGAATAGAGCCCCTTGAGGTCTCTTGAAAGCTCATCCATAGAGTGCCCCGATCAGGGCAAATCACTGCTCTGCACTGTTCACATTTATGGGATAGACTTGAACCATCTACTAAATTTAAATAACATCTTCTGCATGTATACAGGGCATATTTTATACTTCACCAATCAAACACCCATACAGGCTAAAAAAATCACCAAAAATCCTCCTCCACTGTCTCCCAAATTTTCCCCAACTTGATATCCCCTTTACATAGCAACCTTAGACATTTCATGCAACTCACCAATTCACCAGGAATGAAGAGGTTTCCTGTAACCTGCGCAGTCCTCTGTCTTTGAATTCTCCTTAGAAGACCTGCCCTTATATATCTCTCCTAACCTGGAATTCAAAGCCCCTCCCACCCTTTGGCTCCTCCTACTTGCAATATTCAAATCCATTATTCTCTCCCACCCTTTGATGCTACTCCAGGTGTAGCCTCATTTTATAGAACCCATGAATTTAAATTTTTGGGTTTGTAATCCTTTATTTCTTTACATTTTATATTTTACTTTTATTACTTCCCAGTTCAGCTGTTACTTTCCTCCCAGACCTCCCTCCCACAATTTTTCATCACATTCCTAATCCCATGTCTCCAAGAGAATGCCTTCCACACCAGGCCTTTGGTCTGGTTTAAATAATTTAATGTGTGTAGCCATCTTACTTTTGTGTCTGTCTGGTTTTTAAGGTATAAATATGTTCTGCATGTCTTGGTTATATAGTTTTGACTGGGAGTGCATTGAATCTGTAGTTTGCTTTTGGCAAGGTGGCCATTTTTACTACCTTAATTCTGCCAATCCATGATCATGAAAGAGATCTTTCCATATTCTGAGATCTGCTTTGATTTCTTTCTTCAGAGACTTGAAATTCTTGTCATAGAAATTTTTCCCTTGCATACTTAGAGTGACACCAAGATATGTAATGTTATTTGTGACTATGGTAAAGGGTGTCATTACCCTATTTTCTTTCTCAGCTTATTTATCCTTTGAGTAGAGGAAGGCTACTGATTTGATTGAGTTAATTTTACATCCAGCAACATGGCAGAAATTGTTTCTCAGTTGTAGGAGTTCTCTAGTGTTGTTTTATTGGGTTGCATAAGTATACTATCATATCATCTGCAAATAGTGATGTTTTGACTACCTCCTTTCCAGTTTGTAACATTTTGACAAGTGTTACAAACTGTACCTCCTTTTGTTCTCTAAATGCTCTAGATAGATCTTCGAGTACTATATTGAATAAATAGGGAAAGAGTGGGCAACATTTTCTGGACCATAATTTTAGTAGGATTACTTCAAATTTCCTCTGTTTAGTTTGATGTTGGCTTCTGGTTTGCTGTATATTGCTTTTACTATGTTTTGGTATAGGCCTTGAATTCCTGATCATTCCAAGACTTTTAACATGAAGGGATAGTGAATTTTGTCAAATGCTTTCTCAGCATCTAACTAAATGATCTTGTGGGGTATTTTTTTTCGAGTTTCTTTATGTAGTGGATTACATTGAAAGATTTCTATATATTGAACCACACTTGCATTGCTGTGATGAAGCCTATTTGATCCTGGTGAATTACTGTTTTGATGTGTTCTTGGATTCGGTCAGCAAGAATTTTATTGAGTAGTTTTGGATCACTGTTCTCAAGGGAAATTGGTCTGGAATTCTCTTTCCTTGTTTAATCTTTGTTTGGTTTATGTATAAGCAATACTGTGGCTTCATATAATGAATTGTGAAGGATACCTCGGGTTTCTGATTTGTGGAATAGTTTGAAAAGTATCCGTAGTAGGTCTTCTTTGAAGAACTGATAGAATTCCCAACAAACACATCTGGTCCTGTGTTTTTGTTGTTGTTGTTGTTGTTGTTGTTGTTGTTGTTGTTGTTGTTTTGTTGTTTTTGGTGGTGGTGGTGGTGGTGGTGGTTGTGGTTGTGGTGGTGATGGTGGTGTTTTGGGAAGACTGTTAATAACTGAATCTATTTCCTCACGTGTTATGGGACTATTTTGATGGTTTATCTGATCAGGTTTTAACATTGGCAGCTGGCATGTGTCTACAAAACTGTCCATTTCATCCAGATTTCCCAATTTTGTTGAGTATAAGCTTTTGTAGTAGGATCTGATGATATTTGGAATTTCTGCAGTTTCTGTTGTTATATCTCCCTTTTCATTCCAATTTTATTAATTTGCGTGTTTCCTCTACTCCTTCTTGTTAGTCTGCTAAGTGTTTATCTATCTTGTTGATTTTCTCAAAGAACCAACTCTTGGTTTTGAAGATTCTTTGTATAATTCTTTTTGTTTCTACTTTGTTGATTTTGGCTTTGAATTTGTTTATTCCCTGCCATGTATTCCTCTTGGATGTATTTGTTTCATTTGGTTGTAGAGCTTTCAGATGTTCTGTCATGCTGCTAATGTAAGCTCTCTCCATTTCCTTGTTGGAGGCACTTAACGATATGAGTTTTTCTCTTAGCACATATGACTATTGACAGCTTTTCAGGATTTCTAGTTGCAACTGCTTTAAGAGGAGAACCTTCTAGAAAGTTTATTGTTCATTGTTTACAGGCTTTTACTGCTAAGGGACTGCCTAAAGTTGGCAAGACAGATAATGGGACTGCATACACTGGAAACAGCTTTGAACAATTTTGCAAGGAATTTGGAATTGAACATAAAACTGAAAGTCCTCATGATCCAATGGGACAAGGAATTGTTGAATGTATCTGAAAAATTAGCTTTAGAAAACAAAACAGGGTGAGTTTTAACTTCCAAGGTCACCAAAAGCACATCTCGCTTTTTCATTATTTGTTTTAATGTTTTGTAAACTGATGCTAAAGGTCAGTCTGCAGTAGATCATCGCTGGCATCCAGACACTTCCAGCTCATATGCCATGGTTAAATGTTGAGATCCTTTAACTAATACTTTGGAATGGCCCCAACCCTGTTTTAATACGGGGATGAGATCCTGTTTGTGTTTTTTCACATAAAGGAATTGGAGATCAATGACTACTGAAAAGATTGTTTCGCCAAGTGGACACAGATCCTGAGCCTTCTAATGATTATGATACTAATGATGAAGGCATCTCAGGATCCCTATGAGCCATCTAAATTAACCTGAAGTGTAGTCTTTGCCCTTACTGGATAGCAGGTGTTTTCTATCAATTCTCATAGCCACCCTCCTTACACCAGGAGGTTTGATCTTGTTTGGATCTTTGTCAGCTCCCAGTTTAGGCACTTAACTAAGCAATTACCCCTTGGAGGTTCACTTGAGTATGATGGAAAAGAGTCCTGCTCCACAAATCCTTGGTCATGTGAAGGTTTTATCTGATAGGTGGGATGTAGACATCCAGTGCTTAGAGACCATTTAAGCATTTGTTCTTTTCACATGTGTCCTTGAGATGGCAGGACTAGATCCCATGGTCATAGTTGGGTGGTGCAGAAGATTATTTTCTGTGCTGTTTGGAAATGTGAGACCACAAGGAATGTTTACTGGAAGCCCCAAAGAGATTTAATTACAGTTGCTAGGATTTCAACAGGTTCTGGCCTATCTAGTTCTAGTTATAACGGCAATGGACATTGTTTCTTCAGGGTTTTAGTTGTGGCAAAGCTGCGCTGTCTGGAACCTGGAAAGGAGTAGCATCCTTGGTTAGTTTTCTCTGTAACCCAAGTCCAGTGTCTGGAAAAAATGTTAGAGAAGGCTGGATTAAGGGAAGGACTTGGACACTTTGGCTTTATAAGGAAGATTATGATTATGGACTACTTGTTTGTTTGTTTGTTTGTTTGTTTGTTTGTTTGTTTGTGACAGGGTTTCTCTGTGTAGCCCTGGCAGTCCTGGAACCTACCCTGCAAACCTGGGTGGCCTCAGAAAACTCAGCAATCTGCCTGCCTCTGCCTCCCAATGACAGGGATTAAATGAGTGTACCACCCAGGAGGGGCCCTCTCCCCTTGATCACTAATTGAGAAAATACCCCACAGCTGAATCTCATGGAGGCATTTCCCCAACTGAAGCTCCTTTCTCTGTGAAAGAATGTGTCAAGTTCACACACTAACCCATCCAGTACAACATGTAAAAATGAAGTAAGGCTGGGCATCATAACAGAGCCTTTCAATCCCATTACCTGCAAAGCAAATGGATGAGGATCTCCATTTGTGGAAGGCAGTCTTGTTTACATAAGCACTTCCAGGAGAGTTAGAACTACGTACAAAGGCCCTATGTTAAGAAATCAAAAATAATGCCAGGAGGTGGTGGCACATGCCTTCACTCCCAGCACTTGTGAGCCAGAGGCAGAGAGATTTCTTAATTCAAGGCCAGCCTGGTCTACAGATTGATTGCCAGGACAGCCAGTGTTACACAGAGAAACCCTGTCTCCAAAAACAAAACAAAAAAATCCAAAATAAAATAAGATGAATAAATCTTTGTAATGGAAAAACAAAACAACTGTCATTGTACTAGCTGTTCTGCCAAGAGTAATTATAAAAATTCCTTTCAGAAAATAATTAACACTATTTTACCTACAATCTGATTTAATACTACCTAATGAATATTTATTTCGGGTGACATCATCACTCTTCATATCACTGGATATTCTGGAATAGTCTCAAACTCACTCAGAGTTTGACTCTGCCTCCAAATACTGACCATAAAGGCATGTAACACCACTCCGGGATTAATTTTTCTAAACAGGCTTTGGGAACAAAGAACAGGATGCCCTGGAGAATAGAATCCTTCCATCACAATTCATGGCATTAAAAGTGAGCCCTTCCAGCCTGACGGGGGTGGTGCACTCCTTTATTCCCAAAACTTGGAAGGCAGAGGCAGGCAGATTTCTCAGTTCCAGGCCAGTCTGGTCTAAAGACTGAGTTCCAGGGCAGCCAGAGCTACACAGAGAAAAACTGTCTCAAAAAACAACAACAACAAAAGTGAGCCCTACCACACCCAACTTAATTCATTTTCTACAAGTTCATTTGCATTTTGTTCAGTTTTCTGTGAGTGTTCATGTCTCATGTGTGCGGTCCCTGTGCCTCAAAAAGGGATTCAGAGCCCCTGCGTCTGGAGTTATAGCATATATGGGATTCCAGACCAATTAGGAACCAAATTTCAAGAATCAAGATCAACAAGCAATCTTTTCTTTTGTTGTAAATGTAGGTGTATACATGAACACGTGTCAGTAATGTGCAAGCATGCCTGGAACCCTACAGACAGAAGGAGGGCTAAGACTCCAAAGGAATGCAATTCCCAATGGATGGTTCTGAGCCACATAGTGGAGGTTGGGAACTAAACCAGGCTTTCCTGATGAAGCAACTATTGCTCTGACTCACTGAGCCATCACTCCATCTCCACAATAAGTAACCCTCAGTTAAATCCAGCTCTAGTTCCATATTGCTAAGAGTTTTGATATTTTGCAATGGTATGTAGTAGAAGAGATCACATTCAATTAAATTCAAGTTAGATATAGTGGTGCACTCCTTAAGCCCAACACTTGGAACACCAAAGCAGGTAGAACTCTGTGAGTTCCAGACCAGCCTTGACTACAGAGTAAGTCACAGGACTACCATGGCTGTTACAGAATAAAAAACTGTCTCAAATAAAAGAGACAGATCAAACTGTACTCAAGAAAGCACTTTTATAAATGCAAATCAAAACAACCCTGAGATTTCACCTTACACCAGTAAGAATGGCTAAGATTAAAAATTCAGGAGAAGCAGATGTAGGCGAGGATGTGGAGAAAGAGGAACACTCCTCCACTGCTTGTGGGGTTGCAAATTGGTACAACCACTCTAGAAATCAGTCTGGCAGTTCCTCAGAAAACTGGGCACCTCACTTCCAGAAGATCCTGCTATACCACTCCTGGGCATATATGCAGAAGATTTCCCCAGCATGTAATAAGGATACATGTTCCACTATGTTCATAGCAGCCCTATTTATAATTGCCAGAAGCTGGAAAGAACCCAGGTATCCCTCAACAGAAGAGTGGATGCAAAAAAATGTGGTATATATACACAGTGGAGTACTATTCAGCCATTAGAAACAATGAATTCATGAAATTCTTAGGCAAATGGATGGAGCTGGAGAACATCATACTAAGTGAGGTAACCCAGACTCAAAAAATGAATCATGGTATGCACTCACTAATAAGTGGATATTAACCTAGAAAACTGGAATACCAAAAACATAATCCACACATCAAATGAGGTACAAGAAGAACAGAGGAGTGGCCCCCAGTTCTGGAAAGACTAAGTCAAGCATTATAGCACAAACCAGAACAGGGAATTGGGAAGGGGTGGGGGGGGTAGAACAGTGGGAGGGAAGGGGGCTGATGGACTTTCGGGGTTTGGGGGTCTAGAAAAGGGGAAATCATTTGAAATGTAAATGAAAATATATCGAATAAAGAAAAGAAAGTACTTTTATTTAAAGAAAAATTAACTGCACATTAGTTAGGAAAAGAAACTGAGAGTAACAGACTCATTTGGCACACACCTATAAAATCAGCAGAGTGGATGTTGGAGAAGAATGGCAAAACCTGGGGACCAGCCCTCTTGGGAGCTCTCACAGACTCAGTAGCCAACAAAAGACAACACACACACACACACACACACACACACACACACACACACACACATGGGTTGAACTTAGGCCCCCATAATATATTTAGCAGATGTGCACCTCAGTCTTCATGTGGGTCCCCCAATAACTAGATTGGAAGCTAATGGCTGTCTCTGGAGCCATTCTTCTACCTAGGCTGCCTTGAGTGGCCTCAAAAGGAGAGGATGCACCTGATCCTGCAGAGACTTGATGCATTAGGTTCAAGGTAGACCCATGGGGAAACCCTATGAGAGAAAGGGAATAGAGTAGTGACTGTCAGGTAATGTTGAGAGGTAGGTAGTGTTGAGAACATAAAATGGATGTATTTATTAATGGGAAACACTGCCTAGACAAAGATGAAGGAGAAACTGAGGCAATTTCCAATTAATTGCCAGCACAAATTGTAAACCATCCTATGGGCAAGAACCAACCCCTGACACTATCAATGATACTCTGTTATCTTTGTCAATGGGAACCTTGCATAACTATGCTATGCTCATTGTTATACTCCTGGAGAACTGGCTAGCCCAATTTTAATCTGATGCCTGCCATTCAGCAACCAATGAGACCTAAAGCAGAGGCACATAGGCAGAAATATAGGCAGAGCCACGGAAGCGCCACAGAACGGGTAAAAGACTGCAGTAGTTAGAGCAGTTGAAAATACCAAGAAAACACAGCCCACCAAATCAAAGAAGCTAGGCTTACAGAGATTTACAGAGATGGAAGCAACAATCAGGCAGTTTGTATAGGTCTGACCAAGGTCCCTACATATGTGGTCCTGTAGCTTGGAGTGCCTGTCTTTGTCACTGAGGTAGATTTCTATGTAGCAAAATGCTGGATCCTGTTTTCAAATCCAGTCTGTTAGTCTATGTTTTTATTGGTAAATTATGTTCATTGAGATTAAGAGATATTAAGGAAAAGTGATTGTTGCTCCCGGTTATTTTTGATGTAATTTTTATGTTTGAGTGCTTCTCCTCTTTTGGATGTGTTGAAAGATTATTACTTCCTTTTTCTAAGGTGTAGTTTCCCTCCTTGTGCTGGCATTTTATATTATCCTTTGTAGGGCTGGATTTGTGGAAAGATATTGGGCAAATTTTGTTTTATCATGGAATATCTTAGTTTTTCCATATATGGTGATAAGAGTTTTGGTGGGTATAGTAGTCTGGGCTAGCGTTTGTTTTCTCTTATGATCTGTATGAGATCTGCACAAGATCTCCTTGTTTTCATGGTCTCTGGTGAGAAGTCTGGCGTAATTCTGATAAGTTTTCCTTTCCATTACAGGTTTGAATGGTCTTTCTTTGTCAAGTGCATATCTGTTCTTGTCCAGTCTGTTTGGATTTCTGTAGGCTTCTTGAATGGTCACAGGCATCTCTCTCTTTACGTCAGGGAAGTTTTCTTCTACAATTTTGTTGAAGTTATTTACTGGTCAATTAAGTTGTAAATCTTTATGCTCCTCTATACCTATAGTCCTTAGGTTTGCTCTTCTCATTGTGGTCTGGATTTCCTGAATGTTTTGGGTTACACGGTTTCTGCATTTTGCATTTTCCTTGATGGTTGAGTCAATGCTTTCTATGGTATCTTCAGCATCTGAGATTCCTTCATCTAACTCTTCTATTCTGTTGCTGATGCTTGTATCTATGACTCTTGAATTCTTACCAAGGTTTTCTATCTCCAGAGTTGTATCCCTTTGTGATTTCTTTGTTGTTTCTAGTTCCACTATTAGATCCTGTATGGTTTTGTTCAATTCCTTCACCTGTTTTTTTTTTGTTTCTTTGGTTTGTGTGTGTGTGTGTGTGTGTGTGTGTGTGTGTGTGTGTGTGTGTGTGTGTGTTTTCCTGTAATTCCTTAAGAAAGTTTTGTGTTTTCTCTTTAAGGGCTTCTACCTGTTGACAAATGTTCTCCTGTTTGTATTTAGGGGAACTATTTATGTCCTCTCTGACGTCCTATATCAGCATCATGAGATGTAATTTTAAATCCAGATCTTGTTTTTCTGGTGTGTTGGGGTATCCAGGACTTGCTGTTGTGGGAGAACTGGGTTCGCATGGTTCCATGTTGACTTGGTTTGTTGCCAGTGTTCTTGCCTTTGATTTTTGCCATCTGGTTATCTCTGGTGCTAGCTGGTCTTGATGTCTCTGACTGTGGTTTAACTGTCCTGCTAGCCTATGTATCTGAACTCCAGGGAGACCCATTCTCTCTAGGAGGAGTTTATGTATGCAGAGCTGGGATAATGTGTGAGCTCAGGTGTACATAAAGAAATCAAAAGTATCCTGTCACCAGCTGATTCTTGATTCCTGTGTCCTGATGGTTCTTAGCAGGTCCCACTTTGTCCAGAAATTTGAGAATGGTGGTGGCCTCACCTTTGGACACAGATTGGTAGGCACTCCTGAAAGACTAGCTTCCTTGTGGTGGTATTTCTATATGTAATTCTGTGGCCCAGCATCTTATCTGGATGCAGACAAAAATCAGAAGTCTTCTGTCCCAGGCTGATCCTGGGTACCTGTGTTCTCAGGATTTTGGGCTGGTTCCTCTGAGCAGCAGGGGTGGTCCTCCCTGTGCTCTCAAACCTCTCTGCACTCCTGTGTGGTTAGCTATCTCCCTGATTAACCAGGATATGGCACTCTGTGGGAGAGGATCGTCCCCAGCTGGAGATAGAAACCAAACGCTTCCTGCCTGGGAGTACTTGACATGATCCTCTGAGCAACAGGGATTCTCCTAGCTGTGCACTCTGGCTTCTCCACACTTCTGTGTGTCTGCTATCTCTGTGCATCACCTGGATATTTGCTTTATCGTTAGAAGTGTTAAAATCTCATCCATCGTGAAGGATAATTCTGCTACCAGTAATAGCCTTCTAACTGACAACCACATCTGTGAGATCAAGGGACAGAATGTCAGTGGCTTGAAGGATGCTCAGACTGCAGATAGACTGTCAAAAGCTGGGACTGTGGTTACCCTCACTATCATGCCTGATTTTATCTGGGAACATTATTAAACGGATAGCTCCCAGCATTATGAAAAGCATGATGGTTCACTCCAGTCCTGAACTTTAAATGCCTTGTACAGTGAATCACATCACAGCTGAATGTTTCCAGCTTTCCTCTTTGCCTACTTCTCTATTTCTCACATGATGCTTTCCTGGAACCTGAGGGAATATGGTGCTTGGAAGCCTTTCTATTTTCTATCATAGCTGAGAACCTCACTCTATTTCATATCAGCTTCTGATTTGAAGATAGATGTGTAGCCCTAGCCAGGTTCTAGAGATGTAAAACACTCAAAGTTTTACTTACATTCCTAGATTTGGTTCTTTACTGGGAACCTGATGTGTTTATATAAGCCATGGTTATTAGGATAAATGGTGTAGGCTTAGCTTTCCCTGAGAACTGGTCAGCTTTCTCCTAGAACAAAGCACGGTGTTAGTCATGTGTTTCAGTTCTGTGGCATACTTTGAATTTAGTACATCAGCATAGTACATTGCCTTTGATAGTTATTTTTTAAGTTTTCTCTGTGTGGGTATGTAAAATCCAATTAATCAACACTGTTTTCATTCCAGAGAAGCATTATACAGTTGTGTGTACATTGCAAGACACTGTAATGATTGTCATTAAATCTTAATGACCTTCACATCATATGCTTCAATTGTCACCTTAAATATAATAAGCATTTAGTATAAAAGCCAAAATAGAATTATTGCTGCCTTCTGAAACCTGA
This sequence comes from Apodemus sylvaticus, assembly GCF_947179515.1. Classification (NCBI taxonomy): domain Eukaryota; kingdom Metazoa; phylum Chordata; class Mammalia; order Rodentia; family Muridae; genus Apodemus; species Apodemus sylvaticus. Next base: position 196,259,364 of record NC_067472.1, on the reverse strand, counting down.
AGTGTTACCTCTCTATTAAACTGCTATATGCTATATCTGATCAGCTTACTGGTAAAGCTGAGGTGCCTAGTCATATCAAGATTTTCTAGTCACTGTACAAAGAAAATGCCTAAGAGCTGCCCTATTGCTTTCTGAGAAAACAAAGTGCTGTATATTTCATGTGTAAGTTGTTATACTCAATAACGTTTTGGGTCTCTTATTTACTTAGAGAATAATTTGGTAATATCTAAATTAGGGTTTGAATCCTAATATTATGTAACTTTAGCTAAGTTGGCATGGTTTTAGGTGTTTACCTAGTCGTCTTAATTTGTTCCACTTTCTGAATCCTTAATGTAAACAAAAATGGCAAGGACACTTTATCCTGATTTATTTCTTTCTGAATTAGTTAATCTCCTATTCTATTATAGTATGTGATACTATCGTAATAAAGGTAAAAAACGTTAAAAAATATTAGGGGAAAACTTTACCTAATGTGTTGGGTGAAGAACTATAGGTCAGTGGGACATATGCAGTAGTGACTGGAATGTAAATGGATAATATATGTAATAAAATAATTTTCAGGAACTATTTCTCCTTTTATTTCATGAGAACATAATGTAACAATGAAGAATGAATATTTACAGTTGCTTTGAAACAACCCCTCTATATAAACCACAGTGGTACACAACGTCTACAGAAAGGCCTGGTTAATTCCCACAAATACTGAGATGAAGGGTGTACATAACACACTTCTTCATGACTATAAATGTCTGGAATGGTCAAGGAGCTGAGAGAAGTAAGTTGGATTTGGGGTGTAATCCAGAGTAAGCCAGTCCTCGGATTTGTCAAAGTCGTCAAGGATTCTTTGCCAGAGTTCCTCTGCAGATGGACCTGAACCTCGAGCCTCCTCTGGGCAATGGGTGGCAGCTTCTAGGACATCTGTAGATTCAGTCACTGGAGTAAGCCAGTCCTCGGGTATGTCAAAGTCGTCAATGATTCTTTGCCAGAGTTCCTCTGCAGATGGACCTGAACCTTGAGCCTCCTCTGGGCAATGGGTGGCAGCTTCTAGGACATCTGTAGATTCAGTCACTGGAGTAAGCCAGTCCTCGGATTTCTCCAAGTCGTCAAGGATTCTTTGCCAGAGTTCCTCTGCAGATGGACCTGAACCTTGAGCCTCCTCTGGGCAATGGGTGGCAGCTTCTAGGACATCTGTAGATTCAGTCACTGCTAGATCAGTCTGGGCTTCAACTGCTGCTGATTGACCAGAATCCCAATCTATAATGGGAGCATGGCCAACAAGCAGATCTTCCTGCTGATTACACCTGTCTGCATCACTGGCCTGATAATGATGCAGAGAAGATTCCTGGATGCAGTTGAGTTTGGGAATGGAAACCTCACTAAATGTGCCTGAACACATGGGCTCTCCATTCTCAGCAGCAACAAGAGGTATGGAACCAGGAAAGTGGGTTGATTCAAAAACTGGTTTTGAACTTCCATTGGTCTCTGGCAAAGCTTCTGTAATATTCTGGAGAGCCATCCGCTTGTACTTAGCTCGGCTGTTCTTAAACCAGATCTGGAAAAGAAAGAAGATATCAGAAGAATGCCTGTTGTCCCCTAACAGGACCACAAGGTGAAGATTTTGGATAAAAGGTGTTTGTATAGCAATGATTCACATGTCAGAAACAAAGAAGCAGGAAACTCAAGATGGCTAAGATATTATAATAAAGTAGATTGTGTATGACCAGACAACATAAGACTGGGGAGATTGAGCCAGTGTGTCCTGTATTTTAGCAGGAGCTCTGGTGATTAGATTTCTGAGACCCTGCATGGAAACAATGCTATTCTATATTGCTACCAGGTTGATAAAAATTTGAGTCCCAGCATTTGATTCATAAATATCCACCACCTAAAACTGTCATCACTGCCCTAAGCATTTAAGAACAAAATTAAAGTTTCTGATGGGAAAGTGTAGATTTTTGCTGTTGGATTGAGGGAAAAGAGAGGGGCAGACCTTGATGTCCCTCGCTGTCACACCAACTAACTCTGCCAGCTTCACACATTGATCCTGGTTTGGGTACTGACACTTATCAAAATGTTCTTGCAGCAGGTGCTTTTGTTTTTTGGAGTACACAATGCGTTCCTTCCGCACCTTTCTTGAAGTCACAGGGCCAGATTGAAGGTCACCATATTTCTCTGACAGTACCACAGATCCTATGAGAACATGGAAACAAGATTTCAATTATGTATTTGATAACTTGACGCCCTGAGGGTTTTTTCAAAGTAGGTAAACCTGGGCCCAGTACAGGATCTAGTTGCATTTGGATACCTGATTTTCTTGATGGTCCTTGGAACGCTTGCTGATGTAGGTCCCTTTCAGGGACTGAAAGACTTGATTGCATTGGATTTGTTGGGGTCAATATGGGACTGTAATGAACTTGAAAGGGTAAGTTCCTTGCAGTCTCTTGAAGCCTTTGGGGTCTGGTTTCTATGGGTGCACTTGAAGGCATTTGGAATTTTGGATACAAGGAGGGACCTTCAGCCCTATGTGTGTTCCGAACCTATTGGAATATGTTCTGGAGAATCTAGTAAAAGAAAACACGTCAAAAAAACGTACAGAGAGCACTGATTTACCCATCCTGCCTACCCAGCATTTGGTTTGGACTGTTACAGAGCAGGAATCAGACAGGAGCTTCATTCTTTCTGAACAACTGCCTCTGTTTCCAAATCTTACAAGTATTCTCAGTATTGAAATAAATATGCACTTGGCTCCAGTATTAACAAGAGGTTGCCAGTCCAGGTAAGCTGGCAATTGAATGTTCATTTCCAATGTTTAAATTTTCCATATCCTACACTTCTGGCTGTGAAATTTTGTTGGGACTGACTACTAGCTAGTCTGCCTCTGCCCATGAAAATAAAAGCCTGAAGGCTTCACAGGATTTCTGTGGCATGCAGGGCAACTGACACAAAAGTCAAATCACAAACCCAGGAATTCTGCAAACAGAGTAAATGGACAACTGACACCAAAGTCTGAAGACCTCCCAGGGGCACTGCAGCATGCAGAGAAACTGAATCGACAGTCTGAAAGCCTGTCGGGAATTCTTTTGCATGCAGGGAAACAAAACCTACAGTACTTATGCTTCCCTGGTTAACAGCGAAACATAGGGCAACAGCTTGACAAATCCTCTCAAGAGTAAACAGTATGAAGGCATCCCAGTAGATGTGTCACAGCCAGGGCAACATATCTCCAGCTTCTCTGCCTCTCTAAAGAACCCACAATTCAAAGGTCTTCAAGAAGGCCTCCCTGAAGACACACGGCCACCAGGGCAACAAGTCACCAGTGTACATGCCCCTCTGAAGGTTCCACAGTCAGAAGATCCCACAGGAGGTTTGCCACATCCAAGGCAACTGGCCTACCATGAGACTTGAGTCAACCTAGGGACAAAAAAGAAAACTCCCAAACAGAAACACCCCAACCAGAAAAAAACTCCCTATAACCATATGACAAGAGGCAAGAGCAAGACCATGAGAAACAGAAGCCAGTAAACTTTGGCATTATCAGAAACTACTTCTCCCACCACAGCAAGCCCTGGATAGACAAATGCACTTGAAAGTCAGGAAGATGACCTAAAATCTTATCTTAATGATAATAGAATCCTTTTAAAGAGATATAAATAACTCACATAAAGAAATATAAGAAAACGCAAGTGAACAGGTAGAAGCACTTAGAGAGGAAACACATAAATCCCATAAGCAATACAGGAAGATACAATCAAAAAAGTGAAAGATTTATTAATGTAGTCCAAGACCTAGAATTGGAAGTAGATATAACAAAGACAAATATAGGCAACCCTGGAAATTGAAAACCAAGGAATGAGATCTGGGATAATTAATCATTACCAGGAGAATACAAGAGATAGAAGAAAGAAAGCAGCAGTCTCAACTAACCTGGACCGCCCAAGATCTCTCAGAAACTAGACAACCACCAATTAAGCGTACACCAGCTGATATGAGGCCCCCAACACATACTCAGCAGAAAACTGTGGGACTGTACTCCCTCAGAAAAGATGTACCTATCCTTAAAAAGACTGGAGGCCCGAAGTGGGCAGGGAGTTCTTATAGGTAGGGGGTGGGGTGAAGACATTCTCCCTGAGAAGGAAACTAGACTTACAGGATGTTGAACTTTCCGTGGGAGGACCAGAAGGGGGATAAAATCTGGATTGTAAAAAAGATTAAATATTTTTTAAAGAAATGAATATTATCATAATTGGAAAAACATGATCCCAGTTTCTCCTCCTTGCAGTATGACACCCTGTGACAAAATAAAGAATCAAGGGCAATGGAACATGTCCCATTTCCATGGACCCTTTCCACTCCCGTATTCTAAACAAGAGCATTGATGATATAATTACTCTGGATGTCAGAAGGCACATACACCTAAGCCAGATCCCCTGATATTGAAGTGCTATACCAAGGACTTAGCCTTAATTGAATCTCCCTATCAAGAACCCTCCCACAGGCTCCTCCTTTCATCCTCTAGAATCCAGCAGCTATAAACACCCTGTTGTAACATCCAGTCTGTAGCCACAACTCAATATCTAACGGAAATATGGCCAGATCACAGACTTTTTTTTGTACTCTTTCCTTTTGTGACTGAGTTTCGCTAAATGAACTATGCTGTATGTGAGTCAAACAGAACACAAGGCTGAAACAGAATTCATAAGGATCAGCCTAACTGTTACTTCCCAAGCAGGGCTAAGACTAAAGGTGTGTAACAAAGAACTGAGCCATCCTGTAGGATTTCCTCCTAACATGGGCTCCATCGAGAAAATAAAAATTTTCCTTACTCTCTAGGAGCAATCTCAAAAAATGCGTCTCTTCTCATCCTGCTGCCAAAAGGACAGGCACGTTTCCGGCCACCACTAACACCTATTTATTTCTCCAAACTTTCTCTTCTGAGACTGAGGCAGGTTCCATGTGCATGCCCCTGACTTCCTGATTCACACTATACATGCAAGCCAGGGCTCACAATTACAAAAACCCACTTGCCATTAGTTTCCGAGTCCTGGGATTAAAGGTGTGGTCCATGCATCCAAAATGGTTACAGATTTTAGATGAAGGAGGGCCTGCTCAGCCAAACACCATCCAAGATGTCACACTTTTGAGTCAGAATGCCACTACTATGCCTTATCTAGGCAATCTGGAGCCTCAATTGGTCCCAAGGTCACTTGAGATCCCATTGTCAGTTCTTTCCTTTGTCCTATAGACAGGCCTCACTATCTATTGATCCAGGCTTTCTGAAAAGCCCAGGATTCAATCTTGTGCTTAGAATGAAGAATAGAGCCCCTTGAGGTCTCTTGAAAGCTCATCCATAGAGTGCCCCGATCAGGGCAAATCACTGCTCTGCACTGTTCACATTTATGGGATAGACTTGAACCATCTACTAAATTTAAATAACATCTTCTGCATGTATACAGGGCATATTTTATACTTCACCAATCAAACACCCATACAGGCTAAAAAAATCACCAAAAATCCTCCTCCACTGTCTCCCAAATTTTCCCCAACTTGATATCCCCTTTACATAGCAACCTTAGACATTTCATGCAACTCACCAATTCACCAGGAATGAAGAGGTTTCCTGTAACCTGCGCAGTCCTCTGTCTTTGAATTCTCCTTAGAAGACCTGCCCTTATATATCTCTCCTAACCTGGAATTCAAAGCCCCTCCCACCCTTTGGCTCCTCCTACTTGCAATATTCAAATCCATTATTCTCTCCCACCCTTTGATGCTACTCCAGGTGTAGCCTCATTTTATAGAACCCATGAATTTAAATTTTTGGGTTTGTAATCCTTTATTTCTTTACATTTTATATTTTACTTTTATTACTTCCCAGTTCAGCTGTTACTTTCCTCCCAGACCTCCCTCCCACAATTTTTCATCACATTCCTAATCCCATGTCTCCAAGAGAATGCCTTCCACACCAGGCCTTTGGTCTGGTTTAAATAATTTAATGTGTGTAGCCATCTTACTTTTGTTTCTGTCTGGTTTTTAAGGTATAAATATGTTCTGCATGTCTTGGTTATATAGTTTTGACTGGGAGTGCATTGAATCTGTAGTTTGCTTTTGGCAAGGTGGCCATTTTTACTACCTTAATTCTGCCAATCCATGATGATGAAAGAGATCTTTCCATATTCTGAGATCTGCTTTGATTTCTTTCTTCAGAGACTTGAAATTCTTCTCATACAAATTTTTCCCTTGCATACTTAGAGTGACACCAAGATATGTAATGTTATTTGTGACTATGGTAAAGGGTGTCATTACCCTATTTTCTTTCTCAGCTTATTTATCCTTTGAGTAGAGGAAGGCTACTGATTTGATTGAGTTAATTTTACATCCAGCCACATGGCAGAAATTGTTTCTCAGTTGTAGGAGTTCTCTAGTGTTGTTTTATTGGGTTGCATAAGTATACTATCATATCATCTGCAAATAGTGATGTTTTGACTACCTCCTTTCCAGTTTGTAACATTTTGACAAGTGTTACAAACTGTACCTCGTTTTGTTCTCTAAATGCTCTAGATAGATCTTCAAGTACTATATTGAATAAATAGGGAAAGAGTGGGCAACATTTTCAGGACCATAATTTTAGTAGGATTACTTTAAATTTCCTCTATTTAGTTTGATGTTGGCTTCTGGTTTGCTGTATATTGCTTTTACTATGTTTTGGCATAGGCCTTGAATTCCTGATCATTCCAAGACTTTTAACATGAAGGGATAGTGAATTTTGTCAAATGCTTTCTCAGCATCTAACTAAATGATCTTGTGGGGTATTTTTTTTCGAGTTTCTTTATGTAGTGGATTACATTGAAAGATTTCTATATATTGAACCACACTTGCATTGCTGTGATGAAGCCTATTTGATCCTGGTGAATTACTGTTTTGATGTGTTCTTGGATTCGGTCAGCAAGAATTTTATTGAGTAGTTTTGGATCACTGTTCTCAAGGGAAATTGGTCTGGAATTCTCTTTCCTTGTTTAATCTTTGTTTGGTTTATGTATAAGCAATACTGTGGCTTCATATAATGAATTGTGAAGGATACCTCGGGTTTCTGATTTGTGGAATAGTTTGAAAAGTATCCGTAGTAGGTCTTCTTTGAAGAACTGATAGAATTCCCAACAAACACATCTGGTCCTGTGTTTTTGTTGTTGTTGTTGTTGTTGTTGTTGTTGTTGTTGTTGTTGTTGTTGTTTTTGGTGGTGGTGGTGGTGGTGGTGGTTGTGGTTGTGGTGGTGATGGTGGTGTTTTGGGAAGACTGTTAATAACTGAATCTATTTCCTCACGTGTTATGGGACTATTTTGATGGTTTATCTGATCAGGTTTTAACATTGGCAGCTGGCATGTGTCTACAAAACTGTCCATTTCATCCAGATTTCCCAATTTTGTTGAGTATAAGCTTTTGTAGTAGGATCTGATGATATTTGGAATTTCTGCAGTTTCTGTTGTTATATCTCCCTTTTCATTCCAATTTTATTAATTTGCGTGTTTCCTCTATTCCTTCTTGTTAGTCTGCTAAGTGTTTATCTATCTTGTTGATTTTCTCAAAGAACCAACTCTTGGTTTTGTTGATTCTTTGTATAATTCTTTTTGTTTCTACTTTGTTGATTTTGGCCTTGAATTTGTTTATTCCCTGCCATGTATTCCTCTTGGATGTATTTGTTTCATTTGGTTGTAGAGCTTTCAGATGTTCTGTCAAGCTGCTAATGTAAGCTCTCTCCATTTCCTTGTTGGAGGCACTTAACTATATGAGTATTTCTCTTAGCACATATGACTATTGACAGCTTTTCAGGATTTCTAGTTGCAACTGCTTTAAGAGGAGAACCTTCTAGAAAGGTTATTGTTCATTGTTTACAGGCTTTTACTGCTAAGGGACTGCCTAAAGTTGGCAAGACAGATAATGGGCCTGCATACACTGGAAACAGCTTTGAACAATTTTGCAAGGAATTTGGAATTGAACATAAAACTGAAATTCCTCATGATCCAATGGGACAAGGAATTGTTGAATGTATCTGAAAAATTAGCTTTAGAAAACAAAACAGGGTGAGTTTTAACTTCCAAGGTCACCAAAAGCACATCTCGCTTTTGCATTATTTGTTTTAATTTTTTGTAAACTGATGCTAAAGGTCAGTCTGCAGTAGATCATCGCTGGCATCCAGACACTTCCAGCTCATATGCCATGGTTAAATGTTGAGATCCTTTAACTAATACTTTGGAATGGCCCCAACCCTGTTTTAATACGGGAATGAGATCCTGTTTGTGTTTTTTCACATAAAGGAATTGGAGATCAATGACTACTGAAAAGATTGTTTCGCCAAGTGGACACAGATCCTGAGCCTTCTAATGATTATGATACTAATGATGAAGGCATCTCAGGATCCCTATGAGCCATCTAAATTAACCTGAAGTGTAGTCTTTGCCCTTACTGGATAGCAGGTGTTTTCTATCAATTCTCAAAGCCACCCTCCTTACACCAGGAGGCTTGATCTTGTTTGGATCTTTGTCAGCTCCCAGTTTAGGCACTTAACTAAGCAATTACCCCTTGGAGGTTCACTTGAGTATGATGGAAAAGAGTCCTGCTCCACAAATCCTTGGTCATGTGTAGGTTTTATCTGAAAGGTGGGATGTAGACATCCAGTGCTTAGAGACCATTTAAGCATTTGTTCTTTTCACATGTGTCCTTGAGATGACAGGACTAGATCCCATGGTCATAGTTGGGTGGTGCAGAAGATTATTTTCTGTGCTGTTTGGAAAAGTGAGACCACAAGGAATGTTTACTGGAAGCCACAAAGAGATTTAATTACAGTTGCTAGGATTTCAACAGGTTCTGGCCTATCTAGTTCTAGTTATAACGGTAATGGACATTGTTTCTTCAGGGTTTTAGTTGTGCCAAAGCTGCGCTGTCTGGAACCTGGAAAGGAGTAGCATCCTTGGTTAGTTTTCTCTGTAACCCAATTCCAGTGTCTGGAAAAAATGTTAGAGAAGGCTGGATTAAGGGAAGGACTTGGACACTTTGGCTTTATAAGGAAGATTATGATTATGGACTACTTGTTTGTTTGTTTGTTTGTTTGTTTGTTTGTTTGTTTGTTTGTGACAGGGTTTCTCTGTGTAGCCCTGGCAGTCCTGGAACCTACCCTGCAAACCTGGGTGGCCTCAGAAAACTCAGCAATCTGCCTGCCTCTGCCTCCCAATGACAGGGATTAAATGAGTGTACCACCCAGGAGGGGCCCTCTCCCCTTGATCACTAATTGAGAAAATACCCCACAGCTGAATCTCATGGAGGCATTTCCCCAACTGAAGCTCCTTTCTCTGTGAAAGAATGTGTCAAGTTCACACACTAACCCATCCAGTACAACATGTAAAAATGAAGTAAGGCTGGGCATCATAACAGAGCCTTTCAATCCCATTACCTGCAAAGCAAATGGATGAGGATCTCCATTTGTGGAAGGCAGTCTTGTTTACATAAGCACTTCCAGGAGAGTTAGAACTACGTACAAAGGCCCTATGTTAAGAAATCAAAAATAATGCCAGGAGGTGGTGGCACATGCCTTCAATCCCAGCACTTGGGAGCCAGAGGCAGAGAGATGTCTTAATTCAAGGCCAGCCTGGTCTACAGATTGATTGCCAGGACAGCCAGTGTTACACAGAGAAACCCTGTCTCCAAAAACAAAACAAAAAAATCCAAAATAAAATAAGATGAATAAATCTTTGTAATGGAAAAACAAAACAACTGTCATTGTACTAGCTGTTCTGCCAAGAGTAATTATAAAAATTCCTTTCAGAAAATAATTAACACTATTTTACCTACAATCTGATTTAATACTACCTAATGAATATTTACTTCGGGAGACATCATCACTCTTCATATCACTGGATATTCTGGAATAGTCTCAAACTCACTCAGAGTTTGACTCTGCCTCCAAATACGGACCATAAAGGCATGTAACACCACTCCTGGATTAATTTTTCTAAACAGGCTTTGGGAACAAAGAACAGGATGCCCTGGAGAATAGAATCCTTCCATCACAATTCATGGCATTAAAAGTGAGCCCTTCCAGCCTGACGGGGGTGGTGCACTCCTTTATTCCGAAAACTTGGAAGGCAGAGGCAGGCAGATTTCTCAGTTCCAGGCCAGTCTGGTCTAAAGACTGAGTTCCAGGGCAGCCAGAGCTACACAGAGAAAAACTGTCTCAAAAAACAACAACAACAAAAGTGAGCCCTACCACACCCAACTTAATTCATTTTCTACAAGTTCATTTGCATTTTGTTCAGTTTTCTGTGAGTGTTCATGTCTCATGTGTGCGGTCCCTGTGCCTCAAAAAGGGATTCAGAGCCCCTGCGTCTGGAGTTATAGCATATATGGGATTCCAGACCAATTAGGAACCAAATTTCAAGAATCAAGATCAACAAGCAATCTTTTCTTTTGTTGTAAATGTAGGTGTATACATGAACATGTGTCAGTAATGTGCAAGCATGCCTGGAACCCTACAGACAGAAGGAGGGCTAAGACTCCAAAGGAATACAATTCCCAATGGATGGTTCTGAGCCACATAGTGGAGGTTGGGAACTAAACCAGGCTTTCCAGATGAAGCAACTATTGCTCTGACTCACTGAGCCATCACTCCATCTCCACAATAAGTAACCCTCAGTTAAATCCAGCTCTAGTTCCATAATGCTAAGAGTTTTGATATTTTGCAATGGTATGTAGTAGAAGAGATCACATTCAATTAAATTCAAGTTAGATATGGTGGTGCACTCCTTAAGCCCAACACTTGGAACACCAAAGCAGGTAGATCTCTGTGAGTTCCAGACCAGCCTTGACTACAGAGTAAGTCACAGGACTACCATGGCTGTTACAGAATAAAAAACTGTCTCAAATAAAAGAGACAGATCAAACTGTACTCAAGAAAGCACTTTTATAAATGCAAATCAAAACAACCCTGAGATTTCACCTTACACCAGTAAGAATGGCTAAGATTAAAAATTCAGGAGAAGCAGATGTAGGCGAGGATGTGGAGAAAGAGGAACACTCCTCCACTGCTTGTGGGGTTGCAAATTGGTACAACCACTCTAGAAATCAGTCTGGCAGTTCCTCAGAAAACTGGGCACCTCACTTCCAGAAGATCCTGCTATACCACTCCTGGGCATATACCCAGAAGATTTCCCCAGCATGTAATAAGGATACATGTTCCACTATGTTCATAGCAGCCCTATTTATAATTGCCAGAAGCTGGAAAGAACCCAGGTATCCCTCAACAGAAGAGTGGATGCAAAAAAATGTGGTATATATACACAGTGGAGTACTATTCAGCCATTAGAAACAATGAATTCATGAAATTCTTAGGCAAATGGATGGAGCTGGAGAACATCATACTAAGTGAGGTAACCCAGACTCAAAAAAATGAATCATGGTATGCACTCACTAATAAGTGGATATTAACCTAGAAAACTGGAATACCAAAAACATAATCCACACATCAAATGAGGTACAAGAAGAACAGAGGAGTGGCCCCCAGTTCTGGAAAGACTCAGTCAAGCATTATAGCACAAACCAGAACAGGGAATTGGGAAGGGGTGGGGGGGAGAACAGGGGGAGGGAAGGGGGCTGATGGGACGATCGGGGTTTGGGGGTCTAGAAAAGGGGAAATCATTTGAAATGTAAATGAAAATATATCGAATAAAGAAAAGAAAGTACTTTTATTTAAAGAAAAATTAACTGCACATTAGTTAGGAAAAGAAACTGAGAGTAACAGACTCATTTGGCACACACCTATAAAATCAGCAGAGTGGATGTTGGAGAAGAATGGCAAAACCTGGGGACCAGCCCTCTTGGGAGCTCTCACAGACTCAGTAGCCAACAAAAGACCACACACACACACACACACACACACACACACACACACATGGGTTGAACTTAGGCCCCCATAATATATTTAGCAGATGTGCACCTCAGTCTTCATGTGGGTCCACCAATAACTAGATTGGAAGCTAATGGCTGTCTCTGGAGCCATTCTTCTACCTAGGCTGCCTTGAGTGGCCTCAAAAGGAGAGGATGCACCTGATCCTGCAGAGACTTGATGCATTAGGTTCAAGGTAGACCCATGGGGAAACCCTATGAGAGAAAGGGAATAGAGTAGTGACTGTCAGGTAATGTTGAGAGGTAGGTAGTGTTGAGAACATAAAATGGATGTATTTATTAATGGGAAACACTGCCTAGACAAAGATGAAGGAGAAACTGAGGCAATTTCCAATTAATTGCCAGCACAAATTGTAAACCATCCTATGGGCAAGAACCAACCCCTGACACTATCAATGATACTCTGTTATGTTTGTCAATGGGAACCTTGCATAACTATGCTATGCTCATTGTTATACTCCTGGAGAACTGGCTAGCCCAATTTTAATCTGATGCCTGCCATTCAGCAACCAATGAGACCTAAAGCAGAGGCACATAGGCAGAAATATAGGCAGAGCCACGGAAGCGCCACAGAACGGGTAAAAGACTGCAGTAGTTAGAGCAGTTGAAAATACCAAGAAAACACAGCCCACCGGATCAAATAAGCTAGGCTTACAGAGATTTACAGAGATGGAAGCAACAATCAGGCAGTTTGTATAGGTCTGACCAAGGTCCCTACATATGTGGTCCTGTAGCTTGGAGTGCCTGTCTTTGTCACTGAGGTAGATTTCTATGTAGCAAAATGCTGGATCCTGTTTTCAAATCCAGTCTGTTAGTCTATGTTTTTATTGGTAAATTATGTTCATTGAGATTAAGAGATATTAAGGAAAAGTGATTGTTGCTCCCGGTTATTTTTGATGTAATTTTTATGTTTGAGTGCTTCTCCTCTTTTGGATGTGTTGAAAGATTATTGCTTCCTTTTTCTAAGGTGTAGTTTCCCTCCTTGTGCTGGCATTTTATATTATCCTTTGTAGGGCTGGATTTGTGGAAAGATATTGGGCAAATTTTGTTTTATCATGGAATATCTTAGTTTTTCCATATATGGTGATAAGAGTTTTGGTGGGTATAGTAGTCTGGGCTAGCGTTTGTTTTCTCTTATGATCTGTATGAGATCTGCACAAGATCTCCTTGTTTTCATGGTCTCTGGTGAGAAGTCTGGCGTAATTCTGATAAGTTTTCCTTTCCATTACAGGTTTGAATGGTCTTTCTTTGTCAAGTGCATATCTGTTCTTGTCCAGTCTGTTTGGATTTCTGTAGGCTTCTTGAATGGTCACAGGCATCTCTCTCTTTACGTCAGGGAAGTTTTCTTCTACAATTTTGTTGAAGTTATTTACTGGTCAATTAAGTTGTAAATCTTTATGCTCCTCTATACCTATAGTCCTTAGGTTTGCTCTTCTCATTGTGGTCTGGATTTCCTGAATGTTTTGGGTTACACGGTTTCTGCATTTTGCATTTTCCTTGATGGTTGAGTCAATGCTTTCTATGGTATCTTCAGCATCTGAGATTCCTTCATCTAACTCTTCTATTCTGTTGCTGATGCTTGTATCTATGACTCTTGAATTCTTACCAAGGTTTTCTATCTCCAGAGTTGTATCCCTTTGTGATTTCTTTGTCGTTTCTAGTTCCACTATTAGATCCTGTATGGTTTTGTTCAATTCCTTCACCTGTTTTTTTTTTGTTTCTTTGGTTTGTGTGTGTGTGTGTGTGTGTGTGTGTGTGTGTGTGTGTGTGTTTTCCTGTAATTCCTTAAGAAAGTTTTGTGTTTTCTCTTTAAGGGCTTCTACCTGTTGACAAATGTTCTCCTGTTTGTATTTAAGGGAACTATTTATGTCCTCTCTGACGTCCTATATCAGCATCATGAGATGTAATTTTAAATCCAGATCTTGTTTTTCTGGTGTGTTGGGGTCTCCAGGACTTGCTGTTGTGGGAGAACTGGGTTCGCATGGTTCCATGTTGACTTGGTTTGTTGCCAGTGTTCTTGCATTTGATTTTTGCCATCTGGATATCTCTGGTGCTAGCTGGTCTTGATGTCTCTGACTGTGGTTTAACTGTCCTGCTAGCCTATGTATCTGAACTCCAGGGAGACCCATTCTCTCTAGGAGGAGTTTATGTATGCAGAGCTGGGATAATGTGTGAGCTCAGGTGTACATAAAGAAATCAAAAGTATCCTGTCACCAGCTGATTCTTGATTCCTGTGTCCTGATGGTTCTTAGCAGGTCCCACTTTGTCCAGAAATTTGAGAATGGTGGTGGCATCACCTTTGGACACAGATTGGTAGGCACTCCTGAAAGACTAGCTTCCTTGTGGTGGTATTTCTATATGTAATTCTGTGGCCCAGCATCTTATCTGGATGCAGACAAAAATCAGAAGTCTTCTGTCCCAGGCTGATCCTGGGTACTTGTGTTCTCAGGATTTTGGGCTGGTTCCTCTGAGCAGCAGGGGTGGTCCTCCCTGTGCTCTCAAACCTCTCTGCACTCCTGTGTGGTTAGCTATCTCCCTGATTAACCAGGATATGGCACTCTGTGGGAGAGGATCGTCCCCAGCTGGAGATAGAAACCAAACGCTTCCTGCCTGGGAGTACTTGACATGATCCTCTGAGCAACATTGAATCTCCTAGCTGTGCTCTCTGGCTTCTCCACACTTCTGTGTGTCTGCTATCTCTGTGCATCACCTGGATATTTGCTTTATCGTTAGAAGTGTTAAAATCTCATCCATAGTGAAGGATAATTCTGCTACCAGTAATAGCCTTCTAACTGACAACCACATCTGTGAGATCAAGGGACAGAATGTCAGTGGCTTGAAGGATGCTCAGACTGCAGATAGACTGTCAAAAGCTGGGACTGTGGTTACCCTCACGATCATGCCTGCTTTTATCTGGGAACATTATTAAACGGATAGCTCCCAGCATTATGAAAAGCATGATGGTTCACTCCAGTCCTGAACTTTAAATGCCTTGTACAGTGAATCACATCACAGCTGAATGTTTCCAGCTTTCCTCTTTGCCTACTTCTCTATTTCTCACATGATGCTTTCCTGGAACCTGAAGGAATATGGTGCTTGGATGCCTTTTATTTTCTATCATAGCTGGGAAACTCACTCTATTTCATATCAGCTTCTGAATTGAAGATAGATGTGTAGCCTTAGCCAGGTTCTAGAGATGTAAAACACTCAAAGTTTTACTTACATTCCTAGATTTGGTTCTTTACTGGGAACCTGATGTGTTTATATAAGCCATGGTTATTAGGATAAATGGTGTAGGCTTAGCTTTCCCTGAGAACTGGTCAGCTTTCTCCTAGAACAAAGCACGGTGTTAGTCATGTGTTTCAGTTCTGTGGCATACTTTGAATTTAGTACATCAGCATAGTACATTGCCTTTGATAGTTATTTTTTAAGTTTTCTCTGTGTGGGTATGTAAAATCCAATTAATCAACACTGTTTTCATTCCAGAGAAGCATTATACAGTTGTGTGTACATTGCAAGACACTGTAATGATTGTCATTAAATCTTAATGACCTTCACATCATATGCTTCAATTGTCACCTTAAATATAATAAGCATTTAGTATAAAAGCCAAAATAGAATTATTGCTGCCTTCTGAAACCTGAAGTGTTACCTCTCTATTAAACTGCTATATGCTATATCTGATCAGCTTACTGGTAAAGCTGAGGTGCCTAGTCGTATCAAGATTTTCTAGTCACTGTACAAAGAAAATGCCTAAGAGCTGCCCTATTGCTTTCTGAGAAAACAAAGTGCTGTATATTTCATGTGTAAGTTGTTATACTCAATAACGTTTTGGGTCTCTTATTTACTTAGAGAATAATTTGGTAATATCTAAATTAGGGTTTGAATCCTAATATTATGTAACTTTAGCTAAGTTGGCATGGTTTTAGGTGTTTACCTAGTCGTCTTAATTTGTTCCACTTTCTGAATCCTTAATGTAAACAAAAATGGCAAGGACACTTTATCCTGATTTATTTCTTTCTGAATTAGTTAATCTCCTATTCTATTATAGTATGTGATACTATCGTAATAAAGGTAAAAAACGTTAAAAAATATTAGGGGAAAACTTTACCTAATGTGTTGGGTGAAGAACTATAGGTCAGTGGGACATATGCAGTAGTGACTGGAATGTAAATGGATAATATATGTAATAAAATAATTTTCAGGAACTATTTCTCCTTTTATTTCATGAGAACATAATGTAACAATGAAGAATGAATATTTACAGTTGCTTTGAAACAACCCCTCTATATAAACCACAGTGGTACACAACGTCTACAGAAAGGCCTGGTTAATTCCCACAAATACTGAGATGAAGGGTGTACATAACACACTTCTTCATGACTATAAATGTCTGGAATGGTCAAGGAGCTGAGAGAAGTAAGTTGGATTTGGGGTGTAATCCAGAGTAAGCCAGTCCTCGGATTTGTCAAAGTCGTCAAGGATTCTTTGCCAGAGTTCCTCTGCAGATGGACCCGAACCTCGAGCCTCCTCTGGGCAATGGGTGGCAGCTTCTAGGACATCTGTAGATTCAGTCACTGGAGTAAGCCAGTCCTCGGGTATGTCAAAGTCGTCAATGATTCTTTGCCAGAGTTCCTCTGCAGATGGACCTGAACCTTGAGCCTCCTCTGGGCAATGGGAGGCAGCTTCTAGGACATTTGTAGATTCAGTCACTGGAGTAAGCCAGTCCTCGGATTTCTCCAATTCGTCAAGGATTCTTTGCCAGAGTTCCTCTGCAGATGGACCTGAACCTTGAGCCTCCTCTGGGCAATGGGTGGCAGCTTCTAGGACATCTGTAGATTCAGTCACTGCTAGATCAGTCTGGGCTTCAACTGCTGCTGATTGACCAGAATCCCAATCTATAATGGGAGCATGGCCAACAAGCAGATCTTCCTGCTGACTACACCTGTCTGCATCACTGGCCTGATAATGATGCAGAGAAGATTCCTGGATGCAGTTGAGTTTGGGAATGGAAAACTCACTAAATGTGCCTGAACACATGGGCTCTCCATTCTCAGCAGCAACAAGAGATATGGAACCAGGAAAGTGGGTTGATTCAAAAACTAGTTTTGAACTTCCATTGGTCTCTGGCAAAGCTTCTGTAATATTCTGGAGAGCCATCCGCTTGTACTTAGCTCGGCTGTTCTTAAACCAGATCTGGAAAAGAAAGAAGATATCAGAAGAATGCCTGTTGTCCCCTAACAGGACCACAAGGTGAAGATTTTGGATAAAAGGTGTTTGTATAGCAATGATTCACATGTCAGAAACAAAGAAGCAGGAAACTCAAGATGGCTAAGATATTATAATAAAGTAGATTGTGTATGACCAGACAACATAAGAATGGGGAGATTGAGCAAGTGTGTCCTGTATTTTAGCAGGAGCTCTGATGATTAGATTTCTGAGACCCTGCATGGAAACAATGCTATTCTATATTGCTACCAGGTTGATAAAAATTTGAGTCCCAGCATTTGATTCATAAATATCCACCACCTAAAACTGCCATCACTGCCCTAAGCATTTAAGAACAAAATTAAAGTTTCTGATGGGAAAGTGTAAATTTTTGCTGTTGGATTGAGGGAAATGAGAGGGGCAGACCTTGATGTCCCTCGCTGTCACACCAACTAACTCTGCCAGCTTCACACATTGATCCTGGTTTGGGTACTGACACTTATCAAAATGTTCTTGCAGCAGGTGCTTTTGTTTTTTGGTGTACACAATGCGTTCCTTCCGCACCTTTCTTGAAGTCACAGGGCCAGATTGATGGTCACCATATTTCTCTGACAGTACCACAGATCCTATGAGAACATGGAAACAAGATTTCAATTATGTATTTGATAACTGAGACGCCCTGAGGGTTTTTTCAAAGTAGGTAAACCTGGGCCCAGTACAGGATCTAGTTGCATTTGGATACCTGATTTTCTTGATGGTCCTTGGAACTCTTGCTGATGTAGGTCCCTTTCAGGGTCTGAAAGACTTGATTGCATTGGATTTGTTGGGGTCAATATGGGACTGTAATAAACTTGAAAGGGTAAGTTCCTTGCAGTCTCTTGAAGCCTTTGGGGTCTGGTTTCTATGGGTGCACTTGAAGGCATTTGGAATTTTGGATACAAGGAGGGACCTTCAGCCCTATGTGTGTTCCGAACCTATTGGAATATGTTCTGGAGAATCTAGTAAAAGAAAACACGTCAAAAAACCTACAGAGAGCACTGATTTACCCATCCTGCCTACCCAGCATTTGGTTTGGACTGTTACAGAGCAGGAATCAGACAGGAGCTTCATTCTTTCTGAACAACTGCCTCTGTTTCCAAATCTTACAAGTATTCTCAGTATTGAAATAAATATGCACTTGGCTCCAGTATTAACAAGAGGTTGCCAGTCCAGGTAAGCTGGCAATTGAATGTTCATTTCCAATGTTTAAATTTTCCATATCCTACACTTCTGGCTGTGAAATTTTGTTGGGACAGACTACTAGCTAGTCTGCCTCTGCCCATGAAAATAAAAGCCTGAAGGCTTCACAGGATTTCTGTGGCATGCAGGGCAACTGACACAAAAGTCAAATCACAAACCCAGGAATTCTGCAAACAGAGTAAATGGACAACTGACACCAAAGTCTGAAGACCTCCCAGGGGCACTGCAGCATGCAGAGAAACTGAATCGACAGTCTGAAAGCCTGTCGGGAATTCTTTTGCATGCAGGGAAACAAAACCTACAGTACTTATGCTTCCCTGGTTAACAGGGAAACATAGGGCAACAGCTTGACAAATCCTCTCAAGCGTAAACAGTAAGAAGGCATCCCAGTAGATGTGTCACAGCCAGGGCAACATATCTCCAGTTTCTCTGCCCCTCTAAAGAACCCACAATTCAAAGGTCTTCAAGAAGGCCTCCCTGAAGACACACTGCCACCAGGGCAACAAGTCACCAGTGTACATGCCCCTCTGAAGGTTCCACAGTCAGAAGATCCCACAGGAGGTTTGCCACATCCAAGGCAACTGGCCTACCATGAGACTTGAGTCAACCTAGGGACAAAAAAGACAACTCCCAAACAGAAACACCCCAACCAGAAAAAAACTCCCTATAACCATATGACAAGAGGCAAGAGCAAGACCATGAGAAACAGAAGCCAGTAAAATTTGGCATTATAAGAAACTACTTCTCCCACCACAGCAAGCCCTAGATAGACAAATGCACTTGAAAGTGAGGAAGATGACCTAAAATCTTATCTCATTAAGATAATAGAATCCTTTTAAAGAGATATAAATAACTCACATAAAGAAATATAAGAAAACGCAAGTGAACAGGTAGAAGCACTTAAAGAGGAAACACATAAATCCCATAAGCAATACAGGAAGATACAATCAAAAAAGTGAAAGTTTTTTTTAATGCAGTCCAAGACCTAGAATTGGAAGTAGATATAACAAAGACAAATATAGGCAACCCTGGAAATTGAAAACCAAGGAATGAGATCTGGGATAATTAATCATTACCAGGAGAATACAAGAGATAGAAGAAAGAAAGCAGCAGTCTCAACTAACCTGGACCCCCCAAGATCTCTCAGAAACTAGGCAACCACCAATTAAGCGTACACCAGCTGATATGAGGCCCCCAACACATACTCAGCAGAAAACTGTGGGACTGTACTCCCTCAGAAAAGATGTACCTAATTCTAAAAAGACTGGAGGCCCGAAGTGGGCAGGGAGTTCTTATAGGTAGGGGGTGGGGTGAAGACATTCTCCCTGAGAAGGAAACTAGACTTACAGGATGTGGAACTTTCCGTGGGAGGACCAGAGGGGGATACAATCTGGATTGTAAAAAAGATTAAATATTTTGTAAACAAAGGAATATTATCATAATTGGAAAAACATGATCCCAGTTTCTCCTCCTTGCAGTATGACACCCTGTGACAAAATAAAGAATCAAGGGCAATGGAACATGTCCCATTTCCATGGACCCTTTCCACTCCCGTATTCTAAACAAGAGCATTGATGATCTAATTACTCTGGATGTCAGAAGGCACGTACACCTAAGCCAGATCCCCTGATATTGAAGTTCTATACCAAGGACTTAGCCTTAATTGAATCTCCCTATCAAGAACCCACCCACAGGCTCCTCCTTTCATCCTCTAGAATCCAGCAGCTATACACACCCTGTTGTAACATCCAGTCTGTAGCCACAACTTAATATCTAACGGAAATATGGCCAGATCACAGACTTTTTTTGTACTCTTTTCTTTTGTGTCTGAGTTTCGCTAAATGAACTATGCTGTATGTGAGTCAAACTGAACACAAGGCTGAAACAGAATTCAGAAGGATCAGCCTAACTATTACTTCCCAAGCAGGGCTAAGACTAAAGGTGTGTAACAAAGAACTGAGCCATCCTGAAAGATTTGTTCCTAACATGGGCTCCATCGAGAAAATAAAAATTTTCCTTACTCTCTAGGAGCAATCTCAAAAAATGCGTCTCTTCTCATCCTGCTGCCAAGAGGACATGCACGTTTCCGGCCACCACTAACACCTATTTATTTCTCCAAACTTTCTCTTCTGAGACTGAGGCAGGTTCCATGTGCATGCCCCTGACTTCCTGATTCACACTATACATGCAAGCCAGGGCTCACAATTACAAAAACCCACTTGCCATTAGTTTCCGAGTCCTGGGATTAAAGGTGTGATCCATGCATCCAAAATGGTTACAGATTTTAATTGAAGGAGGGCCTGCTCAGCCAAACACCATCCAAGATGTCACACTTTTGAGTCAGAATGCCACTACTATGCCTTATCTAGGCAATCTGGAGCCTCAATTGGTCCCAAGATCACTTGAGATCCCATTGTCAGTTCTTCCCTTTGTCCTATAGACAGGCCTCACTATCTATTGATCCAGGCTTTCTCAACAGCTCAGGATTCAATCTTGTGCTTAGAATGAAGAATATAGCCCCTTGAGGTCTCTTGAAAGTTCATCCATAGAGTGCCCCGATCAGGGCAAATCACTGCTCTGCACTGTTCACATTTATGGGATAGACTTGAAATATCTACTAAATTTAAATAAAATCTTCTGCATGTATACAGGGCATATTTTATACTTCACCTATCAAACACCCATACAGGCTAAAAAAATCACCAAAATCCTCCTCCACTGTCTCCCAAATTTTCCCCAACTTGATATCCCCTTTACATAGCAACCTTAGACATTTCATGCAACTCACCAATTCACCAGGAATGAAAAGGGTTCCTGTAACCTGCTCAGTCCTCTGTCTTTGAATTCTCCTTAGAAGACCTGCCCTTATATATCTCTCCTAACCTGGAATTCAAAGCCCCTCCCACCCTTTGGCTCCTCCCACTTGCAATATTCAAATCCATTATTCTCTCCCACCCTTTGATGCTACTCCAGGTGTAGCCTCATTTTATAGAACCATGAATTTAAATATTTTGGTTTGTAATCCTTTATTTCTTTACATTTTATATTTTACTTTTATTACTTCCCAGTTCAGCTGTTACTTTCCTCCCAGACCTCCCTCCCACAATTTTTCATCACATTCCTAATCCCATGTCTCCAAGAGAATGCCTTCCACACCAGACCTTTGCTCTGGTTTAAATAATATAATGTGTGTAGCCATCTTACTTTTGTTTCTGTCTGGTTTTTAAGGTATAAATATGTTCTGCATGTCTTGGTTATATAGTTTTGACTGGGAGTGCATTGAATCTGTAGTTTGCTTTTGGCAAGGTAGCCATTTTTACTACATTAATTCTGCCAATCCATGATCATGAAAGAGATCTTTCCATATTCTGAGATCTGCTTTGATTTCTTTCTTCAGAGACTTGAAATTCTTGTCATACAAATTTTTCACTTGCATACTTAGAGTGACACCAAGATATGTAATGTTATTTGTGACTATGGTAAAGGGTGTCATTACCCTATTTTCTTTCTCAGCTTATTTATCCTTTGAGTAGAGGAAGGCTACTGATTTGATTGAGTTAATTTTACATCCAGCCACATGGCAGAAATTGTTTCTCAGTTGTAGGAGTTCTCTAGTGTTGTTTTATTGGGTTGCATAAGTATACTATCATATCATCTGCAAATAGTGATGTTTTGACTACCTCCTTTCCAGTTTGTAACATTTTGACAAGTGTTACAAACTGTACCTCCTTTTGTTCTCTAAATGCTCTAGATAGATCTTCAAGTACTATATTGAATAAATAGGGAAAGAGTGGGCAACATTTTCTGGACCATAATTTTAGTAGGATTACTTCAAATTTCCTCTGTTTAGTTTGATGTTGGCTTCTGGTTTGCTGTATATTGCTTTTACTATGTTTTGGTATAGGCCTTGAATTCCTGATCATTCCAAGACTTTTAACATGAAGGGATAGTGAATTTTGTCAAATGCTTTCTCAGCATCTAACTAAATGATCTTGTGGGGTATTTTTTTTCGAGTTTCTTTATGTAGTGGATTACATTGAAAGATTTCTATATATTGAACCACACTTGCATTGCTGGGATGAAGCCTATTTGATCCTGGTGAATTACTGTTTTGATGTGTTCTTGGATTCGGTCAGCAAGAATTTTATTGAGTAGTTTTGGATCACTGTTCTCAAGGGAAATTGGTCTGGAATTCTCTTTCCTTGTTTAATCTTTGTTTGGTGTATGTATAAGCAATACTGTGGCTTCATATAATGAATTGTGAAGGATACCTCGGGTTTCTGATTTGTGGAATAGTTTGAAAAGTATCCGTAGTAGGTCTTCTTTGAAGAACTGATAGAATTCCCAACAAACACATCTGGTCCTGTGTTTTTGTTGTTGTTGTTGTTGTTGTTGTTGTTTTTGGTGGTGGTGGTGGTGGTGGTGGTTGTGGTTGTGGTGGTGATGGTGGTGTTTTGGGAAGACTGTTAATAACTGAATCTATTTCCTCACGTGTTATGGGACTATTTTGATGGTTTATCTGATCAGGTTTTAACATTGGCAGCTGGCATGTGTCTACAAATCTGTCCATTTCATCCAGATTTCCCAATTTTGTTGAGTATAAGCTTTTGTAGTAGGATCTGATGATATTTGGAATTTCTGCAGTTTCTGTTGTTATATCTCCCTTTTCATTCCAATTTTATTAATTTGCGTGTTTCCTCTATTCCTTCTTGTTAGTCTGCTAAGTGTTTATCTATCTTGTTGATTTTCTCAAAGAACCAACTCTTGGTTTTGTTGATTCTTTGTATAATTCTTTTTGTTTCTACTTTGTTGATTTTGGCCTTGAATTTGTTTATTCCCTGCCATGTATTCCTCTTGGATGTATTTGTTTCATTTGGTTGTAGAGCTTTCAGATGTTCTGTCAAGCTGCTAATGTAAGCTCTCTCCATTTCCTTGTTGGAGGCACTTAATTATATGAGTTTTTCTCTTAGCACATATGACTATTGACAGCTTTTCAGGATTTCTAGTTGCAACTGCTTTAAGAGGAGAACCTTCTAGAAAGGTTATTGTTCATTGTTTACAGGCTTTTACTGCTAAGGGACTGCCTAAAGTTGGCAAGACAGATAATGGGCCTGCATACACTGGAAACAGCTTTGAACAATTTTGCAAGGAATTTGGAATTGAACATAAAACTGAAATTCCTCATGATCCAATGGGACAAGGAATTGTTGAATGTATCTGAAAAATTAGCTTTAGAAAACAAAACAGGGTGAGTTTTAACTTCCAAGGTCACCAAAAGCACATCTCGCTTTTGCATTATTTGTTTTAATGTTTTGTAAACTGATGCTAAAGGTCAGTCTGCAGTAGATCATCGCTGGCATCCAGACACTTCCAGCTCATATGCCATGGTTAAATGTTGAGATCCTTTAACTAATACTTTGGAATGGCCCCAACACTGTTTTAATACGGGAATGAGATCCTGTTTGTGTTTTTTCACATAAAGGAATTGGAGATCAATGACTACTGAAAAGATTGTTTCGCCAAGTGGACACAGATCCTGAGCCTTCTAATGATTATGATACTAATGATGAAGGCATCTCAGGATCCCTATGAGCCATCTAAATTAACCTGAAGGGTAGTCTTTGCCCTTACTGGATAGCAGGTGTTTTCTATCAATTCTCAAAGCCACCCTCCTTACACCAGGAGGCTTGATCTTGTTTGGATCTTTGTCAGCTCCCAGTTTAGGCACTTAACTAAGCAATTACCCCTTGGAGGTTCACTTGAGTATGATTGAAAAAAGTCCTGCTCCACAAATCCTTGGTCATGTGAAGGTTTTATCTGAAAGGTGGGATGTAGACATCCAGTGCTTAGAGACCATTTAAGCATTTGTTCTTTTCACATGTGTCCTTGAGATGGCAGGACTAGATCCCATGGTCATAGTTGGGTGGTGCAGAAGATTATTTTCTGTGCTGTTTGGAAATGTGAGACCACAAGGAATGTTTACTGGAAGCCCCAAAGAGATTTAATTACAGTTGCTAGGATTTCAACAGGTTCTGGCCTATCTAGTTCTAGTTATAACGGTAATGGACATTGTTTCTTCAGGGTTTTAGTTGTGCCAAAGCTGCGCTGTCTGGAACCTGGAAAGGAGTAGCATCCTTGGTTAGTTTTCTCTGTAACCCAATTCCAGTGTCTGGAAAAAATGTTAGAGAAGGCTGGATTAAAGGAAGGACTTGGACACTTTGGCTTTATAAGGAAGATTATGATTATGGACTGCTTGTTTGTTTGTTTGTTTGTTTGTTTGTTTGTTTGTTTGTTTGTTTGTGACAGGGTTTCTCTGTGTAGCCCTGGCAGTCCTGGAACCTACCCTGCAAACCTGGGTGGCCTCAGAAAACTCAGCAATCTGCCTGCCTCTGCCTCCCAATGACAGGGATTAAATGAGTGTACCACCCAGGAGGGGCCCTCTCCCCTTGATCACTAATTGAGAAAATACCCCACAGCTGAATCTCATGGAGGCATTTCCCCAACTGAAGCTCCTTTCTCTGTGAAAGAATGAGTCAAGTTCACACACTAACCCATCCAGTACAACATGTAAGAATGAAGTAAGGCTGGGCATCATAACAGAGCCTTTCAATCCCATTACCTGCAAAGCAAATGGATGAGGATCTCCATTTGTGGAAGGCAGTCTTGTTTACATAAGCACTTCCAGGAGAGTTAGAACTACGTACAAAGGCCCTATGTTAAGAAATCAAAAATAATGCCAGGAGGTGGTGGCACATGCCTTCAATCCCAGCACTTGTGAGCCAGAGGCAGAGAGATTTCTCAATTCAAGGCCAGCCTGGTCTACAGATTGATTGCCAGGACAGCCAGTGTTACACAGAGAAACCCTGTCTCCAAAAACAAAACAAAAAAATCCAAAATAAAATAAGATGAATAAATCTTTGTAATGGAAAAACAAAACAACTGTCATTGTACTAGCTGTTCTGCCAAGAGTAATTATAAAAATTCCTTTCAGAAAATAATTAACACTATTTTACCTACAATCTGATTTAATACTACCTAATGAATATTTACTTCGGGTGACATCATCACTCTTCATATCACTGGATATTCTGGAATAGTCTCAAACTCACTCAGAGTTTGACTCTGCCTCCAAATACTAACCATAAAGGCATGTAACACTACTCCTGGATTAATTTTTCTAAACAGGCTTTGGGAACAAAGAACAGGATGCCCTGGAGAATAGAATCCTTCCATCACAATTCATGGCATTAAAAGTGAGCCCTTCCAGCCTGACGGGGGTGGTGCACTCCTTTATTCCCAAAACTTGGAAGGCAGAGGCAGGCAGATTTCTCAGTTCCAGGCCAGTCTGGTCTAAAGACTGAGTTCCAGGGCAGCCAGAGCTACACAGAGAAAAACTGTCTCAAAAAACAACAACAACAAAAGTGAGCCCTACCACACCCAACTTAATTCATTTTCTACAAGTTCATTTGCATTTTGTTCAGTTTTCTGTGAGTGTTCATGTCTCATGTGTGCGGTCCCTGTGCCTCAAAAAGGGATTCAGAGCCCCTGCGTCTGGAGTTATAGCATATATGGGATTCCAGACCAATTAGGAACCAAATTTCAAGAATCAAGATCAACAAGCAATCTTTTCTTTTGTTGTAAATGTAAGTGTATACATGAACACGTGTCAGTAATGTGCAAGCATGCCTGGAACCCTACAGACAGAAGGAGGGCTAAGACTCCAAAGGAATACAATTCCCAATGGATGGTTCTGAGCCACATAGTGGAGGTTGGGAACTAAACCAGGCTTTCCTGATGAAGCAACTATTGCTCTGACTCACTGAGCCATCACTCCATCTCCACAATAAGTAACCCTCAGTTAAATCCAGCTCTAGTTCCATAATGCTAAGAGTTTTGATATTTTGCAATGGTATGTAGTAGAAGAGATCACATTCAATTAAATTCAAGTTAGATATGGTGGTGCACTCCTTAAGCCCAACACTTGGAACACCAAAGCAGGTAGATCTCTGTGAGTTCCAAACCAGCCTTGACTACAGTGTAAGTCACAGGACTACCATGGCTGTTACAGAAAAAAAAAACTGTCTCAACTAAAAGAGACAGATCAAACTGTACTCAAGAAAGCACTTTTATAAATGCAAATCAAAACAACCCTGAGATTTCACCTTAAACCAGTAAGAATGGCTAAGATTAAAAATTCAGGAGAAGCAGATGTAGGCAAGGATGTGGAGAAAGAGGAACACTCCTCCACTCCTGGTGGGGTTGCAAATTAGTACAACCACTCTAGAAATCAGTCTGGCAGTTCCTCAGAAAACTGGGCACCTCACGTGCAGAAGATCATTCTATAACACTCCTGGGAATATACTCAGAAGATTTCCCCAGCATTAATAAGGATACATGTTCCACTATGTTCATAGCAGCCCTATTTATAATTGCCAGAAGCTGGAAAGAACCCAGGTATCCCTCAACAGAAGAGTGGATGCAAAAAATGTGGTATATATACACAATGGAGTACTATTCAGCCATTAGAAACAATGAATTCATGAAATTCTAAGGCAAATGGATGGAGCTGGAGAACATCATACTAAGTGAGGTAACCCAGACTCAAAAAATGAATCATGGTATGCACTCACTAATAAGTGGATATTAACCTAGAAAACTGGAAGACCAAAACATAATCCACACATCAAATGAGGTACAAGAAGAACGGAGAAGTGGCCCCCGGTTCTGGAAAGACTCAGTCAAGCATTATAGCACAAAACCAGAACAGGGAATTGGGAAGGGGTGGGGGGGAGAACAGGGGGAGGGAAGGGGGCTGATGGGACTTTCGGGGTTTGGGGTCTAGAAAAGGGGAAATCATTTGAAATGTAAATAAAAAATATATCGAATAAAAAAAAGAAAGTTCTTTTATTTAAAGAAAAATTAACTGCACTTTAGTTAGGAAAAGATACTGAGAGTAACAGACTCATTTGGCACACACCTATAAAATCAGCAGAGTGGATGTTGGAGAAGAATGGCAAAACCTGGGGACCAGCCCTCTTGGGAGCTCTCACAGACTCAGTAGCCAACAAAAGACCACACACACACACACACACACACACACACACACACACACATGGGTTGAACTTAGGCCTCCATAATATATTTAGCAGATGTGCACTTCAGTCTTCATGTGGGTCCCCCAATAACTAGATTGGAAGCTATTGGCTGTCTCTGGAGCCATTCTTCTACCTAGGCTGCCTTGAGTGGCCTCAAAAGGAGAGAATGCACCTGATCCTGCAGAGACTTGATGCATTAGGTTCAAGGTAGACCCATGGGGGAACCCTATGAGAGAAAGGGAATAGAGTAGTGACTATCAGGTAGGGTTGGGAGGGAGGTAGTTTTCAGAA
This sequence comes from Apodemus sylvaticus, assembly GCF_947179515.1. Lineage (NCBI taxonomy): Eukaryota > Metazoa > Chordata > Mammalia > Rodentia > Muridae > Apodemus > Apodemus sylvaticus. The sequence continues at coordinate 196,231,584 of NC_067472.1, read as the reverse complement.
CATAAAATGGATATATTTATTAATGGGAAACACTGCCTAGACAAAGAGGAAGGAGAAACTGAGGCAATTTCCAATTAATTGCCAGTACAAATTGTAAACCATCCTATGGGCAAGAACCAACCCCTGACACTATCAATGATACTCTGTTATGTTTGTCAATGGGAACCTTGCATAACTATGCTATGCTCATTGTTATACTCCTGGGGACCTGGCTAGCCCAATTTTAATCTGATGCCTGCCATTCAGCAACCAATGAGAACTAAAGCAGAGACACATAGGCAGAAATATAGGCAGAACCAAGGAAGCGCCACAGAACGGGTAAAAGACTGCAGTAGTTAGAGCAGTTGAAAATACCAAGAAAACACAGCCCACTGGATCAAATAAGCTAGGCTTACAGAGATTTACAGAGATGGAAGCAACAATCAGGCAGTCTGTATAGGTCTGACCAAGGTCCCTACATATGTGGTCCTGTAGCTTGGAGTGCCTGTCTTTGTCACTGAGGTAGATTTCTATGTAGCAAAATGGTGGATCCTGTTTACATGTCCAGTCTGTTAGTCTATGTTTTTATTGGTAAATTATGTTCATTGAGGTTAAGAGATATTAAGGAAAAGTGATTGTTGCTCCCGGTTATTTTTGATGTAATTTTTATGTTTGAGTGCTTCTCCTCTTTTGGATATGTTGAAAGATTATTACTTCCTTTTTCTAAGGTGTAGTTTCCCTCCTTGTGCTGACATTTTATATTACCTTTTGTAGGGCTGGATTTGTGAAAAGATATTGGGCAAATTTTGTTTTATCATGGAATATCTTAGTTTTTCCATATATGGTGATAAGAGTTTTGGTGGGTATAGTAGTCTGGGCTAGCATTTGTATTCTCTTATGATCTGTATGAGATCTGCCCAAGATCTCCTTGTTTTCATGGTCTCTGGTGAGAAGTCTCCTGTAATTCTGATAAGTTTTCCTTTCCATTACAGGTTTTAACGGTCTTTCTTTGTCAAGTGTATATCTGTTCTTGTCCAGTCTGTTTGGATTTCTGTAGGCTTCTTGAATGGTCACAGGCATCTCTCTCTTTAGGTTAGGGAAGTTTTCTTCTACAATTTTGTTGAAGTTATTTACTGGTCAATTAAGTTGTAAATCTTTATGCTCCTCTATACATGTAGTCCTTAGGTTTGCTCTTCTCATTGTGGTCTGGATTTCCTGAATGTTTTGGGTTACACGGTTTCTGCATTTTGCATTTTCCTTGATGGTTGAGTCAATGCTTTCTATGGTTCTTCAGCATCTGAGATTCCTTCATCTAACTCTTCTATTCTGTTGCTGATGCTTGTATCTATGACTCTTGAATTCTTACCAAGGTTTTCTATCTCCAGCGTTGTATGCCTTTGTGATTTCTTTGTTGATTCTAGTTCCATTATTAGATCCTGTATGGTTTTGTTCAATTCCTTCACCTGTTTTTTTTCTGTGTGTGTGTGTGTGTGTGTGTTTTCCTGTAATTCCTTAAGAGAGTTTTGTGTTTTCTCTTTAAGGACTTCTACCTGTTGACAAATGTTCTCCTGTTTGTATTTAAGGGAACTATTTATGTCTTCTCTGACTTCCTATATCAGCACCATGAGATGTAATTTTAAATCCAGATCTTCTTTTTCTGGTGTGTTGGGGTATCCAGGACTTGCTGTTGTGGGAGAACTGTGTTCGCATGGTGCAATGTTGACTTGGTTGGTTGGCAGTGTTCTTGCATTTGATTTTTGCCATCTGGTTATCTCTGGTGCTAGCTGGTCTTGATGTCTCTGACTGAGGTTTAACTGTCCTGCTAACTATTTATCTGAACACCAGGGACACCCATTCTCTCTGGGAGGAGTTTATGTATGCAGAGCTGTGATAATGTGTGAACTCAGGCTTACATATACAAATCAAAAGTATCCTGTCACCAGCTGATTCTTGATTCCTGTGTCCTGATGGTTCTTAGCTGGTCCCACTTTGTCCAGAAATTTGAGAATGGTGGTAGCCTCACCTTTGGACACAGATTGGTAGGCACTCCTGAAAGACTAGCTTCCTTGTGGTGGTATTTCTATATTTAATTCTGTGGCCCAGCAACTTATCTGGATGCAGACAAAAATCAGAAGTCTTCTGTCCCAGGCTGATCCTGGTTACCTGTGTTCTCAGGATTTCAGGCTGGTTCCTCTGAGCAGCAGGGGTGGTCCTCCCTGTGCTCTCAAACCTCTCTGCACTCCTGGGTGGTTAGCTATCACCCTGATTAACCAGGATATGGCACTGTGTGGGAGAGGATCATCCCCAGCGGGAGATAGAAACCAAATGCTTCCTGCCTGGGAGTACTTGACATGATCCTCTGAGCAACAGGGATTCTGGCCACTCCACACTTCTGTGTGTCTGCTATCTCTGTGCATCACCTGGATATTTGCTTTATCGTTAGAAGTGTTAAAATCTCATCCATAGTGAAGGATAATTCTGCTACCAGTAATAGCCTTCTAACTGACAACCACATCTGTTAGATCAAGGAACAGAATGTCACTGGCTTGAAGGATGCTCAGAGTTCAGATAGACTGTCAAAAGCTGGGACTGTGGTTACCCTCACGATCATGCCTGCTTTTATCTGGGAACATTATTAAATGGATAGCTCCCAGCATTATGGAAAGCCTGATGGTTCACACCAGTCCTGAACTTTAAGTGCCTTGCACAGTAAATCACATCACAGCTGAATGTTTCCAGCTTTCCTCTTTGCCTACTTCTCTATTTCTCACATGATGCTTTCCTGGAACCTGAGGGAATATGGTGCTTGGAGGCCTTTCTATTTTCTATCATAGCTGGGAACCTCACTCTATTTCATATCAGCTTCTGATTTGAAGATAGATGTGTAGCCTTAGCCAGGTTCTAGAGATGTAAAACACTCAAAGTTTTACTTACATTCCTAGATTTGGTTCTTTACTGGGAACCTGATGTGTTTATATAAGCCATGGTTATTAGGATAAATGGTGTAGGCTTAGCTTTCCCTGAGAACTGGTCAGCTTTCTCCTAGAACAAAGCACAGTGTTAGTCATGTGTTTCAGTTCTGTGGCATACTTTGAATTTAGTACATCAGCATAGTACATTGCCTTTGATAGTTATTTTTTAAGTTCTCTGTGTGGGTATGTAAAATCCAATTAATCAACACTGTTTTCATTCCAGAGAAGCATTATACAGTTGTGTGTACATTGCAAGACACTGTAATGATTGTCATTAAATCTTAATGACCTTCACATCATATGCTTCAATTGTCACCTTAAATATAATAAGCATTTAGTATAAAAGCCAAAATAGAATTATTGCTGCTTCTGAAACCTGAAGTGTTACCTCTCTATTAAACTGCTATATGCTATATCTGAGCAGCTTACTGGTAAAGCTGAGGTGCCTAGTCATATTAAGATTTTCTAGTCACTGTACAAAGAAAATGCCTAAGAGCTGCCCTATTGCTTTCTGAGAAAACAAAGTTCTGTATATTTCATGGGTAAGTTGTTATACTCAATAACGTTTTGGGTCTCTTATTTACTTAGAGAATAATTTGGTAATATCTAAATTAGGGTTTGAATCCTAATATTATGTAACTTTAGCTAAGTTGGCATGGTTTTAGGTGTTTACCTAGTCGTCTTAATTTGTTCCACTTTCTGAATCCTTAATGTAAACAAAAATGGCAAGAACACTTGATCATGATTTTTTTCTTTCTTAATTAGTTAATCTCCTATTCTATTATAGTATGTGATACTATCGTAATAAAGGTAAAAAACGTTAAAAAATATTAGGGGAAAACTTTACCTAATGTGTTGGGTGAAGAACTATAGGTCAATGGGACATATGCAGTAGTGACTGGAATGTAAATGGATAATATATGTAATAAAATAATTTTCAGGAACTATTTCTCCTTTTATTTCATGAGAACATAATGTAACAATGAAGAATGAATATTTACAGTTGCATTGAAACAACCCCTCTATATAAACCACAGTGGTACACAACGTCTACAGAAAGGCCTGGTTAATTCCCACAAATACTGAGATGAAGGGTGTACATAACACACTTCTTTATGACTATAAATGTCTGGAATGATCAAGGAGCTGAGAGAAGTAAGTTGGATTTGGGGTGTAATCCAGAGTAAGCCAGTCCTCGGATTTGTCAAAGTCGTCAAGGATTCTTTGTCAGAGTTCCTCTGCAGATGGACCTGAACCTCGAGCCTCCTCTGGGCAATGGGTGGCAGCTTCTAGGACATCTGTAGATTCAATCACTGGAGTAAGCCAGTCCTCGGGTATGTCAAAGTCGTCAATGATTCTTTGCCAGAGTTCCTCTGCAGATTGACCTGAACCTTGAGCCTCCTCAGGGCAATGGGTGGCAGCTTCTAGGACATCTGTAGATTCAGTCACTGGAGTAAGCCAGTCCTCAGATTTCTCCAAGTCGTCAAGGATTCTTTGCCAGAGTTCCTCTGCAGATGGACCTGAACCTTGAGCCTCCTCTGGGCAATGGGTGGCAGCTTCTAGGACATCTGTAGATTCAGTCACTGCTAGATCAGTCTGGGCTTCAACTGCTGCTGATTGACCAGAATCCCAAGCTAAAATGTGAGCATGGCCAACAAGCAGATCTTCCTGCTGACTACACCTGTCTGCATCACTGGCCTGATAATGATGCAGAGAAGATTCCTGGATGCAGTTGAGTTTGGGAATGGAATCCTCACTAAATGTGCCTGAACACATGGGCTCTCCATTCTCAGCAGCAACAAGAGGTATGGAACCAGGAAAGTGGGTTGATTCAAAAACAGGTTTTGAACTTCCATTGGTCTCTGGCAAAGCTTCTGTAATATTCTGGAGAGCCTTCCGCTTGTACTTAGCTCGGCTGTTCTTAAACCAAATCTGGAAAAGAAAGAAGATATCAGAAGAATGCCTGATGTCCCCTAACAGGACCACAAGGTGAAGATTTTGGATAAAAGGTGTTTGTATAGCAATGATTCACATGTCAGAAACAAAGAAGCAGGAAACTCAAGATGGCTAAGATATTATAATAAAGTAGATTGTGTATGACCAGACAACATAAGACTGGGGAGATTGAGCCAGTGTGTCCTGTATTTTAGCAGGAGCTCTGATGATTAGGTTTCTGAGACCCTGCATGGAAACAATGCTATTCAATATTGCTACCAGGTGGATAAAAATTTGAGTCCCAGCATTTGATTCATAAATATCCACCACCTAAAACTGTCATCACTGCACTAAGCATTTAAGAACAAAATTAAAGTTTCTGATGGGAAAGTGTAGATTTTTGCTGTTGGATTGAGGGTAAAGAGAGGGGCAGACCTTGATGTCCCTCGCTGTCACACCAACTAACTCTGCCAGCTTCACACATTGATCCTGGTTTGGGTACTGACACTTATCAAAATGTTCTTGCAGCAGGTGCTTTTGTTCTTTGGAGTACACAATGCGTTCCTTCCGCCCCTTTCTTGAAGTCACAGGGCCAGATTTATGGTCACCATATTTCTCTGACAGTACCACAGATCCTATGAGAACATGGAAACAAGATTTCAATTATGTATTTGATAACTTAAACGCCCTGAGGGTTTTTTCAAAGTAGGTAAACCTGGGCCCAGTACAGGATCTAGTTGCATTTGAATACCTGATTTTCTTGATGGTCCTTGGAACTCTTGCTGATGTAGGTCCCTTTCAAGGACTAAAAGACTTGATTGCATTGGATTTGTTGGGGTCAATATGGGACTGTGATGAATTCGAAAGGGTAAGTTCCTTGCAGTCTCTTGAAGCCTTTGGGGTCTGGTTTCTATGGGTGCACTTGAAGGCATTTGGAATTTTGGATACAAGGAGGGACCTTCAGCCCTATGTGTGTTCCGAACCTATTGGAATATGTTCCCGTTCTGCAGAATCTAGTAAAAGAAAACACGTCAAAAAACGTACAGAGAGCACTGATTTACCCATCCTGCCTACCCAGCATTTGGTTTGGACTGTTACAGAGCAGGAATCAGACAGGAGCTTCATTCTTTCTGAACAACTGCCTCTGTTTCCAAATCTTACAAGTATTTTCAGTATTGAAATAAATATGCACTTGGCTCCAGTATTAACAAGAGGTTGCCAGTCCAGGTAAGCTGGCAATTCAATGTTCATTTTGAAATGTTTAAATTTTCCATATCCTACACTTCTGGCTGTGAAATTTTGTTGGGACAGACTACTAGCTAGTCTGCCTCTGCCCATGAAAATAAAAGCCTGAAGGCTTCACAGGATTTATGTGGCATGCAGGGCAACTGACACAAAAGTCAAATCACAAACCCAGGAATTCTGCAAACAGAGTAAATGGACAACTGACACCAAAGTCTGAAGACCTCCCAGGGGCACTGCAGCATGCAGAGAAACTGAATCGACAGTCTGAAAGCCTCTCTGGAGTTCTTCTGCATGCAGGGAAACAAAACCTACAATACTTATGGTTCCCTGGTTAACAGCTAAACATAGGGCAACAGCTTGACAAATCCTCTCAAGAGTAAACAGTATGAAGGCATCCCAGTAGATGTGTCACAGCCAGGGCAACATATCTCCAGCTTCTCTGCCCCTCTAGAGAACCCACAATTCAAAGGTCTTCAAGAAGGCCTCCCTGAAGACACACTGCCACCAGGGCAACAAGTCACCAGTGTACATGCCCCTCTGAAGGTTCCACAGTCAGAAGATCCCACAGGAAGTTTGCCACATCCAAGGCAACTGGCCTACCATGAGACTTGAGTCAACCTAGGGTCAAAAAAGACAACTCCCAAACAGAAACACCCCAACCAGAAAAAACTCCCTATAACCATATGACAAGAGGCAAGAGCAAGACCATGAGAAACAGAAGCCATTAAACTTTTGCATTATCAGAAACTCCTTCTCCCACCACAGCAAGCCCTGGTTAGACAAATGCACTTGAAAGTCAGGAAGATAACCTAAAATCTTATCTCATTAAGATAATAGAATCATTTAAAGAGATATAAATAACTCACATAAAGAAATATAAGAAAACACAAGTGAACAGTTAGAAGCACTTAGAGAGGAAACACATAAATCCCATAAGCATTACAGGAAAATACAATCAAAAAAGTGAAAGTTTTTATTAAAGCAGTCCAAGACCTAGAATTGGAAGTAGATATAACAAAGACAAATATAGGCAACCCTGGAAATTGAAAACCATTGAATGAGATCTGGAATAATTAATCATTACCAGGAGAATACAAGAGATAAAAGAAAGAAAGCAGCAGTCTCAACTAACCTGGACCCCCCAAGATCTCTCAGAAACTAGGCAACCACCAATTAAGCTTACACCAGCTGATATGAGGCCCCCAACACATACTCAGCAGAAAACTGTGGGACTGTACTCCCTCAGAAAAGATGTACCTAACCCTAAAAAGACTGGAGGCCCGAAGTGGGCAGGGAGTTCTTATAGGTAGGGTGTGGGGTGAAGACATTCTCCCTGAGAAGGAAACTAGACTTACAGGATGTGGAACTTTCCGTGGTAGGACCAGAAGAGGGATAAAATCTGGACTGTAAAAAAGATTAAATATTTTTTAAACAAAGGAATATTATCATAATTGGAAAAACATGATCCCAGATTCTCCTCCTTGCAGTATGACACCCTGTGACAAAATAAAGAATCAAGGGCCATGGAACATGTCCCATTTCCATGGACCCTTTCCACTCCCGTATTCTAAACAAGAGCATTGATGATCTAATTTCTCTGGATGTCAGAAGGCATGTACACCTAAGCCAGATCCCCCTGATACTGAAGTTCTATACCAAGGACTTAGCCTTAATTGAATCTCCCTATCAAGAACCCTCCCACAGGCTCCTCCTTTCATCCTCTAGAATCCAGCAGCTATACACACCCTGTTGTAACATCCAGTCTGTAGCCACAACTTAATATCTAACGGAAATATGGCCAGATCACAGACTTTTTTTGTACTCTTTTCTTTTGTGACTGAGTTTCACTAAATGAACTATGCTGTATGTGAGTCAAACAGAACACAAGGCTGAAACAGAATTCATAAGGATTAACCTAACTGTTGCTTCCCAAGCAGGGCTAAGACTAAAGGTGTGTAACAAAGAACTGAGCCATCCTGTAGGATTTCCTCCTAACATGGGCTCCATCGAGAAAATAAAAATTTTCCTTACTCTCTAGGAGCAATCTCAAAAAATGCGTCTCTTCTCATCCTGCTGCCAAGAGGACATGCACGTTTCTGGCCACCACTAACACCTATTTATTTCTCCAAACTTTCTCTTCTGAGACTGAGGCAGATTCCATGTGCATGTCCCTGAATTCCTGGTTCACACTATACATGCAAGCCAGGGCTCACAATTACAAAAACCCACTTGCCATTAGTTTCTGAGTCCTGGGATTAAAGGTGTGGTCCATGCATCCAAAATGGTTACAGATTTTAGTTGAAGGAGGGCCTGCTCAGCCAAACACCATCCAATATGTCACACTTTTGAGTCAGAATGCCACTACTATGCCTTATCTATGCAATCTGGAGCCTCAATTGGTCCCAAGGTCACTTGAGATCCCATTGTCAGTTCTTTCCTTTGTCCTATAGACAGGCCTCACTATCTATAGATCCAGGCTTTCTGAACAGCCCAGGATTCAATCTTGTGCTTAGAATGAAGAATAGAGCCCCTTGAGGTGTCTTGAAAGCTCATCCATAGAGTGCCCCGATCAGGGCAAATCACTGCTCTGCACTGTTCACATTTATGGGATTGACTTGAAACATCTACTAAATTTAAATAACATCTTCTGCATGAATACAGGGCATATTTTATACTTCACCAATCAAACACCCATACAGGCTAAAAAATTACCAAAAATCCTCCTCCACTGTCTTCCAAATTTTCCCCAACTTGATATCCCCTTTACATAGCAACCTTAGACATTTCATGCAACTCACCAATTCACCAGGAATGAAGAGGGTTCCTGTAACCTGCTCAGTCCTCTGTCTTTGAATTCTCCTTAGTAGGCCTGCCCTTATATATCTCTCCAAACCTGGAATTCAAAGCCCCTCCCTCCCTTTGGCTCCTCCCACTTGCAATATTCAAATCCATTATTCTCTCCCACCCTTTGATGCTACTCCATGTGTAGCCTCATCTTATTGAACCCATGAATTTAAATTTTTTGGTTTGTAATCCTTTATTTCTTTACATTTTATATTTTACTTTTATTACTTCACAGTCCAGTTCTTACTTTCCTCCCAGACCTCCCTCCCACAATTTTTCATCACATTCCTCATCCCATGTCTCCAAGAGAATGCCTTCCACACCAGGCCTTTGCTCTGGTTTAAATAATTTAATGTGTGTAGCCATCTTACTTTTGTTTCTGTCTGGTTTTTAAGGTATAAATATGTTCTGCATGTCTTGGTTATATAGTTTTGACTGGGAGTGCATTGAATCTGTAGTTTGCTTTTGGCAAGGTGGCCATTTTTACTACCTTAATTCTGCCAATCCATGATCATGAAAGAGATCTTTCCATATTCTGAGATCTGCTTTGATTTCTTTCTTCAGAGACTTGAAATTCTTGTCATACAAATTTTTCACTTGCATACTTAGAGTGACACCAAGATATGTAATGTTATTTGTGACTATGGTAAAGGGTGTCATTACACTATTTTCTTTCTCAGCTTATTTATCCTTTGAGTAGAGGAAGGCTATTGATTTGATTGAGTTAATTTTACATCCAACCACATGGCAGAAATTGTTTCTCAGTTGTAGGAGTTCTCTAGTGTTGTTTTATTGGGTTGCATAAGTATACTATCATATCATCTGCAAATAGTGATGTTTTGACTAACTCCTTTCCAGTTTGTAACATTTTGACAAGTGTTACAAACTGTACCTCCTTATGTTCTCTAACTGCTCTAGATAGTTCTTCAAGTACTATATTGAATAAATAGGGAGAGAGTGGGCAACATTTTCTGGACCATAATTTTAGTAGGATTACTTCAAATTTCCTCTATTTAGTTTGATGTTGGCTTCTGGTTTGCTGTATATTGTTTTTACTATGTTTTGGTATAGGCCTTGAATTCCTGATCATTCCAAGACTTTTAACATGAAGGGATACTGAATTTTGTCAAATGCTTTCTCAGCATCTAACTAAATGATCTTGTGGGGTATTTTTTTTCGAGTTTCTTTATGTAGTGGATTACATTGAAAGATTTCTATATATTGAACCACACTTGCATTGCTGGGATGAAGCCTATTTGATCCTGGTGAATTACTGTTTTGATGTGTTCTTGAATTCGGTCAGCAAGAATTATATTGAGTAGTTTTGGATCACTGTTCTCAAGGGAAATTGGTCTGGAATTCTCTTTCCTTGTTTAATCTTTGTTTGGTTTATGTATAAGCAATACTGTGGCTTCATATAATGAATTGTGAAGGATACCTCGGGTTTCTGATTTGTGGAATAGTTTGAAAAGTATCCGTAGTAGGTCTTCTTTGAAGAACTGATAGAATTCCCAACAAACACATCTGGTCCTGTGTTTTTGTTGTTGTTGTTGTTATTGTTGTTGTTTTTGGTAGTGGTGGTGGTGGTGGTGGTGATGGTGGTGTTTTGGGAAGACTGTTAATAACTGAATCTATTTCCTCACGTGTTATGGGACTATTTTGATGGTTTATCAGATCAGGTTTTACCATTGGCACCTGGCATGTGTCTACAAAATTGTCCATTTCATCCAGATTTCCCATTTTTGTTGAGTATAAGCTTTTGTAGTAGGATCTGATGATATTTGGAATTTCTGCAGTTTCTGTTGTTATATCTCCCTTTTCATTCCAATTTTATTAATTTGCGTGGTTCCTCTATTCCTTCTTGTTAGTCTGCTAAGTGTTTATCTATCTTGTTGATTTTCTCAAAGAACAAACTCTTGGTTTTGTTGATTCTTTGTATAATTCTTTTTGTTTCTACTTTGTTGATTTTGGCCTTGAATTTGTTTATTCCCTGCCATGCATTCCTCTTGGATGTATTTGTTTTATTTTGTTGTAGAGCTTTCAGATGTTCTGTCAAGCTGCTAATGTAAGCTCTCTCCATTTCCTTGTTGGAGGCACTTAACTAAATGAGTTTTTATCTTAGCACATATGACTATTGACAGCTTTTCAGGATTTCTAATTGCAACTGCTTTAAGAGGAGAACCTTCTAGAAAGGTTATTGTTCATTGTTTACAGGCTTTTACTTCTAAGGGACTGCCTAAAGTTAGCAAGACAGATAATGGGCCTGCGTACACTGGGAACAGCTTTGAACAATTTTGCAAGGAATTTGGAATTGAACATAAAACTGAAATTCTTCATGATCCAATGGGACAAGGAATTGTTGAATGTATCTGAAAAAATAGCTTTAGAAAACAAAACAGGGTGAGTTTTAACTTCCAAGGTCACCAAAAGCACATCTCGCTTTTGCATTATTTGTTTTAATTTTTTGTAAACTGATGATAAAGGTCAGTCTGCAGTAGATCATCGCTGGCATCCAGACACTTCCAGCTCATATGCCATGGTTAAATGTTGAGATCCTTTAACTAATACTTTGGAATGGCCCCAACCCTGTTTTAATACGGGAATGAGATCCTGTTTGTGTTTTTTTCACATAAAGGAATTGGAGATCAATGACTACTGAAAAGATTGTTTCCCAAAGTGGACACAAATCCTGAGCCTTCTAATGATTATGATACTAATGATGAAGGCATCTCAGAATCCCTATGAGCCATCTAAATTAACCTGAAGTGTAGTCTTCGCCCTTACCGGATAGCAGGTGTTTTCTATCAATTCTCAAAGCCACCCTCCTTACACCAGGAGGCTTGATCTTGTTTGGATCTTTGTCAGCTCCCAGTTTAGGCACTTAACTAAGCAATTTCCCCTTGGAGGTTCACTTGAGTATGATGGAAAAGAGTCCTGGTCCCCAAATCCTTGGTCATGTGAAGGTTTTATCTGAAAGGTGGGATGTAGACATCCAGTGCTTAGAGACCATTTAAGCATTTGTTCTTTTCACATGTGTCCTTGAGATGGCAGGACTAGATCCCATGGTCATATTTGGGGAGGTGCAGAAGATTTTTTTCTGTGCTGTTTGGAAATGTGAGACCACAAGGAATATTTATTGGAAGGCCCAAAGAGATTTAATTACAGTAGCTAGGATTTCAACAGGTCCTGACCTATCTAATTCTAGTTATAATGGCAATGGACATTGTTACTTCAGGGTTTTAGTTGTGCCAAAGCTGCGCTGTCTGGATCCTGGACAGGAGTAGCATCCTGTGTTAGTTTTCTCTGTAATCCTATTCCAGTGTCTGGAAAAAATGTTAGAGAAGGCTGGATTAAAGGAAGGATTGGGAACTTTGGCGTTATAAGGAAGATTATGATTATGGATTACTTTTTTGTTTGTTTGTTTGTTTGTGACAGAGTTTCTCTGTGTAGCCCTGGCTGTCCTGGCACTCACTCTGCACACCAGGCTGACCTTGAACTCAGCAATCTGTCTGCCTCTGCCTCCCAATGACTGGGATTAAATGAGTGTGCCATGATGAATTACATTTTACCAAAATTGTGACTATGACATTTTCTGTAGGACCTACTAAGTTCATAAATAAGCCCAAAAGAAGAAACTATAGAGATCAAAAGAAAAAATAGTGCTAATAGGAATAGGAGTAATACTGCTTTCTTATTTTCTTCTCTGGTATCTGGTATTCTTCAGAGTCCTACTGTTAACACCACTACTTTTTCTATATCTGATATTCCCCTTACAGAATTAGTGGAGAGCAAGTGTCATTTGCTTAATGATATTTATCCTATTACCATTTGCTCTTGTTGGCTTTCCTATGATATAGCTCCTCCTTATTTGTTTTGTTGTTTCTTTTTTGTTTGTTTTCTTTTTGGTTTTGTTTTTTGTTTTTTGTTTTTGTTGTAGTTGTTTTGGGTTTTTGAAACAGGGTTTCTCTGTGTAGGCCTGGCTGTCTTGGAACTCACTCTGTAGACCAGGCTGGCCTCAAATGGAGAAATCTGCCCTCCTCAATGTACCAAGTGCCGGGCTTAAAGGCATCACCAACCACTGCCCAGCATAGACGTTTAAATAAATAACTCTCCTTTATCTCTCTCTCTCTCTCTCTCTCTCTCTCTGTCTCTCTCTTCTCTCTCTCTCTCTCTCTCTCTCTCTCACACACACACACACACACACACACACACACACACTCACACAAACACAGTAGATTCCCTTAAATCCAGCTGCACTAGAACTTACCATGGTACATAGAGTAGGATACATTTGTTATACTCAGTGTTTGATAATTTCTAAGTAAGCCATAGGGCCAGGTAGTGATGGCTCAAACCTTTAATCCCAGCACTTGGGAGGCAGAGACAGGTAGATTTCTGAGTTCTAGGCCAGCTTGGTCTTCAGACTGAGTTCCAGGACAGCCAGGGCTACACAGACAAACCCTCTCTCAAAAAAAATGAAAAAGAAAAGAGGGCTGGTAAGATGGTGTAGGTCTTACGGCAAAGCCTGATGATCAGTTACCATAAGTAAGCCCCATAAAACAGAAGGTTCCCCAATGTAAACTTTGGTGGCAAAAAGAAGGTAAAGAAGCACCTGGACATGGAGTTCCACGTGGCTTACATGCACTGTCACAGCAAAAATAAGACAAGGTAACATTTTATCAAGGATTCACACACATATGATTTAATAACATTTTGCTTAATACTCATGAGAGTAATTAAGCATCAGTTGCCACTCTTGTAGGGGAACTGACTTTAGTCCCAGGCACACAGAAATTGGCTCACAACTGCCTATAATACTGTCCTGTTGGATCCTACACTCCACTGTCCTCCCAAGTACCAGGTATGTTCATGCATGGATTGAGGCATTACATGTGTCTTAGTCAGTGTTTCTATTCCTGCACAGATATCATGACCAAGAAGTAAGTTAGGGAGGAAAGGATTTATTCAGCTTATCCTTCCACATTGCTGTTGCTCACCAAAGGAAGTCAGGAATGGAACTCAAGTAGGTCAGGAAACAGGAGCTGATGCAGAGGCCATGGGGCCATGTTACTTATTGGCTTGCTTCCCCAAGCTTGCTCAGCCTGCTCTCTTGTAGATCCCAAGAATACCAGCCCAAAGATGTTACCACCCACAACGAGCCCTCTTCCCTTGATCACTAATTGAGAAAATACCCCACAGCTGAATCTCATGGAGGCATTTCCCCAACTGAAGCTCCTTTCTCTGTGAAAGAATGTGTCAAGTTCACACACTAACCCATCCAGTACAACATGTAAAAATAAAGTAAGGCTGGGCATCATAACATAGCCTTTTAATCCCACTACCTGCAAGGCAAATGGATGAGGATCTCCATTTGTGGAAGGCAGTCTTGTTTACATAAGCACTTCCAGGAGAGTTAGAACTACATACAAAGGCCCTATGTTAAGAAATCAAAAATAATGCCAGGAGATGATGGCACATGCCTTCAATCCCAGCACTTGGGAGCCAGAGGCAAGGAGATTTCTTAATTCAAGGCCAGCCTGGTCTACAGATTGATTGCCAGTACAGCCAGTGTTACACAGAGAAACCCTGTCTCAAAAAAGAACAACAACAACAAAAAAATCAAAGATAAAATAAGATGAATAAATCTTTGTAATTGAAAAACAAAACAACTGTCATTCTACTAGCTGTTCTACCAAGAGTAATTATAAAAATTCCTTTCAGAAAATAATTAACATTATTTTACCTACAATCTGATTTAATACTACCTAGTGAATATTCATTTTGTGTGACATCATCACTCTTCATATCACTGGCTATTCTGGAATAGTCTCAAACTCACTTGAGTTTGACTCTGCCTCCAAATATTGAGGATAAAGGCATGTAACACCACTCCTGGATTAATTTTTCTAAACAGGCTTTGGGAAACAAAGAACAGGGTGCCCTGGAGATTAGAATCCTTCCATCATAATTCCTGGCATTAAAAGTGAGCCCTACCAGCCTGATGGGGGTGGTGCACTCCTTTATTCCTAAAACTTGGAATGCAGAGGCAGGCAGATTTCTCAGTTCCAGGCCAGTCTGGTCTAAAGACTGAGTTCCAGGACAGCCAGAGCTACACAGAGAAAAACTGTCTCAAAAAACAACAACAACAAAAGTGAGCCCTACCACACCCAAATTAATTCATTTTCTACAAGTTCATTTGCATTTTATTCAGTTTTCTGTGAGTGTGCATGTCTCATGTGTGGGGGTCCCTGTGCCTCAGAAAGGGATTCAGAGTCCCTGCATCTGGAGTTATGGCATATATGGGATTCCAGACCAATTAGGAACCAAATTTCAAGAATCAAGATCAACAAGCAATCTTTTCTTTTGTTGTAAATGTAGGTGTTTACATGCATATGTGTCAGTAATGAGTAAGCATGCCTGGAAATCTACAGCCAGAAGGAAGACTAAGACTCCAAAGAAATACCACTCCCAATCGATGGTTCTGAGCCACCTAGTGGAGGCGGTGAAATAAACCAGGCTTCCTGATAAAGCAACTATTGCTCTGACTCACTGAGCCATCACTCCATCCCCACAATAAGTAACCCTCAGTTAAATCCAGCTCTAGTCCCAGAATGCTTAGAGGTTTGATATTTTGCAATAGTATGTAATAGAAGAGGTCACATTAAATTAAATTCAAGTAAGATATGGTGATGCACTCCTTAAGCCCAACACTTGGGACACCAAAGCAGGTAGATCTCTGTGAGTTCCAGACCACCCTTGACTACAGAGTAAGTCAGAGGACTACCATGGCTTTTACAAAAAAAAAAAAAAAATTGTCTCAAATAAAGGAGAAAAATCAAACTGTACTAAAGAAAGCACTTTTATTTAAAGAAAAAATAAACTGCACATTCATTATGAAATGAAACAGAGTAACAAACTCATTTGGCACACACCAATAAAATCAGCACAGTGGATGCTGGAGAAGAATGTCAAAGAGGGGGGCGAGCCCTCTTGGGAGCTCTCAGAGACTCCGTGGCCAACCAAAGACCACACACACACACACACACACACACACACACACACACACACACAGGGTTAGAACTTAGGCCCTTATAATATATGCAGCAGATGTACACCTCATACTTCATGTGGGTCCCCCAATAACTAGAAAGGAAGTTATTGGCTGGCCTCAGCAGGATAGGATGCACCTGATCCTGCAGAGACTTGATGCATTAGCTTCGAGGTAGACACATGGGGGAACCCTATGAGAGAAAGGGTATAGAAGAGGGACTGTGAGGAGGAGTTGAGGGGGAGGTAGTGTTCAGAACATAAGATGAATATATTCATTAATGGGAAAAACTGCCTAGCCAAAGATGAAGGAGAAACTGAGGCAATGGTCAATCAATTGTCAGCACAAATTGTAAACCATTCTATGGGCAAGAACCAATCCCTGAAACTATTAATGATACTCTGTTATGTTTGTAAATAGGAACCTTGCAATCTATGCTATAATCATTGTTATACTCCTGGGGAACTGGCTAGCCCAATTGTAATCCAATGCCTCTTATTCAGCAACCAATAAGAATAAATTCAATTAAAAATAAAAAAGGAAACTGGTGGTTAACCTAAAATGCTACCTCCTTTTGGGCCTTGGGCAGCTTGGATATATAACAGGGCTTCACATCAGAGACTTTCATTAAGGGCAGTAGTGCTGCCTGTCTTTAATCCCAGCACTTGGGAAGCAGAGGCAGGTGGACTTCTGAGTTCGAGGCCACCCTGTCTAATGAGTGACTTCCAGGACAGCCAGGGCTGCACAGAGAAACCCTCTCTTATAAAACCAAGAGAGAAAGACAGAGAGAGAGAGAGAGAGAGAGAGAGAGAGAGAGAGAGAGAGAGAGAGAGAGAGAGAGAGAGAGAGAGAGAGAGAGAGAGAGAGATTCAGAGAGACAGAGAGGGACTTTCATTGGTCTGAGCAATGGAGATTGATTCTCTGTCTGAGACCATATTTGAGCTAGGAGGAGAAAAGATGCGATGTTCTTCCCATGTGGAAAATATGGGTTCTGAGTCTGGAGACATGTGCTTTGGATTCGTGGAAAGTAAGAACTGAGAAAAAACTGTCCCTGGGACAAGATATCCTCAAAGGCAGAGGTTAGCAGAAAGACATGGCAATTTGGAGTGGGAGTCAAGCACAGGAATCCTGGCCTTGTATCTTCATTTATGCCGTACTCTTTTTTCTCTGCTTCCTTTGCTTCCTAGACCTTGTATTCTTTAGGTAGATCTCACAGGCTTCATCAGTTTTGAAGAAGATGGCCATCTGGTCTAGGGAATTACTAAAGGTGCTAGGTTCAGGAATAGGGTTCATAACTGATGGTACATGACAGAGGGAGAAGGTGGATTCTGGGTTTTGGGTAATATTTGAAGGTCTGAGTCAA
Source organism: Apodemus sylvaticus (assembly GCF_947179515.1). Taxonomy (NCBI): domain Eukaryota; kingdom Metazoa; phylum Chordata; class Mammalia; order Rodentia; family Muridae; genus Apodemus; species Apodemus sylvaticus. Next base: position 196,214,198 of record NC_067472.1, on the reverse strand, counting down.
GGAGGAAAGTTTAAACTCGAGGGTCTCTCATAGAGAGAATCTGGATTGGCTGACACATCAAGTCAGCAAGGAACATTGGAATGGCCAGACCTATCACTAGATAGGTGCCCTGTTTTCCTGGGAAGTTCTCTACATGTCTGCCTCTGATGCTCCTCGATATGTGGCTTTTGCTGAAACACACTTGTTCCAAGGACTGACCAATGAGGGAGAAGCTGGATTCCTGATGGGGGTATTTCCTCGATGGCCTAAACTGAGGAGGAGAGCTGATATCCTAATGTCTCTGGTGCACAGAATCATTACTGGTAGCAGAAACAGGAACTATACCACCTTTGGGGTAGGGAGGCCTATAGTGAGGTCCACTTCCAGTCTTCCCAAGCAGTTGTTTACCCTTCTTCTGAATTTCTCTGGCTCGTCTATTCTTGAAATACATCTGGACTTAAAAAGGAAATGTTGCTATACTCAATAGCTTTTTGAGTCTCTTCTTTTCATATAGAATAATTAGGTAATATCTAAATTATTGTTTGAATCCTAACATTATTTAACTTTAGCTAAATTGGCATGGTTTTAGAATGTTTCCCTAGTCATCTTAATTTGTTCCATTTTCTGACACCTTCCTGTAAACAAAAATGGCAGGGACACTTTATCCTGATTTTTTCTTTCTTAATTAGTTAATCTCCTATTCTATTATAGTATGTGATACTATCTATCATAATAAATGTAAAAAAAAAGTTAAAAAATATTAGGGGAAAACTTTATCTAATGTGTTGGGTGAAGAACTATAGGTCAGTGGGACATATGCCATAGTGACTGGAATGTAAATGGATAATATAATGTAATAAAATAATTTTCAGGAATGATTTCTCCTTTTATTTAATGAGAACATAATCTAACAATGAAGAATGAATACTTACAGTTGCTTTGAAACAACCCCTCTATATAAACCACAGTGGTACACAACGTCTACAGATAGGCCTGGTTAATTCCCACAAATACTGACATGAAGGGTGAACATAACACACTTCTTCATGACTATAAATGTCTGGAATGGTCAAGGAGCTGAGAGATGTAACTTGGATTTGGGGTGTAATCCAGAGTAAGTCAGTCCTTGGATTTGTCAAAGTCGTCAAGGATTCTTTGCCAGAGTTCCTCTGCAGATGGACCTGAACCTTGAGCCTCCTCTGGGCAATGAGCGGCAGCTTCTAGGACATCTGTAGATTCAGTCACTGCTAGATCAGTCTGGGCTTCAACTGCTGCTGATTGACCAGAATCCCAAGCTGTAATGGGAGCATGGCCAACAAGCAGATCTTCTTGCTGACTACACATGTCTGCATCACTGGCCTGATAATGATGCAGAGAAGATTCCTGAATGCAGTTGAGTTTGGGAATGGAATCCTCACCAAATGTGCCTGAACACATGGGCTCTCCATCCTCAGCAGCAACAAGAGGTATGGAACCAGGAAAGTGAGTTGATTCAAAAACAGCTTTGGAACTTCCATTGGTCTCTGGCAGAGCTTCTGTAATATTCTGGAGAGTCATCTGCTTGTACTTAGCTCGGCTGTTCTTAAACCAGATTTGGAAAAGAAAGAAGACATCAGAAGAATGCCTGTTGTCCCCTAACAGGACCACAAGGTGAAGATTTTGGATAAAAGGTGTTTGTATAGCAATGATTCACATGTCAGAAACAAAGAAGCAGGAAACTCAGGATGACTAAGATATTATAATAAGGTAGATTGTGTATGACCAGACAACATAAGACTGGGGAGATTGAGCCAGTGTGTCCTGAGTTTCAGCAGGAGCTCTGATGATTAGGTTTCTGAGACCCTGCATGGAAACAATGCTATTCATTATTGCTACGAGATTGATAAACATTTGGGTCCCAGCATTTGATTCAAAAATATCCACCACCTAAAACTGTCATCACTGCCCTAAGCATTTAAGAACAAAATTAAAGTTCCTGATGGGAAAGTGTAGATTTTTGCTGTTGGATTGAGGGAAAAGAGAGAGGCAGACCTTGATGTCCCTCGCTGTCACACCAACTAACTCTGCCAGCTCCACACATTGATCCTGGTTTGGGGACTGACACTTCTCAAAATGTTCTTGCAGCAGGTGCTTTTGTTTTTTGGAGTACACAATGCGTTCCTTCCGCCCCTTTCTTGAAGTCACAGGGCCAGATTGATGGTCACCATATTTCTCTGACAGTACCACAGATCCTATGAGAACATGGAGACAAGATTTCACTTATATATCTGATAACTTAGATGCCCTGAGGGTTTTTTCAAAGTAGGTAAACCTGGGCCCAGTACAGGATCTAGTTGCATTTGGATACCTGATTTTCTTGATGGTCCTTGGAACTCTTGCTGATGTAAGTCCCTTTCAGGGACTGAAAGACTTGATTGCCTTGGACTTGTTGGGGTCAATATGGGACTGTGATGCATTTGAAAGAGTAAGTTCCTTGCAGGCTCTTGAAGCCTTTGGGGTCTCGTTTCTGTGGGTGCACTTGAAGGCATTTGTAATTTTGGACACAAGGAGGGAACTTCGGCCATATGTGTGTTCCGAACCTATTGGGATACATTCCCTTACTGGAGAATCTGGTCAAAGAAAACACATGAGAAAATGCACAGAGAGCACTGATTTACGCATCCTGCCTACCCAGCATTTGGTTTGGACTGTTACAGAGCAGGAATCAGACAGGAGCTTCATTCTTTCTGAACAACTGCCTCTGTTTCCAAATCTTACAAGTATTCTCAGTATTGAAATAAACATGTTCTTAGCTCCAGTATTAACAAGAGTTTTCCAGTCCAGGTAGGCTGACAATTGAATGTTTATTTCCAATGTTTAAATTTTCCTTATCCTACGCTTCTGGCTGTCAAATTTTGTTGGGACACACTACTAGCTAGTCTGCCTCTGCCCATGAAAATAAAAGCCTGAAAGCTTCACAGGATTTCTGTGGCATGCAGGGCAACTGACACAACAGTCAAATCACAAACCCAGGAATTCTGCAAACAGAGTAACTGGACAACTGACACCAAAGTCTGAAGACCTCCCAGGGGCACTGCAGCATGCAGAGAAACTTAATCAACAGTCTGAAAGCCTCTCTGGAGTTCTTCTGCATGCAGGGAAACAAAACCTACAGTACTTATGCTTCCCTGGTTAACAGCTAAACATAGGGCAACAGCTTGACAAATCCTCTCAAGAGTAAACAGTATGAAGACATCCCAGTAGATGTGTCACAGCCAGGGCAACATATCTCCAGCTTCTCTGCCCCTCTACAGAACTCACAATTCAAAGGTCTTCAAGAAGGCCTCCCTGAAGACACACTGCCACCAGGGCAACAAGTCACCAGTGTACATGCCCCTCTGAAGGTTCCATAGTCAGAAGATCCCACAGGAAGTTTGCCACATCCAAGGCAACTGGCCTACCATGAGACTTGAGTCAACCTAGGGAAAAAAAGGCAACTCCCAAACAGAAACTCCCCAACCAGCAAAGACTCCCTATAACCATATGACAAGAGGCAAGAGCAAGACCATGAGAAACAGAAGCCAGTAAACTTTGGCATTATCAGAAACTACTTCTCCCACCACAGCAAGCCCTGAATAGACAAATGCACTTGAAAGTCAGGAAGATGACCTAAAATCTTATCTCATTAAGATAATAGAATCCTTTAAAAAGGATATGAATAACTCACAAAAAGAAATATAAGAAAACACAGGTGAACAGGTAGAAGCACTTAGAGAGGAAACACATAAATCCCATAAGCAATACAGGAAAATACAATCAAACAAGTAAAAGTGTTTATTAAAGCAGTCCAAGACCTAAAATTGGAAGTAGATATAATAAAGACAAACTTAGGCAACCCTGGAAATTGGACATTGAAAACCAAGGAATGAGATCTGGAATAATTAAGCATTACAAGCAGATACAAGAGATAGAAGAGAGAAAGCAGCAGTCTCAACTATCCTGGACCCCCAAGATCTCTCAGAAACTAGGCAACCACCAATTAAACATACACCAGCTGATATGAGGCCCGCATCACATACTCAGCAGAAGACTGTGGGACTGTACTCCCTCAGAGAAGATGTACCTAAACCTAAAAAGACTGGAGGCCCCAAATCAGCAGGGAGTTCTTGAAGGTAGGGGGTGGGGTGGGAACATCCTCCTGGAAAAGGAATCTAGACTTATGGGATATGGAACCAGAAGTGGGTGGACCAGAAGGGGGATAAAATCTGGACTGTAAAAAAGAGTAAATATTTTTTTTTTAAAAAAGTAATGTTATCATAATTGGAAAACATGTTCCCAGATTCTTCTCCTTGCAGTATGACACCCTGTGTCAAAATAAAGAATCAAGGGCCATGGATCATGTCCCATTGCAATGGACCCCTTTCCACTCCCATATTCTAAACAAGAGCATTGATGATCTAATTACTCTGGATGTTAGAAGGCACGCACACAATGAATTCATGAAATTCTTAGGCAAATGGATGGAGCTGGAAAATCTCATACTAAGTGAGGTAACCCAGACTCAAAAGATGAATCGTGGTATGCACTCACTAATAAGTGGATATTAACCTAGAAAACTGGAATACCAAAAACATAATCCACACATCAAATGAGGTACAAGAAGAACGTAGGAGTAGCCCCTTGTTCTGGAAAGACACAATGAAGCAGTATAGGGCAAAACCAGAACAGAGAATTGGGAACGGGTGGGTGAGAGAACATGGGGAGGGAAAGGAGCTAATGGGACTTTCGGGGAATGGGGGGCTAGAAAAGGGGAAATCATTTGAAATGTAAATAAAAAATATATTGAATAAAAAAAAAGAAAAAAAAAAGAGCTTACTAATGGGAGTTGTTCAACATTTCCAACATATGACAGGTTGTGCCTTTAATCAGGAACTGGACTTGTAGATCAATAATTCTAAGTAATATATATTACTTTAACAAGTTTAATTGTGCTTAAAGCATATATAATAAAAATTATCATTATTTTTCATTTCAAATATAAAAAAAAAAAGAAAGAAAAGATATGGAGAGAGAGGACAGCGTTGTCCAGTACCTGATTTTAGTGGGATTGCTTCAAGTTTCTCTCTGTTTAGGTTGATGTTGGCTAGTGGTTTGCTGTATATTACTTTAATGATGTTTAGCTATGGGCCTTGAATTCCTGTTCTTTACAAGACTTTTAGCATGAAAGGATGATGAATTTTGTCAAATGCTTTTTCTGCATCTAATGAGATGTTCATATGTTTATTTTTCCTTGAGTTTGATTATGTAGTGGATTGCATTGATGGATTTCCTTATATTGAACCATCCCTGCATCCCTGGGATGAAGCCTACTTGATTGAGGCGTATGATCATTTTGATGTGTTCTTGATTCGGTTGGCAAGAATTTTATTAAGTATTTTTGCATCGATATTCATAAGGGAAATTGGTCTGAAGTTATCTTTCTTTGTTGGATCTTTGTGTGGTTTTTGGTATCAGCGTAATTGTGACCTCAAAGAACCAGTTGGGTAGAGTTCCTTCTGTTTCTATTTTGTGGAATAGTTTGAAGAGTATTGGTGTAAGGTCTTCTATGAAGGTATGATAGAATTCTGCACTGAAGCCATCTGGACCTGTGCTTTTTGTGGTTGGGAGACTTTCTATGACCCTTTTCATTTCTTCAGGTGTTATGGGACTGTTTAGATGATCTATTTGATCCTGATTTAGTTTTGGTGTCGAATATCTGTCTAGGAAACTGTCCATTTCTGCCAGATTCTCCAGTTGTGTTGAGTATAGGCTTTTGTAGTAGAATCTATTGATTTTTTGAATTTTCTCATTTTCTGTTGTTATATCTCCCTTTTCATTTCTAATTTTGTTAATCTGGATACTGTCTCTGTGCCCTTTGGTTAGTCTGGCTAAGGGTTTATCTATCTTGTTGATTTTCTCAAAGAACCAGCTCCTGGTTTTGTTGATTTTTGTATGGTTCTCTTTGTTTCTACTTGGTTGATTTCAGCCCTGAGTTTGATGATTTCTTGCCTTCTACTCCTCCTGGGTGAAATAGCTTCTTTTTGTTCCAAGGCTTTCAGGTGTGTCATTAAGCTGTTAGTAAATTTTCTCTCCATTTTCATTTTGGAGGCACTCTGCCTTATGAGATTTCCTCTTAGCACTGCTTTCATTGTGTCCCATAGATTTGGGTATGCTGTGTCTTTATTTTCATTAAATTTTAAAAAGTCTTTAATTTCTTTCTTTATTTGTTCCTTGACCAACATATCATTGAGTAGAATATTGTTCAGTTTCCATGTGTATGTGGGTTTTCTGTTGTTTTTGTTGCTATTGAAGACCACTTTTACTCCATAGTTATCTGATAGGAGGCATGGGATTATTTAGATCTTATATTTGTTGAGGTCTGCCTTGTGGCCAATTATATGATCGATTTTGGAGAAGGAACCATGAGGTGCTGAGAAAAAGGTATATTTATTTGCTCTGGAATAAAATGTTTTATATATATATATATATATATATATATATATATAACTGTTATATATGTTATATATGATAAATGTGTATATATATATATATATATATATATATATATATATATATATATATATATATTTAAAATCTAATTAGCCCAAAGCTTCAATTAGTTTTACCGTGTCCCTGTTCAGTTTCTGTTTTCCTGATCAGTTCATTGAGAAAAGTGCAGTGTTGAAGTCACCCACAATTATTGTGCTAGGTGCAATGTGTGCTTTGAGCTTTAGTAAAGTTTCTTTTATGAATGAATGGGCCCTTGCATTTGGAGCAAAGATGTTCAAGATTGAGAGTTTTTCTTGGTGTATTTTTCCTTTGACCAGCAAGAAGTGTCCCCAGAGTCTCTTTTGATGACTTTGGGTTGAAAGTCAATTTTATCTGATATTAGAATGGCTACTACAGCTTGTTTCCTGAGAGCATTTGCTTGTAAAATTGTCTTCCAGCCTTTTACTCTAAGGTAGTGTTTGTCTTTGACAATAAGGTGTGTTTCTTGTATGCAGCCAAATGTAGGGTACTGCTTACATATCCAGTCAGTTAGTCTATGTCTTTTTATTGGGGCATTGAGCCCATTGATGTTAAGACATATTAAGAAATAGTGATTATTACTTCCTGTCATTTTTGATGTTATTTTTTAAATAAATATTTTTTATTTAAATGAAAAAATCAACAAGATAGATAAACCCTTAGCCAGACTAACCAAAGGGCACAGAGAAAGTATCCAAATTAACAAAATTAGGAATGAAAACGGAGATATTACAACAGAAACCGAGGAAATTCAAAAAATCATCAGATCCTACTACAAAAACCTATACTCAACACAAGTGGAGAATCTGGAGGAAATGGACATTTTCTTAGACAGATACCAATTACCAAAATTAAACCAGGATCAAATATACCATCTAAACAGACCCATACGCCCTAAAGAAAAAGCAGGGGTCATAGATTCACTTCCAACCAAAAAAAGCACAGGACCAGATTTTTTCAGTGCAGAATTCTATCAGACCTTCAAAGAAGACTTAACACCAATACTCTTCAAACCTTTCCACCAAATAGAAACAGAAGGAACACAACCCAACTCCTTCTTCGAAGCCACTATTATGCTGATACCAAAACCACACAAAGATCCAACTAAGAAAGAGAATTTCAGGCCAATTTCCCTTATGAATATCGATGCAAAAATACTAAATAAAATTCTTGCCCACCGAATCCAAGAACACATCAAAACGATCATCCAACATGATCAAGTAGGCTTCATCCCAGAGATGCAGGGATGGTTCAATATAAGGAAATCCATAAATGCTATCCACTACATAAACAAACTCAAAATAAAAAGCCACATGATCATTTCATTAGATGCTGAAAAAGCATTTGACAAAATTCAGCATCCTTTCATGCTAAAAGTCTTAGAAAGGACAGGAATTCAAGGCCCATATCTAAACATAGTAAAAGCAATATACAGCAAACCAGTAGCCAACATCAAACTAAATGGAGAGAAACTTGAAGCAATCCCACTAAAATCAGGGACTAGACGAGGCTGCCCCCTCTCTCCATATCTTTTAAATATAGTTCTTGAAGTCCTAGCTAGAGCAATTAGACAACAGAAGGAAGTCAAAGGGATACAAATTGGAAAGGAAGAAGTCAAATTATCACTATTTGCAGATGATATGATCGTATACATAAGTGACCCTAAAAACTCTACTAGAGAACTCCTTCAGCTGATAAACAACTTCAGCAAAGTGGCTGGCTACAAAATCAATGCAAGCAAATCAGTAGCCTTTATATATTCAAAGGATAAGCAGACTGAGAAAGAAATTAGGGAAATGACCCCCTTCACAATAGTCACAAACAGCATAAAGTATCTTGGGGTGACTCTAACCAAACAAGTGAAAGACCTATATGACAAGAACTTCAGATCTCTGAAGAAGGAAATCGAAGAAAATCTCAGAAAATGGAAAAATCTTCCATGCTCATGGATTGGCAGGATTAATATAGATAAAATGGCCATCTTGCCAAAGGCAATCTACAGATTCAATGCTTTCCCCATAAAAATCCCAACCCAGTTCTTCATAGAGCTAGAAAGAGCAATTCTCAAATTCATCTGGAATAACAAAAAACCCAGGATAACTAAAACTATTCTCAACAGTAAAAGAACTTCAGGGGGATTCAGTATCCCAGACTTTAAACTCTACTACAGAGCAATAGTGATAAAAACTGCATGGTATTGGTACAATATCAGGCAAGCGGATCAATGGAATAGGATTGAAGACACAGAAATGAACCAACACACCTATGGTCACTTGGTCTTCGACAAAGGAGCTGAAAGCATCCAGTGGAAAAAAAAGATAGTCTTTCAACAAATGGTGCTAGTTCAATTGGAGGTCAGCATGCAGAAGAATGCGTATCGATCCATTCTTATCTCCTTGTACCAAGCTCAACTCCAAATGGATCAAGGACCTCCACATAAAACCTGACACACTGAAACTAATCGAAAAGAAACTGGGGAAGACCCTGGAGGACATGGGCACAGGGGAAAAGTTCCTAAGTAGAACACCAATAGCTTATGATCTAAGATCAAGAATTGACAAATGGGACCTCATAAAACTACAAAGTTTCTGTAAGGTAAAGGACACCGTCAAAAGGACAAAACGTCAACCAACAGACTGGGAAAGGATCTTCACCAACCCTAAATCAGACAGAGGGCTAATATCTAATATACACAAAGAGCTCAAGAAAGTAGAACCCAGAGAACCAAATAACCCCATTAAAAATTGGGGTACGGAGCTAAACAAAGAATTTTCACATGAAGAACTTTGGAGAGCTGAGAAACACCTTAAGAAATGTTCAACATCGTTAATCATTAGGGAAATGCAAATCAAAGCAAACATGAGATTTCACCTCACACCAGTCAGAATGGCTAAGGTCAAAAACTCAGGAGACAGCAGGTGTTGGCGAGGATGTGGAGAAAGAGGAACACTCCTCCACTGCTGGTGGGATTGCAAGATGGTGCAACCACTTTGGAAATCAGTCTGGTGGTTCCTCAGAAAAATGGGCATGTCACTTCCTGAGGACCCTGTTATACCACTCCTGGGCATATATCCAGAGGATTCTTCAGCATGCAATAAGTACACATGCTCCACTATGTTCATAGCAGCCCTATTTGTAGTAGCCAGAACCTGGAAAGAACCTAGGTGTCCTTCAACAGAGGAATGGATACAAAAAATGTGGTATAGTTACACAATGGTGTACTATTCAGCCATTAGAAACAATGAATTCATAAAATTCTTAGACAAATGGATGGAGCTGGAGAACATCATACTAAGTGAGGTAACCCAGTCTCAAAAGATCAGTCATGGTATACACTCACTGATAAGTGGATATTAGCCTAGAATCTTTGAATACCCAGGACATAATCCACAAATTAAATGATGTCCAAAAAGAATGGAGGGGTGGCCCCTGGTTCTGGAAAGATTCAATGCAAGAGTATAGGAGAATTCCAGAACAGGGAAATGGGAAGGGGTGGATGGAAGAACAGGGGGACAGAAGAGGGCTTATGGGACTTGCGGAGAGTGGGGACCCAGAAAAGGGGAAATCATTTGAAATTAAAATAAAAATATATCAATTTAAAAAAAAGATAAATACAAAATTTCACTGTTTTTAGAGGGAACAAAGTATACCACATTCTTTAGAAACTCATACAGTATAAAAATAAAGATCAGAATTCAATATTTAAAAAAAAAGAGAACATACTGTACTTCCTGGATCCCTTAATGAGGGCAATGTCAAGCAGGTTTGCATGCCAGGCAGATTATGGGCTTTACACAGGGACAATTAGGCAATCAATCTCATTTTTACATCATCAACATAGTAATAGATTAAGACAACAATTTGGTATTTCAAGGAAATATGCATGTCAAATTATAAAATCTTGTCATCAGTGGCCTCAGTTTCTTTTCTTTTTTAAAAAGTTGAATATATTCTTCATTAATATTTCAAATGTTACACCATTTCCTGGTTTCCTCCACTCCCATATCCCATATCCCCTGCCTCCAAGAAAATGCCCCTCTGCCAAACCCACTCCCACCTAACCCACCTCAATTTTCCCAGAGAGGGGCACCTATTGAGACTTCAAACGAGCCTCCTCCCCAACCCCCATTAATGGACAAAGCATTCCTCTGCCACAATTGCCACTGGAACCATGTGTGCCCTTTCATTGATGGCTGACTCCCTGGGAGCCCAGGGGTGGGGGAGGCCGGTTGTTTGGCCAACATTGTCGTTCTCCCCATTGTTGCTGAAACCCCTTCAGCTTCTACAGTCCTCCCTCCAACTCCTCCATTGGAGACCTCAAACTCAGTCCAATGGTTGGCTGCTAGCATCTGCCTCTGTGGTATATATATATATATATATATATATATATATATATATATATATATATATATATATATATATATTACATTTCAAGAAACACACTTTAATAACAAAGACAGACAATATTTAAGAGTAAGAGCAAGGAAAACGGTCTTCTAAGCAAATGATCCCAAGAACAAGCTGGAGTTGCCATCCTAATATCCAATAAAATAGACTATCTACCAAAAGTTAACAAGTGTGATGAGGGAGGACACTTGATATTCATCAAAAAGAAATTCCACCAATAAAAAGTCTCAATTTTGAGCATCTATGTCCCCAATACACCCACATTCATAAAAGAGACTATGCTAAACCTCAAAACATGCATTGAATCCCACACTAAAATAGTGGGAGACTTTAACACCCCACTCTCACTAATAGACAAGTCATTGAAACAGAAACAGAGACACAGTTAAGCTAATAGAGCTTATGAATCAAATGGATTTAACAGATATCTACAGAACCTTTCTCCCCAAAACAAAAGAATACACTTTCTTCTCAGGACCTCATGGTACCTTCTCCAAAGTTGATCATATAATTGGTCACAAAACAACTCTAAACCAATACATGTAGATTGAAATAATCTCATGCATCCTATCAGATCACCATAGCCTAAGGCTGGTCTTCAATAACAGCAAAACAAAAGAAAGCACATATACACTTGGAAAATGAACATATCTCTACTCAATGATAACTTGATCAAGGAAGAAAACAAGAATGAAATTAAAGATTTTCAGTAATTTAATGAATATTTTGACACACAATACCCAAATTTAAGAGACACAATAAAAGCAGTGCTAAGAGGAAAGTTCATAGCACTAAGTGCCTAGGTGAAGAAACTAGAGAGATCTTACGCTAACAACTTAACAGCACACCTAAGAGCTCTAGAACAAAAACAAGCAAACACACCCAAGAGGAGTAGAGAGCAGAAAATACTCAAACACGGTGGAAATCAAACAAATAGAAACAAAGAGAACAATACAAAGAATCAACAAAACCAAAATCTGTTTCTTTGAGAGAATCAACAAGATCCCCAAGCAGTGCAGAGGGCCAGCAGTGCATCTGGAGGCCAGCCACGGGGAGGCACCTTGCTCCAGTGAGTCCATCTGACCCAGAAAAGCAGAGGATCCACGCAGAGGCCTCTGGCTGAGCCTTACAGTCACCACCTCTGGATCAGAGCAGCCTGGGCCACGTGCCCATCCCCACGCAGTACAGAGGGCCAGCGGTACATCTGGAGGCCAGCCATGGGGAGGCTGCTTGCTCTGGTGAGTCCATCTGACCCAGCAGAGCAGAGGATCCATCCGGAGGCTGAGCCTTCCGGTCACCACCTCTAGATCAGAAGCAGCTGTGCCAGGTGCCCTTCCCCAAGCAGTACAGAGGGCCAATGGTCCATCGGGAGACTGGCTGCAGGGAGGCAAGTTGCAAGGCTGAGTCCTGCATTGACAACAAGACCTACTGACACCAGTGAGATCTAGATGGCAAAAGGCAAATGTAGGAACATTACTAACAGAAATCAAGGCAATATGGCAGCATCTGAACCCAATTCTCTGTTAATAGCAAGTCCTGGATACCTCAACACACCAGAAAAGCAAGAATTGGATGTAAAATCACTGGCCGTGATGCTGTTACAAGAACACATGAAGGACATAAATAAATCTCTTAAAGAAATTCAGGAGAAAAATGATCAAAAGCTAGAAGCCCTTACAAGGGAAACACAAAAATCACTTAAAGAAATTCAGGAGAATATGGATCAAATGATAGTAGCCAATAAGGAGGAAATGCAAAAATCACTTAAAAAGTACAGGAGAAATTTGATCAACAAGCAGAAGTCATGAAAGAAGAAACACAAAAATCTCTCAAAGAATTACAGGAAAACACAAACAAGCAAGTGAAGGAACTGAACAAAACCATCCAGAATCTAAAATAACACGTAGAAACAACTAAGAAAACTCAAAGGGAGACAACTTTGGAGATAGAAAACCTTGGGAAGAAATCAAGAACCATAGATGCAAATATCAACAACAGAATGCAAGAGATAGAAGAAAGAATCTCAGATGCCGAAGATACCATAGAAACCATGGACTCAATGGTCAAAGAAAATGCAAAATGCAAAAAGCTTGTAACCAAAAACACCCAGGAAATCCAGGACACAATGCGAAGACCAAACCTAAGGATTATAGGCATAGATGAGAGTGAAGATTTACAACTGAAGGGCCAGCAAATATCTTCAACAAAATTATGGAAGAAAACTTTCACAACTTAAAGAGAGAGATGCCTATGAATATACAAGAAGCCTACAGAACTCCAGACAGACTGGACCTGAGCAGAAATACCTCTCACCAAATAATAATTAAAGCCCCAAATGCACTAAACAAAGAAAGAATATTAAAGGCAGTAAGAGAAAAAGGCCAAGTAACATATAAATGAAAACCTATCAGAATCACACCAGACTTCTCTCCAGAGACCATGAAAGCTAGAAGATCCTGGGCAGATCTCATGCAGACTCTGAGAGAACACAAATGTCAGCCAAGACTACTATACCCAGCAAAACTCTCAATCACAATAGATGGAGAAACCAAGACATTCCATGACAAAACCAAATTTACACAATATCTTTCCACAAACCCAGTTATGCAAAGAATAATAGGAGGAAAACTCCAATACAAGGAGGGAAACTACACCCTGGAAAAAGCAAGATAGTAATCTTCCTTCATCAAACCCAAAAGAAGATAACCACTCAAATATAAGAATAACATCAAAAATGACAGGAAGTAATAATCACTCTTCCTTAATATATCTTAACATCAATGGACTCAATTCCCCAATAAAAAGACATAGACTAACAGACTGGATAAGGAAACAGAACCCTACATTTGGCTGCATACAGGAAACACACCTAAATGTCAAAGACAAAAACCACCTTAGAGTAAAAGGCTGGAAGACAATTCTACAAGCCAATGGTCTTAGGAAACGAGCCAGAGTAGCCATTGTAATATCAGATAAAATTTACTTTCAACCTAAAGTCATCAAAAGAGACATTGAGGGATACTTCTTGCTGGTCAAAGGAAAAATCCACCAAGAAGAACTTTCAATTCTGAACATCTATGCGCCAAATGCAAGGGCACCCTCATTTGTAAAAGAAACTTTACTAAAGCTCAAAGCACACATTGCACCTAACACAATAATTGTGGGTGACTTCAACACTCCACTCTCCTCAATGGACCGATCAGGAAAACAGAAACTAAACTAAATTTGGACCAATTGGATTTGATTGATATTTATAGAACATTTCACCCTAAAGCAAAAGAATATACTTTTTTCTCAGCACCTCATGTTACCTTCTCCAAAATCGACCATATAATTGTTCTGAAGACAGACCTCAATAAATACAAGAAGATCAAAATAATCCCATGCCTCCTATCAGATCACTATGGTGTAAGAGTGGTTTTCCATAGCAACAAAAACAACAGAAAGCCTACATACACATGGAGGCTGAACAATACTCTACTCAATGACACCTTGGCCAAAGAAAAAATAAAGACATCAGAGACTTTTTAGAATTTAATGAAAATGAAGGCACAGCATACCCAAATCTTTGGGACACAATGAAAGCAGGGCTAAGAGGAAATCTCATAGCCCTGAGTGCCTCCAAAAAGAAAATGGAGGGAGCATTCACTAGCACCTTAACGACATACCTGAAAGCCCTGGAACAAAAAGAAGCCAATTCCCCCAGGAAGAGTAGAAGACAGGAAATCATCAAACTCAGGGCTGAAATCAATCAAGTGGAAACAAAGAGAACCGTACAAAGAAACAACGAATCCAGGAGCTGGTTCTTTGAGAAAATCAACAAGATAGATAAACCCTTAGCCGAGCTGACCAAAGGGCACAGAGAAAGTATGCAAATTAACAAAATTAGAAATGAAAGGGGGGATATAACAACAGAAACTGAGGAAATCCAAAAAATCATCAGATCCTACTATAAAAGCCTATACTCAACACAACTGGAGAATCTGGAGGAAATGGACAATTTCCTTGACAGATACCAAATACCAAAATTAAATCAGGACCAAATAGATCATCTAAACAGTCCCATAACCCCAAAAGAAATAGAAGGGGTCATAGAAAGTCTTCCAACCAAAAAAAGCACAAGACCAGATGGTTTCAATGCAGAATTCTATCAGACCTTCAAAGAAGACCTAACACCAATATTCTTCAACCTATTCCACAAAATAGAAACAGAAAAAAAGATTACCCAATTCGTTCTACGAAGCCACAATTACACTGATACCAAAACCACACAAAGATCCAACAAAGAAAGAGAACTTCAAACCAATTTCCCTTATGAACATCGATGCAAAAATACTCAATAAAATTCTTTCCAACCGAATCCAAGAACACATCAAAACGATCATCCACCATGATCACGTGGGCTTTATCCGGGGATGCAGGGTAGGTTCAATATACAGAAATCCATCAATGCAATCCACTAAATAAACAAAGTCACAGAAAAAAACCACATGAGCATTTCATTGGATGCTGAAAAAGCATTTGACAAAATTCAGCATCCTTTCATGCTTAAAGACTTGGAAAGAACAGGAATACAAGGCCCATAACTAAACATAGTAAAAGCAGTATACAGCAAACCGGTAGCCAGCATCAAACTAAATGGAGAGAAACTTGAAGCAAATCCCACTAAAATCAGGGACTAGACAGGGCAGCCCCCTTTATCCTTATCTTTTCAATATTGTACTTGAGGTACTTGCTCGGGCAATTAGACAACATAAGGAGGTCAAAGGGATACAAATTGGAAAGGAAGAAGTCAAACTATCATTATTTGCAGATTATATGATAGTCTACCTAAGTGACCCAAAAAACTCCACTAGAGAACTCCTATAGCTGATAAACAACTTCAGCAAAGTGGCAGGTAATAAATTCAACTCAAGCAAATCAGTAGTCTTCCTATACTGAAAGTTTAAGCAGGCTGCGAAAGAAATTAAGGAAATGACCCCCTTTACAATAACCACAAAAAGTATAAAGTACCTTGGGGTGACTCTTACCAAACATGTGAAAGATATGAGTGACAAGAACTTCAAGACTATGAAGAAGGAAATGGAAGAAGACCTGAAAAAATGGAAAAACCTCCCATGCTCATGGATCGGCAGGATTAATATAGTTAAAATGACCATTTTGCCAAAAGCTATATAGAGATTCAACGCAATACCCACCAAAATTCCAATTCAATTCTTCACAGAGTTATAAAGAGCAATCCTCAAATTCATCTGGAATAACAAAAAACCCAGGATATCTAAAACTATTCTCAACAACAAAAGAAATCCTGCGGGAATCAGTATCCCTGACCTCAATCAATACTACAGAGCAATAGTGTTAAAAAAACTGCATGGTATTGGTACAATGACAGGCAGGCAGATCAATGGAACAGAACTGAAGATCCAGAAATGAACCCACACACCTATGGCCACTTGATCCTCATCAAAGGGCCTGAAAACATCCAATGGAAAAAGGATAGCCTTTTCAACAAATGGTGCTGGTTCAACTGGAGGTCAGCATGCAGAAGAATGCGAACTGATCCATCCTTGTCTCCTTGTACTAAGCTCAACTCCAAATGGATCAAGGACCTACACATAAAGCCAGACACTCTGAATCTAATAGAAAAGAAACTGGGGAAGACCCTTGAGGACATTGGTACGGGGGGAAAGTTTCTGAACAGATCACCAATAGCTTATACTCTAAGATCAAGAATTGACAAATGAGACCTCATAAAATTACAAAGTTTCTATAAGGCAAAGGACACCATCAAAAGGACAAATCGGCAACCAACAAATTGGGAAAAGATCTTCACCAACGCTACATCAGATAGAGAGCTAATATGCAATATATACAAAGAACTTAAGAAGTTAGACACCAGAAAACCAAATAACCCTATTAAAAATTGGGGGACAGTGTTAAACAAAGAATTTTCACCTGAAGAACTTCGGATGGCAGAGAAGCATCTTTAAAAATGCTCAACTTCATTAGTCATTAGGGAAATTCAATTCAAAACAACCCTGAGATTTCACCTTACACCAGTCAGAATGGCTAAGATTAAAAATTCAGGAGACAGCAGATGTTGGTGAGGATGTGGACAAAGAGGAACACTCCTCCACTGCTGGTGGGGTTGCAAATTGATACAACCACTCTGGAAATCAGTCTCGCAGTTCCTCAGAAAACTGGGTACCTCACTTCCAGATGACCCTGCTATACCACACCTGGGCATATACCCAGAAGATTCCCCAGCATGTAATAAGGATACATTTTCCAATATGTTCATAGCAGCCCTATATATAATTGCCAGAAGCTGGAAAGAACCCAGGTATCCCTCAACAGAAGAGTGGATGCAAAAAAATGTGGTATAGATACGCAGTGGAGTACATTGTATATATATATCAGCCATTAGAAACAATGAATTCATGAAATTCTTAGGCAAATAGATGGAGCTGGAGAACATCATACTAAGTGAGGTAACCCAGTCTCAAAAAGATCAATCATGGTATGCACTTACTAATAAGTGGATATTAACCCAGAAATCTGGAATACCCAAAACATAATCCACACATCAAATCAGGTACAAGAAGAACGGAGGAGTGGCCCCTTGTTCTGGAAAGGCTCAGTGTAGCAGTATAGGGCAAAACCAGGACAGAGAAGTGGGAAGGGGTGGGTGGGAGAACAGGGGGAGGAAAAGGGGCTTATGGGACTTTTGGGGAGTAAGGGGGGGCAGAAAAGGGGAAATCATTTGAAATGTAAATAAAAAATATATCAAATAAAAAAAAGGAAAAGAAATGCTCAACATCATTAGCCATTAGGGA
This sequence comes from Apodemus sylvaticus, assembly GCF_947179515.1. Lineage (NCBI taxonomy): Eukaryota > Metazoa > Chordata > Mammalia > Rodentia > Muridae > Apodemus > Apodemus sylvaticus. Next base: position 196,196,430 of record NC_067472.1, on the reverse strand, counting down.
AATGCAGATAAAAACAACCCTGAGATTTCACCTCACACCAGTCAGAATGGCTAAGGTTAAAAACTCAGGAGACAGCAGGTGTTGGCAAGGATGTGGAGAAAGAGGAACACTTCTTCACTGCTGGTGGGATTGTAAAATGGTATAACCACACTGGAAATCAGTCTGGCAGTACCTAAGAAAACTGGGTATGACACTTCCGGAGGACCCTGCTATATCTCTCCTGGGCATATATATACCCAGAGGATTCCCCAGCATGCAATAAGGACACATGCTCCACTATATTCGTAGCAGCCTTATTTATAATAGCCAGAAGCTGGAAAGAACCCAGATATTTCTCAATGGAGGAATGGATACAGAAAATGTGGTATATATACACAATGGAGTACTATTCAAAACAATGAATTCATGAACTTTTTAGGCAAATGGATGGAACTGGAAAATATCATCCTAAGCGATGTAAAGCAATCACAAAAGAAGACACATGGAATGCAATCATTGATAAGTGGATATTAATTAGACCTGAAGCTCTGAATACTGGAGATACAATTATCACATCAAATGATTCCCATGAAGAAGGAAGATGAGGGCCCTAATCCTGGAAAGGCTTGATCCAGCATTGTAGGGGAGTACCAGGACAGAAAAAAGGGAGGGGTAAAGACAGGAGAATGGATGGAGAGAAGAGGACTTATGGAACATATGAAGGGGATTGGGAAAGGGGAAGGCTTTTAGAATGTAAACAAAGAATGTAGAAAATAAATAAATAAAATTTAAAAATTAAAAAAAAAAAGAGAGAATCAACAAAATAGATAAACCCTTAGCCAAACTAACTACAGGGCCCACAGGCAGTATGCAAATTAACAAAAACAGAAATGAAAAGAGACATTAACAACAGAAATATAGGAAATTCAAAAGAATCATTGAACCTTACTACAAAAGCCTACACTCAACAAACCTGGAAAATCTAGGTGAACTGTATGGTTTTCTAGACAGTTACCACATATCAAAGTTAAATTAAGAGCAGTTTAACTAAGCCGGGAGTTGGTGGCTCACGCCTGTAATCCCAGCACTCTGGGAGGCAGGGGCAGGCAGATTTCTGAGTTCAAGGCCAGCCTGGTCTACAGAGTGTGTTCCAGGACAGCCAGGGCTACACAGAGAAACCCTGTCTCGACAAAACCAAATCCAAAAGAAAAATAAAAGAGAGAGAGAAGTTTAACTATCTAAACAGGCCCATATCCCATAAGGTAATAGGAGAAGTCACTAAAAAACCTCCCAACCAAAAAAAAAAAAAAAAAAAAAAAAAGCCTAGGACCAGACGTATTTAGTGCAGAATACTACCAGAACTTCAAAGAAGACCTGATACCAGTATTCCTCACACTATTCCATAAAATATAAACAGAAGGAACGCTAATTAATTTATTCTATGAAGCCGCAATTACTCTGATACCTAAACTTCGAAAGGATCCAACCAAAAAGTGAACTTCAAATGAATCTTGCTTATAAATATCAATGTAAAGACTCAATAGAATTCTTGTAAACACATCAAGAATCCAACAACACATCAAGGCTATCATTCACCATGCTCAAGTAGGCTTCATCCTAGGGATGCAAGGTTGGTTCAATATACAAAATCCATTAACATATTCACCTGTATAAACAGACTCAAAGAAAAAAATCACATGATCATCTCCTTAGGTGTAGAAAAAGCATTTGACACAATACAACACTCCTTCATATTAAAAGTATTTAAGAGATCATGGGCCAGGCTGTGGTGGTGCGTTCCTGTAATCCCAGCACTCTGGGAGGCAAAGGCAGGTGGATTTCTGAGTTCAAGGGCAACCTGGTCTACAGAGTGAGGTCCAAGAGCGCCAGGGTTAAACAGAGAAACCCTGTCTCGTAAAAACCAAATCAAAAAACAAACAAACAAACAAACAACAACAAAAAAGGTCCACACCTAACCATAATAAAGCATAATAAAGATAATTTACTGTAAAATAACAGCCACTATCAAGTAAAATGGAGAAATGCTTGAAGCAACCCCACTAAAATTTGGGACAAGGCAATGAGGCCCACTCTCCCCATATCTATTTAATATAGTACTCAAAGTGCTAGCTGGAATAATAAGACAAAAAAAAGAGAGATTGAAGGGATACAAATTGGCAAAGAAAAAATTAAAGGTATTGTTATTTGCAAATGATATGATAGTATACATACGCGACCACAAAAATTCTACCAGAGAACTTCTCCAGCTGATTAACAACTTCAGCAAAGTGGCCAGATATAAAATTAACTCAAATAAATTAATAGCCTTACTTTATACAAGTGATAGACAGGCTGAGAAAAATTTAGGGAAACAACTCCCTATACAATAACCACAAATAATATAAAGTATCTTAGAATAACTCTATCCAAACTAATGAAAGATATGTATGACAATAACTTCAAATCTCTGAATAAAGAAAGTGAAGATCTCAGAAAATGGAGCGATCTCCCATCCTTCTGGATTGGCTGATTTAACACAGTAAAAAATAGCCATCCTACCAAAGTCCTACTCAAATTGATGCAATCCTCAACAAAATCCAAACTCATTTCAAAAGGACATTGAAAAAGTAATTCCAAAATTCATCTGTAAAGGAAGGTAAAAAAATAAGAATAGCAAAAAGTATTCTTAACAATAAAAGAGTGGCTGGGGGAATCACCAATCCCTGACCTCAAGCTCTACATCTGAGGAATTTTGATAAAAACTGCATGGTACTGGTACAGAGACAGACACATTGATCAGTGGAATAGAATTGAAGACCCAGAAAAAAAAACACACACACACACACTTATGCACACTTGAACTTTGACAAAGAAGACAAAAATATGCAATGGAAAAAAGAAAACATCTTCAATAAATGGTGCTCGTCTAACTGGCTGTCTGTATGTAGGAAAATGAAAATAGACCCATATATGTCACCTTGCACAAAGCTCAAAGTTCAAGTGAATCAAGAACCTCCAAATAAAACCAGATATGCTGAATCTAATAGAAGGGAAAATGAAAAAGAGCCTTGAACTCATTGGCACAAGGGGAAACTTCCTAAACAGAACTCCAATGGCTCATGCTCTAAGATCAAGAAGGAATTGATAAATGGACCCCCATGAAACTGGAAAGGTTCTGTAAGGCACAGGACATAGTCAATAAGACAAATTGGCAACCTACAGATCCTGGGAAAAAAATCTTCACTAACCCCACATCCCATAAAGGCCAATATCCAAAATATATAAAGAACTTAAGAAGTTAACCATCAAAAAACCAAACAACTCGATCAAAAAATGGAGTATTCACAACAGAGGAATCTCAAATGGCTGAGAAGCACCAAAAGAAATGTTCCAAGTCCTTAATGATCAGAGAAAGGCAAATCAAAAGGACTCTGAGATTCCACCTTCACCAATCAGAATGGATAGGATCAAAGCAACAGGTGATGATGTTTGTTGTTGAAGATGTGGAGAAAAAGAAACACTCCTGTATTGCTGGTGAGATTGCAAATTGTAAAACCACTCTGGAAATCAAACTAGAAGATCATCAGAAAATTGGAAATAGATCTACCTGAAGACCCAGTAATACCACTCTGGGGAATATACCCAAAAGATGCCCCACCTTGCCATAGGGGTACATGTCCTACTATGTTCATAGTGGCCCTGTTTGTGATAGCTGGAAACAACCCAGATATCCCACAACAGAAAGATGGACACAGAAAATATAGTTTATTTACACAATGGACTACTACTCAGGTATTAAAAATAAGGACATCCTGAGTTTTGCAGACAAATAGATGGAACTAGAATATTTATCATCCTGGACTGGAGAGATGGCTCAGAGGTCAAGAGCACTAACTTCCAGGGGTCCTGAGTTCAATTCCTAGCAATCACAGGGTATCTCACAACCATCTATAGTGCGATCTGGTGCCCTCTTCTGGTGTGGCTGAAAACAGCAACAGTGTGCTCATATAATATAAGTAAATAATATTTTTTAAAAAAGAGAGGTTATAAAAAAATAAAATTAAATTAAAAAAAAACTCCTGGGCATATACCCAGAGGATTCCCCACCATGTAAGAAGGATACATGCTCTACTATGTTCACAGCAGCCCTATTTATAATTGCCAGATGCTGGAAAGAACCCAGGTATCCCTCAACAGAAGAGTGGATGCAAAAAATGTGGTATATCTACACAATGGAGTACTATTCAGCCATAAGAAACAATGAATTCATGAAATTCTTAGGCACATGCATGGAGCTGGAGAACATCATACTAAGTGAGGTAACCCAGACTCAAAAGGTGAATCATGGTATGCACTCACTAATAAGTGGATATTAACCTAGAAAACTGGAATACCCAAAACATAATCCACACATCAAATGAGGTAGAAGAAGAAAAGAGGAGTGGCCCCTTGTTCTGGAAAGACTCAGTGAAGCAGTATTTGGCAAAACCAGAACGGGGAAGTGGGAAGGGGTGGCTGGGAGGACAGGGGGAGAGAAGTGGGCTCACGGGACATTCGGGGAGTGGGGGGCTAGAAAAGGGGAAATCATTTGAAATTTATAAAATTATATTGAATAACGAGAGAGAGAGAGAGAGAGAGAGAGAGAGAGAGAGAGAGGGGGGGGGTTAAAAAAATAGAGCCAAGCAGTGGTACTACACACCTTTAATCCCAGCACTTGGGAGGCACAGGCAGGCAGATTTCTGAGTTCGAGGCCAGCCTGGTCTCCAGAGTGAGTTCCAGGACAGCCAGGGCTACACAGAGAAACCCTGTCTCAGGAAAAAAAATGATTAGGGCTGGAGAGATGGAGGACAGCTCAGTAGTTAAGAGCACTGAGTGCTCTTCTGAAGGTCCTGAGTTCAAATCCCAACAACCACATGGTGGCTCACAATCATCCATAACATGATCTGACGCCCTCTTCTGGTGTGTCCGAAGATAGCTACAGTGTACTTACATATAATTGATACATAAATCTTTAAAATTGTTAAATAAAAAGAAGGAATATAAATAAACATACAAATAAACAATTGTCCAAAAACAGGAGGTCAATTGAACCCTCTGGGTCCTTAATCTGAAGATGCTGGGTGAAAAACCTGGGCCTTGTTTTTCTCTCTTACCTCTCTCACTCTCACCTCTCTCCTCTCTGGGCTCTCCTCCCCTCCCCCCTCTCTCCACTTGGTCATGGCCAGCCTCCACTTCTTTACTCGCTCCCTCTCTCTGCCTTTCTCTGCCTCTACTACCCCATTAACTCCCATCCTCTGCCCTGAAAAAGCTCTATTCTATACCAAAAAAAAAAAAAAAAAAAAAAAAAACCCTGGGCCTTGGTTTCTACATACCATCTGTCACAGAACCCTAAGGAACCTGGACACAAAGGCATAAAGGCTGGAAAACCTGGACATGAAGCCCACAGATGAAGGAAGCACCTCTTTGGAGTCGCTAAGATTCACTGACACTGTGTGATACCAGCATGCCTCCTTCATGCACCAGAATTCTGCATTGAGCCTAAGGGAGATGCAAATCCAGCCTTGGATATACCTTTACCACAATATTCTCCAACCTAGAACTGGGGCAAGAAACCCAAAGCAGTATATGGGCACCAAAATGCCATTGTCAAAAGTGTACAAGTGTCTCATGGGGGAGGGGCTGAATATAAGGGTGGGAAACACAAAATGGAGCATACCTTGATCTGTTTCTCTTTCATGCCAAGCCTTTGAGCCAGTGTCTTGCACTGTTCCTGGCTCACGTACTTGCTGTTATCAAAATGTTTTCCCAGGACTAGCATTTGTTCTTTGGAAAGCACATTTCGTTTCTTCTTCTGTGTTCCTGGATCATTGGATCTTGTGACCCTAAAGGGATTTGAAAAGTCATGAGACATTGTTGACTTGGTAGACCCGAGGCACCTGGAGAATTCTGGAGGTCTGCAGGAAATTCACTGGAAAATTGGAGAATTTGTTACTGGAAAGGACAGAGCATCCTCACATCATTTGTAGGACTGGATGATGAATGGAAGTTTTAGAGAACTAGAGATCTTTATATTTCCTGGAAATGTGATCCCTTTGGGAGACCTGGTTAAACAGAAGAACCTGGGTTTTTCAGCATCTAGTTGGACAGTCATGTGATTTTTTTCTTTCAGTTTGTTGATCTGGTGGATTGCATTGGTGGATTTTGATATTTAGAAGCAGCTCCCTGCATCTGGTGGATGAAGATTACTTGTACATGGTGTGTAAGTTCTTTGATGTGTTCTTTTATTGGTTGACTTTGTATTTTGCTGAGTATTTTTGCATCAAGGGAAATTGATCTGAAATTTCTTTCTTAAATTGTTCTGTGGTTTAGGTATCAGGGTGACTGTTACCTCATAGAGTCACTTTGGTAATGTTCCTTTTGTGTTTTGTGCAATACTTTGAAGAGGTTTGATATTATCTCTTCTTTGAAAATCTGACAGAATTCTGTGCTAAAACTACCTTGGCCCTTAGATTTTATTCAGTTAAAAGACTGTAAATGACTACTTTTGTTTCCTTGGATAGTTTACATTGTCTTAACTTGGCAAATGGAATGTATCTAGTAAATCATCCATTTCATTTAGATTTTTCACTTATTTGGAGTGCAGACTTGTAGTGAGACCTAATGATTCTTTGAATTTCCCCAGTATCCATTGCTATCTCTCCCATTTAATTTCTGATTGTGTTCATGTGGATCCTGTTTCTGCCTTTTAGTAGTTGGCTCAGGGGTTGTCTATATTGCTGATTTTCTCCCAAGCCAGCTCTTGGATTTGATGATTCCTTGTATTGATCTCTTTGTTTCCAATTGACAATTATGCCCTGAGTTTGATTATTTTCTGCTGTTTACTCCTTTGGGCATGTTTGCTTCTCACCCCACCCCCAGGATCTTTAAATGTACACATTATTTGTTAGTATTAGAACTCTCGAGGAAAGGAAAAGAGGAGGAAGGAAAAAAAGAACTCACTAAATTCATTTTTTTAAGATTTATTATGATACATAAGTACACTGTAGCTGTCTTCAGACAGTCCAGAAGAGGGCAACAGATCCCATTAAAGATGGTTGTGAGCCCCTCATACAGACAAAAGAGGTGGCATGGCAGATGTGGGATGGGGGGTTGTTGGAGGGGTAACTGGGAAGTGGGAAATCATTTGTGATGTAAATGAATTGGAAAGTAAGGGAAAATTGGCTTTTCCTTCATGAGACTCCAGCCCAGAAGAAATTGTGGCTTCACCAGTCAGTCATTTTCTCAGGAAATGGATATATACTCACTCGGCTTCCAGGGTTCTTGACAACTACTTTCCTCTTACTATGCACCCATTCTTACAGGACGGCAGCCTGTTCAGTCTTCAACTACCTTGTTAGCTCCCTTATTCAACCATTCTTCTTCCTGGGCCTTTCACAATTTCTAAATGACCCCTCAAATACTCTGTATGTGTTGTGGTATCTACCTAGATTCCCAAAAGGCATGGAGAGCTCAAGGCTTCAGCAGTTCGGTGCCTGGGTTTCTGCTCCTAGTTTATCCCTAAGCTAAATAGTTTTAAGGGGAAAAAAACGCTGGACAGGCGGTGGTGGCACACACCTTTAATCCCAGCACTTGGGAGGCAGAGGAAGGCAGATTTCGGAGTTGGAGGCCAGTCTGGTCTACAGAGTGAGTTCCAAGACAGCCAAGGCTACACAAAGAAACCCTGTCTCAAAAAAACAAAAAAGAAAAAAAAAACCCTCAGTCATTCAAAGATGATGACAAGTTCTTGGTCTGTACCATAACCCCAGTTTCTGACTTTTTTTTCCTGGCTGATCCCAAACTCACTGGATGACTGAGGTTGACTAAATTTCTCATTCTACTGCCCAACAAATGTTGTGATTAGAGGCCAACATCCCTTGAGTGAGCTTTTACTGTACCATTTAGTATTTCATGGTGGCATTTTGCTCTAAATGCATATTTAATTGGTTTCTTTTTATAAACCTTGTTTCCTCAGAGAACGTATTATCCTGCTTCCATGTATTGAAACCATACCTCTGTCTCTTGCTCTGTCTGTCTGTCTGTGTCTAAATCTGTCTTTCTGTCTCTGCTGGTCTCTATCTCCTTCTCTGTCTCTAGATCTGTTTCTCTTTTTGTGTCTCTGTCTTTCTCTGTGTCTTTCTCTCTGTGTCTCTGTCTCTCTCTATCTCTCATTGTGTGTGTGTGTGTGTGTGTTGTGTGAGTCTCTGTGTCTCTCTATACTTAATATTTTTAGGAAGAGTTTCTCTGAGTAGCTCTGGCTGTGCTCCAATATCCTCTATAGACCAAGCTTGACTCAAACTCAGAAGCAGAACTCCTTCTGCCTCCCTAGTGCTGCAAATAAAGGCCTATGCCACCACTGCCCAGGCTTTATCAACCTTCTTTGGCCTCTGCAAAGACACTGGTCCAGCAACTGCTCTTGGTATAAGCCAAAGACAAGAAAGCGTCATACTAAGCTAGACTTGACCAATGCATTTTCTAGTGAAAAGTTTGTTATCAATACTTTTGTTTCAGGTAGGGCCTGGTGTACCTTAAACTGTCCTTGACATTGCTGTACAGTTAACAATGACCATGAGACCTCATTGCTTAGGAGCAGCAGTGGATCTTGATGAAGATGTGAGCCCATTTCCAAACACACATGTAAGACCTCCACTCTATAGTTTCACTCCAAGAGATACTATACACTTTGAGTCTCCAACTACAAGACAGTTGCATACATGCACTGCAGGCATTCACATGTAAAAATATTTAGGGAGAAAGACTGGAAAAAACATTATTTTTATTTTTCAACACGTTTTTTTCTTTCATTTAAAGAACATATAATTCAACAATATGGAGAGAATAGTTTCCTTTGTTTTTTTTTTTTTAAACAATCCCATTATATAAACTAGTGACATGAAACTACTACAGATAGGACTGCTTAATTTCCCCAAATATACTAACACACCTCTCAAATATACTAACACACCTCTTCCTTTCTATAAAGGCCTGAATGAATCAAGGGGAGAGAGGTGTTTTATGGAATGGTGTGGTGGTATCTACAATTGTACCGATCCTCCAACTCCTCAAAGTCTTCAAGAATCCACTGCCAGAGCCCCTCAGCAGATGGACCTGAATCTTGAGCATCCTCTGTACCTTGAGTGGATGCTACCATGGCTACTGAAGCTCCAGATCCTGCTATGCCAGTCTGGACTTCAACTGCTACTGATTGACTAGAGTCACCAGCCCTAACAGGGGCATGGTCATCAAGCAGGTATTCTTGCTGACTACACCTGGCACCATCACAGGCTTGATCACGATGGCTGAAGTTGAGCTTGACCATCCCTGGCTGCAGTTGAGGTTGGAAATGGAATCCTCACCAAATGTGCCTGAACCCATGGAGTCTCCATTGGCAGAAGCAATTACAGGTAAGGAACCAGGAAGATGGGTTGGCTCAGAAACAGCTTCAGAGCTTCCATTTCTTTCTGGAGGTGCTGCTGGGATATTCTTGAGATTCTTCCACTTGGACTTAGCCCGGGTGTTCTTGAACCAGATCTGAAAAACAAAGGAGACATCAAAGGAATACCTGTGTGCCCCCAACTTGTCACTAGGTGAAGCTTCTGGATTGAAAGGAATTTCTGCAGCAATACTGCATGAGTCCACAACAGAGAAGTCTGAAGGTCTAGATCCCTAAGGGATTGTAGTAAGATAGAATGAATATGACCTGACACCAAAAGCCTAGAGAAGATTCAGTTAGTGTGTCCTGTATTGTACTATGAGCTCTGAGGTCTAGGTCTCTGAGACCCTACAGGATAATAATATTCATCCATATTCCTACCTGGGTTGAAGCAGAATGTGAGGTCCAGCTCTTGATGCATGTATATTCAACTTCCACAACTGTCCCTAACATTAAAGAGCACAGAGCTCAGGAGTCTGATAGGGGGAGGGGGGATTGGATATTTTGGCTGTCAGAGACAGCGAAGAGAGGCATGCCTGGATCTCATGTGCTGTCAAACCAATCAACAATGCCAGTCCACCCCCCCCCCTGCTCCTCCCGTTTTGGGTATGTGCACTTAGCCAAATATGTTTACAGCAGGTTCTTTTGCTCCCTGGTGTATACAGTGAGTATTTTCTGATGGTTCCTTGGAGCCCAGAGTCTCTTTTGTCGGTAACCATAATTAGGTGACAGTACCATAGGTCCCACAGGAACCTGGAAATTAGATCTCACTGAGGATCTTGAAGGTATCTGATGATGTGGATGCACTAAGAGGCTTCTCAGAATTGGTAAACCTGGACCCATTACAGGACCTCGTTGCATTTGGATACTTGATCTTCTTGATGGACCTTGGGACTCTTGCTGATGGAGGTCTCTTTCAAGGGCACTTAGAGGCAGAGACAGGTGGATTTCTGAGTTCGAGGCCAATCTGGCCTACAGAGTGAATTCCAGGACAGCCAGTGGCACTGAGAAAAATACTGTCTCAAAACAACAAACAAAAAAATTAAAAACCCCATACTTCAGCTATGCATCTTTTGTCATTGATCTCTAGAAGACTATTAAAGGAACTAATATTGGATTTTTCCTGTCAAAATCTATTTCAGTATCTACTAGAACAATCATGTGATTTGTTTTTCTTTCAGTTTGTTGATGTGGTGGTTTGCCTTGGTGGATTTTGATATTTAGAAGCAGCTCCCTGTATCTGGTGGATGAAGACTACTTGATCATAGTGTATGATTTCTTTGATGTGTTCTTTGATTGGGGGACTTAGTATATTGCGGTGTATTTTTGCATCAATGTTCATAAGGGAAATTGATCTGAAACTTTCTTCATTAAATTGTTCTGTGGTGTAGGTATCAGGGTGACTGTCAACTCATAGAGAATTGGAAAACCTGGGCCCATTACAGGACCTGGTTGCATTTGGATAATTGATCTTCTTGATGGACCTTGGGAATCTTGTCGACAGAGGTCGCTTTCAGGGACTGAATGACTTGATTGCATTGGACAAGTTGGAGTCTCTAGGGGACTCACTTGGAAAGGCAGATTCCTTGCAAGCTCTTGAGGCATTTGGGAACTGGTTTGTGTGGGTGCATTTGAAGACATTTGGAATCTTAAATGCAAGGACAGACCTTAGGACTTAGATGGGTTCTGATCTTATTGGAGTATGTTCTTAGAGGAGAACATGGAAAAAGGTAAAAATATCAGAAAAGTTCCAGAGACCACCCATCATGCCTACCCATCACAAGCTGTGGACTTATTATAGAGCAGGGATTATTCAGGGGCCACACTCTTTCTGACCACATGCCAGTGCCTCCCATGCTTCTTAAGTATTCTCAACATTGCAATAAGCTTGCAAATAGCTCATGTGATAATATGAGTCTGTCAGCCTAGGGAGGCTAGCAATTGAATGTCCTCCCCCAAAGTTTAAAAGTCCTAGAACCCTGGAGGGATTGAAGTGGGAGTAGGTGGGTGAGTGGGTGAGGGGAGCATAAGGTGGGGAGCACTTTTTCAGAGTCAAAGGTGAGGAGGGGTGAAGAACTCCATGATGGAGGACCTGGATGTGGGCTGAAATCAAGCAATTAGAAAGAGGAAGGGCTGGAGAGATGACTGAGTGTTTAAGAGCTCTTCCAAAGGTCCTGAGTTCAATCCAAGGAACCACATGGTGGCTCATGACCATCTGTAAAGGAATCTGATTCCCTCTTCTGGTGTCCGAAGACAGCTACAGTGTACTCACATACATAAAATAAATAAATCTTTTCTAAAAAAAGAAAAGGAAGAAAGAGGAAAAATTTAAAAAAAAAAATCAACAAAACCAAGAGCTCAACCAGGTTGGCAAACCCTTAGCCAACTTAACTAAAAGACTCTCAGAGACACAGTATTTCTTTCAGTCTACTTTGTAATTTTTTCTTTTTTTTCTTTTCAGAAAATATTGAGGTTGATCTCACACAATCATACATAAATTCTCACCTAGATAAAGCCTTACAAGAACCTATTTAGTTAAATTTGCTTTCAATTTTGCGGTAAATTTAATCCTCAGTAGATGTGAAGAAAGCTTCACAGGACCCATGGGATTCTCAGGAACTGAACCACCATCCAAAGAGCATGCATAAATTGGACCTAGCCTTCCTTGAACTTATGTAGCAGATGTTCAGGCTGATCTTCACAGGTTCTGGAGCAACTGGAGCAGGAGCTATCTCAAAAACTGTTGCATGTATATGGGATATCTACTTCTAGCTGCACTGCCTTGTATTGTGTCAGTGGAAGAACAAATGCTTAGCCTTACAGAGACTTGAAGTGCCTGATTGGGTGAGACTTCTCACCCACTCTGAAAAGAAGGGGCTGGGGGTGGGAGATGGCTGTGGGGATTGTGCATGTGGGGTAAGGGGGTGCAAATAAATAATTTAACATTTTAAAGAGTCACAGTCGGACAGTGGTGGTACACACCTTTAATCCCAGCACTTGGCAGACAGAGGGAGGAGGTTTTCTGAGTTCAAGACCAGCCTGTACTACACTGTGAGGTCCATGACAGCCAGGGCCACACCGAGAAAACTTCTCTCAGAAAATCAACAACAAAAAAATCACAGATCCTCTTCCATTCTTCTTGACTCTCTGACTCCAACCAAAAATTGAAGAGCCATAGAAGAGAAAACATCAAGTGACCTCTTCCCACTCTAATCTACACTAGAGCACTTGTGGTCAAATTAGACAAATCATGAGGCTCTTACATCTACCAAAGACTGACCCTGGTATTGAAACTCTAATCCAAGGACTTGGCCTCAAGTTAATCTTCACCTTGGCCTTCCGATAGGCTCCTCTCTCATCCCCTCAGGTCCACTAGACATTCCCACCCTGCGGCCACATTCAGTCGGCAGCCATACCTTTGGAAATGTGGTCAGGTACAAGACCATAAGCAATAGAAGCCAGTATATGTGGGCATTATCAGAACCCAGTTCTTCCACCACAACAAACCCTGAAATACCTTCAAAATCAGGAAGCTGACCTAAAATCCTATTTCATATTGATAATAAAGTGCTTTAAGGAGGATATAAATGACTCACTGAAAGAAATACAGGAAAATACAGGTCAACAGGTAGAAGCACTTAAAGAGGAAACAAATAAATCGCTTTTTTTTTTTTTGAAACGGTGTCTTACATTGAAAGCCCAGGCTGGCCTTGAACCCTCAGATATTCTATTGCAGTCTCCTGAGTGCTAGGATTGCAAGGACATGCCATCATGCCTGGCTTTAAGCATTGTATCTCCTGTTTTCTATGAGTGCCTTTTTCTTTTTTATATATATAATTTTTATTTTCTATATTCTTTGTTTACATTCCAAAAGATTTCCCCTTTCCCAGATTCCTCCTCCCCATATGTCCCATAAACCTTCTCTCCACACATTCTACCTGCTTGTCACTGTACCAATACAAGATGATTTTTAGCATTGTTGCACTGTAGTACTGATTGAGGTCAGGGATAGTGCTTCCCCCAGTTCTTTTATTGTCGATAATAGTTTTGCTATTCTGGGTTTTATGCTATTCCAGATGAATTTGAGAATTGCTCTTTCAAACTTTATGAATAATTCAGTTGGAATTTTGATGGGCATTGCATTGAATCTGTAGATTGCTCTTGCATTGTGTCCATTTTTACTATATCAATCTTGCCTATCCAGGAGCATGGGAGATCTTTCCATCTTCTGAGGTCTTCTTTGATTTCTTTCTTTCGAAACATGAAGTTCTTGTCATACAGATCTTTCACATGTTTGATTAGAGTCACAACAAGGTATGAAATATTATTTGTGACTACTGTGAAAGGTGTCATTTCACTAATTTCTTTCTCAGCCTGTTTATCCTTGGAGCATAAGATTTGTTTGAGTTAATTTTATATCCAGCCACTTTGCTGAAGTTGTTTATCAGCTGTAGGAGATCTCTGGTGGAGTTTTGGGGGTCACTTAATTATACTATCATATCATCTGCAAATAGTGATAGTTTGATTTCTTCCTGTCCAATTTGTATCCCTCTTACCGAATTGTGTTTTCTAATTGCTTTACTTAGAACTTCAAGTAATATACTGAATAAATATGGAGAGAGAGGGCAGGCTTGTCTAGTACTTGATATTAGTGCGATTGCTTCAATTTTCTCACTATTTAGTTTGATGTTGGCTACTGGTTTGCTTTTACTGTTTAGGTATGGGCCTGAAATTTCTGATCTTTATAACTGTGTGTTTTGAGCTTTACTAAAGTTTCTTTTATGAATGTGGGTGCCCTTGCAATTAGAGCATAGATGCTCAGAATGAGAGTTCTTCTTGGTAGATTATTCCTTTGATCTATATGAAGTGTCCTGTGTCTTTTTAAATAACTTTTGGATGAAAGTCAATTTTATCTGATATTAGAATTGCTGCCACGCCTTTTGTCCTGGAAACATTTGCTTGGAAATTTGTTTTCCAGCCTTTTTCTCTGAGGTAGTGTTTGTTTTTGATAACGATATGCGTTTCATGTATGCAGCAAAGTGCTGTGTCCTGTTTGCATAGCCAGACTTTTAGTCAATGTCTTTTTATTGGTAAATTGAGTCCATTGAGGTTAAGAGATATTAAGGTATAGTGATTGTTGCTCCCTGTTATTTTTGATGTAATTTTTATGTTTGAGTGGTTATCTTCTTTTGGATTTATTAAAAGAAGATTACTATCTTGCTTTTTCTTTTTCTTTTTTTTTTTTAATCTTTTTTTATTGAGTATCTTCTTCACTTACATTGCCAATGGTAAAACCTTTCCCAATTTCCCCCCTCCCAAAAGTCCCCCTCCCCAATAATTCCCCACCCCTCCTCCCAGCTCCTGCCTCCTTGTATATGCCCCTTTACCCAACACACTCCCACCTACCCCCCCAACTCCCTCCCCTGTACATTTTCCTTTGTTGACCCTCTATTGGGTCTTTACCTGACCAAAGACCACTCCTCCCACTGATGCCCAACAAGGCATTGCTCTGCCACATTTTTGGCTGGAACTATGTACACGCCTTCGTGGATGGTCAGTCCCTGGGAGTCTTGGGGTGCCTGGGTGTCCGAAGTCATTGTTCTTCCCATGGGGCTATATACTCTTTCAGCTCCTCCGGGCAACCCTCCAGATCCTCTGATGGGGACACCAAGATTATTCCAATAGTTGGGTGCTAGTTTCTGCCTCTGTATTTGTAAGGCTTAGGTGGGGCCCTATGGAGAGAGCCATGGCATGCTTCTTTTGGTACAAACTTCTCTTCATAGTGTCAGTGTTTGGTGACTGTCTATAGGATGAATCCCCTCCTGGGCACTTGCTGGGTGGCCTTTACTTCAGACTCTGCTCCACATATTGCCTGCCTGCCGTGTTGCTCCTGTGACGATTTTGTTCCCTTTCTCAGAGGAACCATAGCACCCTCACTTAAGTCCTCCTTCTTCTTGAGCTTCCTGTGCTGGGTGAATTATAAATTGTTTATTTTGAGCTTTTGGACTAGCATCTGCTTATTTGTGAATGAATACCATGTACGTTCTTTTGTGACTGGGTTACCTCATTCAAGATGACACTTTCTAGTTCCATCCATTTGCCTAAGAATTTCATGAATTCATTGTTTTTGATAGCTGAATACTAATCCATTGTGTATATATACCACAATTCCTGTATCCATTTCTCTGTTGAGGGACATCTGGGTTCTTTCCAGCTTCTGGCTATTATAAATAAGACAGCTATGAACATAGTGGAGCATGTGTCCTTATTACATAAAGAGCACATTCTGAGTGGTATAGCTGGGTCCACAAGTAGTAATATGTCTAATTTTCTAAGGAATCGCCAAACTGATTTCCAGAGTGGTTTTACCAGCTTGCAATTCCACCAACAATGGAGAAGTGTTCCTCTTTCCCTGCATCCTCTCCAGCTACTGCTGTCCCCTGAGTTGGTCATCTTAGCCTTTCTGACTGGTGTAAGGTGGAATCTCAGTGTTGTTTTGATATGCATTTCCCTGATAACTAAGGATACTGAATATTTCTTTAGGTGCTTTAGAGCCATTGGAGTTTCCTCAGTTGAGTATTCCCCGTTAAGTTCTGTAACCTAAATAGGGTTGTTTGATTATCTGGAGACTAACTTCTTGCATTTTTGTATATGTTAGGGTTAATAAAGATCTTTTCCCAATGTGTTGGTTGAAGTTTTGTCCTATTGACTTTATTCTTTGCCTTACAGAAGCTTTGCCGTTTTATGAGCTCCCATTTGTCGATTCTTGTTCTTAGAGTATAAGCTATTGGTTTTCTGTTCAGAAACTGTTCCCCTGTGCCCGTGTGTTCAAGTTTTGTCCCCACTTTCTGCTCTATAAGCTTCAGTGTGTCTGATTTTATGTATTGATCTTTGACCCACTTGGACTTGAACGTAGTACAAGGAGATAAGAATGGGTCAATTTGCATTTTTCTGCATGCAAACCTCCAGTGGATCTAGCCCATTTGTTTAAAATGCTGGCTTTTTTCCATTGGATGATTTTAGCTCCTTTGTCAAATATCAAGTGAATGTACATGTGTGGGTTATTTGCTCGGTCCTCAATCCTATTCCATTGCTCTTCCTGCCTGTCTGCATACTAATACTAAACAGTTTTTATAACTATCCTCTGTAGTAGAGTTTGTGGTCAGGGATGGTGATTCCCCTGCAATATCTTTTGTTGTGGGGAATAGTTATTGCTATCCTGTTTTTGTTGCTGTTGTTGTTGTTGTTGTTATTCCAGATGAATTTAAGAATTCCTCTTTCTAGAACTATGAAAAATTGATTTGGAATTCTGATTGCATTGATGGGGATTGCACTGAATCTGTCAAATGCTTTCAGCAAGATGGCCATTTTTACTATATTGATCCTGCGAATCTGTGAGCATTGCAGATCTTTCCATCTTCTTAGTATTTCTTCGATTTCTTTTTTTAGAGGCTTAAAGTTCTTGTCATATAGACCCTTCACTTTCTTCGCAGGGTCACACCTAGGTATGAAATATTACTTTGAACTATTTTGAAAGATGTCATTTCCATAAATTCTTTCTCTTCTTGTTTATCCTTTCAGTAGAAGAAGCCTAATGATTTGCTTGAGTTAATTTTATATCCAACAACTTTGCTGAAGTTTTTTTTTATCAGCTTTAGGAATTCTTTGTTGGAAAGCTTGGGGTCATTTAAGCTTTCATCTGCACATAGTGATAGTTTGACTTCTTCCTTTCCAATATGTATTCCTTTGACCTCTTTTTGCTGCCTGATTGCTCTGTCTAGGACTTCAAGTACTATATTGAATAGAGAGAGAGAGAGTGAGCAGCCTTGTTTGGTCCCTGATTTTAGGGGGATTGACTCAAGTTTCTCTCCATTTAGTTTGATGTTGCCTACCAGTTTGCAGAATATTTCTTTCACTGTGTTTAGGTATGGGCCTTGGATTCCCAATCTCTCGAAGACTTTTATCATGAAGGGATGCTGAATTTTGTCAAAAGCTTTTCAGCATCTAATGAATTGACCATGTGGGTATTTTTTCCTTTAATTTGTTTATGTAGTGAATTATATTGACAGATTTCTGTATATTGAACCATCCATGCATCCCCTGGATGAAGCCTACCTGATTGTGGTGAATTACAGTTCTGACGCATGCTTGGATTCGGTTGGCCAGGATTTTGTTCAGTATTTTTGCATCAATGTTCATGAGGGAGATTGGTCTGAAGTTCTCTTTCCTTGTTTGGCCTTCTCACTGACCACCACATCTGTAAGATCAAGAGACCGAAGGTCTCTGAGTTGAAGGATGCTCAGTTACAGATATATTGTCAAAAAATGGGGCTATGGTTACCATCACAATCATTGCTGCTTTTATCTTTGAACATATTATTAAACAGATGGTTCCCAGCATTATGAAAAGCCTGATGGTTCACTACACTCCTGAACTTTAAATACCTTGTACAGTGCATCACATCACAGCTGAATGTTTCCAGCTTTCCTCTTTGGCTACTTCTCTATTTCTCACATGATGCTTTCCTGGAGCTGGAGAGAATATGATGCTTGGAGACCTTTCTATTTTCTATCATAGCCAGAAACTTCACTCTATCTGATATCAGCTTGAGATTTTAAGATAGGAGTGTAGACTTAGCATGGTTTTAAAGATGTAAAACGCTCAAAAGATTTACTGACATTCCTAGACTTGGTTCTTTACTGGGAACCTGATGTTTTTATATAAGCCATGGTCAATAGGATAAATGGTGTAGGCTTAGCTGTCCCTGAGAACTGGTCAGCTTTCTCCTAGAACAAAGCACGGTGTTAGTCATGTGCTTCAGTTCTGTGGAATACTTTGATTTTAGTACATCAGCATAGTACATTTAGAATGATTGCATTTGAAAGTTATTTTTTAAGTTTTCCCTGCGTGAGTATGTAAAATCCAACTAATCAACTCTGTTTTCATTCCACAATGCATTATACAGTTGTGTGTGCATTGCAAGAGACTGTAATGATGGTCATTAAATCTTAATGACCTTCACGTAATATGCTTCAATTGTCACCCTAAATATACATAGCATTTAGTATAAAAGCCAAAATAGAATTATTGCTCCCTTCTGAAACATGAAATATTACCTCTCTATTAAACTGTTATATGCTAGCTCTCAGCATCTTAATGGTAAAGCTAAGCTTCCTAGTCATATCAAGATTTTCTAGTCACTGCACAAAGAAAATGCCTAAGAGCTGCCCTATTGCTTTCTGAGAAAACAAAGTGCTGTATATTTCACGTATAAGTTGTTATACTCAATAACTTTTTGAGTTTCTTATTTACTTATAGAATAATTAGGTAATATCTAAATTAGTGTTTGAATCTTAATATTACATAACTTTAGCTCAGTTGGCATGGTTTTAGAAAGTTTCCCTAGTCATCTTAATTTGCTCCATTTTCTGACTCCTCCCTGTAAACAAAAACAGCAAGGACACTTTATCCTGAT
Organism: Apodemus sylvaticus; assembly: GCF_947179515.1. Lineage (NCBI taxonomy): Eukaryota > Metazoa > Chordata > Mammalia > Rodentia > Muridae > Apodemus > Apodemus sylvaticus. The sequence continues at coordinate 196,177,507 of NC_067472.1, read as the reverse complement.
TGTTTTCTTTCTTAATTAGTTAATCTCTTATTCAGTTATAATATGTGATACTATCGTAATAAATGTAAAAAAACGTTAAAACATATTAGGAGAAAACTTTATCTAATGTGTTGGGTGAAGAACTATAGGTCAGTGTGACATATGCCATAGTGACTGGAATGTAAATGGATAATATAACTTAATAAAATAATTTTCAGGAACTGTTTCTCATTTTATTTCATGAGAATATGATCTAACAATGAAGAATGAATATTTACAGTTACTTTGAAACAACCCCTCTATATACCCAGAGGATTCCCCACCATGTAATAATGATACATGCTCTACTATGTTCATAGCAGCCCTATTTATAATTGCCAGATGCTGGAAAGAACCCAGATATCCCTCAACAGAAGAGTGGATGCAAAAAATGTGGTATATCTACACAATGGAGTACTATTCAGCCATTAGAAACAATGAATTCATGAAATTCTTAGGCAAATGGATGGAGCTAGAGAACATCATACTAAGTGAGGTAACCCAGACTCAAAAGGTAAATCATGGTATGCCCTCACTAATAAGGGGATATTAACCAGAAAACTGGAATACCCAAAACATAATCCACACATCAAATGAGGTACAAGAAGAACGGAGGAGTCTTAAAGTCTAAAAAGACTGAGTGAAGCAGTATAGAGCAAAATCAGAACAGGGAAGTGGGAAGAGTTGGGTGGGAAAACAGGGGGAGGGAAGGGGACTGATGGGACTTCCGGGGAGTGGGGGTCCAGAAAAGGGGAAATCATTTGAAATGTAAATAAATATATCAATAAATTAAAAAAAAGAATTAGTGGAGAGCATGTGTCATTTGCTTAATGATATTTATCCTATTACCACTTGCTCTTGTTGGCTTTCCTATGATATAGCTTTCCTGATTTGTTTTTTTGGTTTTGTTTTCTTTTTGGTTTTGTTTTTTGTTTTTTGTTTTTGTTGTTGTTGTTTTGGGTTTTTGAAACAGGGTTTCTCTGTGTAGCCCTGGCTGTCCTAGAACTCACTCTGTACACCAGGCCGGCCTCAAATGGAGAAATCTGCCCACCTCAATGTCCCAAGTGCAGGGATTAAAGGCATCCCCAACCACTGCCCAGCAGATATGTTTAAATAAATAACTCTCTCTTCTCTCTCTCTCTCTGTGTCTCTCTCTCTCACTCTCTCTCTTTCTCTCTCTCTCTCTCTTTCTCTCTCTCTCTCTCTCTCTCTCTCTCTCTCTCTCTCTCTCTCTCTCACACACACACACACACACATGAGAGTTGGTTTATGTAGTGGATTACATTGAAAGATTTCCATATATTGAACCACCCCCGCATCGCTGGGATGAAGCCTATTTGATCCTGGTGAATTACTGTTTTGATGTGTTCTTGGATTCGGTCAGCAAGAATTTTATTGAGTAGTTTTGCATCAATGTTCTTAAGGGAAATTCGTCTGGAGTTCTCTTTCATGGTTTGGTCTTTGTTTCGTTTGTGTATAAGCATTACTATGGCTTCATATAATGAATTGTGAAGTATACCTCAGGTTTCTGATTTGTGGAATAGTTTGAAAAGTATCTGTAGTAGGTCTTCTTTGAAGATCTGATAGAATTCCCCACAAACACATCTGGTCCTGTGCTTTTGTTGTTGTTGTTGTTTTTGGTGGTGGTGGTGTTGGTGATGGTGGTGTTTTTGGAAGACTGTTAATAACTGACTCTATTTCCTCCGGTGTTATGGGATTATTTTGATGGTTTATCTGATCATGTTTTAACATTGGCACCTGGCATGTGTCTACAAAATTGTCCATTTCATCCAGATTTTCCAATTTTGTTGAGTATAAGCTTTTTTTTGTAGGATCTGATGATTTTTGGAATTTCTGCTGTTTCTGCTGTTATATCTCCCTTTTCACTAACGATTTTATTAATTTGTGTGGTTCCTCTATTCCTTCTGGTTAGTCTGCTAAGTGTTTATCTATCTTGTTCATTTTCTCAAAGAACCAACTCCTGGTTTTGTTGATTCTTTGTATAATTCTTTTTGTTTCTATTTGATATATTTTGGCCTTGAATTTGTTTATTCCCTGCTGTGTATTCCTCTTGGATGTATTTGTTTCATTTGGTTGTACAGCTTTCAAATGTTCTGTCAAGCTGCTAATGTAAGCTCTTTCCATTTCCTTGTTGGAGGCATTTAAATATAAGAGTTTTTCTCTTAGCACATATGACTATTGACAGCTTTTCAGGATTTCTAGTTGCAACTGCTTTAAGAGGAGAATCTTCTAGAAATGTTATTGTTCATTGTTTACAGGCTTTTACTGCTAAGGGACTGCCTAAAGTTGGCAAGACAGATAATGGGCCTGCTTATACTGGAAACAGCTTTGAACAATTTTGCAAGGAATTTGGAATTGAAAATAAAACTGAAATTCCTCATGATCCAATGAGACTAGGAATTGTTGAATGTATCTGAAAAATTAGCGTTAGAAAACAAAAAAGGGGGAGTTTTAACCTCCAAGGTCACCAAAAGCACATCTCGCTTTTGCATTATTTGTTTTAATTTTTTGTAAACTGATGCTAAAGGTCAGTCTGCAGTAGATCACCGCTGGCATCCAGACACTTCCAGATCATATACCATGGTTAAATGTTGAGATCCTTTAACTAATACTTTGGAATGGTCCCAACCCTATTTTAATACAGGAATGAGATCCTGTTTGTGGTTTTTCAAATAAAGGAACTGGAGATCAATGAGTACTGAAAAGATTGTTTCGCCAAGTGGCCACAGATCCTGAGCCTTCTAATGATTATGATACTAATGATGAAGGCATCTCAGAATCCCTATGAGCCATCTAAATTAACCTGAAGTGTAGTCTTCGCCCTTACTGGATAGCAGGTGTTTTCTATCAATTCTCAAAGCCACCCTCCTTACACCAGGAGGCTTGATCTTGTTTGGATCTTTGTCAGCTCCAAGTTTAGGCACTTAACTAAGCTATTACCCCTTGGAGGTTCACTTGAGTATGATGGAAAAGAGTCCTGCTCCCCAAATCCTTGGTCATGTGAAGGTTTTATCTGAAAGGTGGGATGTAGACATCCAGTGCTTAGAGACCATTTAAGCATTTGTTCTTTTTACATGTGTCCTTGAGATGGCAGGACTAGATCCCATGGTCATAGTTGGGGAGGTGCAGAATATTTTTTTCTGTGCTGTTTGGAAATGTGAGACCACAAGGAATGTTTATTGGAAGCCCCAAAGAGATTTAATTACAGTAGCTAGGATTTCAACAGGTCCAGGCCTATCTAGTTCTAGTTATAATGGCAATGGACATTGTTTCTTCGGGGTTTTAGTTGTGCCAAAGCTGTGCTGTCTGGATCCTGGACAGGAGTAGCATCCTCTGTTAGTTTTCTCTGTAATCCTATTCCAGTGTCTGGAAAAAATGTTAGAGAAGGCTGGATTAAAGGAAGGACTTGAAAACTTTGGCTTTATAAGGAAGATTATGATTATGGATTACTTTTTTGTTTGTTTGTTTGTTTGTTTGTTTGTTTGTGACAGGGTTTTTCTGTGTAGCCATGGCTGTCCTGGAACTCACTCTGCAGACCAGGCTGTCCTCCAACTCAGAAATCTGCCTACCTCTGCCTCCCAATGACTGGGATTAAATGAGTGTGCCAGGATGGATGACATTTTACCAAAATTGTGACTTTGACATTTTCTGTAGGTCCTACTAAGATCATAAATAAGCCCAAAAGAAGAAACTATAAAGATAAAAAGAAAAAAATAGTGCTAAAAGGAATAGGAGTAATACTGCTTTCTTATTTTCTTCTCCGGTATCTGGTATTCTTCAGAGTCCTACTGTTAACACCACTACTTTTTCTATATCTGCTATTCCCCTTACAGAATTAGTGGAGAGCATGTGTCATTTGCTTAATGATATTTATCCTATTACCACTCGCTCTTGTTGGCTGTCCTATGATATAGCTCCACCTTATTTGTTTTTTGTTTGTTTTCTTTTTGATTTTGTTTTTTGTTTTTGTTGTAGTTGTTCTGGATTTTTGAAACAGGGTTTCTCTGTGTAGCCCTGGCTGTCCTGGAACTCACTCTGTAAACCAGGCTGGCCTCAAACGGAGAAATCTGCCCACCTCAGTGTCCCAAGTGCAGGGATTAAAGGCATCCCCAACCACTGCCCAGCATAGATGTTTGAATAAATAACTCTCTCCTCTCTCTCTCTCTCTCTCTCTCTCTCTCTCTCTCTCTCTCTCTCTCTCTCTCTCTCTCCCTCTCTCTCTCTCTCTCTCTCTCTCTCTCACACACACACACACACACACTCACTCACTCACTCACACAAACACAGTAGATTCCCTTAAAGCCAACTGCACTAGAACTGACTATGGTAAAAAGAGTAGGATACATTTATTATACTCAGTGTTTGATAATTTCTAAGTAAGCCATGGGGCCAGGTAGTGATGGCTCAAGCCTTTAATCCCAGCACTTGGGAGACAGAGACAGGTGGATTTCTGAGTTCGAGGCCAGCTTGGTCTTCAGAGTGAGTTCCAGAACAGCCAGGGCTACACAGACAAACCCTCTCTCAAAAAAAAATGAAAAAGAAAAGAGGGCTGCTAAGATGGTATAGGTCTTGCTTCAAAGCCTGATGATCAGTTACCATAAGTAAGCCCCATAAAACAGAAGGTTCCCCAACGTAAACTTTGGTGGCAAAAAGAAGGAAAAGAAGCACCTGGACATGGAGTTCCAGGTGATAGTGTGTTCCACGTGGCTTGAATGCACTGTCACAGCAAAAAGTAAGACAAGGTAACATTTTATTTATATGGAAATTACACATCTAGAAGAAATGTCAAGGATTCACACACATATGATTTAATACTATTATGCTTAATACTCATGAGAGTAATTAAGCATCAGTAGCCACTCTTGTAGAGGAACTGACTTTAGTCCCAGGCATACAGAAATTGGCTCACAACTGCCTATAATACTGTCGTGGGCGATCCTACACTCCTCTGTCCTGCCAAGTACCAGGTATGTCCATGCATGGATTGAGGCATTACATGTGTCTTAGTCAGTGTTTCTATTCCTGCACAGATATCATGACCAAGAAGCAAGTTAGGGAGGAAAGGATTTATTCTGCTTAAACTTCCACATTGCTGTTGCTCACCAAAGGAAGTCAGGAATGGAACTCAAGTAGGTCAAAAAACAGGAGCTGATGCAGAGGCCGTGGGGCCATGTTACTTATTGGCTTGCTTCCCCAAGCTTGCTCAGCCTGCTCTCTTGTAGATCCCAAGAATACCAGCCCAGCGATGGTACCACCCACAAGGAGCCCTCTTCCCTTGATCACTAAGTGAGAAAATACCCCACAGCTGAATCTCATGTAGGCATTTCCCCAACTGAAGCTCCTTTCTCTGTGAAAGGATGTGTCAAGTTCACACACTAAACCATCCAGTACAACATGTAAAAATAAATTAAGGCTGGGCATTATAACAGAGCCTTTTAATCCCACTACCTGCAAGGCAAATGGATGAGGATCTCCATTTGTGGAAGGCAGTCTTGTTTACATAAGCACTTCCAGGAGAGTTAGAACTACATACAAAGGCCCTATGTTAAGAAATCAAAAATAACGCCAGGAGGTGGTGGCACGTGACTTCAATCCCAGCACTTGGGAGCCAGAGGCAGAGAGATTTCTTAATTCAAGTCCAGCCTGGTCTAGAGATTGATTGCCAGGATAGCCAGTGTTACACAGAGAAACCCTGTCTCAAAAAAACAAAAAAAATCCAAATTAAAATAAGATGGATAAATCTTTGTAATTGAAAAACAAAACAACTGTCATTGTACTAGCTGTTCTGCCAAGAGTAATTATAAAAATTCCTTTCAGAAAATAATTAACACTATTTTACCTACAATCTGATTTAATACTACCTAATGAATATTCACTTTGTGTGACATCATCACCCTTCATATCACTGGCTATTCTGGAATAGTCTCAAACTCACTTGAGTTTGACTCTGCCTCCAAATACTGAGGATAAAGGCATGTAACACCACTCCTGGATTAATTTTTCTAAACAGGCTTTGGGAACAACGAACAGGCTGCCCTGGAGATTAGAATCCTTCCATCATAATTCATGGCATTAAAAGTGAGCCCTTCCAGCCTGATGGGGGTGGTGCACTCCCTTATTCCTAAAACTTGGAAGGCAGAGGCAGGCAGATTTCTCAGTTCCAGGCCAGTCTGGTCTAAAGACTGAGTTCCAGGACAGCCAGAGCTACACAGAGAAAAACTGTCTCAAAAAACAACAACAACAAAAGTGAACCCTACCACACCCAACTTAATTCATTTTCTACAAGTTCATTTGCATTTTATTCAGTTTTCTGTGAGTGTGCATGTCTCATGTGTGGGGGTCCGTGTGCCTCAAAAAGGGATTCAGAGCCCCTGCATCTGGAGTTATGGCATATATGGGATTCCAGACCAATTAGGAACCAAATTCCAAGAGTCAAGATCAACAAGCAATCTTTTCTTTTGTTGTAAATGCAGGTGTTTACATGCATATGTGTCAGTAATAAGTAAGCATGCCTGGAAATCTACACACAGAAGGAAGACTAAGACTCCAAAGAAATACCACTCCCAATCGATGGTTCTGAGCCACCTAGAGGAGGCGGTGAAATAAACCAGGCTTCCTGATAAAGCAACTATTGCTCTGAATCACTGAGCCATCACTGTATCCCCACAATAAGTAACCCTCAGTTAAATCCAGCTCTAGTCCCAGAATGCTTAGAGTTTTGATATTTTGCAATAGTATGTAATGGAAGAGGTCACATTAAATAAAATTCAAGTAAGATATGGTGATGCACTCCTTAAGCCCAATACTTGGGACACCAAAGCAGGTAGATCTCTGTGAGTTCCAGACCAGCCTTGACTATAGAGTAAGTCAGAGGACTACCATGGCTGTTACAAAAAAAAAAAAAAAAAAAAAAAAAAAAAAAAAAAAACTGTCTCAAATAAAGGAGAAAAATCAAACTGTACTCAAGAAAGCACTTTTATTTAAAGAAAAATAAACTGCACATCCATTATGAAAAGAAACAGAGTAACAAACTCATTTGGCACACACCAATAAAATCAGCACAGTGGATGCTGGAGAAGAGTGTCAAAGAGGGGGACGAGCCCTCTTGGGAGCTCTCAGAGACTCCGTGGCCAACCAAAGACCACACACACACACACACACACACACACACACAGGGTTTGAACTTAGGCCCTCATAATATATGTAGCAGATGTACACCTCAGACTTCATGTGGGTTCCCCAATAACTAGAAAGGAAGTTATTGGCTGGCCTCAGCAGGATAGGATGCACCTAATCCTGCAGAGACTTGATGCATTAGCTTCGAGGTAGACACATGGGGGAACCCTATGAGAGAAAGGGTATAGAAGAGGGACTGTGAGGAGGAGTTGAGGGGGAGGTAGTGTTCAGAACATAAGATGGATATATTCATTAATGGGAAACACTGCCTAGCCAAAGATGAAGGAGAAATTGAGGCAATGGCCAATCAATTGTCAGCACAAATTGTAAATCATTGTATGGCCAAGAACCAATCCCTGAAACTATTAATGATACTCTGTTATGTTTGTAAATAGGAACCTTGCAAACTATGCTATAATCATTGTTATACTCCTGGGGAACTGGCTAGCCCAATTGTAATCCAGTGCCTCTCATTCAGCAACCAATAAGAATAAATTCAATTAAAAATAAAAAAGGAAACTGGTGGTTAACCTAAAATGCTACCTCCTTTTGGGCCTTGGGCAGCTTGGATATATAACAGGGCTTCACATCAGAGACTTTCATTAAGGGCAGAAGTGCTGCACGTCTTTAATCCCAGCACTTGGGAAGCAGAGGCAGGTGGATTTCTGAGTTCGAGGCCACCCTGTCTAATGAGTGATTTCCAGGACAGCCAGGGCTGCACAGAGAAACCCTCTCTTATAAAACCAAGAGAGAAAGAGAGAGAGAGAGAGAGAGAGAGAGAGAGAGAGAGAGACAGAGACAGAGAGACAGAAACAGAGAGACAGAGAGACAGAGAGACAGAGAGTCAGAGAGAGAGAGAGGGACTTTCATAGGTCTGAGCAATGGAGATTGATTCTGTGTCTGAGACCATACTTGAGCTAGGAGGAGAAAAGTTGCGATGTTCCTTCCCATGTGGAAAATATGGGTTCTGAGTCTGGACACATGGGCTTTGGATTCGTGGAAAGTGAGAACTAAGAACAAACTGTCCCTGGGACAAGATATCCTCAAAGGCAGAGATTAGCAGAAAGACATGGCAATTTTGAGTAGGAGTCATTCACAGGTATCCTGGCCTTGTATCTTCATTTATACCATACTCCTTTTCCTCTGCTTCCTTTGCTTCCTAGACCTTGTATTCTTTAGGTAGATCTCACAGGCTTCATCAGTTTTGAAGAAGATGGCCATCTGGTCTAGGGAATTACTAAAGGGGCTAGGTTCAGGAATAGGGTTCATACCTGATGGTACATGACAGAGGGAGAAGGTGGATTCTGGCATTTGTGTAATATTTGAAGGTCTGAGTCAAGGAGGAAAGTTTAAACTCGAGGGTCTCTCATAGAGAGAATCTGGATTGGCTGACACATCAAGTCAACAAGGAACATTGGAATGTCCAGACCTATCACTAGATAGGTGCCCTGTTTTCCTGGGAAGTTCTCTACATGTCTGCCTCTGATGCTCCTCAATAATGTGGCTTTTGCTGAAACACACTTGTTCCAAGGACTGGCCAATGAGGGAGAAGCTGGATTCCTGATGGTGGTATTTCCTCGATGGCCTAAACTGAGGAGGAGAGCTGATATCCAAATGTCTCTGGTGCACAGAACCACTACTGGTAGCAGAAACAGGAACTTTACCACCTTTGGGGTAGGGAGGCCTATAGTGAAGTCCACTTCCAGTCTTCCCAAGCAGTGGTTGACCCTTCTTCTGAATTTTGCTGGCTCGTCTGTTCTTGAAATACATCTGGACTTAAAAAGGAAATGTTGTTATACTCTATTGAGTCTCTTTTTGACGACTTTGTGTCTCTTTTTGAGTCTCTTCTTTACATAAAGAATAATTAGGTAATATATAAATTATCGTTTGAATCCTAACATTATGTAACTTTAGCTAAGTTGGCATGGTTTTAGAATGTTTCCCTAGTCATCTTAATTTGTTCCATTTTCTGACTCCTTCCTGTAAACAAAAATGGCAGGGACACTTTATCCTGATTTTTTCTTTCTTAATTAGTTAATCTCCTATTCTATTATAGTATGTGATACTATCTATCGTAATAAATGTAAAAAAAAAAGTTAAAAAATATTACGGGAAAATTTTATCTAATGTGTTGGGTGAAGAACTATAGGTCAGTGGGACATATGTTATAGTGACTGGAATGTAAATGGATAATATAATGTAATAAAATAATTTTCAGGAACGATTTCTCCTTTTATTTAATGAGAACATAATCTAACAATGAAGAATGAATACTTACAGTTGCTTTGAAACAACCCCTTTATATAAACCACAGTGGTACACAACGTCTACAGATAGGCCTGGTTAATTCCCACAAATACTGACATGAAGGGTGTACATAAAACACTTTTTCATGACTATAAATGTCTGGAATGGTCAAGGAGCTGAGAGATGTAACTTGATTTGGGGTGTAATCCAGAGTAAGTCAGTCCTCGGATTTGTCAAAGTCGTCAAGGATTCTTTGCCAGAGTTCCTCTGCAGATGGACCTGAACCTTGAGCCTCTTCTGGGCAATGGGTGGCAGCTTGTAGGACATCTGTAGATTCAGTCACTGCTAGATCAGTCTGGGCTTCAACTGCTGCTGATTGACCAGAATCCCAAGCTGTAATGGGAGCATGGCCAACAAGCAGATCTTCTTGCTGACTACACCTGTCTGCATCACTGGCCTGATAATGATGCAGAGAAGATTCCTGGATGCAGTGGAGTTTGGGAATGGAATCTTCACCAAATGTGCCTGAACACATGGGCTCTCCATCCTCAGCAGCAACAAGAGGTATGGAACCAGGAAAGTGAGTTGATTCAAAAACAGCTTTAGAACTTCCATTGGTCTCTGGCAGAGCTTCTGTAATATTCTGGAGAGTCATCTGCTTGTACTTAGCTCGGCTGTTCTTAAAACAGATCTGGAAAAGAAAGAAGACATCAGAAGAATGCCTGTTGTCCCCTAACAGGACCACAAGGTGGAGATTTTGAATAAAAGGTGTTTGTATAGCAATGATTCACATGTCAAAAACAAAGAAGCAGGAAACTCAGGATGACTAAGATATTATAATAAGGTAGATTGTGTATGACCAGACAACATAAGACTGGCGAGATTGAGCCAGTGTGTCCTGTGTTTTAGCAGGAGCTCTGATGATTAGGTTTCTGAGACCCTGCATGGAAACAATGCTATTCTATATTGCTACCAGATTGATAAAAATTTGGGTCCCAGCATTTGATTCAAAAATATCCACCACCTAAAACTGTCATCACTGCCCTAAGCATTTAAGAACAAAATTAAAGTTCCTGATGGGAAAGTGTAGATTTTTGCTGTTGGATTGAGGGAAAAGAGAGAGGCAGACCTTGATGTCCATCGCTGTCACACCAACTAACTCTGCCAGCTCCACACATTGATCCTGGTTTGGGGACTGACACTTCTCAAAATGTTCTTGCAGCAGGTGCTTTTGTTTTTTGGAGTACACAATGCATTCCTTCCACCCCTTTCTTGAAGTCACAGGGCCAGATTGATGGTCACCATATTTCTCTGACAGTACCACAGATCCTATGAGAACATGGAAACAAGATTTCACTTATATATCTGATAACTTGGATGCCCTGAGGGTTTTTTCAAAGTAGGTAAACCTGGGCCCAGTACAGGATCTAGTTTCATTTGGATACCTGATTTTCTTAATGGTCCTTGGAACTCTTGCTGATGTAGGTCCCTTTCAGGGACTGAAAGACTTGATTGCATTGGACTTGTTGGGGTCAATATGGGACTGTGATGCATTTGAAAGGGTAAGTTCCTTGCCGTCTCTTGAAGCCTTTGGGGTCTGGTTTCTATGGGTGCACTTGAAGGCATTTGGAATTTTAGACACAAGGAGGGAACTTCGGCCATATGTGTGTTCCGAACCTATTGGGATACGTTCCCTTACTGGAGAATCTGGTCAAAGGAAACACATGAGAAAATGTACAGAGAGTACCGATTTACCCATCCTGCCTACCCAGCATTTGGTTTGGACTGTTACAGAGCAGGAATCAGACAGGAGCTTCATTCTTTCTGAACAACTGCCTCTGTTTCCAAATCTTACAAGTATTCTCAGTATTGAAATAAACATGTACTTAGCTCCAGTATTAACAAGAGGGTGCCAGTCCAGGTAGGCTGGCAATTCAATGTTCATTTCCAATGTTTAAATTGTCCATATCCTACCCTTCTGGCTGTCAAATTTTGTTGGGACAGACTACTAGCTAGTCTGCCTCTGCCCATGAAAATAAAAAACTGAAGGCTTCACAGGATTTCTGTGGCATGTAGGGCAACTGACACCACAGTAAAATCACAACCCAGGAATTCTGCAAACAGGGCAACTGGACCACTGACACCAAAGACTGAAGACCTCCCAGGGGCACTGCAGCATGCAGAGAAATTGAATCAACAGTCAGAAAGCCTCCCTGGAGTTCTTCTGCATGCAGGGAAACAAAACCACAGTATTTATGCTTCCCTGGTGAACAGCTAAACATAGGGCAACAGCTTGACTAATCCTCTCAAAACTCAACAGTATGAAGGCATCCCAGTTGACGTGTAACAGCCAGGGCAACATATCTCCAGCTTCTCTGCCCCTCTACAGAACCCACAATTCAAAGGTCTTCAAGAAGGCCTACCTGAAGACACACTGCCACCACGGCAAAAATTCATCAGTGTACATGCCCCTCTGAAGATCCCACAGGAAGTTTGCCACATACAAGGCAATTGGCCTACCATGAGCCCTGAGTCAACCTAGGGACAAAAAAAGGCAACGCCCAAACAGAAACACCCCAACCAGGAAAGACTCCCTATAACCATATGGCAAGAGGCAAGAGTAAGACCATGAGAAACAGAAGCCAGTAAACTTTGGCATTATCAGAAACTACTTCTCCCACCACAGCAAGCCCTGAATAGACAAATGAACTTGAAAGTCAGGAAGATGACCTAAAATCTTATCTCCTTAAGATAATAGAATCCTTTTAAAGGGATATAAATAACTCACATAAAGAAATATAAGAAAACACAGGTGAGCAGGTAGAAGCACTTAGAGAGGAAACACATAAATCCCATAAGCAATACAGAAAATACAATCAAAGAAGTGAAAGTTTTTATTAAAGCAGTCCAAGACCTAGAATTGGAAGTAGATATAACAAGGACAAATATAGGCAACCCTGGAAATTGAAAACCAAGGAATGAGATCTGGAATAATTAATCATTACCAGGAGAATGCAAGAGATAGAAGAAAGAAAGCAGTAGTCTCAAATAACCTGGACCCCCCCAAGATCTCTCAGAAACTAGGAAACTACCATTTAAGCATACACCAGCTGATATGAGGCCCCCAACACATACTCAGCAGAACACTGTGGGACTGTACTCCCTCAGAGAAGATGTACCTAACCCTAAAGAGACTTGAGGCCCCAAGTGGGCAGGGAGTTCTTGCAGGTAGGGGGTGGAGTGAGGACATCCTCCCAGAGAAGGAAACTAGACTTATGGGATGTGGAACATTCAGTGGGTGGACCAGAAGGGGGATATATTCTGGACTGCATATACCCAAAGGATTCCCCGGCATGCAATAAAGACACATGCTCCATTATGTTCATAGCAGCCTTATTTATAATAGCCAGAAGCTGGAAAGAACCCAGATGCCCCTCAAAGGAGGAATGGATACAGAAAATGTGGTATATTTACACAATGGAATACTACTCAGCAATTAGAAACAATGAATTCACAAAATTTTTAGGCAAATAGTTTGATCTGGAAAATATCATCCTAAGTGAGGTAATCCAGACACAAAAGAATACACATGGAATGCAATCTCTGATAAGTGGATATTAATTAGCCCAGAAGCCCTGAATACCCAAGGCACAAATCGCATTACAAATGACTCCCATGAAGAAGTATGGAGAAGGTCCTGTTCCTGAAAAGGATTGATCTAGCAATGGAGGGGAATATAAGTACAGAGGAAAAAAAAGAGGGAGGTGATTGAAGAATGGATGGAGAGAAGACGTTTTATGGGACATATGGGGAGGAGGGATCCAGGAAAGGGGAAATAATTTGGAATGTAAACAAAGAATATAGAAAATAAAAATATTAAAAAAAAAGAAAATACGCAAATACACTTCAAATTATAAAAATTTGTCATAAATGGCCTCAATTTCTTTTCCTTTTTTTGGTGGTTCTGAGCCACCTAGTGGAGGTTGGGAACTAAACCTCCTGATAAAGCAAGTCTTTCTCTGACTCACTGAGCCATCGCTCCATCTCCACATTAAGTAACCCTCAGTTAAATCCAGCTCTAGTCCCAGAATGCTAAGAGTTTTGATATTTTTGCAATGGTATGTAGTAGGAGAGATCACATTAAATTAAATTCAAGTTAGATATGGTGGTGCACTTCTTAAGCCCAACACTTGGAACACCAAAGCAGGTAGATCTCTGTGAGTTCCAGACCAGCCTTGGCTACAGAGTAAGTCAGAGGACTATAATGGCTGTTACAGAAAAAAACTGTCTCAAATAAAATAGACAGATCAAAGTGTACTCAAGAAAGCACTTTTATTGAAAGAAAAATTAACTGCACATTAGTTAGGAAATGAAACTGAGACTAACAGACTCACTTGGCACACACCTATAAAATCAGCAGAGTGGATGTTGGAGAAGAATGGCAAAACCTGGAGACCAGCCCTCTTGGGAGCTCTCCCAGACTCAGTAGCCAGCAAAAGACCACACACACACATACACACACACACACACACACACACACACACACACACACACACACACACATGGGTTGAACATAGGCCCCCATAATATATTTAACAGATGTGTACCTCAGTCTTCATGTGGGTTCACCAATAACTAGAGAGGAAGCTATAGGCTGTCTCTGGAGCCATTCCTATACATAGGCTGCCTTGAGTGGCCTCAACAGGAGAGGATGCACCTGATCCTGCAGAGACTTGATGCATTAAGTTCAAGGTAGACACATGGGGGAACCCTATGAGAGAAAGGGAATAGAGACTGTCAGGTGGGGTTGAGAGGGAGGTAGTGTTCAGAACATAAAATGGATATATTCGTTAATGGGAAACACTGCCTAGACAAAGATGAAGGAGAAACTGAGGCAATGTCCAATATACAAATGCACTTGAAAGTCAGGGAGATGACCTAAAATCTTATCTCATTAAGATAATAGAATCCTTTAAAAAGGATATGAATTACTCACATAAAGAAATATAAGAAAACACAGGTGAACAGGTAGAAGCACTTAGAGAGGAAACACATAAATCCCGTAAGCAATACAGGAAAATACAATCAAACAAGTGAACGTATTTATTAAAGCAGTCCAAGACCTAAAATTGGAAGTAGATATAATAAAGACAAATTTAGGCAACCCTGGAAATTGGACATTGAAAACCAAGGAATGAGATCTGGAATAATTAAGCATTACCAGCAGAATACAAGAGATAGAAGAGACAAAGCAGCAGTCTCAACTATCCTGGACCCCCAAGATCTCTCAGAAATTAGGCAACCACCAATTAAGCATACACCAGCTGATATGAGGCCCCCAACACATACTCAGCAGAAACCTGTGGGACTGTAGACCCTCAGAGAAGATGTACCTAACCCTAAAAAGACTGGAGGCCCCAAATCAGCAGGGAGTTCTTGTAGGTGGGGGGTGGGGTGGGAACATCCTCCTGGAGAAGGAATCTAGACTTTTGGGATGTGGAACCAGAAGTGGGAGGATAAAATATGGACTGTAAAAAAGAGTAAATTTTTTTTTAAAAAATGTAATATTATCATAATTGGAAAAACATGTTCCGAGATTCTCCTCCTTGCAGTATGACACCCTGTGTCAAAATAAAGAATCAAGGGCCATGGAACATGTCCCATTGCAATGAACCCCTTTCCACAGCCCATATTCTAAACAAGAGCATTGATGATCTAATTACTCTGGATGTCAGAAGGCAAGTAAACCTAAGCCAGATCCCCTGATATTGAAGTTCTATACCAACGACTTAGCCTTAATTGAATCTCCCTATCCAGGACCCTCCTACAGGCTCCTCCTTTCATCCTCTAGAATCCAGCAGCTATACACACCCTGTTGTAACACCCGGTCTGTAGCCACAACTTAATACCTAACAGAAACCTGGCCAGATCGCAGACGTTTTTTGTACTCTTTTTCTTTTGTGACTGAGTTTCTCTAAATGAACTATGCTGTATGTGAGTCAAACAGAACACAAGGCTGAAACAGAATTCATAAGGATCAGCCTAACTGTTACTTCCCAAGCTGGGCTAGGACTAAAGGTGTGTAACAAAGAACTGACCCATCCTGTAGGTTTTCCTCCTAACTTGGGCTCCATCCAGAAAATAAAAATTTTCCTTACTCTCTAGGGGCAAACTCAAAAAATGCGTCTCTTCTCATCCTGCTGCCCAGAGGACATGCACATTCCCAGCCACCGCTAACACCTCTTTATTTCTCCAAAATTCCTCTTCTGAGACTGAGGCAGGTTCCATGTGCATGTCCCTGACTTCCTGATTCTCATTATACAGACAAGCCAGGCCTCACAATCACAAAAACCCACTTGCCATTTGTTTCTGAGTCCTGGGTTAAAGTTGTGGTCCATGCATCCAAAATGGTTACAGATTCTAGATGAAGGAAGGCCTGCTCAGCCAAACACCATCCAAGATGTCACACTTTTGAGTCAGAATGCCAATACTATGCCTTATCTAGGCAATCTGGAGCCTCAATTGGTCCCAAGGTCACTTGAGATCCCATTGTCAGTTCTTTCCTTTGTCCTATAGACAGGCCACACTATCTATTGATCCAGGCTTTCTGAACAGCCCAGGATTTAATCATGTGCTTAAAATGAAGAATAAAGCTCCTTGAGGTCTCTTGAAAGCTCATTCATAGAGTGCCCTGATCAGGGCAAGTCACTGCTCTGCACTGTTCACCGTTATGGGATAGACTTGAAACATCTACTAAATTTAAATAACATCTTCTGCATGTATACAGGGCATATTTTATACTTGACCAATCAAACACCCATACAGGCTAAAAAATTACCAAAAATCCTCCTCCACTGTCTCCCATGCTTTCTGCAACAGGATATCCCCTTTACATAGCAACGTTAGACATTTCATGCAACTCACCAACTCACCAGGAATGAAGAGGTTTCCTGTAACCGGCTCAGTCCTCTGTCTTTGAATTCTACTTAGAATACCTGCCCTCATATATCTCTCCAAACCTGGATTTCAAAGCCCCTCCCACCCTTTGGCTCCTCCCACTTGCAATATTCAAATCCATTATTCTCTCCCACCCTTTGATGCTACACCAGGTGTAGCCTCATCTTATAGAACCCATGAATTTAAATTTTTTGGTTTGTAATCCTTTATTTCTTTACATTTTATATTTTACTTTTATTACTTTACCGTTCAGCTGTTACTTTCCTCCCAGACCTCCCTCCCACAATTTTTCATCACATTCCTAATCCCATGTCTCCAAGAGAATGCCTTCCACACCAGGCCTTTCGTCTGGTTTAAATAACTAAATGTGTGCAGCCATCTTACTTTTGTTTCTGTCTGGTTTTTAAGGTATAAATATGTTCTGCATGTCTCGGTTATATAGTTTTAACTGAGATTGCATTGAATCTGTAGTTTGCTTTTGGCAAGGTGGCCATTTTTACTATATTAATTCTGCCAATCCATGATCATGAGAGAGATCTTTCCATCTTCTGAGATCTGCTTCAATTTCTTTCTTCAGAGACTTGAAATTCTTGTCATATAAATTTTTCACTTGCAATCTTAGAGTCACACAAAGATATGTAATGTTATTTGTGACTATGGTAAAGGGTGTCATTTCCCTATTTTCTTTCTCAGCTTGTTTATCCTTTGAGTAGAGGAAGGCTACTGATTTGACTGAGTTAATTTTATATCCAGCGACTTTGCAGAAATTGTTTATCAGTTGTAGGAGTTCTCTCGTGTTGTTTTATTGGGTTGCATAAGTATACTATCATATCATCTGCAAATAGTGATGTTTTGACTACCTCCTTTCCAGTTTGTAACACTGTACCTCCTTTTGTTCTCTAAATGCTCTAGCAAGATCTTCAAGTACTATATTGAATAAATAGGGAGAGAGTGGGCAACATTTTCTGGACCATAATTTTAGTGGGATTACTTCAGATTTTCTCCATTTAGTTTGATGTTGGCTTCTGGTTTGCTGTATATTGCTTTTATTATGTTTTGGTATAGGACTTGAATTCCTGATCATTCCAAGACTTTTAACATGAAGGGATAGTAAATTTTGTCAAATGCTTTCTCACCCTCTAACTAAATGATATTGTGGAGTTTTTTTTTCTGAGTTTGTTTATGTAGTGGATTACATTTAAAGATTTCCATATATTGAACCACCCCTGCAACGCTGGGATGAAGCCTATTTGATCCTGGTGAATTGCTGTTTTGATGCGTTCTTGGATTCGGTCAGCAAGAATTTTATTGAGTAGTTTTGCATCAATATTCTCAAGGGAAATTGGTCTGGAATTCTCTTTCCTTGTTTGGTCTTTGTTTGGTTTATTTATAAGTATTACTGTGGCTTCATATAATGAATTGTGAAGTATACCTCGGGTTTCTGATTTGTGGAATAGTTTGAAAAGTATCCGTAGTAGGTCTTCTTTGAATCTCTGATAGAATTCCTTACAAACACATCTGGTCCTGTGCTTTTGTTGTTGTTGTTGTTGTTGTTTTTGGTGGTGGTGGTGGTGGTGATGGTGGTGTTTTGGGAAGACTGTTAATAACTGACTCTATTTCCTCACTTGTTATGGGACTATTTTGATGGTTTATCTGATCAGCTTTTAACATTGGCACCTGGCATGTGTCTACAAAATTGTCCATTTCGTCCAGATTTCCCAGTTTTGATGAGTACAAGCTTTTGTAGTAGGATCTGATGATATTTGGAATTTCTGCATTTTCTGTTGTTTTATCTCCCTTTTCATTAACGATTTTATTAATTTGCATGGTTCCTCTATTCCTTCTAGTTAGTCTGCTAAGTGTTTATCTATCTTGTTGATTTTATCAAAGAACCAACTCCTGGTTTTGTTGATTCTTTGTATAATTTTTTTTGTTTCTACTTGGTTGATTTTGGCCTTGAATTTTTTTATTCCCTGCCGTGTATTCCTCTTGGATGTATTTGTTTCATTTGGTTGTAGAGCTTTCAGATGTTCTGTCAAGTTGCTAATGTAAGCTCTCTCCATTTCCTTGTTGGAGGCACTTAACTATATGAGTTTTTCTCTTAGCACATATGACTATTGACAGCTTTTCAGGATTTCTAGTTGCAACTGCTTTAAGAGGAGAACCTTCTAGAAATGTTATTATTCATTGTTTACAGGCTTTTACTGCTAAGGGACGGCCTAAAGTTGGCAAGACAGATAATGGGCCTGCTTATACTGGAAACATCTTTGAACAAATTTGCAAGTAATTTGGAATTGAACATAAAACTGAAATTCCTCATGATCCCATGAGACAAGGAATTGGTGAATGTATCAGAAAAATTATCGATAGAAAACAAAAAGGGGGAGTTTTAACCTCCAAGGTCACTAAAATGACATCTCACTTTTGCATTATTTGTTTTAATTTTTTGTAAACTGATGGTAAAGGTCAGTCTGCAGTAGATCACCGCTGGCATCCAGACACTTCCAGCTCATATGCCATGGTTAAATGTTGAGATCCTTTAACTAATACTTTGGAATGGTCCCAACCCTGTTTTAATACGGGAATGAGATCCTGTTTGTGTTTTTTTCACATAAAGGAATTGGAGATCAATGACTACTGAAAAGATTGTTTCCCAAAGTGGACACAGATCCTGAGCCTTCTAATGATTGTGATACTAATGATGAAGGCATCTCAGAATCCCTATGAGCCATCTAAATTAACCTGAAGTGTAGTCTTCGCCCTTACTGGATAGCAGGTGTTTTCTATCAATTCTCAAAGCCACCCTCCTTACACCAGGAGGCTTGATCTTGTTTGGATCTTTGTCAGGTCCCAGTTTAGGCACTTAACTAAGCAATTACCCCTTGGAGGTTCACTTGAGTATGATGGAAAAGAGTCCTGCTCCCCAAATCCTTGGTCATGTGAAGGTTTTATCTGAAAGGTGGGATGTAGACATCCAGTGCTTAGAGACCATTTAAGCATTTGTTCTTTTCACATGTGTCCTTGAGATGGCAGGACTAGATCCCATGGTCATAGTTGGGGAGGTGCAGAAGATTTTTTTCTATGCTGTTTGGAAATGTGAGACCACAAGGAATATTTATTGGAAGCCCCAAAGAGATTTAATTACAGTAGCTAGGATTTCAACAGATTCTGGCCTATCTAGTTCTAGTTATACCAGCAATGCACCTTGTTTCTTCAGGGTTTTAGTTGTGCCAAAGCTGCGCTGTCTGGATCCTGGAAAGGAGTAGCATCCTTGGTTAGTTTTCTCTGTAACCCAATTCCAGTGTCTGGAAAAAATGTTAGAGAAGGCTGGATTAAGGGAAGGACTTGGACACTTTGGCTTTATAAGGAAGATTATGATTATGGACTACTTGTTTGTTTGTTTGTTTGTTTGTTTGTTTGTTTGTTTGTGACAGGGTTTCTCTGTGTAGCCCTGGCAGTTCTGGAACCTACCCTGCAAACCTGGGTGGCCTCAGGAAACTCAGCAATCTGCCTGCCTCTGACTCCCAATGACTGGGATTAAATTAGTGTACCACCCAGGAGGGGCCCTCTCCCCTTGATCACTAATTGAGAAAATACCCCACAGCTGAATCTCATGGAGGCATTTCCCCAACTCAAGCTCCTTTCTCTGTAAAAGAATGTGTCAAGTTCACACTAACCCATCCAGTACAACATGTAAAAATAAAGTAAGTCTGGGCATCATAACAGAGCCTTTCAATCCCATTTCCTGCAAAGCAAATGGATGAGGATCTCCATTTGTGGAAGGCAGTCTTGTTTACATAAGCACTTCCAAGAGAGCTAGAACTACGTACAAAGGCCCTATGTTAAGAAATCAAAAATAATGCCAGGAGGTGGTGGCACATGCCTTCAATCCCAGCACTTGGGAGCCAGAGGCAGAGAGATTTCTTAATTCAAGGCCAGCCTGGTCTACAGATTGATTGCCAGGACAGCCAGTGTTACACAGAGAAATCCTGACTCCAAAAACAAAACCAAAAAATCCAAAATAAAATAAGATGAATAAATCTTTGTAATTGAAAAACAAAACAACTGTCATTGTACTAGCTGTTCTGCCAAGAGTAATTATAAAAATTCCTTTCAAAAAATAATTAACACTATTTTACCTACAATCTGATTTAATACTACCTAATGGATATTTACTTTGGGTGACATCATCACTCTTCATATCACTGGATATTCTGTAATAGTCTCAAACTCACTTGAGTTTGACTCTGCCTCCAAATATTGAAGATAAAGGCATGTAACACCACTCCTGGATTAATTTTTCTAAACAGGCTTTGGGAAAAAAGAACAGGATGCCCTGGAGAATAGAATCCTTCCATCACAATTCATGGCATTAAAAGTGAGCCTTTCCAGCATGATGGGGGTGGTTCACT
This sequence comes from Apodemus sylvaticus, assembly GCF_947179515.1. NCBI lineage: Eukaryota > Metazoa > Chordata > Mammalia > Rodentia > Muridae > Apodemus > Apodemus sylvaticus. The sequence goes on along the minus strand of NC_067472.1, from coordinate 196,156,676 downwards.
CCTTTATTCCCAAAACTTGGAAGGCAGAGGCAGGCAGATTTCTCAGTTCCAGGCCAGTTTGGTCTAAAGACTGAGTTCCAGGACAGCCAGAGCTACACAGAGAAAAACTGTCTCAAAAAACAACATCAACAAAAGTGAGCCCTACCACCCCCAACTTAATTCATTTTCTACAAGTTCATTTGCATTTTGTTCAGTTTTCTGTGAGTGTGTATGTCTCATGTGTGTGGTCCCTGTGCCTCAAAAAGGGATTCAGAGCCCCTGCGTCTGGAGTTATGGATTATATGGGATTCCAGACCAATTAGAAACCAAATTTCAAGAATCAAGATCAACAAGCAATCTTTTCTTTTGTTGTAAATGTAGGTGTATACATGAACACGTGTCAGTAATGTGTAAGCATGCCTGGAACCCTACAGACAGAAGGAGGGCTAAGACTCCAAAGGAATACAATTCCCAATGGATGGTTCTGAGCCACATAGTGGAGGTTGGGAACTAAACCAGGCTTTCCTGATGAAGCAACTATTGCTCTGACTCACTGAGCCATCACTCCTTCCCCACAATAAGTAACCCTCAGTTAAATCCAGCTCTAGTTCCAGAATGCTAAGAGTTTTGATATTTTGCAATGGTATGTAGTAGAAGAGATCACATTAAATTAAATTCAAGTTAGATATGGTGGTGCACTCCTTAAGCCCAGCAGTTGGAACTCCAAAGCAGGTAGATCTCTGTGAGTCCCAGACCAGCCTTGACTACAGAGTAAGTCACAGGACTACCATGGCTGTTACAGAATAAAAAACTGTCTCAAATAAAAGAGACAGATCAAACTGTACTCAAGAAAGCACTTTTATAAATGCAAATCAAAACAACCCTTAGATTTCACCTTACACCAGTAAGAATGTCTAAGATTAAAAATTCAGGAGAAGCAGATGTAGGCGAGGATGTGGAGATAGAGGAACACTCCTCCACTCCTGGTGGAGTTGCAAATTGGTACAACCACTCTAGATATCAGTCTGGCAGTTCCTCAGAAAACTGGGCACCTCACTTCTAGAAGATCCTGCTATACCACTCCTGGGCATATACCCAGAAGATTTCCCCAGCATGTAATAAGGATACATGTTCCACTATGTTTATAACAGCCCTATTTATAATTGCCAGAAGCTGGAAAGAACCCAGGTATCCCTCAACAGAAGAGTGGATGCAAAAAATGTGGTATATACACAATGGAGTACTATTCAGCCATTAGAAACAATGAATTCATGAAATTCTTAGGCAAACGGATGGAGCTGGAGAACATCATACTAAGTGAGGTAACCCAGACTCAAAAAATGAATCATGGTATGCACTCACTAATAAGTGGATATTAACCTAGAAAACTGGAATACCGAAAACATAATCCAAACATCAAATGAGGTACAAGAAGAACAGAGGAGTTTTCCCCGGTTCTGGAAATACTCAGTCAAGTATTATAGCACAAAACCAGAACAGGAAATTGGGAAGGGGTGTGGGGGGGGAGAACAGGGGGAGGGAAGGGGGCTGATGGGACTTTCGGGGTTTGGGGTCTAGAAAAGGGGAAATCATTTGAAATGTAAATGAAAATATATCGAATAAAGAAAAGAAAGTACTTTTATTTAAAGAAAAATTAACTGCACATTAGTTAGGAAAAGAAACTGAGAGTAACAGACTCATTTGGCATACACCTATAAAATCAGCAGAGTGGATGATGGAGAAGAATGGCAAAACCTGGGGACCAGCCCTCTTGGGAGCTCTCATAGACTCAGTAGCCAAAAAAGACCACACACACACACACACACACACACACACACACACACGGGTTGAACTTAAGCCCCCATAATATATTTAGCAGTTGTGCACCTCAGTCTTCATGTGGGTCCCCCAATAACTAGCTTGGAAGCTATTGGCTGTCTCTGGAGCCATTCTTCTACCTAGGCTGCCTCGAGTGGCCTCAAAAGGAGAGGATGCACCTCATCCTGCAGAGACCTGATGCATTAGGTTCAAGGTAGACCCATGGGGGAACCCTACGAGAGAAAGGGAATAGAGTAGTGACTGTCAGGTAGGGTTGAGAGGGAGGTAGTGTTCAGTACATAAAATGGATATATTTATTAATGGGAACACTGCCTAGACAAAGATGAAGGAGAAACTGAGGCAATTTCCAATTAATTGCCAGCACAAATTGTAAACCATCCTATGGGCAAGAACCAACCCCTGACACTATCAATGATACTCTGTTATGTTTGTCAATGGGAACCTTGCATAACTATGCTATGCTCATTGTTATACTCCAGGGGAACTGGCTAGCCCAATTTTAATCTGATGCCTGCCATTCAGCAACCAATGAGTCCTAAGGCAGAGACACATAGGCAGAAATATAGGCAGAGCCACGGAAGCACCACAGAACGGGTAAAAGACTGCAGTAGTTAGAGCAGTTGAAAATACCAAGAAAACAGAGCCACCGGATCAAATAAGCTAGGCTTACAGAGATTACAGAGATGGAAGCAACAATCAGGCAGTTTGTATAGGTCTGACCAAGGACCCTACATATGTGGTCCTGTAGCTTGGAATGCCTGTCTTTGTCACTGAGGTAGATTTCTATGTAGCAAAATGCTGGATCCTGTTTACATATCCAGTCTGTTAGTCTATGTTTTTATTGGTAAATTATGTTCATTGAGGTTAAGAGATATTAAGGAAAAGTGATTGTTGCTCCCGGTTATTTTTGATGTAATTTTTATGTTTGAGTGCTTCTCCTCTTTTGGATGTGTTGAAAGATTATTACTTCCTTTTTCTAAGGTGTAGTTTCCCTCCTTGTGCTGGCATTTTATATTATCCTTTGTAGGGGTGGATTTGTGGAAAGATATTGGGCAAATTTTGTTTTATCATGGAATATCTTAGTTTTTCCATATATGGTGATAAGAGTTTTGGTGGGTATAGTAGTCTGGGCTAGCATTTGTTTTCTCTTATGATCTGTATGAGATCTGCCCAAGATCTCCTTGTTTTCATGGTCTCTGGTGAGAAGTCTGGCGTAATTCTGATAAGTTTTCCTTTCCATTACAGGTTTGAATGGTCTTTCTTTGTCAAGTGCATATCTGTTCTTGTCCAGTCTGTTTGGATTTCTGTAGGCTTCTTGAATGGTCACAGACATCTCTCTCTTTAGGTTAGGGAAGTTTCCTTCTACAATTTTGTTGAAGTTATTTACTGGTCAATTAAGTTGTAAATCTTTATGCTCCTCTATACCTGTAGTCCTTAGGTTTGGTCTTCTCATTGTGGTCTGGATTTCCTGAATGTTTTGGGTTACACGGTTTCTGCATTTTGCATTTTCCTTGATGGTTGAGTCAATGCTTTCTATGGTATCTTCAGCATCTGAGATTCCTTCATCTATCTCTTCTATTCTGTTGCTGATGCTTGTATCTATGACTCTTGAATTCTTACCAAGGTTTTCTATCTCCAGAGTTGTATCCCTTTGTGATTTCTTTGTTGTTTCTAGTTCCATTATTAGATACTGTATGGTATGGTTTTGTTCAATTCCTTCACCTGTTTGTGTGTGTGTGTGTGTGTGTGTGTGTGTTTTCCTGTAATTCCTTAAGAGAGTTTTGTGTTTTCTCTTTAAGGGCTTCAACCTGTTGACAAATGTTCTCCTGTTTGTATTTAAGGGAACTATTTATGTCTCTGACAACCTATATCAGCATCATGAGATGTAATTTTAAATCCAGATCTTGTTTTTCTGGTGTGTTGGGGTATCCAGGACTTGCTGTTCTGGGAGAACTGGGTTTGCATGGTGCCATGTTGACTTGGTTTGATGGCAGTGTTCTTGCATTTGATTTTTGCCATCTGGTTATCTCTGGTGCTAGCTAGTCTTGATGTCTCTGACTGTGGTTTAACTGTCCTGCTAGCCTATGTATCTGAACTCGAGGGAGACCCATTCTCTCTGGGAGGAGTTTATGTATGCAGAGCTGTGATAATGTGTGAGCTCAGGTGTACATACAGAAATCAAAAGTATCCTGTCACCAGCTGATTCTTGATTCCTGAGTCCTGATGGTTCTTAGCAGGTCGCACTTTGTCCACAAATTTGAGAATGGTGGTGGCCTCACCTTTGGACACAGATTGGTAGACACTCCTGAAAGGGTAGCTTCCTTGTGGTGGTATTTCTATATGTAATTCTGTGGCGCAGCATCTTATCTGGATGCAGACAAAAATCAGAAGTCTTCTGTCCCAGGCTGATCCTGGGTACCTGTGTTCTCAGGATTTTGGGCTGGTTCCTCTGAGCAGCAGGGGTGGTCCTCCCTGTGCTCTCAAACCTCTTTGCACTCCTGTGTGGTTTGCTATCTCCCTGATTAACAAGGATATGGCACTCTGTGGGAGAGGATCGTCCCCAGCTGGAGATAGAAACCAAACGCTTCCTGCCTGGGAGTACTTGACATGATCCTCTGAGCAACAGGGATTCTCCTAGCTGTGCTCTCTGGCTTCTCCACACTTCTGTGTGTCTGCTATCTCTGTGCATCACCTGGATATTTGCTTTATCGTTAGAAGTGTTAAAATCTCATCCATAGTGAAGGATAATTCTGCTACCAGTAATAGCCTTCTAACTGACAACCACATCTGTGAGATCAAGGGACAGAATGTCAGTTGCTTGAAGGATGCTCAGACTGCAGATAGACTGTCAAAAGCTGGGACTGTGGTTACCCTCACGATCATGCCTGCTTTTATCTGGGAACATTATTAAACGGATAGCTCCCAGCATTATGAAAAGCCTGATGGTTCACTCCAGTCCTGAACTTTAAATGCCTTGTACAGTGAATCACATCACAGCTGAATGTTTCCAGCTTTCCTCTTTGCCTACTTCTCTATTTCTCACATGATGCTTTCCTGGAACCTGAGGGAATATGGCGCTTGGAAGCCTTTCTATTTTCTATCATAGCTGGGAACCTCACTCTATTTCATATCAGCTTCTGATTTGAAGATAGATGTGTAGCCTTAGCCAGGTTCTAGAGATGTAAAACACTCAAAGTTTTACTTACATTCCTAGATTTGGTTCTTTACTGGGAACCTGATGTGTTTATATAAGCCATGGTTATTAGGATAAATGGTGTAGGCTTAGCTTTCCCTGAGAACTGGTCAGCTTTCTCCTAGAACAAAGCACGGTGTTAGTCATGTGTTTCAGTTCTGTGGCATACTTTGAATTTAGTACATCAGCATAGTACATTGCCTTTGATAGTTATTTTTTAAGTTTTCTCTGTGTGGGTATGTAAAATCCAATTAATCAACACTGTTTTCATTCCAGAGAAGCATTATACAGTTGTGTGTACATTGCAAGACACTGTAATGATTGTCATTAAATCTTAATGACCTTCACATCATATGCTTCAATTGTCACCTTAAATATAATAAGCATTTAGTATAAAAGCCAAAATAGAATTATTGCTGCCTTCTGAAACCTGAAGTGTTACCTCTCTATTAAACTGCTATATGCTATATCTGATCAGCTTACTGGTAAAGCTGAGGTGCCTAGTCATATCAAGATTTTCTAGTCACTGTACAAAGAAAATGCCTAAGAGCTGCCCTATTGCTTTCTGAGAAAACAAAGTGCTGTATATTTCATGTGTAAGTTGTTATACTCAATAACGTTTTGGGTCTCTTATTTACTTAGAGAATAATTTGGTAATATCTAAATTAGGGTTTGAATCCTAATATTATGTAACTTTAGCTAAGTTGGCATGGTTTTAGGTGTTTACCTAGTCGTCTTAATTTGTTCCACTTTCTGAATCCTTAATGTAAACAAAAATGGCAAGGACACTTTATCCTGATTTATTTCTTTTTGAATTAGTTAATCTGCTATTCTATTATAGTATGTGATACTATCGTAATAAAGGTAAAAAACGTTAAAAAATATTAGGGGAAAACTTTACCTAATGTGTTGGGTGAAGAACTATAAGTCAGTGGGACATATGCAGTAGTGACTGGAATGTAAATGGATAATATATGTAATCAAATAATTTTCAGGAACTATTTCTCCTTTTATTTCATGAGAACATAATGTAACAATGAAGAATGAATATTTACAGTTGCTTTGAAACAACCCCTCTATATAAACCACAGTGGTACACAACGTCTACAGAAAGGCCTGGTTAATTCCCACAAATACTGAGATGAAGGGTGTACATAACACACTTCTTCATGACTATAAATGTCTGGAATGGTCAAGGAGCTGAGAGAAGTAAGTTGGATTTGGGGTGTAAACCAGAGTAAGCCAGTCCTCGGATTTGTCAAAGTCGTCAAGGATTCTTTGCCAGAGTTCCTCTGCAGATGGACCTGAACCTCGAGCCTCCTCTGGGCAATGGGTGGCAGCTTCTAGGACATCTGTAGATTCAGTCACTGGAGGAAGCCTATCCTCGGGTATGTCAAAGTCGTCAATAATTCTTTGCCAGAGTTCCTCTGCAGATGGACCTGAACCTTGAGCCTCCTCTGGGCAATGGGTGGCAGCTTCTAGGACATCTGTAGATTCAGTCACTGGAGTAAGCCAGTCCTCGGATTTCTCCAAGTCGTCAAGGATTCTTTGCCAGAGTTCCTCTGCAGATGGACCTGAACCTTGAGCCTCCTCTGGGCAATGGGTGGCAGCTTCTAGGACATCTGTAGATTCAGTCACTGCTAGATCAGTCTGGGCTTCAACTGCTGCTGATTGACCAGAATCCCAATCTATAATGGGAGCATGGCCAACAAGCAGATCTTCCTGCTGACTACACCTGTCTGCATCACTGGCCTGATAATGATGCAGAGAAGATTCCTGGATGCAGTTGAGTTTGGGATTGGAAACCTCACTAAATGTGCCTGAACACATGGGCTCTCCATTCTCAGCAGCAACAAGAGGTATGGAACCAGGAAAGTGGGTTGATTCAAAAACAGGTTTTGAACTTCCATTGGTCTCTGGCAAAGCTTCTGTAATATTCTGGAGAGTCATCCACTTGTACTTAGCTCGGCTGTTCTTAAACCAGATCTGGAAAAGAAAGAAGATATCAGAAGAATGCCTGTTGTCCCCTAACAGGACCACAAGGTGAAGATTTTGGATAAAAGGTGTTTGTATAGCAATGATTCACATGTCAGAAACAAAAAAGCAGGAAACTCAAGATGGCTAAGATATTATAATAAAGTAGATTGTGTATGACCAGACAACATAAGACTGGGGAGATTGAGCCAGTGTGTCCTGTATTTTAGCAGGAGCTCTGATGATTAGGTTTCTGAGACCCTGCATGGAAACAATGCTATTTTATATTGCTACCAGGTTGATAAAAATTTGAGTCCCAGCATTTGATTCATAAATATCCACCACCTAAAACTGTCATCACTGCCCTAAGCATTTAAGAACAAAATTAAAGTTTCTGATGGGAAAGTGTAGATTTTTGCTGTTGGATTGAGGGAAAAGAGAGGGGCAGACCTTGAGGTCCCTCGCTGTCACACCAACTAACTCTGCCCGCTTCACACATTGATCCTGGTTTGGGTACTGACACTTATCAAAATGTTCTTGCAGCAGGTGCTTTTGTTTTTCAGAGTACACAATGCGTTCCTTCCGCCCCTTTCTTGAAGTCACAGGGCCAGATTGATGGTCACCATATTTCTCTGACAGTACCACAGATCCTATGAGAACATGGAAACAAGATTTCAATTATGTATTTGATAACTTAGACGCCCTGAGGGTTTTTTCAAAGTAGGTAAACCTGGGCCCAGTACAGGATCTAGTTGCATTTGGATACCTGATTTTCTTGATGGTCCTTGGAACTCTTGCTGATGTAGGTCCCTTTCAGGGACTGAAAGACTTGATTGCATTGGATTTGTTGGGGTCAATATGGGACTGTAATAAACTTGAAAGGGTAAGTTCCTTGCAGTCTCTTGAAGCCTTTGGGGTCTAGTTTCTATGGGTGCACTTGAAGGCATTTGGAATTTTGGATACAAGGAGGGACCTTCAGCCCTATGTGTGTTCCGAACCTATTGGAATATGTTCTGGAGAATCTAGTAAAAAAAAAAAAAACACGTCAAAAAAACGTACAGAGAGCACTGATTTACCCATCCTGCCTACCCAGCATTTGGTTTGGACTGTTACAGAGCAGGACTCAGACAGGAGCTTCATTCTTTCTGAACAACTGCCTCTGTTTCTAAATCTTACAAGTATTCTCAGTATTGAAATAAATATGTACTTGGCTCCAGTATTAACAAGAGATTGCCAGTCCAGGTAAGCTGGCAATTGAATGTTCATTTCCAATGTTTAAATTTTCCATATCCTACACTTCTGGCTGTGAAATTTTGTTGGGACAGACTACTAGCTAGTCTGCCTCTGCCCATGAAAATAAAAGCCTGAAGGCTTCACAGGATTTCTGTGGCATGCAGGGCAACTGACACAAAAGTCAAATCACAAACCCAGGAATTCTGCAAACAGAGTAAATGGACAACTGACACCAAAGTCTGAAGACCTCCCAGGGGCACTGCAGCATGCAGAGAAACTGAATCGACAGTCTGAAAGCCTCTCTGGAATTCTTTTGCATGCAGGGAAACAAAACCTACAGTACTTATGTTTCCCTGGTTAACAGCTAAACATAGGGCAACAGCTTGACAAATCCTCTCAAGAGTAAACAGTAAGAAGGCATCCCAGTAGATGTGTCACAGCCAGGGCAACATATCTCCAGCTTCTCTGCCCCTCTAAAGAACCCACAATTCAACGGTCTTCAAGAAGGCCTCCCTGAAGACACACTGCCACCAGGGCAACAAGTCACCAGTGTACATGCCCCTCTGAAGGTTCCACAGTCAGAAGATCCCACAGGAGGTTTGCCACATCCAAGGCAACTGGCCTACCATGAGACTTGAGGGACAAAAAAGACAACTCCCAAACAGAAACACCCCAACCAGAAAAAAACTCCCTATAACCATATGACAAGAGGCAAGAGCAAGACCATGAGAAACAGAAGCCAGTAAACTTTGGCATTATAAGAAACTACTTCTCCCACCACAGCAAGCCCTAGATAGACAAATGCACTTGAAATTCAGGAAGATGACCTAAAATCTTATCTCATTAAGATAATAGAATCCTTTTAAAGAGATATAAATAACTCACATAAAGAAATATAAGAAAACGCAAGTGAACAGGTAGAAGCACTTAAAGAGGAAACACATAAATCCCATAAGCAATACAGGAAGATACAATCAAAAAAGTGAAAGTTTTTATTAATGCAGTCCAAGACCTAGAATTGGAAGTAGATATAACAAAGACAAATATCGGCAACCCTGGAAATTGAAAACCAAGGAATGAGATCTGGGATAATTAATCATTACCAGGAGAATACAAGAGATAGAAGAAAGAAAGCAGCAGTCTCAACTAACCTGGACCCCCCAAGATCTCTCAGAAACTAGGCAACCACCAATTAAGCGTACACCAGCTGATATGAGGCCCCCAACACATACTCAGCAGAAAACTGTGGGACTGTACTCCCTCAGAAAAGATGTACCTAACCCTAAAAAGACTGGAGGCCCGAAGTGGGCAGGGAGTTCTTATAGGTAGGGGGTGGGGTGAAGACATTCTCCCTGAGAAGGAAACTAGATTACAGGATGTGGAACTTACCGTGGGAGGACCAGAAGGGGGATAAAATCTGGATTGTAAAAAAGATTAAATATTTTTTAAACAAAGGAATATTATCATAATTGGAAAAACATGATCCCAGTTTCTCCTCCTTGCAGTATGACACCCTGTGACAAAATAAAGAATCAAGGGCAATGGAACATGTCCCATTTCCATGGACCCTTTCCACTCCCGTATTCTAAGCAAGAGCATTGATGATCTAATTACTCTGGATGTCAGAAGGCACGTACACCTAAGCCAGATCCCCTGATATTGAAGTTCTATACCAAGGACTTAGCCTTAATTGAATCTCCCTATCAAGAACCCACCCACAGGCTCCTCCTTTCATCCTCTAGAATCCAGCAGCTATACACACCCTGTTGTAACATCCATTCTGTAGCCACAACTTAATATCTAATGGAAATATGACCAGATCACAGACTTTTTTTGTACTCTTTTCTTTTGTGTCTGAGTTTCGCTAAATGAACTATGCTGTATGTGAGTCAAACAGAACACAAGGCTGAAACAGAATTCAGAAGGATCAGCCTAACTGTTACTTCCCAAGCAGGGCTAAGACTAAAGGTGTGTAACAAAGAACTGAGCCATCCTGTAGGATTTCCTCCTAATATGGGCTCCATCGAGAAAATAAAAATTTTCCTTACTCTCTAGGAGCAATCTCAAAAAATGCGTCTCTTCTCATCCTGCTGCCAAGAGGACATGCACGTTTCCGGCCACCACTAACACCTATTTATTTCTCCAAACTTTCTCTTCTGAGATTGAGGCAGGTTCCATGTGCATGCCCCTGACTTCCTGATTCACACTATACATGCAAGCCAGGGCTCACAATTACAAAAACCCACTTGCCATTAGTTTCCGAGTCCTGGGATTAAAGGTGTGGTCCATGCATCCAAAATGGTTACAGATTTTAGATGAAGGAGGGCCTGCTCAGCCAAACACCACCCAAGATGTCACACTTTTGAGTCAGAATGCCACTACTATGCCTTATCTAGGCAATCTGGAGCCTCAATTGGTCCCAAGGTCACTTGAGATCCCATTGTCAGTTCTTTCCTTTGTCCTATAGACAGGCCTCACTATCTATTGATCCAGGCTTTCTGAACAGCCCAGGATTCAATCTTGTGCTTAGAATGAAGAATAGAGCCCCTTGAGGTCTCTTGAAAGACCTCATCCATAGAGTGCCCCGATCAGGGCAAATCACTGCTCTGCACTGTTCACATTTATGGGATAGACTTGAAACATCTACTAAATTTAAATAAAATCTTCTGCATGTATACAGGGCATATTTTATACTTCACCAATCAAACACCCATACAGGCTAAAAAAATCACCAAAATCCTCCTCCACTGTCTCCCAAATTTTCCCCAACTTGATATCCCCTTTACATAGCAACCTTAGACATTTCATGCAACTCACCAATTCACCAGGAATGAAAAGGGTTCCTGTAACCTGCTCAGTCCTCTGTCTTTGAATTCTCCTTAGAAGACCTGCCCTTATATATCTCTCCTAACCTGGAATTCAAAGCCCCTCCCACCCTTTGGCTCCTCCTACTTGCAATATTCAAATCCATTATTCTCTCCCACCCTTTGATGCTACTCCAGGTGTAGCCTCATTTTATAGAACTCATGAATTTAAATTTTTTGGTTTGTAATCCTTTATTTCTTTACATTTTATATTTTACTGTTATTACTTCCCAGTTCAGCTGTTACTTTCCTCCCAGACCTCCCTCCCACAATTTTTCATCACATTCCTAATCCCATGTCTCCAAGAGAATGCCTTCCACACCAGACCTTTGATCTGGTTTAAATAATTTAATGTGTGTAGCCATCTTACTTTTGTTTCTGTCTGGTTTTTAAGGTCTAAATATGTTCTGCATGTCTTGGTTATATAGTTTTGACTGGGAGTGCATTGAATCTGTAGTTTGCTTTTGGCAAGGTGGCCATTTTTACTACCTTAATTCTGCCAATCCATGATCATGAAAGAGATCTTTCCATATTCTGAGATTTGCTTTGATTTCTTTCTTCAGAGACTTGAAATTCTTGTCATACAAATTTTTCACTTGCATACTTAGAGTGACACCAAGATATGTAATGTTATTTGTGACTATGGTAAAGGGTGTCATTGCCCTATTTTCTTTCTCAGCTTATTTATCCTTTGAGTAGAGGAAGGCTACTGATTTGATTGAGTTAATTTTACATCCAGCCACATGGCAGAATTTGTTTCTCAGTTGTAGGAGTTCTCTAGTGTTGTTTTATTGGGTTGCATAAGTATACTATCATATCATCTGCAAATAGTGATGTTTTGACTACCTCCTTTCCAGTTTGTAACATTTTGACAAGTGTTACAAACTGTACCTCCTTTTGTTCTCTAAATGCTCTAGATAGATCTTCAAGTACTATATTGAATAAATAGGGAAAGAGTGGGCAACATTTTCTGGACCATAATTTTAGTAGGATTACTTCAAATTTCCTCTATTTAGTTTGATGTTGGCTTCTGGTTTGCTGTATATTGCTTTTACTATGTTTTGCTATAGGCCTTGAATTCCTGATCATTCCAAGACTTTTAACATGAAGGGATAGTGAATTTTGTCAAATGGTTTCTCAGCATCTAACTAAATGATCTTGTGTTTTTTTTTTTTCCGAGTTTTTTTATGTAGTGGATTACATTGAAAGATTTCTATATATTGAACCACACTTGCATTGCTGGGATGAAGCCTATTTGATCCTGGTGAATTACTGTTTTGATGTGTTCTTGGATTCGGTCAGCAAGAATTTTATTGAGTAGTTTTTGATCACTGTTCTCAAGGGAAATTGGTCTGGAATTCTTTTTCCTTGTTTAATCTTTGTTTGGTTTATGTATAAGCAATACTGTGGCTTCATATAATGAATTGTGAAGGATACCTCGGGTTTCTGATTTGTGGAATAGTTTGAAAAGTATCCGTAGTAGGTCGTCTTTGAAGAACTGATAGAATTCCCAACAAACACATCTGGTCCTGTGTTGTTGTTGTTGTTGTTGTTGTTGTTGTTGTTGTTGTTTTTGGTGGTGGTGGTGGTGGTTGTGGTTGTGGTGGTGATGGTGGTGTTTTGGGAAGACTGTTAATAACTGAATCTATTTCCTCATGTGTTATGGGACTATTTTGATGTTTTATCTGATCAGGTTTTAACATTGGCACCTGGCATGTGTCTACAAAATTGTTCATTTCATCCAGATTTCCCATTTTTGTTGAGTATAAGCTTTTGTAGTAGGATCTGATGATATTTGGAATTTCTGCAGTTTCTGTTGTTATATCTCCCTTTTCATTCCAATTTTTTTAATTTGCGTGGTTCCTCTATTCCTTCTTGTTAGTCTTCTAAGTGTTTATCTATCTTGTTGATTTTCTCAAAGAACCAACTCTTGGTTTTGTTGATTCTTTGTATAATTCTTTTTGTTTCTACTTTGTTGATTTTGGCCTTGAATTTGTTTATTCCCTGCCATGTATTCCTCTTGGATGTATTTGTTTCATTTGGTTGTAGAGCTTTCAGATATTCTGTCAAGCTGCTAATGTAAGCTCTCTCCATTTCCTTGTTGGAGGCAATTAACTAAATGAGTTTTTATCTTAGCACATATGACTATTGACAGCTTTTCAGGATTTCTAGTTGCAACTGCTTTAAGAGGAGAACCTTCTAGAAAGGTTATTGTTCATTGTTTACAGACTTTTACTGCTAAGGGACTGCCTAAAGTTGGCAAGACAGATAATGGGCCTGCATACACTGGAAACAGCTTTGAACAATTTTGCAAGGAATTTGGAATTGAACATAAAACTGAAATTCCTCATGATCCAATGAGACAAGGAATTGTTGAATGTATCTGAAAAATTAGCTTTAGAAAACAAAACAGGGTGAGTTTTAACTTCCAAGGTCACCAAAAGCACATCTCGCTTTTGCATTATTTGTTTTAATTTTTTGTAAACTGATGCTAAAGGTCAGTCTGCAGTAGATCATCGCTGGCATCCAGACACTTCCAGCTCATATGCCATAGTTACGTGTTGAGATCCTTTAACTAATACTTTGGAATGGCCCCAACCCTGTTTTAATACGGGAATGAGATCCTGTTTGTGTTTTTTTCACATAAAGGAATTGGAGATCAATGACTACTGAAAAGATTGTTTCCCAAAGTGGACACAGATCCTGAGCCTCTAATGATTATGATACTAATGATGAAGGCACCTCAGAATCCCTATGAGCCATCTAAATTAACCTGAAGTGTAGTCTTCGCCCTTACCGGATAGCAGGTGTTTTCTATCAATTCTCAAAGCCACCCTCCTTACACCAGGAGGCTTGATCTTGTTTGGATCTTTGTCAGCTCCCAGTTTAGGCACTTAACTAAGCAATTATCCCTTGGAGGTTCACTTGAGTATGATGGAAAAGAGTCCTGCTCCCCAAATCCTTGGTCATGTGAATGTTTTATCTGAAAGGTGGGATGTAGACATCCAGTGCTTACAGACCATTTAAGCATTTGTTCTTTTCACATGTGTCCTTGAGATGGCAGGACTAGATGCCCTGGTCATAGTTGGGGAGGTGCAGAAGATTTTTTTCTGTGCTGTTTGGAAATGTGAGACCGCAAGGAATATTTATTGGAAGGCCCAAAGAGATTTAATTACAGTAGCTAGGATTTCAACAGGTCCTGGCCTATCTAGTTCTAGTTATAATGGCAATGGACATTGTTTCTTCAGGGTTTTAGTTGTGCCAAAGCTGTGCTGTCTGGATCCTGGACAGGAGTAGCATCCTGTGTTAGTTTTCTCTGTAATCCTATTCCAGTGTCTGGAAAAAATATTAGAGAAGGCTCGATTAAAGGAAGGATTGGGAACTTTGGATTTATAAGGAAGATTATGATTATGGATTACATTTTTGTTTGTTTCTTTCTTTCTTTCTTTGTTTGTTTGTGACAGAGTTTCTCTGTGTAGCCCTGGCTGTCCTGGAACTCACTCTGCACACCAGGCTGGCCTTGAACTCAGCAATTGCCTGCCTCTGCCTCCCAATGACTGGGAATAAATGAGTGTGCCAAGATGGATGACATTTTACCAAAATTGTGACTATGACATTTTCTGTAGGACCTACTAAGTTCATAAATAAGCCCAAAAGAAGAAACTATAGAGATCAAAAGAAAAAATAGTGCTAATAGGAATAGGAGTAATACTGCTTTCTTATTTTCTTCTCTGGTATCTGGTATTCTTCAGAGTCCTACTGTTAACACCACTACTTTTTCTATATCTGCTATTCCCCTTACAGAATTAGTGGAGAGCAAGTGTCATTTGCTTATTGATATTTATCCTATTACCACTCGCTCTTGTTGGCTTTCCTATGATATAGCTCCTCCTTATTTGTTTTTTTTTTTGTTTCTTTTTTGTTTGTTTTCTTTTTGGTTTTGTTTTTTTGTTTTTTGTTTTTGTTGTAGTTGCTTTGGGTTTTTGAAACAGGGTGTCTCTGTGTAGCCCTGGCTGTCCTGGAACTCAATCTGTAGACCAGGCTGGCCTCAAATGGAGAAATCTGCCCTCCTCAATGTACCAAGTGCAGGGCTTAAAGGCATCCCCAACCACTCCTCAGAATAGACGTTTAAATAAACAACTATCTCTTCTCTCTCTCTGTCTCTCTCTTCTCTCTCTCTCTCTCTCTCTCTCTCACTCTCTTCTTCTCCCCCTCTCTCTCTATCTCTCTCTCTCTATCTCTCTCTCTCTCTCTCTCACACACACACACACACACACACACAGTCACTCACACAAACACAGTAGATTCCCTTAAATCCAACTGCACTAGAACATACCATGGTACATAGAGTAGGATACATTTGTTATACTCAGTGTTTGATAATTTCTAAGTAAGCCATAGGGCCAGGTAGTGATGGCTCAAGCCTTTAATCCCAGCACTTGGGAGGCAGAGACAGGTGGATTCTGAGTTCTAGGCCAGCTTGGTCTTCAGACTGAGTTCCAGGACAGCCAGGGCTACACAGACAAACCCTCTCTCAAAAAAATGAAAAAGAAAAGAGGGCTGGTAAGATGGTGTAGGTCTTGCGGCAAAGTCTGATGATCAGTTACCATGAGTAAGCCCCATAAAACAGAAGGTTCCCCAATGTAAACTTTGGTGGCAAAAAGAAGGTAAAGAAGCACCTGGACATGGAGTTCCACGTGGCTTGAGTGCACTGTCACAGCAAAAAGTAAGACAAGGTAACATTTTATTTATATGGAAACTACACATCTAGAAGAAATGTCAAGGATTCACACACATATGATTTAATACTATTTTGCTTAATACTCATGAGAGTAATTAAGCATCAGTTGCCACTCTTGTAGGGGAACTGACTTTAGTCCCAGGCACACAGAAATTGGCTCACAACTGCCTATAATACTGTCCTGTTGGATCCTACACTCCACACTCCTGCCAAGTACCAAGTATGTTCATGCATGGATTGAGGCATTACATGTGTCTTAGTCAGTGTTTCTATTCCTGCACAGATATCATGACCAAGAAGCAAGTTAGGGAGGAAAGGATTTATTCAGTTTATCCTTCCACATTGCTGTTGCTCACCAAAGGAAGTCAGGAATGGAATTCAAGTAGGTCAGGAAACAGGAGCTGATGCAGAGGCCATGGGGCCATGTTACTTATTGGCTTGCTTCCCCAAGCTTGCTCAGCCTGCTCTCTTGTAGATCCCAAGAATACCAGCCCAAAGATGGTACCACCCACAACCAGCCCTCTTCCCTTGATCACTAATTGAGAAAATACCTCACAGCTGAATCTCATGGAGGCATTTCCCCAACTGAAGCTCCTTTCTCTGTGAAAGAATGTGTCAAGTTCACACACTAACCCATCCAGTACAACATGTAAAAATAAAGTAAGGCTGGGCATCATAACATAGCCTTTTAATCCCACTACCTGCAAGGCAAATGGATGAGGATCTCCATTTGTAGAAGGCAGTCTTGTTTACATAAGCACTTCCAGGAGAGTTAGAACTACATACAAAGGCCCTATGTTAAGAAATCAAAAATAATGCCAGGAGGTGGTGGCACGTGCCTTCAATCCCAGCACTTGGGAGCCAGAGGCAGGGAGATTTCTTAATTCAAGCCTGGTCTAGAGATTGATTGCCAGGACAGCCAGTGTTACACAGAGAAACCCTGTCTCAAAAAACAAGAAAAACAAAAATTCCAAAACAAAATAAGATGAATAAATCTTTGTAATTGAAAAACAAAACAACTGTCATTGTACTAGCTGTTCTGCCAAGAGTAATTATAAAAATTCCTTTCAGAAAATAATTGACACTATTTTACCTACAATCTGATTTAATACTACCTAATGAATATTCACTTTGTGTGACATCATCACTCTTCATATCACTGGCTATTCTGGAATAGTCTCAAACTCACTTGAGTTTGACTCTACCTCCAAATACTGAGGTAAAGGCATGTAATACCACTCCTGGATTAATTTTGCTAAACAGGCTTTGGGAACAAAGTACAGGCTGCCCTGGAGATTAGAATCCTTCCATCATAATTCCTGGCATTAAAAGTTAGCCTTTCCAGCCTGATGGTGGTGGTGCACTCCTTTATTCCTAAAACTTGGAAGGCAGAGGCAGGCAGATTTCTCAGTTCCAGGCCAGTCTGGTCTAAAGACTGAGTTCCAGGACAGCCAGAGCTACACAGAGGAAAAACTGTCTCAAAAAACAACAACAACAAAACTGAGCCCTACCACACCCAACTTAATTCATTTTCTACAAGTTCATTTGCATTTTATTCAGTTTTCTGTGAGTGTGCATGTCTCATGTGTGGGGGTCCCTGTGCCTCAAAAAGGGATTCAGAGCCCCTACATCTGAAGTTATGGCATATATTGGATTCCAGACCCATTAGGAACCAAATTCCAAGAGTCAAGATCAACAAGCAATCTTTTCTTTTGTTGTAAATGTAGGTGTTTACATGCATATGTGTCAGTAATGAGTAAGCATGCCTGGAAATCTACAGACAGAAGGAAGACTAAGACTCCAAAGAAATACCATTCCCAATTGATGGTTCTGAGCCACCTAGTGGAGGCGGTGAGATAAACCAGGCTTCCTGATAAAGCAACTATTGCTCTGACTCACTGAGCCATCACTGCATCCCCACAATAAGTAGCCCTCAGTTAAATCCAGCTCTAGTCCCAGAATGCTTAGAGTTTTGATATTTTGCAATAGTATGTAATAGAAGAGGTCACATTAAATTAAATTCAAGTAAGATATGGTGATGCACTCCTTAAGCACAACACTTGGAACACCAAAGCAGGTAGATCTCTGTGAGTTCCAGACCAGCCTTGACTACAGAGTAAGTCAGAGGACTACCATGGCTGTTACAAAAAGAAACTGTCTCAAATAAAGGAGAAAAATCAAACTGTACTCAAGAAAGCACTTTTATTTAAAGAACAAATAAACTGCACATTCATTATGAAAAGAAACAGAGTAACAGACTCATTTGGCACACACCAATAAAATCAGCACAGTGGATGCTGGAGAAGAATGTCAAAGAGGGGGACCAGCCCTCTTGGGAGCTCTCAGAGACTCCGTGGCCAACCAAAGACCATACACACACACACACACACACACACACACACACACACACACAGGGTTTGAACTTATGCCCTCATAATATATGTAGCATATGTACACCTCAGACTTCATGTGGGCCTTCCAATAACTAGAGAGGAAGTTATTGGCTGTCTCTGGAGCCATTCCTCTACCTAGGCTGCGTTGACTGGCCTCAGCAGGATAGGATGCACCTGATCCTGCAGAGACTTGATGCATTAGCTTTGAGGTAGACACATGGGGGAACCCTATGAGAGAAAGTGTATAGAAGAGGGACTGTGAGGAGGAGTTGAGGGGGAAGTAGTGTTCAGAACATAAGATGGATATATTCATTAATGGGAAACACTGCCTAGACAAAGATGAAGGAGAAACTGAGGCAATGGCCAATCAATTGTCAGCACAAAATGTAAACCATTCTATGGGCAAGAACCAATCCCTAAAACTATTAATGATACTCTGTTATGTTTGTAAATAGGAACCTTGCAAACTATGCTATAATCATTGTTATACTCCTGGGGAACTGGCTAGCCCAATTGTAATCCAATGCCTCTCATTCAGCAACCAATAAGAATAAATTCCATTAAAAATAAAAAAAAGGAAACTGGTGGTTAACCTAAAATACTACCTCCTTTTGGGCTTTGGGCAGCTTGGATATATAACAGGGCTTCACATAAGAGACTTTCATTAAGGGCAGTGGTGCTGCACGTCTTTAATCCCAGCACTTGAGAAGCAGAGGCAGGTGGATTTCTGAGTTCGAGGCCACCCTGTCTAATGAGTGATTTCCAGGACAGCCAGGGCTGCACAGAGAAACCCTCTCTTATAAAACCAAGAGAGAGAGAGAGAGGGAGAGAGAGAGAGAGAGAGAGAGAGAGAGAGAGAGAGAGAGAGAGAGAGAGATACAGAGAGAGAGAGAGAGAGAGAGAGAGACAGAGAGAGAGACAGAGAGAGAGACAGAGAGAGAGACACACAGAGAGAGAGACAGAGACAGAGACACAGAGACACAGAGAGAGAGTCAGAGAGACAGAGAGGGACTTTCATTGGTCTGCGCAATGGAGATTGATTCTGTGTCTGAGACCGTACTTGAGCTGGGAGGAGAAAAGATGTGATGTTCTTCCCATGTGGAAAATATGGGTTCTGAGTCTGGAGACATGTGCTTTGGATTCGTGGAAAGTGAGAACTGAGAAAAAACTGTCCCTGGGACAAGATATCCTCAAAGGCAGAGGTTAGCAGAAAGACATGGCAACTTAGAGTGGGAGTCAACCACAGGAATCCTGGCCTTGTATCTTCATTTATGCCATACTCTTTTTCCTCTGCTTCCTTTGCTTCCTAGACCTTGTATTCATTAGGTAGATGTCACAGGCTTCATCAGTTTTGAAGAAGATGGCCATCTGTTCTAGGGAATTACTAAACGGGCTAGGTTCAGGAAGAAGGTTCATAACTGATGGGATCTGACAGAGGGAAAGGTAGATTCTGAGTTTTGGGAAATATTTGAAGGTCTGAGTCAAGGAGGAAAGTTTAAACTTGAGGGTCTCTCATAGAGAGAATCTGGATTGGCTGACACATCAAGTCAGCAAGGAACATTGGAATGGCCAGACCTATCACTAGATAGGTGCTCTGTTTTCCTGGGAAGTTCTCTCCATGTCTGCCTCTGATGCTCCTCGATATGTGGCTTTTGCTGAAACACACTTGTTCCAAGAACTGACCAATGAGGGAGGAGTTGGGTTCCTGATGTGGGTATTTCCTCGATGGCCTAAACTGAGGAGGAGAGCTGATATCCTAATGTCTCTGGTGCACAGAATCACTACTGGTAGCAGAAACAGGAACTTTACCACCTTTGGGGTAGGGAGTCCTATAGTGAGGTCCACTTCCAGTCTTCCCAAGCAGTTGTTGACCCTTCTTCTGAATTTCTCTGGCTCATCTATTCTTGAAATACATTTGGATTTAAAAAGGAAATGTTATACTCAATAGCTTTTTGAGTCTCTTCTTTACATAGAGAATAATTAGGTAATATCTAAATTATCGTTTCAATCCTAACATTATGTAACTTTAGCTAAGTTGGCAAGGTTTTAGAAAGTTTCCCTAGTCATCTTAATTTGTTCCATTTTCTGACTCCTTCCTGTAAACAAAAACGGCAAGGACACTTTATCCTGATTTTTTTCTTTCTTAATGAGTTAATCTCCTATTCTATTATAGTATGTGATACTATCTATCGTAATAAATGTAAAAAAAAAGTTAAAAAATATTAGGGGAAAATTTTATCTAATGTGTTGGGTGAAGAACTATAGGTCAGTGGGACATATGCCATAGTGACTGGAATGTAAATGGATAATATAATTAATAAAATTATTTTCAGGAACGATTTCTCCTTTTATTTAATGAGAACGTAATCTAACAATGAAGAATGAATACTTAACAGTTGCTTTGAAACAACCCCTCTATATAAACAACAGTGGTACACAACGTCTACAGATAGGCCTGGTTAATTCCCACAAATACTGACATGAAGGGTGTACATAACACACTTCTTCATGACTATAAATGTCTGGAATGGTCAAGGAGCTAAGAGATGTAACTTGGATTTGGGGTGTAATCCAGAGTAAGTCAGTCCTTGGATTTGTCAAAGTCATCAAGGATTCTTTGCCAGAGTTCCTCTGCAGTTGGACCTGAACCTTGAACCTACTCTGGGCAATGGATGGCAGCTTCTAGGACATCTGTAGATTCTGTCACTGCTAGATCAGTGTGGGCTTCAACTGCTGCTGATTGACCAGAATCCCAAGCTGTAATGGGAGCATGGCCAACAAGCAGATCTTGCTGACTACACCTGTCTGCATCACTGGCCTGATAATGATGCAGAGAAGATTCCTGGATGCAGTTGAGTTTGGGAATGGAATCCTCACCAAATATGCCTGAACACATGGGCTCTCCATCCTCAGCAGCAACAAGAGGTATGGAACCAGGAAAGTGAGTTGATTCAAAAACAGCTTTAGAACATCCATTGGTCTCTGGCAGAGCTTCTGTAATATTCTGGAGAGTCATCCGCTTGTACTGAGCTCAGCTGTTCTTAAACCAGATCTGGAAAAGAAAGAAGACATCAGAAGAATGCCTGTTGTCCCCTAACAGGACCACAAGGTGAAGATTTTGGATAAAAGGTGTTTGTATAGCAATGATTCACATGTCAGAAACAAAGAAGCAGGAAACTCAGCATGACTAAGATATTATAATAAGGTAGATTGTGTATGACCAATCAACATAAGACTGGGGAGATTGAGCCAGTGTCTCCTGTGTTTTAGCAGGAGCTCTGATGATTAGGTTTCTGAGACCCTGCATGGAAACAATGCTATTCTATATTGCTACCAGATTGATAAAAATTTGGGTCCCAGCATTTGATCCAAAAATATCCACCACATAAAACTGTCATCACTGCCCTAAGCATTTAAGAACAAAATTAAAGTTCCTGATGGGAAAGTGTAGATTTTTGCTGTTGGATTGAGGGAAAAGAGAGAAGCAGACCGTGATGTCCAGCGCTGTCAGACCAACTAACTCTGCCAGCTCCACACATTGATCCTGGTTTGGGGACTGACACTTCTCAAAATGTTCTTGCAGCAGGTGCTTTTGTTTTTTGGAGTACACAATGTGTTCCTTCAGCCCCTTTCTTGAAGTCACAGGGCCAGATTGATGGTCACCATATTTCTCTTACAGTACCACAGATCCTATGAGAACATGGAAACAAGATTTCACTTATATATCTGATAACTTGGATGCCCCGAGGGTTTTTTTAAAGTAGGTAAACCTGGGCCCAGTACAGGATCTAGTTGCATTTGGATACCTGATTTTCTTGACGGTCCTTGGAACTCTTGCTGATGTAGGTCCCTTTCAGGGACTGAAAGACTGGATTGCATTGGACTTGTTGGGGTCAATATGGGAGTGTGATGCATTTGAAAGGGTAAGTTCCTTGCAGGCTCTTGAAGCCTTTGTGGTCTGGTTTCTATCGGTGCACTTGAAGGCATTTGGAATTTTGGACACTAGGAGGGATCTTCGGCCATATGTGTGTTCCGAACCTATTGGGATACGTTCCCTTATTGGAGATTCTGGTCAAAGAAAACACATGAGAAAATGCACAGAGAGCAACGATTTACCCATGTGCCTACGCAGCATTTGGTTTGGACTGTTACAGAGCAGGAATCAGACAGGAGCTTCATTCTTTCTGAACAACTGCCTCTGTTTCCAAATCTTACAAGTATTCTCAATATTGAAATAAACATGTAATTAGCCCCAGTATTAACAAGAGATTGCCAGTCCAGGTAGACTGGCAATTGAATGTTCATTTCCAATGTTTAAATTTCCCATATCCTACCCTTCTGGCTGTTAAATATTGTTGGGACAGACTGCTAGCTAGTCTGCCTCTGCCCATGAAAATAAAAACCTGAAGGATTCACAGGATTTCTGTGGCATGTAGGGCAACTGACACCAGAGTCAAATCACAACCAGGAATTCTGCAAACAGGGCAACTGGACAACTGACACCAAAGACTGAAGACCTCCCAGGGGCACTGCAGCATGCAGAGAAATTGAATCAACAGTCAGAAAGCCTCCCTGGAGTTCTTCTGCATGCAGGGAAACAAAACCACAGTATTTATGCTTCCCTGGTGAACAGCTAAACATAGGGCAACAGCTTGATTAATCATCTCAAAACTCAACAGTATGAAGGCATCCCAGTAGATGTTTCACAGCCAGGGCAACATATCTCCAGCTTCTCTGCCCCTCTACAGAACCCACAATTCAAAGGTCTTCAAGAAGGCCTCCCTGAAGACACACTACCACCAGGGCAAAAATTCACTCGTGTATATGCCCCTCTGAAGGTTCCACAGTCAGAAGATCCCACAGGAAGTTTGCCACATACAAGCCAATTGGCCTACCATGAGACCTGAGTCAACCTAGGGACAAAAAAAGGCAACGCCCAAACAGAAACACCCCAACCAGGAAAGACTCCCTATAACCATATGGCAAGAGGCAAGAGTAAGACCATGAGAAACAGAAGCCAGTAAACTTTGGCATTATCAGAAACTACTTCTCCCACCACAGCAAGCCCTGAATAGACAAATGCACTTGAAAGTCAGGAAGATGACCTAAAATCTTATCTCATTAAGATAATAGAATCCTTTTAAAGAGATATAAATAACTCACATAAAGAAATATAAGAAAACACAGGTGAACAGGTAGAAGCACTTAGAGAGGAAACACATAAATCCCATAAGCAATACAGGAAATACAATCAAAGAAGTGAAAGTTTTTATTAAAGCAGTCCAAGACCTAGAATTGGAAGTAGATATAACAAGGACAAATATAGGCAACCATGGAAATTGAAAACCAAAGAATGAGATCTGGAATAATTAATCATTACCAGGAGAATACAAGAGATAGAAGAAAGAAAGCAGTAGTCTCAAATAACCTGGACCCCCCAAGATCTCTCAGAAACTAGGAAACTACCATTTAAGCATACACCAGCTGATATGAGGCCCCCAACACATACTCAGCAGAACACTGTATGACTGTATTCCCTCAGAGAAGATGTACCTAACCCTAAAGAGACTTGAGGCCCCAAGTGGGCAGGGAGTTCTTGCAGGTAGGGGGTGGAATGAGGACATCCTCCCAGAGAAGGAAACTAGACTTATGGGATGTGGAACATTCAGTGGGTGGACCAGAAGGGGGATATAATCTGGACTGCATATACCCAAAGGATATCCCGGCATGCAATAAAGACACATGCTCCATTATGTTCATAGAAGCCTTATTTATATTAGCCAGAAGCTGGAAAGAACCCAGATGCCCCTCAAAGGAGGAATGGATACAGAAAATGTGGTATATTTACACAATGGAATACTACTCAGCAATTAGAAACAATGAATTCACAAAATTTTTAGGCAAATAGTTTGATCTGGAAAATATCATCCTAAGTGAGGTAATCCAGACACAAAAGAATACACATGGAATGCAATCTCTGATAAGTGAATATTAATTAGCCCAGAAGCCCTGAATACCCAAGGCACAAATCGCATTACAAATGACTCCCATGAAGAAGTATGGAGAAGGTCCTGTTCCTGAAAAGGATTGATCTAGCAGTGGAGGGGAATATAAGTACAGAGGAAAAAAAGGAGGGAGGTGATTGAAGAATGGATGGAGAGAAGACGTTTTATGGGACATATGGGGAGGAGGGATCCAGGAAAGGGGAAATAATTTGGAATGTAAACAAAGAATATAGAATATAAAAATATTAAAAAAAAAGAAAATACGCAAATGCACTTCAAATTATAAAAATCTGTCATCAGTGGCCGCAATTTCTTTTCCTTTTTTTGGTGGTTCTGAGCCACCTAGTGGAGGTTGGGAACTAAACCAGGCTTTCCTGATAAAGCAACTATTGCTCTGACTCACTGAGCCATCGCTCCATCCCCACATTAAGTAACCCTCAGTTACAGCCAGCTCTAGTCCCAGAATGCTAAGAGTTTTGATATTTTTGCAATGGTATGTAGTAGGAGAGATCACATTGAATTAAATTCAAGTTAGATATGATGGTGCACTTCTTAAGCCCAACACTTGGAACACCAAAGCAGGTAGATCTCTGTGAGTTCCAGACCAGCCTTGGCTACAGAGTAAGTCAGAGGACTATAATGGCTGTTACAGAAAAAAACTGTCTCAAATAAAATAGACAGATCAAAGTGTACTCAAGAAAGCACTTTTATTGAAAGAAAAATTAACTGCACATTAGTTAGCAAAGGAAACTGAGACTAACAGACTCACTTGGCACACACCTATAAAATCAGCAGAGTGGATGTTGGAGAAGAATGGCAAAACCTGGGGACCAGACCTCTTGGGAGCTCTCAGAGAATCAGTAGCCAACCAAAGACCACACACACACACACACACACACACACACACACACATGGGTTGAACATAGGCCCCCATAATATATTTAGCAGATGTGTACCTCAGTCTTCATGTGGGTCCACCAATAACTAGAGAGGAAGCTATAGGCTGTCTCTGGAGCCATTCCTATACCTAGGCTGCCTTGAGTGGCCTCAACAGGAGAGGATGCACGTGATCCTGCAGAGACTTGATGCATTAAGTTCAAGGTAGACACATGGGGGAACCCTCTGAGAGAAAGAGAATAGAGACTGTCAGGTGGGGTTGAGAGGGAGGTAGTGTTCAGAACATAAAATGGATATATTCATTAATGGGAAACACTGCCTAGACAAAGATGAAGGAGAAACTGAGGCAATGTCCAATATACAAATGCACTTGAAAGTCAGGAAGATGACCTAAAATCTTATCTCATTAAGATATTAGAATACTTTAAAAAGGATATGAATTACTTACATAAAGAAATATAAGAAAACACAGGTGAACAGGTAGAAGAACTTAGAGAGGAAACACATAAATCCTGTAAGCAATACAGGAAAATACAATCAAACAAGTGAACGTATTTATTAAAGCAGTCCAAGACCTAAAATTGGAAGTAGATATAATAAAAACAAATTTAGGCAACCCTCGAAATTGGACATTGAAAACCAAGGAATGAGATCTGGAATAATTAAGCATTACCAGCAGAATACAAGAGATAGAAGAGAGAAAGCAGCAGTCTCAACTATCCTGGACCCCCAAGATCTCTCAGCAACTAGGCAACCACAAATTAAGCATACACCAGCTGATATGAGGCCCCCAACACATACTCAGCAGAAAACTGTGGGACTGTACTCCCTCAAAGAAGATGTAACTAACCCTAAAATGCCTAGAGGCCGCAAATCAGCAGGTAATTCTTGTAGGTAGGGGGTGGGGTGGGAACATCCTCCTGGAGAAGGAATCTAGACTTATGGGATGTGAAACCAGAAGTGGGAGGATAAAATATGGACTGTAAAAAAGAGTAAATATTTTTTTTTAAAAAAAGTAATATTATCATAATTGGAAAAACATGTTCTGAGATTCTCCTCCTTGCAGTATGACACCCTGTGTCAAAATAAAGAATCAAGGGCCATGGAACATGTCCCACTGCAATGGACCCCTTTCCACAGCCCATATTCTAAACAAGAGCATTGATGATCTAATTACTCTGGATGTCAGAAGGCAAGTACACCTAAGCCAGTTCCCCTGATATTGAAGTACTATACCAAGGACTTAGCCTTAATTGAATCTCCCTATCCAGGACCCTCCCACAGGCTACTCCTTTCATCCTCTAGAATCCAGCAGCTATACACGCCCTGTTGTAACACCCGGTCTGTAGCCACAACTTAATACCTAACAGAAACCTGGCCAGATCGCAGATGTTTTTTGTACTCTTTTTCTTTTGTGACTGAGTTTCACTAAATGAACTATGCTGTATGTGAGTCAAACAGAACACAAGGCTGAAACAGAATTCATAAGGATCAGCCTAACTGTTACTTCCCAAGCAGGGCTAGGACTAAAGGTGTGTAACAAAGAACTGACCCATCCTGTAGGATTTCCTCCTAACTTGGGCTCCATCCAGAATATAAAAATTTTCCTTACTCTAGGGGCAATCTCAAAAAATGCGTCTCTTCTCACCCTGCTGCCCAGAGGACATGCACATTTCCAGCCAGTGCTAACACCTCTTTATTTCTCCAAAAGTTCTCTTCTGAGACTGAGGCAGGTTCCATGTGCATGTCCCTGACTTCCTGATTCTCACTATACAGACAAGCCAGGTCTCAAAATCACAAAAACCCACTTGCCATTTGTTTCTGAGTCCTGGGATTAAAGTTGTGGTCCATGCATCCAAAATGGTTACAGATTCTAGATGAAGGAAGACCTGCTTAGCCAAACACCATCCAAGATGTCACACTTTTGAGTCAGAATGCCAATACCATGCTTTATCTAGGCAATCTGGAGCCTCAATTGGTCCCAAGGTCACTTGAGATCCCATTGTCAGTTCTTTCCTTTGTCCTATAGAAAGACCTCACTACCTATTGATCCAGGCTTTCTGAACAGCCCAGGATTTAATCATGTGCTTAGAATGAAGAATAGAGCCCCTTGAGGTCTCTTGAAAGCTCATTCATAGAGTGCGCAAATCAGGGCAAGTCACTGCTCTGCACTGTTCACCTTTATGGGATAGACTTGAAACATCTACTAAATTTAAATAACATCTTCTGCATGTATACAGGGAATATTTTATACTTGACCAATCAAACACCCATACAGGCTAAAAAATTACCAAAAATCATCCTCCACTGTCTCCCATGCTTTCCGCAACATGAAATCCCCTTTACATAGCAACCTTAGACATTTCATGCAACTCACCAACTCACCAGGAATGAAGAGGTTTCCTGTAACCTGCTCAGTCCTCTGTCTTTGAATTCTACTTAGAAGTCCTGCCCTTATATATCTTTTTTTTCTTTTTTTTTAATTTTTTTATTCGATATAATTTATTTACATTTCAAATGATTTCCCCTTTTCTAGCCCCCCCACTCCCCGAAAGTCCCGTAAGCCCCCTTCTCTTCCCCTGTCCTCCCATCCACCCCTTCCCACTTCCCCGTTCTGGTTTTGCTGAATACTGTTTCACTGAGTCTTTCCAGAACCAGGGGCCACTCCTCCTTTCTTCTTGTACCTCATTTGATGTGTGGATTATGTTTTGGGTATTCCAGTTTTCTAGGTTAATATCCACTTATTAGTGAGTGCATACCATGATTCACCTTTTGAGTCTGGGTTACCTCACTGAGTATGATATTCTCTAGCTCCATCCATTTGCCTAAGAATTTCATGAATTCGTTGTTTCTAATGGCTGAATAGTACTCCATTGTGTAGATATACCACATTTTTTGCATCCACTCTTCTGTTGAGGGATACCTGGGTTCTTTCCAGCATCTGGCAATTATAAATAGGGCTGCTATGAACATAGTAGAACATGTATCCTTATTACATGGTGGGGAGTCTTCTGGGTATATGCCCAGGAGTTGTATAGCAGGATCTTCTGGAAGTGAGGTGCCCAGTTTTCAGAGGAACCGCCAGACTGCTTTCCAGAGTGGTTGTACCAATTTGCAACCCACCAGCAGTGGAGGAGTGTTCCTCTTTCTCCACACCCTCTCCAACACCTGCTGTCTCCTGAATTTTTAATCTTAGCCATTCTGACTGGTGTAAGATGAAATCTTAGGGTTGTTTTGATTTGCATTTCCCTAATGACTAATGAAGTTGAGCATTTTTTAAGATGATTCTCCGCCATCCGAAGTTCTTCAGGTGAGAATTCTTTGTTTAACTCTGTACCCCATTTTTTAATAGGGTTGTTTGGTTTTCTGGAGTCTAACTTCTTGAGTTCTTTATATATATTGGATATTAGCCCTCTATCTGATGTAGGATTGGTGAAGATCTTTTCCCAATTTGTTGGTTGCCGATTTGTCCTCTTGATGGTGTACTTTGCCTTACAGAAACTTTGTAATTTTATGAGGTCCCATTTGTCAATTCTTGCTCTTAGATCATACGCTATTGGTGTTCTGTTCAGAAACTTTCTCCCTGTACCGATGTCCTCAAGGGTCTTCCCCAGTTTCTTTTCTATTAGCTTCAGAGTGTCTGGCTTTATGTGGAGGTCTTTGATCCATTTGGATTTGAGCTTAGTACAAGGAGACAAGGATGGATCAATTCGCATTCTTCTGCATGCTGACCTCCAGTTGAACCAGCACCATTTGTTGAAAAGACTATCTTTTTTCCATCAGATGTTTTCAGCCTCTTTGTCGAGGATCAAGTGGCCATAGGTGTGTGGGTTCATTTCCGGATCTTCAATCCTGTTCCATTGACCCTCCTGTCTGTCACTGTACCAATACCATGCAGTTTTTAACACTATTGCTCTGTAGTATTGCTTGAGGTCAGGGATACTGATTCCCCCAGATTTTCTTTTGTTGCTGAGAATAGTTTTAGCTATCCTGGGTTTTTTTTGTTCCAGATGAATTTGATAATTGCTCTTTCTAACTCTGTGAAGAATTGAGTTTGGATTTTGATGGGTATTGCATTGAATCTGTATAGTGCTTTAGGCAAAATGGCCATTTTAACTATATTGATTCTACCGATTCATGAGCATGGGAGGTTTTCCCATTTTTTGAGGTCTTCTTCCATTTCCTTCTTCAGAGTCTTGAAGTTCTTGTCATACAGATGTTTCACATGTTTAGTAAGAGTCACCCCAAGATACTTTATACTGTTTGAGGCTATTGTGAAGGGGGTCATTTCCCTAATTTCTTTCTCAGCTTGCTTTCCATTGAGTATAGGAAGGCCACTGATTTGCTTGAGTTGATTTTATAACCTGCCACTTTGCTGAAGTTGTTTATCAGCTGTAGGAGCTCTCTAGTGGAGTTCTTTGGGTCACTTAGGTAGACGATCATGTCGTCTGCAAATAATGATAGTTTGACTTCTTCCTTTCCAATTTGTATCCTTTGACCTCCTTATGTTGTCAAATTGCCCGAGCTAGTACCTCAAGTACAATATTGAAAAGATAAGGAGAAAGGGGGCAGCCTTGTCTGGTCCCTGATTTCAGTGGGATTGCTTCAAGTTTCTCTCCATTTAGTTTGATGCTGGCTACCGGTTTGCTGTATATTGCTTTTACTATGTTTAGGTATGGGCCTTGAATTCCTGTTCTCTCCAAGACTTTAAGCATGAAGGGATGCTGAATTTTGTCAAATGCTTTTTCAGCATCCAATGAAATGACCATGTGGTTTTGTTCTTTGAGTTTGTTTATGTAGTGGATTGTATTGATGGATTTCCGTACATTGAACCAACCCTGCATTCCCGGGATAAAGCCTACTTGATCATGGTGGATGATCGTTTTGATGTGTTCTTGGATTCGGTTCGCAAGAATTTTATTGAGTATTTTTGCATCGATGTTCATAAGGGAAATTGGTCTGAAGTTCTCTTTCTTTGTTGGATCTTTTTGTGGCTTTGGTATCAGCGTAATTGTGGCTTCATAGAAGGAATTGGGTAGTGTTCCTTCTGTTTCTATTTTGTGGAATAGTTTGAAGAGTATTGGGGTCTGGTAGAATTCTGCACTGAAGCCATCTGGTCCTGTGCTTTTTTTGGTTGGAAGACTTTCTATGACTCCTTCTATTTCTTTAGGCATTATGGGACTGTTTAGATGGTCTAGTTGGTCCTGATTTAATTTTGGTATTTGGTATCTGTCAAGGAAATTGTCCATTTCCTCCAGATTCTCCAGTTGTGTTGAGTACAGGCTCTTGTAGTAGGATCTGATGATTTTTTGGATTTCCTCAGTTTCCGTTGTTATATCTCCCTTTTCATTTCTAAGTTTGTTAATTTGGATACTTTCTCTGTGCCCTTTGGTCAGTCTGGCTAAGGGTTTATCTATCTTGTTGATTTTCTCAAAGAACCAGCTCCTGGTTTTGTTGATTTTTTGTATGGTTCTCTTTGTTTCTACTTGATTGATTTCGGCCCTGAGTTTGATGATTTCCTGCCTTCTACTCCTCCTGGGTGAAATAGCTTCTTTTTGTTCTAGGGCTTTCAGGTGTGTCATTAAGCTGGTAATGTATGCTCTCTCCATTTTCTTTTTAGAGGAACTCAGGGCTATGAGTTTTCCTCTTAGCACTGCTTTCATTGTGTCCCATAGATTTGGGTATGTTGTGTTTTCATTTTCATTGTGTTCTAAAAAGTCTTTAATTTCTTTCTTTATTTCTTCCTTGACCAAGGTATCATTGAGTAGAGTGTTGTTCAGTTTCCACGTGTATGTGGGTTATCTGTTGTTTCTGTTGCTATTGAAGACCACTTTTACTCCATAGTGATCAGATAGGAGGCATGGGATTAGTTCTATCTTCTTATATTTGTTGAGGTCTGTCTTGTGACCAATTATATGGTCGATTTTGGAGAAGGTACCATGAGGTGCTGAGAAAAGGTATATTCTTTTGTTTTAGGATAGAATGTTCTATATATATCTGTTAAATCTAATTGGTCCAAAGCTTCAATTAGTTTCATTGTGTCCCTATTTAGTTTCTGTTTTCCTGATCGGTCCATTGAGGAAAGTGCAGTGTTGAAGTCACCCACAATTATTGTGTTAGGTGCAATGTGTGCTTTTAGTTTTAATAAAGTTTCTTTTACGAAAGAGGGTGCCCTTGCATTTGGGGCATAGATGTTCAAGATTGACAGTTCTTCTTTTTGAATTTTTCCTTTGACCAGCAAGAAGTGTCCCTCAGGGTCTCTTTTAATGACTGGGTTGAAAGTCAATTTTATCTGATATTAAAATGGCTACTCCAGCTTGTTTCCTGAGACCATTTGCTTGTAAAATTGTCTTCCAGCCTTTTACTCTAAGGTAGTGTTTGTCTTTGACCCTGAGGTGTGTTTCCTGTAAGCAGCAAAATGTAGGGTCCTGTTTACGTATCCATTCAGTTAGTCTGTGTCTTTTTATTGGGGCATTAAGTCCATTGATGTTAAGAGATATTAAGGAATAGTGATTGTTACTTCCTATCATTTTTGACGTTATTTTTTAAATTTGAATGCTTAACTTCTTTTGGGTTTGATGAAAGGTTACTATCTTGCTTTTTCCAGGGTGAAGTTTCCCTCCTTTTATTGGTGTTGTCCTCCTATTATCCTTTTTAGGGCCGGGTTTGAGGATAGATATTGGGTAAACTTGGTTTTGTCATGAAATATCTTAGTTTCTCCATCTATGGTGATTGAGAGTTTTGCTGGATATAGTAATTTTGGTTGACATTTGTGTTCTCTTAGAGTCTGCATGAGATCTGCCCAGGACCTTCTAGCCTTCATAGTCTCAGGTGAAAAGTCTGCTGTGATTCTGATAGGTCTTCCTTTATATGTTACTTGGCCTTTTTCTCTTACTGCCTTTAGTATTCTTTTTTGTTTAGAACATTTGGTGTTTTGATTATTATGTGACGGGAAGTATTTCTGTTCTGGTCCAGTCTGTTTGGAGTTCTGTAGGCTTCTTGTATATTCATGGGCATCTCTCTCTTTAGGTTAGGGAAGATTTCTTCCATAATTTTATTGAAGATATTTGCTAGCCCTTTAAGTTGTAAATCTTCACTCTCATCTATGCCTATAATCCTTAGGTTTGGTCTTCTCATTGTGTCCTGGATTTCCTGGATATTTTGGGTTACAAGCTTTTTGCATTTTGCATTTTCTTTAACTATTGAGTCCATGGTTTCTATGGAATCTTCAGCATCTGAGATTCTTTCTTCTATCTCTTGTATTCTGTTGTTGATATTTGCATCTCTGTCCCCTGATTTCTTCCCAAGGCTTTCTATCTCCAAAGTTGTCTCCCTTTGAGTTTTCTTAGTTGTTTCTACTTCTGATTTTAGATCCTGGATGGTTTTGCTTAGCTCCTTCACTTGCATGTTTGTGTTTTCCTGTAATTCTTTAAGAGATTTTTGTGTTTCCTCTTTCATGAGCTCAGCCTGTTGTCCAAAGTTCTCCTGTATTTCTTTAAGAGATTTTTGTGTTTCCTCTTTCATGACCTCAGCCTGTTGACCAAAGTTCTCCTGTATTTCTTTAAGTGTTTTTTGCATTTCCTCCTTGTTGGCTTTTGTATTCTCCTGGATTTCTTTCAATGATTTTTGTGTTTCCCTTGCAAGGGCTTCTAACTTTTGATCCATTTTCTCCTGAATTTCTTTAAGTATGTCCTTCATATGTTCCTGTACCAGCATCATGACCAGTGATTTTAAATCCAAATCTTGTTTTACTGGTGTGATGGGGTATCCAGGACATGTTGGTAGAGGAGAATTGGGTTCAGATGTTGCCATATTGCCTTGATTTCTGTTAGTGACGTTCCTGCGTTTGCCTTTTGCCATCTAGTTCTCACTGGTTTTAGTTTTTCTTGTCAGTGCTGGACTCACCAGTGCAAGATGCCCCTTCCCAGTTGGCCTCTGGTGCACAGCTTACCTCCTGCGCTGCTTGTAGACAGGGTGCTGCTGCCCAGGCTGTTCAGATCCCAAAGCAGGCACCCGAAGGCTCCGGCTGGGGCCCGCTGGATTCACTGGAGCACACTGACTTCTCCCAGCTGGCTGCCCGGAAACCCAGCTAGCCACTTGCAGGACTTGGAGATGTGGTGCTGCTGCCCAGGCTGATCTGGGCAGCAGAACTCCCAACCGGGTTGGTGCACACAAGGCTAGCCTAGCTGCTCAGGCCCTGAGTCTAGGCAAAAGCCTGGCAGGCCAATGTCGGTGCAAAGTTCCCCTCAGCTGTGGGTGTTAATTGGGTGTGTCAGGTGGCTAGGATGTTGGCGTGCACGAGTTCCCTGAGAGTGCTGGGAGAGTCTGCTGGGCTAACAACCTCCTGGCTGGGTCAGCACACAGATGGCCCAACGAGCAGCCCAGGGCCTGGGGGCAGTCCGGGGCCTGACCGTCTGGGACCCCTGCTATGTCCGCCTCGGGCTATGCCTGTTAGCCGGTTTGGTTTTGCCTGCTAGGTCTCTCTGGCTTCCCGTAGGCAAAATGGCGGTGGTGCGCGCAGGCCCAGGCAAACAAGCTCCTGGCTGGGTCAGCACACAGATGGCCCACCGAGCAGCCCAGGACCTGGGGGCAGTCCGGGGCCTGACCGTCTGAGACCCCTGCTATGTCCGCCTCGGGCTATGCCTGTTAGCCGGTTTGGTTTTGCCTGCTAGGTCTCCCTGGCTTCCCTTAGGCAAAATGGTGGTGGTGCGCGCACCAGCCCGAGAGGAAAAAAACCTCCTGGCCAGGTTTGCACCACGGGGGAACCCCGATCAGCCCAGGGCCTAGGTGCAGGCCAACGCCCATCGGGCTTAGACCCCCGCAATGTTGGTCTCGGGTTATATTTGCGTACCTCAGTCTGATTTCTCTGGCGACCGAGAACCAATATGGAAACCCTGGTAACTGACTGGCAGGGGGCAGAGTTCTGATGTGGCTTCTGTCGCCCTTATATATCTTTCCAAACCTAGATTTCAAAGCCCCTCCCACCCTTTGGCTCCTCCAACTTGCAATATTCAAATCCATTATTCTCTCCCACCCTTTGATGCTACTCCAGGTGTAGCCTCATCTTATAGAACCCATGAATTTAAATTTTTTGGTTTGTAATCCTTTATTTCTTTACATTTTATATTTTACTTTTATTACTTCACAGTCCAGCTGTTACTTTCCTCCCAGACCTCCCTCCCACAATTTTTCATCACATTCCTCATCCCATGTCTCCAAGAGAATGCCTTCCACACCAGGCCTTTGGTCTGGTTTAAATAACTAAATGTGTGCAGCCATCTTACTTTTGTTTCTGTCTGGTTTTTAAGGTATAAATATGTTCTGCATGTCTCAGTTATATAGTTTTAACTGACATTGCATTGAATCTGTAGTTTGCTTTTGGCAAGGTGGCCATTTTTACTACATTAATTCTGCCAATCCATGATCATGAGAGAGATCTTTCCATCTTCTGAGATCTGCTTCAATTTCTTTCTTCAGAGACTTGAAATTCTTGTCATACAAATTTTTCACTTGCAAAGTTAGAGTCACACAAAGATATGTAATGTTATTTGTGACTATGGTAAAGGGTGTCATTTCCCTATTTTCTTTCTCAGCTTGTTTATCCTTTGAGTAGAAGAAGGCTACTGATTTGATTGAGTTAATTTTACATCCAGCCACATGGCAGAAATTGTTTCTCAGTTGTAGCAGTTCTCTAGTGTTGTTTTATTGGGTTGCATAAGTATACTATCATATCATCTGCAAATAGTGATGTTTTAACTACCTCCTTTCCAGTTTGTAACACTTTGACAAGTGTTACAAACTGTACCTCCTTTTGTTCTCTAAATGCTCTAGCAAGATCTTCAAGTACTATATTGAATAAATAGGGAGAGAGTGGGCAACATTTTCTGGACCATAATTTTAGTGGGATTACTTCAGATTTTCTCCATTTAGTTTGATGTTGGCTTCTGGTTTGCTGTATATTGCTTTTACTATGTTTTGGTATAGGACTTGAATTCCTGATCATTCCAAGACTTTTAACATGAAGGGATAGTAAATTTTGTCAAATGCTTTCTCACCGTCTAACTAAATGATCTTGTGGAGGTTTTTTTTTTTTTTTTCGAGTTTGTTTATGTAGTGGATTACATTGAAAGATTTCCATATATTGAACCACCCCTGCAACGCTAGGATGAAGCCTATTTGATCCAGGTGAATTACTGTTTTGATGTGTTCTTGGATTCGGTCAGCAAGAATTTTATTGAGTAGTTTTGCATCAATGATCTCAGGGGAAATTGGTCTGGAATCCTCTTTCCTTGTTTGGTCTTTGTTTGGTTTATGTATAAGCATTACTGTGGCTTCATATAATGAATTGTTAAGTATACCTCGGCTTTCTGATTTGTGGAATAGTTTGAAAAGTATCCGTAGTAGGTCTTCTTTGAAGATCTGATAGAATTCCCTACAAACACATCTGGTCCTGTGCTTTTGTTGTTGTTGTTGTTGTTTTGGTGGTGGTGGTGGTGGTGATGGTAGTGTTTTTGGAAGACTGTTAATAACTGACTCTATTTCCTCAGGTGTTATGGAACAATTTTGATGGTTTATCTGATCAGCTTTTAACATTGTCACCTGGCATGTGTCTACAAAATTGTCCATTTCGTCCAGATTTTCCAATTTTGTTGAGTATAAGCTTTTGTAGTAGGATCTGATGATATTTGGAATTTCTGCAGTTTCTGTTGTTATATCTCCCTTTTCATTAACGATTTTATTAATTTGCGTGGTTCCTCTATTCCTTCTAGTTAGTCTGCTAAGTGTTTATCTATCTTGTTGATTTTCTCAAAGAATCAGCTCCTGGTTTTGTTGATTTTTTGTATAATTCTTTTTGTTTCTACTTGGTTGATTTTGGCCTTGAATTTGTTTATTCCCTGCCGTGTACTCCTCTTGGATGTATTTGTTCATTTGGTTGTAGAGCTTTCAGATGCTCTGTCAAGCTGCTAATGTAAGCTCTCTCCATTTCCTTGTTGGAGGCACTTAATTATATGAGTATTTCTCTTAGCACATATGACGATTGACAGCTTTTCAAGATTTCTAGTTGCAACTGCTTTAAGAGGAGAACCTTCCAGAAATGTTATTGTTCATTGTTTACAGGCTTTTACTGCTAAGGGACTGCCTAAAGATGGCAAGACAGATAACGGGCCTGCATATACTGGAAACAGCTTTGAACAATTTTGCAAGGAATTGAACATAAAACTGAAATTCCTCATGATCCAATAGGACAAGGAATTGTTGAATGTATCTAAAAAATTAGCTTAAGAAAACAAAAAAGGGGGAGTTTTAACCTCCAAGGTCACCAAATGCACATCTCGCTTTTGCATTATTTGTTTTAATTTTTTGTAAACTGATGCTAAAGGTCAGTCTGCAGTAGATCACCGCTGGCAGCAAGACACTTCCAGCTAATATGCCATGGTTAAATGTTGAGATCCTTTAACTAATACTTTGGAATGGTCCCAACCCTGTTTTAATATGGGAATGAGATCCTGTTTGTGTTTTTTTCACATAAAGGAATTGGAGAGCAATGACTACTGAAAAGATTGTTTCACAAACTGGAAACAGATGCTGAGCCTTCTAATGATTGTGATACTAATGATGAAGGCATCTCAGAATCCCTATGAGCCATCTAAATTAACCTGAAGTGTAGTCTTTGCCCTTACTGGATAGCAGGTGTTTTCTATCAATTCTCAAAGCCACCCTCCTTACACCAGGAGGCTTCATCTTGTTTGCATCTTTGTCAGCTCCCAGTTTAGGCACTTAACTAAGCAATTACCCCTTGGAGGTTCACTTGAGTATGATGGAAAAGAGTCCTGCTCCCCAAATCCTTGGTCATGTGAAGGTTTTATCTAAAAGGTGGGATGTAGACATCCAGTGCTTAGAGACCATTTAAGCATTTGTTCTTTTCACATGTGTCCTTGAGATGGCAGGACTAGATCCCAGGGTCATAGTTGGGGAGGTGCAGAAGATTATTTTCTGTGCTTTTTGGAAATGTGAGACCACAAGGAATGTTTACTGGAAGCCCCAAAGAGATTTAATTACAGTGGCTAGGATTTCAACAGGTTCTGGCCTATCTAGTTCTAGTTATAACGGCAATGGACATTGTTTCTTCAGGGTTTTAGTTGTGCCAAAGCTGCGCTGTCTGGAACCTGGAAAGGAGTAGCATCCTTGGTTAGTTTTCTCTGTAACCCAATTCCAGTGTCTGGAAAAAATGTTAGAGAAGGCTGGATTAAGGGAAGGACTTGGACACTTTGGCTTTATAAGGAAGATTATGATTATGGACTACTTGTTTCTTTGTTTGTTTGTTTGTTTGTTTGTTTGTTTGTGACAGGGTTTCTCTGTGTAGCCCTGGCAGTCCTGGAACCTACCCTGCACACCTGGGTGGCCTCAGAAAACTCAGCAATCTGCCTGCCTCTGCCTCCCAATGACAGGGATTAAATGAGTGTACCACCCAGGAGGGGCCCTCTCCCCTTGATCACTAATTGAGAAAATACCCCACAGCTGAATCTCATGGAGGCATTTCCCCAACTGAAGCTCCTTTCTCTGTGAAAGAATGTGTCAAGTTCACACACTAACCCATCCAGTACAACATGTAAAAATGAAGTAAGGCTGGGCATCATAACAGAGCCTTTCAATCCCATTACCTGCAAAGCAAATGGATGAGGATCTCCATTTGTGGAAGGCAGTCTTGTTTACATAAGCACTTCCAGGAGAGTTAGAACTACGTACAAAGGCCCTATGTTAAGAAATCAAAAATAATGGCAGGAGGTGGTAGCACATGCCTTCAATCCCAGCACTTGAAAGCCAGAGGCAGAGAGATTTCTTAATTCAAGGCCAGCCTGGTCTACAGATTGATTGCCAGGACAGCCAGTGTTACATAGAGAAACCCTGTCTCCAAAAACAAAACAAAAAAATCCAAAATAAAATAAGATGAATAAATCTTTGTAATGGAAAAACAAAACAACTGTCATTGTACTAGCTGTTCTGCCAAGAGTAATTATAAAAATTCCTTTCAGAAAATAATTGACACTATTTTACCTACAATCTGATTTAATACTACCTAATGAATATTTACTTTGGGTGACATCATCACTCTTTATATCACTGGATATTCTGGAATAGTCTCAAACTCACTCAGAGTTTGACTCTGCCTCCAAATACTGACCATAAAGGCATGTAACACCACTCCTGGATTAATTTTTCTAAACAGGCTTTGGGAACCAAGAACAGGATGCCCTGGAGAATAGAATCCTTCCATCACAATTCATGGCGTTAAAAGTGAGCCCTTCCAGCCTGACGGGGGTGGTGCACTCCTTTATTCCCAAAACTTGGAAGGCAGAGGCAGGCAGATTTCTCAGTTCCAGGCCAGTCTGGTCTAAAGACTGAGTTCCAGGGCAGCCAGAGCTACACAGAGAAAAACTGTCTCAAAAAACAACAACAACAAAAGTGAGCCCTACCACACCCAACTTAATTCATTTTCTACAAGTTCATTTGCATTTTGTTCAGTTTTCTGTGAGTGTTCATGTCTCATGTGTGCGGTCCCTGTGCCTCAAAAAGGGATTCAGAGCCCCTGCGTGTGGAGTTATAGCATATATGGGATTCCAGGCCAATTAGGAACCAAATTTCAAGAATCAAGATCAACAAGCAATCTTTTCTTTTGTTGTAAATGTAGGTGTATACATGAACACGTGTCAGTAATGTGCAAGCATGCCTGGAACCCTACAGACAGAAGGAGGGCTAAGACTCCAAAGGAATACAATTCCCAATGGATGGTTCTGAGCCACATAGTGGAGGTTGGGAACTAAACCAGGCTTTCCTGATGAAGCAACTATTGCTCTGACTCACTGAGCCATCACTCCATCTCCACAATAAGTAACCCTCAGTTAAATCCAGCTCTAGTTCCATAATGCTAAGAGTTTTGATATTTTGCAATGGTATGTAGTAGAAGAGATCACATTCAATTAAATTCAAGTTAGATATGGTGGTGCACTCCTTAAGCCCAACACTTGGAACACCAAAGCAGGTAGATCTCTGTGAGTTCCAGACCAGCCTTGACTACAGAGTAAGTCACAGGACTACCATGGCTGTTACAGAATAAAAAAACTGTCTCAAATAAAAGAGACAGATCAAACTGTACTCAAGAAAGCACTTTTATAAATGCAAATCAAAACAACCCATAGATTTCACCTTACACCAGTAAGAATGTCTAAGATTAAAAATTCAGGAGAAGCAGATGTAGGCGAGGATGTGGAGAAAGAGGAACACTCCTCCACTGCTTGTGGGGTTGCAAATTGGTACAACCACTCTAGA
Source organism: Apodemus sylvaticus (assembly GCF_947179515.1). Lineage (NCBI taxonomy): Eukaryota > Metazoa > Chordata > Mammalia > Rodentia > Muridae > Apodemus > Apodemus sylvaticus. Next base: position 196,117,230 of record NC_067472.1, on the reverse strand, counting down.
AATCAGTCTGGCAGTTCCTCAGAAAACTGGGCACCTCACTTCCAGAAGATCCTGCTATACCACTCCTGGGCATATACCCAGAAGATTTCCCCAGCAAGTAATAAGGATACATGTTCCACTATGTTCATAGCAGCCCTATTTATAATTGCCAGAAGCTGGAAAGAACCCAGGTATCCCTCAACAGAAGAGTGGATGCAAAAAAATGTGGTATATATACACAGTGGAGTACTATTCAGCCATTAGAAACAATGAATTCATGAAATTCTTAGGCAAATGGATGGAGCTGGAGAACATCATACTAAGTGAGGTAACCCAGACTCAAAAAATGAATCATGGTATGCACTCACTAATAAGTGGATATTAACCTAGAAAACTGGAATACCAAAAACATAATCCACACATCAAATGAGTTACAAGAAGAACAGAGGAGTGGCCCCCAGTTCTGGAAAGACTCAGTCAAGCATTATAGCACAAAACCAGAACAGGGAATTGGGAAGGGGTGGGGGGGGACAACAGGGGGAGGGAAGAGGGCTGATGGACTTTCGGGGTTTGGGGGTCTAGAAAAGGGGAAATCATGTGAAATGTAAATGAAAATATATCGAATAAAGAAAAGAAAGTACTTTTATTTAAAGAAAAATTAACTGCACATTAGTTAGGAAAAGAAACTGAGAGTAACAGACTCATTTGGCACACATCTATAAAATCAGCAGAGTGGATGTTGGAGAAGAATGGCAAAACCTGGGGACCAGCCCTCTTGGGAGCTCTCACAGACTCAGTAGCCAACAAAAGTCCACACACACACACACACACACACACATGGGTTGAACTTAGGCCCCCATAATATATTTAGCAGATGTGCACCTCAGTCTTAATGTGGGTCCCCCAATAACTAGATTGGAAGCTATTGGCTGTCTCTGGAGCCATTCTTCTACCTAGGCTGCCTTGAGTGGCCTCAAAAGGAGAGGATGCACCTGATCCTGCAGAGACTTGATGCATTAGGTTCAAGGTAGACCCATGGGGAAACCCTATGAGAGAAAGGGAATAGAGTAGTGACTGTCAGGTAATGTTGAGAGGTAGGTAGTGTTGAGAACATAAAATGGATATATTTATTAATGGGACACACTGCCTAGACAAAGATGAAGGAGAAACTGAGACAATTTCCAATTAATTGCCAGCACAAATTGTAAACCATCCTATGGGCAAGAACCAACCCCTGACACTATCAATGATACTCTGTTATGTTTGTCAATGGGAACCTTGCATAACTATGCTATGCTCATTGTTATACTCCTGGAGAACTGGCTAGCCCAATTTTAATCTGATGCCTGCCATTCAGCAACCAATGAGACCTAAAGCAGAGGCACATAGGCAGAAATATAGGCAGAGCCACGGAAGCGCCACAGAACGGGTAAAAGACTGCAGTAGTTAGAGCAGTTGAAATTACCAAGAAAACACAGCCCACCGGATCAAATAAGCTAGGCTTACAGAGATTTACAGAGATGGAAGCAACAATCAGGCAGTTTGTATAGGTCTGACCAAGGTCCCTACATATGTGGTCCTGTAGCTTGGAGTGCCTGTCTTTGTCACTGAGGTAGATTTCTATGTAGCAAAATGCTGGATCCTGTTTACATATCCAGTCTGTTAGTCTATGTTTTTATTGGTAAATTATGTTCATTGAGATTAAGAGATATAAAGGAAAAGTGATTGTTGCTCCCGGTTATTTTTGATGTAATTTTTATGTTTGAGTGCTTCTCCTATTTTGGATGTGTTGAAAGATTATTACTTCCTTTTTCTAAGGTGTAGTTTCCCTCCTTGTGCTGGCATTTTATATTATCCTTTGTAGGGCTGGATTTGTGGAAAGATATTGGGCAAATTTTGTTTTATCATGGAATATCTTAGTTTTTCCATATATGGTGATAAGAGTTTTGGTGGGTATAGTAGTCTGGGCTAGCATTTGTTTTCTCTTATGATCTGTATGAGATCTGCACAAGATCTCCTTGTTTTCATGGTCTCTGGTGAGAAGTCTGTTGTAATTCTGATAAGTTTTCCTTTCCATTACAGGTTTGAATGGTCTTTCTTTGTCAAGTGCATATCTGTTCTTGTCCAGTCTGTTTGGATTTCTGTAGGCTTCTTGAATGGTCACAGGCATCTCTCTCTTTACGTCAGGGAAGTTTTCTTCTACAATTTTGATGAAGTTATTTACTGGTCAATTAAGTTGTAAATCTTTATGCTCCTCTATACCTGTAGTCCTTAGGTTTGCTCTTCTCATTGTGGTCTGGATTTCCTGAATGTTTTGGGTTACACGGTTTCTGCATTTTGCATTTTCCTTGATGGTTGAGTCAATGCTTTCTATGGTATCTTCAGCATCTGAGATTCCTTCATCTAACTCTTCTATTCTGTTGCTGATGCTTGTATCTATGACTCTTGAATTCTTACCAAGGTTTTCTATCTCCAGAGTTGTATCCCTTTGTGATTTCTTTGTTGTTTCTAGTTCCCATATTAGATCCTGTATGGTTTTGTTCAATTCCTTCACCTGTTTTATTTTGTTTCTTTGGTTTGTGTGTGTGTGTGTGTGTGTGTGTGTGTGTGTGTGTGTGTGTTTTCCTGTAATTCCTTAAGAAAGTTTTGTGTTTTCTCTTTAAGGGCTTCTACCTGTTGACAAATGTTCTCCTGTTTGTATTTAAGGGAACTATTTATGTCCTCTCTGAGGTCCTATATCAGCATCATGAGATGTAATTTTAAATCCAGATCTTGTTTTTCTGGTGTGTTGGGGTATCCAGGACTTGCTGTTGTGGGAGAACTGGGTTCGCATGGTTCCATGTTGACTTGGTTTGTTGCCAGTGTTCTTGCATTTGATTTTTGCCATCTGGTTATCTCTGGTGCTAGCTGGTCTTGATGTCTCTGACTGTGGTTTAACTGTCCTGCTAGCCTATGTATCTGAACTCCAGGGAGACCCATTCTCTCTAGGAGGAGTTTATGTATGCAGAGCTGGGATAATGTGTGAGCTCAGGTGTACATAAAGAAATCAAAAGTATCCTGTCACCAGCTAATTCTTGATTCCTGTGTCCTGATGGTTCTTAGCAGGTCCCACTTTGTCCAGAAATTTGAGAATGGTGGTGGCCTCACCTTTAGACACAGATTGGTAGGCACTCCTGAAAGACTAGCTTTCTTGTGGTGGTATTTCTATATGTAATTCTGTGGCCCAGCATCTTATCTGGATGCAGACAAAAATCAGAAGTCTTCTGTCCCAGGCTGATCCTGGGTACCTGTGTTCTCAGGATTTTGGGCTGGTTCCTCTGAGCAGCAGGGGTGGTCCTCCCTGTGCTCTCAAACCTCTCTGCACTCCTGTGTGGTTAGCTATCTCCCTGATTAACCAGGATATGGCACTCTGTGGGAGAGGATCGTCCCCAGCTGGAGATAGAAACCAAACGCTTCCTGCCTGGGAGTACTTGACATGATCCTCTGAGCAACAGGGATTCTCCTAGCTGTGCTCTCTGGCTTCTCCACACTTCTGTGTGTCTGCTATCTCTGTGCATCACCTGGATATTTGCTTTATCGTTAGAAGTGTTAAAATCTCATCCATAGTGAAGGATAATTCTGCTACCAGTAATAGCCTTCTAACTGACAACCACATCTGTGAGATCAAGGGACAGAATGTCAGTGGCTTGAAGGATGCTCAGACTGCAGATAGACTGTCAAAAGCTGGGACTGTGGTTACCCTCACGATCATGCCTGCTTTTATCTGGGATCATTATTAAACGGATAGCTCCCAGCATTATGAAAAGCCTGATGGTTCACTCCAGTCCTGAACTTTAAATGCCTTGTACAGTGAATCACATCACAGCTGAATGTTTCCAGCTTTCCTCTTTGCCTACTTCTCTATTTCTCACATGATGCTTTCCTGGAACCTGAGGGAATATGGCGCTTGGAAGCCTTTCTATTTTCTATCATAGCTGGGAACCTCACTCTATTTCATATCAGCTTCTGATTTGAAGATAGATGTGTAGCCTTAGCCAGGTTCTAGAGATGTAAAACACTCAAAGTTTTACTTACATTCCTAGATTTGGTTCTTTACTGGGAACCTGATGTGTTTATATAAGCCATGGTTATTAGGATAAATGGTGTAGGCTTAGCTTTCCCTGAGAACTGGTCAGCTTTCTCCTAGAACAAAGCACGGTGTTAGTCATGTGTTTCAGTTCTGTGGCATACTTTGAATTTAGTACATCAGCATAGTACATTGCCTCTGATAGTTATTTTTTAAGTTTTCTCTGTGTGGGTATGTAAAATCCAATTAATCAACACTGTTTTCATTCCAGAGAAGCATTATACAGTTGTGTGTACATTTCAAGACACTGTAATGATTGTCATTAAATCTTAATGACCTTCACATCATATGCTTCAATTGTCACCTTAAATATAATAAGCATTTAGTATAAAAGCCAAAATAGAATTATTGCTGCCTTCTGAAACCTGAAGTGTTACCTCTCTATTAAACTGCTATATGCTATATCTGATCAGCTTACTGGTAAAGCTGAGGTGCCTAGTCATATCAAGATTTTCTAGTCACTGTACAAAGAAAATGCCTAAGAGCTGCCCTATTGCTTTCTGAGAAAACAAAGTGCTGTATATTTCATGTGTAAGTTGTTATACTCAATAACGTTTTGGGTCTCTTATTTACTTAGAGAATAATTTGGTAATATCTAAATTAGGGTTTGAATCCTAATATTATGTAACTTTAGCTAAGTTGGCATGGTTTTAGGTGTTTACCTAGTCGTCTTAATTTGTTCCACTTTCTGAATCCTTAATGTAAACAAAAATGGCAAGGACACTTTATCCTGATTTATTTCTTTCTGAATTAGTTAATCTCCTATTCTATTATAGCATGTGATACTATCATAATAAAGGTAAAAAACGTTAAAAAATATTAGGGGAAAACTTTACCTAATGTGTTGGGTGAAGAACTATAGGTCAGTGGGACATATGCAGTAGTGACTGGAATGTAAATGGATAATATATGTAATAAAATAATTTTCAGGAATTATTTCTCCTTTTATTTCATGAGAACATAATGTAACAATGAAGAATGAATATTTACAGTTCCTTTGAAACATCCCCTCTATATAAACCACAGTGGTACACAACTTCTACAGAAAGGCCTGGTTAATTCCCACAAATACTGAGATGAAGGGTGTACATAACACACTTCTTCATGACTATAAATTTCTGGAATGGTCAAGGAGCTGAGAGAAGTAAGTTGGATTTGGGGTGTAATCCAGAGTAAGCCAGTCCTCGGATTTGTCAAAGTCGTCAAGGATTCTTTGCCAGAGTTCCTCTGCAGATGGACCTGAACCTCGAGCCTTTTCTGGGCAATGGGTGGCAGCTTCTAGGACATCTGTAGATTCAGTCACTGGAGTAAGCCAGTCCTCGGGTATGTCAAAGTCGTCAATGATTCTTTGCCAGAGTTCCTCTGCAGATGGACCTGAACCTTGAGCCTCCTCTGGGCAATGGGTGGCAGCTTCTAGGACATCTGTAGATTCAGTCACTGGAGTAAGCCAGTCCTCGGGTTTCTCCAAGTCGTCAAGGATTCTTTGCCAGAGTTCCTCTGCAGATGGACCTGAACCTTGAGCCTCCTCTGGGCAATGGGAGGCAGCTTCTAGGACATCTGTAGATTCAGAAACTGCTAGTTCAGTCTGGGCTTCAACTGCTGCTGATTGACCAGAATACCAATCTATAATGGGAGCATGGCCAACAAGCAGATCTTCCTGCTGACTACACCTGTCTGCATCACTGGCCTGATAATGATGCAGAGAAGATTCCTGGATGCAGTTGAGTTTGGGAATGAAACCTCACTAAATGTGCCTGAACACATGGGCTCTCCATTCTCAGCAGCAACAAGAGGTATGGAACCAGGAAAGTGGGTTGATTCAAAAACAGGTTTTGAACTTCCATTGGTCTCTGGCAAAGCTTCTGTAATATTCTGGAGAGCCATCCGCTTGTACTTAGCTCGGCTGTTCTTAAACCAGATCTGGAAAAGAAAGAAGATATCAGAAGAATGCCTGTTGTCCCCTAACAGGACCACAAAGTGAAGATTTTGGATAAAAGGTGTTTGTATAGCAATGATTCACATGTCAGAAACAAAGAAGCAGGAAACTCAAGATGGCTAAGATATTATAATAAAGTAGATTGTGTATGACCAGACAACATAAGACTGGGGAGATTGAGCCAGTTTGTCCTGTATTTTAGCAGGAGCTCTGATGATTAGGTTTCTGAGACCCTGCATGGAAACAATGCTATTCAATATTGCTACCAGGTTGATAAAAATTTGAGTCCCAGCATTTGATTCATAAATATCCACCACCTAAAACTGTCATCACTGCCCTAAGCATTTAAGAACAAAATTAAAGTTTCTGATGGGAAAGTGTAGATTTTTGCTGTTGGATTGAGGGAAAAGAGAGGGGCAGACCTTGATGTCCCTCGCTGTCACACCAACTAACTCTGCCAGCTTCACACATTGATCCTGGTTTGGGTACTGACACTTATCAAAATGTTCTTGCAGCAGGTGCTTTTGTTTTTCAGAGTACACAATGCGTTCCTTCCGCCCCTTTCTTGAAGTCACAGGGCCAGATTGATGGTCACCATATTTCTCTGACAGTACCACAGATCCTATGAGAACATGGAAACAAGATTTCAATTATGTATTTGATAACTTAGACGCCCTGAGGGTTTTTTCAAAGTAGGTAAACCTGGGCCCAGTACAGGATCTAGTTGCATTTGGATACCTTATTTTCTTGATGGTCCTTGGAACTCTTGCTGTTGTAGGTCCCTTTCAGGGACTGAAAGACTTGATTGCATTGGATTTGTTGGGGTCAATATGGGATTGTAATAAACTTGAAAGGGTAAGTTCCTTGCAGTCTCTTGAAGCCTTTGGGGTCTAGTTTCTATGGGTGCACTTGAAGGCATTTGGAATTTTGGATACAAGGAGGGACCTTCAGCCCTATGTGTGTTCCGAACCTATTGGAATATGTTCTGGAGAATCTAGTAAAAGAAAACACGTCAAAAAACGTACAGAGAGCACTGATTTACCCATCCTGCCTACCCAGCATTTGGTTTGGACTGTTACCGAGCAGGAATCAGACAGGAGCTTCATTCTTTCTGAACAACTGCCTCTGTTTCTAAATCTTACAAGTATTCTCAGTATTGAAATAAATATGTACTTGGCTCCAGTATTAACAAGAGGTTGCCAGTCCAGGTAAGCTGGCAATTGAATGTTCATTTCCAATGTTTAAATTTTCCATATCCTACACTTCTGGCTGTGAAATTTTGTTGGGACAGACTACTAGCTAGTCTGCCTCTGCCCATGAAAATAAAAGCCTGAAGGCTTCACAGGATTTCTGTGGCATGCAGGGCAACTGACACAAAAGTCAAATCACAAACCCAGGAATTCTGCAAACAGAGTAAATGGACAACTGACACCAAAGTCTGAAGACCTCCCAGGGGCACTGCAGCATGCAGAGAAACTGAATCGACAGTCTGAAAGCCTCTCTGGAATTCTTTTGCATGCAGGGAAACAAAACCTACAGTACTTATGTTTCCCTGGTTAACAGCTAAACATAGGGCAACAGCTTGACAAATTCTCTCAAGAGTAAACAGTAAGAAGGCATCCCAGTAGATGTGTCACAGCCAGGGCAACATATCTCCAGCTTCTCTGCCCCTCTAAAGAACCCACAATTCAACGGTCTTCAAGAAGGCCTCCCTGAAGACACACTGCCACCAGGGCAAGAAGTCACCAGTGTACATGCCCCTCTGAAGGTTCCACAGTCAGAAGATTCCACAGGAGGTTTGCCACATCCAAGGCAACTGGCCTACCATGAGACTTGAGGGACAAAAAAGACAACTCCCAATCAGAAACACCCCAACCAGAAAAAAACTCCCTATAACCATATGACAAGAGGCAAGAGCAAGACCATGAGAAACAGAAGCCAGTAAACTTTGGCATTATAAGAAACTACTTCTCCCACCACAGCAAGCCCTAGATAGACAAATGCACTTGAAAGTCAGGAAGATGACCTAAAATCTTATCTCATTAAGATAATAGAATCCTTTTAAAGAGATATAAATAACTCACATAAAGAAATATAAGAAAACGCAAGTGGACAGGTAGAAGCACTTAAAGAGGAAACACATAAATCCCATAAGCAATACAGGAAGATACAATCAAAAAAGTGAAAGTTTTTATTAATGCAGTCCAAGACCTAGAATTGGAAGTAGATATAACAAAGACAAATATCGGCAACCCTGGAAATTGAAAACCAAGGAATGAGATCTGGGATAATTAATCATTACCAGGAGAATACAAGAGATAGAAGAAAGAAAGCAGCAGTCTCAACTAACCTGGACCCCCCAAGATCTCTCAGAAACTAGGCAACCACCAATTAAGCGTACACCAGCTGATATGAGGCCCCCAACACATGCTCAGCAGAAAACTGTGGGACTGTACTCCCTCAGAAAAGATGTACCTAACCCTAAAAAGACTGGAGGCCCGAAGTGGGCAGGGAGTTCTTATAGGTAGGGGGTGGGGTGAAGACATTCTCCCTGAGAAGGAAACTAGACTTACAGGATGTGGAACTTACCGTGGGAAGACCAGAAGGGGGATAAAATCTGGATTGTAAAAAAGATTAAATATTTTTTAAACAAAGGAATATTATCATAATTGGAAAAACATGATCCCAGTTTCTCCTCCTTGCAGTATGACACCCTGTGACAAAATAAAGAATCAAGGGCAATGGAACATGTGCCATTTCCATGGACCCTTTCCACTCCCGTATTCTAAACAAGAGCATTGATGATCTAATTACTCTGGATGTCAGAAGGCACGTACACCTAAGCCAGATCCCCTGATATTGAAGTTCTATACCAAGGACTAAGCCTTAATTGAATCTCCCTATCAAGAACCCACCCACAGGCTCCTCCTTTCATCCTCTAGAATCCAGCAGCTATACACACCCTGTTGTAACATCCATTCTGTAGCCACAACTTAATATCTAACGGAAATATGACCAGATCACAGACTTTTTTTGTACTCTTTTCTTTTGTGTCTGAGTTTCGCTAAATGAACTATGCTGTATGTGAGTCAAACAGAACACAAGGCTGAAACAGAATTCATAAGGATCAGCCAAACTATTACTTCCCAAGCAGGGCTAAGACTAACGGTGTGTAACAAAGAACTGAGCCATCCTGTAGGATTTCCTCCTAATATGGGCTCCATCGAGAAAATAAATATTTTCCTTACTCTCTAGGAGCAATCTCAAAAAATGCGTCTCTTCTCATCCTGCTGCCAAGAGGACATGCACGTTTCCGGCCACCACTAACACCTATTTATTTCTCCAAACTTTCTCTTCTGAGATTGAGGCAGGTTCCATGTGCATGCCCCTGACTTCCTGATTCACACTATACATGCAAGCCAGGGCTCACAATTACAAAAACCCACTTGCCATTAGTTTCCGAGTCCTGGGATTAAAGGTGTGGTCCATGCATCCAAAATGGTTACAGATTTTAGATGAAGGAGGGCCTGCTCAGCCAAACACCATCCAAGATGTCACACTTTTGAGTCAGAATTCCACTACTATGCCTTATCTAGGCAATCTGGAGCCTCAATTGGTCCCAAGGTCACTTGAGATCCCATTGTCAGTTCTTTCCTTTGTCCTATAGACAGGCCTCACTATCTATTGATCCAGGCTTTCTGAACAGCCCAGGATTCAATCTTGTGCTTAGAATGAAGAATAGAGCCCCTTGAGGTCTCTTGAAAGACCTCATCCATAGAGTGCCCCGATCAGGGCAAATCACTGCTCTGCACTGTTCACATTTATGGGATAGACTTGAAACATCTACTAAATTTAAATAAAATCTTCTGCATGTATACAGGGCATATTTTATACTTCACCAATCAAACACCCATACAGGCTAAAAAAATCACCAAAATCCTCCTCCACTGTCTCCCAAATTTTCCCCAACTTGATATCCCCTTTACATAGCAACCTTAGACATTTCATGCAACTCACCAATTCACCAGGAATGAAAAGGGTTCCTGTAACCTGCTCAGTCCTCTGTCTTTGAATTCTCCTTAGAAGACCTGCCCTTATATATCTCTCCTAACCTGGAATTCAAAGCCCCTCCCACCCTTTGGCTCCTCCTACTTGCAATATTCAAATCCATTATTCTCTCCCACCCTTTGATGCTACTCCAGGTGTAGCCTCATTTTATAGAACTCATGAATTTAAATTTTTTGGTTTGTAATCCTTTATTTCTTTACATTTTATATTTTACTGTTATTACTTCCCAGTTCAGCTGTTACTTTCCTCCCAGACCTCCCTCCCACAATTTTTCATCACATTCCTAATCCCATGTCTCCAAGAGAATGCCTTCCACACCAGACCTTTGATCTGGTTTAAATAATTTAATGTGTGTAGCCATCTTACTTTTGTTTCTGTCTGGTTTTTAAGGTCTAAATATGTTCTGCATGTCTTGGTTATATAGTTTTGACTGGGAGTGCATTGAATCTGTAGTTTGCTTTTGGCAAGGTGGCCATTTTTACTACCTTAATTCTGCCAATCCATGATCATGAAAGAGATCTTTCCATATTCTGAGATTTGCTTTGATTTCTTTCTTCAGAGACTTGAAATTCTTGTCATACAAATTTTTCACTTGCATACTTAGAGTGACACCAAGATATGTAATGTTATTTGTGACTATGGTAAAGGGTGTCATTACCCTATTTTCTTTCTCAGCTTATTTATCCTTTGAGTAGAGGAAGGCTACTGATTTGATTGAGTTAATTTTACATCCAGCCACATGGCAGAATTTGTTTCTCAGTTGTAGGAGTTCTCTAGTGTTGTTTTATTGGGTTGCATAAGTATACTATCATATCATCTGCAAATAGTGATGTTTTGACTACCTCCTTTCCAGTTTGTAACATTTTGACAAGTGTTACAAACTGTACCTCCTTTTGTTCTCTAAATGCTCTAGATAGATCTTCAAGTACTATATTGAATAAATAGGGAAAGAGTGGGCAACATTTTCTGGACCATAATTTTAGTAGGATTACTTCAAATTTCCTCTATTTAGTTTGATGTTGGCTTCTGGTTTGCTGTATATTGCTTTTACTATGTTTTGGTATAGGCCTTGAATTCCTGATCATTCCAAGACTTTTAACATGAAGGGATAGTGAATTTTGTCAAATGGTTTCTCAGCATCTAACTAAATGATCTTGTGGGGTATTTTTTTTTCGAGTTTCTTTATGTAGTGGATTACATTGAAAGATTTCTATATATTGAACCACACTTGCATTGCTGGGATGAAGCCTATTTGATCCTGGTGAATTACTGTTTTGATGTGTTCTTGGATTCGGTCAGCGAGAATTTTATTGAGTAGTTTTGGATCACTGTTCTCAAGGGAAATTGGTCTGGAATTCTCTTTCCTTGTTTAATCTTTGTTTGGTTTATGTATAAGCAATACTGTGGCTTCATATAATGAATTGTGAAGGATACCTCGGGTTTCTGATTTGTGGAATAGTTTGAAAAGTATCCGTAGTAGGTCTTCTTTGAAGAACTGATAGAATTCCCAACAAACACATCTGGTCCTGTGTTTTTGTTGTTGTTGTTGTTGTTGTTGTTGTTGTTGTTGTTTTTGGTGGTGGTGGTGGTGGTGGTGGTTGTGGTTGTGGTGGTGATGGTGGTGTTTTGGGAAGACTGTTAATAACTGAATCTATTTCCTCACGTGTTATGGGACTATTTTGATGGTTTATCTGATCAGGTTTTAACATTGGCAGCTGGCATGTGTCTACAAAACTGTCCATTTCATCCAGATTTCCCAATTTTGTTGAGTATAAGCTTTTGTAGTAGGATCTGATGATATTTGGAATTTCTGCAGTTTCTGTTGTTATATCTCCCTTTTCATTCCAATTTTATTAATTTGCGTGTTTCCTCTATTCCTTCTTGTTAGTCTGCTAAGTGTTTATCTATCTTGTTGATTTTCTCAAAGAACCAACTCTTGGTTTTGTTGATTCTTTGTATAATTCTTTTTGTTTCTACTTTGTTGATTTTGGCCTTGAATTTGTTTATTCCCTGCCATGTATTCCTCTTGGATGTATTTGTTTCATTTGGTTGTAGAGCTTTCAGATGTTCTGTCAAGCTGCTAATGTAAGCTCTCTCCATTTCCTTGTTGGAGGCACTTAACTATATGAGTATTTCTCTTAGCACATATGACTATTGACAGCTTTTCAGGATTTCTAGTTGCAACTGCTTTAAGAGGAGAACCTTCTAGAAAGGTTATTGTTCATTGTTTACAGATTTTTACTGCTAAGGGACTGCCTAAAGTTGGCAAGACAGATAATGGGCCTGCATACACTGGAAACAGCTTTGAACAATTTTGCAAGGAATTTGGAATTGAACATAAAACTGAAATTCCTCATGATCCAATTGGACAAGGAATCGTTGAATGTATCAGAAAAATTAGCTTTAGAAAACGAAAAAGGGTGAGATTTATCTTCCAAGGTCACCAAAAAACACATCTCGCTTTTGCATTATTTGTTTTAATTTTTTGGAAACTGATGCTAAAGGTCAGTCTGCAGTAGATCATCGCTGGCATCCAGACACTTCCAGCTCATATGCCATGGTTAAATGTTGAGATCCTTTAACTAATACTTTGGAATGGCCCCAACCCTGTTTTAATACGGGAATGAGATCCTGTTTGTGTTTTTTCACATAAAGGAATTGGAGATCAATGACTACTGAAAAGATTGTTTCGCCAAGTGGACACAGATCCTGAGCCTTCTAATGATTATGATACTAATGATGAAGGCATCTCAGGATGCCTATGAGCCATCTAAATTAACCTGAAGTGTAGTCTTTGCCCTTACTGGATAGCAAGTGTTTTCTATCAATTCTCAAAGCCACCCTCCTTACACCAGGAGGCTTGATCTTGTTTGGATCTTTGTCAGCTCCCAGTTTAGGCACTTAACTAAGCAATTACCCCTTGGAGGTTCACTTGAGTATGATGGAAAATAGTCCTGCTCCACAAATCCTTGGTCATGTGAAGGTTTTATCTGAAAGGTGGGATGTAGACATCCAGTGCTTAGAGACCATTTAAGCATTTGTTCTTTTCACATGTGTCCTTTAGATGGCAGGACTAGATCCCATGGTCATAGTTGGGTGGTGCAGAAGATTATTTTCTGTGCTGTTTGGAAATGTGAGACCACAAGGAATGTTTACTGGAAGCCCCAAAGAGATTTAATTACAGTTGCTAGGATTTCAACAGGTTCTGGCCTAGCTAGTTCTAGTTATAACGGCAATGGACATTGTTTCTTCAGGGTTTTAGTTGTGCCAAAGCTGCGCTGTCTGGAACCTGGAAAGGAGTAGCATCCTTGGTTAGTTTTCTCTGTAACCCAATTCCAGTGTCTGGAAAAAATGTTAGAGAAGGCTGGATTAAGGGAAGGACTTGGACACTTTGGCTTTATTAGGAAGATTATGATTATGGACTACTTGTTTCTTTGTTTGTTTGTTTGTTTGTTTGTTTGTTTGTTTGTGACAGGGTTTCTCTGTGTAGCCCTGGCAGTCCTGGAACCTACCCTGCACACCTGGGTGGCCTCAGAAAACTCAGCAATCTGCCTGCCTCTGCCTCCCAATGACAGGGATTAAATGAGTGTACCACCCAGGAGGGGCCCTCTCCCCTTGATCACTAATTGAGAAAATACCCCACAGCTGAATCTCATGGAGGCATTTCCCCAACTGAAGCTCCTTTCTCTGTGAAAGAATGTGTCAAGTTCACACACTAACCCATCCAGTACAACATGTAAAAATGAAGTAAGGCTGGGCATCATAACAGAGCCTTTCAATCCCATTACCTGCAAAGCAAATGGATGAGGATCTCCATTTGCAGAAGGCAGTCTTGTTTACATAAGCACTTCCAGAAGAGTTAGAACTACGTACAAAGGCCCTATGTTAAGAAATCAGAAATAATGCCAGGAGGTGGTGGCACATGCCTTCAATCCCAGCACTTGGGAGCCAGAGGCAGAGAGATTTCTTGGGAGCCAGAGGCAGAGAGGCAGCCTGGTCTACAGATTGATTGCCAGGACAGCCAGTGTTACACAGAGAAACCCTGTCTCCAAAAACAAAACAAAAAAATCCAAAATAAAATAAGATGAATAAATCTTTGTAATGGAAAAACAAAACAACCGTCATTGTACTAGCTGTTCTGCCAAGAGTAATTATAAAAATTCCTTTCAGAAAATAATTAACACTATTTTACCTACAATCTGATTTAATACTACCTAATGAATATTTACTTCAGGTGACATCATCACTCTTCATATCACTGGATATTCTGGAATAGTCTCAAACTCACTCAGAGTTTGACTCTGCCTCCAAATACTGACCATAAAGGCATGTAACACCACTCCTGGATTAATTTTTCTAAACAGGCTTTGGGAACAAAGAACAGGATGCCCTGGAGAATAGAATCCTTCCATCACAATTCATGGCATTAAAAGTGAGCCCTTCCAGCCTGACGGGGGTGGTGCACTCCTTTATTCCCAAAACTTGGAAGGCAGAGGCAGGCAGATTTCTCAGTTCCAGGCCAGTCTGGTCTAAAGACTGAGTTCCAGGGCAGCCAGAGCTACACAGAGAAAAACTGTCTCAAAAAACAACAACAACAAAAGTGAGCCCTACCACACCCAACTTAATTCATTTTCTACAAGTTCATTTGCATTTTGTTCAGTTTTCTGTGAGTGTTCATGTCTCATGTGTGCGGTCCCTGTGCCTCAAAAAGGGATTCAGAGCTCCTGCGTCTGGAGTTATAGCATATTTGGGATTCCAGACCAATTAGGAACCAAATTTCAAGAATCAAGATCAACAAGCAATCTTTTCTTTTGTTGTAAATGTAGGTGTATACATGAACACGTGTCAGTAATGTGCAAGCATGCCTGGAACCCTACAGACAGAAGGAGGGCTAAGACTCCAAAGGAATACAATTCCCAATGGATGGTTCTGAGCCACATAGTGGAGGTTGGGAACTAAACCAGGCTTTCCTGATGAAGCAACTATTGCTCTGACTCACTGAGCCATCACTCCATCTCCACAATAAGTAACCCTCAGTTAAATCCAGCTCTAGTTCCATAATGCGAAGAGTTTTGATATTTTGCAATGGTATGTAGTAGAAGAGATCACATTCAATTAAATTCAAGTTAGATATGGTGGTGCACTCCTTAAGCCCAACACTTGGAACACCAAAGCAGGTAGATCTCTGTGAGTTCCAGACCAGCCTTGACTACAGAGTAAGTCACAGGACTACCATGGCTGTTACAGAATAAAAAACTGTCTCAAATAAAAGAGACAGATCAAACTGTACTCAAGAAAGCACTTTTATAAATGCAAATCAAAACAACCCTGAGATTTCACCTTACACCAGTAAGAATGGCTAAGATTAAAAATTCAGGAGAAGCAGATGTAGGCGAGGATGTGGAGAAAGAAGAACACTCCTCCACTGCTTGTGGGGTTGCAAATTGGTACAACCACTCTAGAAATCAGTCTGGCAGTTCCTCAGAAAACTGGGCACCTCACTTCCAGAAGATCCTGCTATACCACTCCTGGGCATATACCCAGAAGATTTCCCCAGCATGTAATAAGGATACATGTTCCACTATGTTCATAGCAGCCCTATTTATAATTGCCAGAAGCTGGAAAGAACCCAGGTATCCCTCAACAGAAGACTGGATGCAAAAAAATGTGGTATATGTACACAGTGGAGTACTATTCAGCCATTAGAAACAATGAATTCATGAAATTCTTAGGCAAATGGATGGAGCTGGAGAACATCATACTAAGTGAGGTAACCCAGACTCAAAAAATGAATCATGGTATGCACTCACTAATAAGTGGATATTAACCTAGAAAACTGGAATACCAAAAACATAATCCACACATCAAATGAGGTACAAGAAGAACAGAGGAGTGGCCCCCAGTTCTGGAAAGACTCAGTCAAGCATTATAGCACAAAACCAGAACAGGGAATTGGGAAGGGGTGGGGGGGGAGAACAGGGGGAGGGAAGGGGGCTGATGGGACTTTCGGGGTTTGGGGGTCTAGAAAAGGGGAAATCATTTGAAATGTAAATGAAAATATATCGAATAAAGAAAAGAAAGTACTTTTATTTAAAGAAAAATTAACTGCACATTAGTTAGGAAAAGAAACTGAGAGTAACAGACTCATTTGGCACACACCTATAAAATCAGCAGAGTGCATGTTGGAGAAGAATGGAAAAACCTGGGAACCAGCCCCCTTGGGAGCTCTCACAGACTCAGTAGCCAACAAAAGACCACACACACACACACACACACACACACACACACACACACACACACACACACATGGGTTGAACTTAGGCCCCCATAATATATTTAGCAGATGTGCACCTCAGTCTTCATGTGGGTCCCCCAATAACTAGATTGGAAGCTAATGGCTGTCTCTGGAGCCATTCTTCTACCTAGGCTGGCTTGAGTGGCCTCAAAAGGAGAGGATGCACCTGATCCTGCAGAGACTTGATGCATTAGGTTCAAGGTAGACCCATGGGGAAACCCTATGAGAGAAAGGGAATAGAGTAGTGACTGTCAGGTAATGTTGAGAGGTAGGTAGTGTTGAGAACATAAAATGGATATATTTATTAATGGGACACACTGCCTAGACAAAGATGAAGGAGAAACTGAAGCAATTTCCAATTAATTGCCAGCACAAATTGTAAACCATCCTATGGGCAAGAACCAACCCCTGACACTATCAATGATACTCTGTTATGTTTGTCAATGGGAACCTTGCATAACTATGCTATGCTCATTGTTATACTCCTGGAGAACTGGCTAGCCCAATTTTAATCTGATGCCTGCCATTCAGCAACCAATGAGACCTAAAGCAGAGGCACATAGGCAGAAATATAGGCAGAGCCACGGAAGCGCCACAGAACGGGTAAAAGACTGCAGTAGTTAGAGCAGTTGAAAATACCAAGAAAACACAGCCCACCAAATCAAAGAAGCTAGGCTTACAGAGATTTACAGAGATGGAAGCAACAATCAGGCAGTTTGTATAGGTCTGACCAAGGTCCCTACATATGTGGTCCTGTAGCTTGGAGTGCCTGTCTTTGTCACTGAGGTAGATTTCTATGTAGCAAAATGCTGGATCCTGTTTTCAAATCCAGTCTGTTAGTCTATGTGTTTATTGGTAAATTATGTTCATTGAGATTAAGAGATATTAAGGAAAAGTGATTGTTGCTCCCGGTTATTTTTGATGTAATTTTTATGTTTGAGTGCTTCTCCTCTTTTGGATGTGTTGAAAGATTATTACTTCCTTTTTCTAAGGTGTAGTTTCCCTCCTTGTGCTGGCATTTTATATTATCCTTTGTAGGGCTGGATTTGTGGAAAGATATTGGGCAAATTTTGTTTTATCATGGAATATCTTAGTTTTTCCATATATGGTGATAAGAGTTTTGGTGTGTATAGTAGCCTGGGCTAGCATTTGTTTTCTCTTATGATCTGTATGACATCTGCACAAGATCTCCTTGTTTTCATGGTCTCTGGTGAGAAGTCTGGCGTAATTCTGATAAGTTTTCCTTTCCATTACAGGTTTGAATGGTCTTTCTTTGTCAAGTGCATATCTGTTCTTGTCCAGTCTGTTTGGATTTCTGTAGGCTTCTTGAATGGTCACAGGCATCTCTCTCTTTACGTCAGGGAAGTTTTCTTCTACAATTTTGTTGACGTTATTTACTGGTCAATTAAGTTGTAAATCTTTATGCTCCTCTATACCTGTAGTCCTTAGGTTTGCTCTTCTCATTGTGGTCTGGATTTCCTGAATGTTTTGGGTTACACGGTTTCTGCATTTTGCATTTTCCTTGATGGTTGAGTCAATGCTTTCTATGGTATCTTCAGCATCTGAGATTGCTTCATCTAACTCTTCTATTCTGTTGCTGATGCTTGTATCTATGACTCTTGAATTCTTACCAAGGTTTTCTATCTCCAGAGTTGTATCCCTTTGTGATTTCTTTGTTGTTTCTAGTTCCACTATTAGATCCTGTATGGTTTTGTTCAATTCCTTCACCTGTTTTTTTTTTGTTTCTTTGGTTTGTGTGTGTGTGTGTGTGTGTGTGTGTGTGTGTGTGTGTGTTTTCCTGTAATTCCTTATGAAAGTTTTGTGTTTTCTCTTTAAGGGCTTCTACCTGTTGACAAATGTTCTCCTGTTTGTATTTAAGGGAACTATTTATGTACTCTCTGACGTCCTATATCAGCATCATGAGATGTAATTTTAAATCCAGATCTTGTTTTTCTGGTGTGTTGGGGTATCCAGGACTTGCTGTTGTGGGAGAACTGGGTTCGAATGGTTCCACGTTGACTTGGTTTGTTGCCAGTGTTCTTGCATTTGATTTTTGCCATCTTGTTATCTCTGGTGCTAGCTGGTCTTGATGTCTCTGACTGTGGTTTAACTGTCCTGCTTGCCTATGTATCTGAACTCCAGGGAGACCCATTCTCTCTAGGAGGAGTTTATGTATGCAGATCTGGGATAATGTGTGAGCTCAGGTGTACATAAAGAAATCAAAAGTATCCTGTCACCAGCTGATTCTTGATTCCTGTGTCCTGATGGTACTTAGCAGGTCCCACTTTGTCCAGAAATTTGAGAATGGTGGTGGCCTCACCTTTGGACACAGATTGGTAGGCACTCCTGAAAGACTAGCTTCCTTGTGGTGGTATTTCTATATGTAATTCTGTGGCCCAGCATCTTATCTGGATGCAGACAAAAATCAGAAGTCTTCTGTCCCAGGCTGATCCTGGGTACCTGTGTTCTCAGGATTTGGGCCTGGTTCCTCTGAGCAGCAGGGGTGGTCCTCCCTGTGCTCTCAAACCTCTCTGCACTCCTGTGTGGTTAGCTATCTCCCTGATTAACCAGGATATGGCACTCTGTGGGAGAGGATCGTCCCCAGCTGGAGAAAGAAACCAAACGCTTCCTGCCTGGGAGTACTTGACATGATCCTCTGAGCAACAGGGATTCTCCTAGCTGTGCTCTCTGGCTTCTCCACACTTCTGTGTGTCTGCTATCTCTGTGCATCACCTGGATATTTGACTTATCGTTAGAAGTGTTAAAATCTCATCCATCGTGAAGGATAATTCTGCTACCAGTAATAGCCTTCTAACTGACAACCACATCTGTGAGATCAAGGGACAGAATGTCAGTGGCTTGAAGGATGCTCAGACTGCAGATAGACTGTCAAAAGCTGGGACTGTGGTTACCCTCACGATCATGCCTGCTTTTATCTGGGAACATTATTAAACGGATAGCTCCCAGCATTATGAAAAGCATGATGGTTCAATCCAGTCCTGAACTTTAAATGCCTTGTACAGTGAATCACATCACAGCTGAATGTTTCCAGCTTTCCTCTTTGCCTACTTCTCTATTTCTCACATGATGCTTTCCTGGAACCTGAGGGAATATGGTGCTTGGAAGCCTTTCTATTTTCTATCATATCTGGGAACCTCACTCTATTTCATATCAGCTTCTGATTTGAAGATAGATGTGTAGCCTTAGCCAGGTTCTAGAGATGTAAAACACTCAAAGTTTTACTTACATTCCTAGATTTGGTTCTTTACTGGGAACCTGATGTGTATATATAAGCCATGGTTATTAGGATAAATGGTGTAGGCTTAGCTTTCCCTGAGAACTGGTCAGCTTTCTCCTAGAACAAAGCACGGTGTTAGTCATGTGTTGCAGTTCTGTGGCATACTTTGAATTTAGTACATCAGCATAGTACATTGCCTTTGATAGTTATTTTTTAAGTTTTCTCTGTGTGGGTATGTAAAATCCAATTAATCAACACTGTTTTCATTCCAGAGAAGCATTATACAGTTGTGTGTACATTGCAAGACACTGTAATGATTGTCATTAAATCTTAATGACCTTCACATCATATGCTTCAATTGTCACCTTAAATATAATAAGCATTTAGTATAAAAGCCAAAATAGAATTATTGCTGCCTTCTGAAACCTGAAGTGTTACCTCTCTATTAAACTGCTATATGCTATATCTGATCAGCTTACTGGTAAAGCTGAGGTGCCTAGTCATATCAAGATTTTCTAGTCACTGTACAAAGAAAATGCCTAAGAGCTGCCCTATTGCTTTCTGAGAAAACAAAGTGCTGTATATTTCATGTGTAAGTTGTTATACTCAATAACGTTTTGGGTTTCTTATTTACTTAGAGAATAATTTGGTAATATCTAAATTAGGGTTTGAATCCTAATATTATGTAACTTTAGCTAAGTTGGCATGGTTTTAGGTGTTTACCTAGTCGTCTTAATTTGTTCCACTTTCTGAATCCTTAATGTAAACAAAAATGGCAAGGACACTTTATCCTGATTTATTTCTTTCTGAATTAGTTAATCTCCTATTCTATTATAGTATGTGATACTATCGTAATAAAGGTAAAAAACGTTAAAAAATATTAGGGGAAAACTTTACCTAATGTGTTGGGTGAAGAACTATAGGTCAGTGGGACATATGCAGTAGTGACTGGAATGTAAATGGATAATATATGTAATAAAATAATTTTCAGGAACTATTTCTCCTTTTATTTCATGAGAACATAATGTAACAATGAAGAATGAATATTTACAGTTGCTTTGAAACAACCCCTCTATATAAACCACAGTGGTACACAACGTCTACAGAAAGGCCTGGTTAATTCCCACAAATACTGAGATGAAGGGTGTACATAACACACTTCTTCATGACTATAAATGTCTGGAATGGTCAAGGAGCTGAGAGAAGTAAGTTGGATTTGGGGTGTAATCCAGAGTAAGCCAGTCCTCGGATTTGTCAAAGTCGTCAAGGATTCTTTGCCAGAGTTCCTCTGCAGATGGACCTGAACCTCGAGCCTCCTCTGGGCAATGGGTGGCAGCTTCTAGGACATCTGTAGATTCAGTCACTGGAGTAAGCCAGTCCTCGGGTATGTCAAAGTCGTCAATGATTCTTTGCCAGAGTTCCTCTGCAGATGGACCTGAACCTTGAGCCTCCTCTGGGCAATGGGTGGCAGCTTCTAGGACATCTGTAGATTCAGTCACTGGAGTAAGCCAGTCCTCGGATTTCTCCAAGTCGTCAAGGATTCTTTGCCAGAGTTCCTCTGCAGATGGACCTGAACATTGAGCCTCCTCTGGGCAATGGGTGGCAGCTTCTAGGACATCTGTAGATTCAGTCACTGCTAGATCAGTCTGGGCTTCAACTGCTGCTGATTGACCAGAATCCCAATCTATAATGGGAGCATGGCCAACAAGCAGATCTTCCTGCTGACTACACCTGTCTGCATCACTGGCCTGATAATGATGCAGAGAAGATTCCTGGATGCAGTTGAGTTTGGGAATGGAAACCTCACTAAATGTGCCCGAACACATGGGCTCTCCATTCTCAGCAGCAACAAGAGGTATGGAACCAGGAAAGTGGGTTGATTCAAAAACTGGTTTTGAACTTCCATTGGTCTCTGGCAAAGCTTCTGTAATATTCTGGAGAGCCATCCGCTTGTACTTAGCTCGGCTGTTCTTAAACCAGATCTGGAAAAGAAAGAAGATATCAGAAGAATGCCTGTTGTCCCCTAACAGGACCACAAGGTGAAGATTTTGGATAAAAGGTGTTTGTATAGCAATGATTCACATGTCAGAAACAAAGAAGCAGGAAACTCAAGATGGCTAAGATATTATAATAAAGTAGATTGTGTATGACCAGACAACATAAGACTGGGGAGATTGAGCCAGTGTGTCCTGTATTTTAGCAGGAGCTCTGGTGATTAGATTTCTGAGACCCTGCATGGAAACAATGCTATTCTATATTGCTACCAGGTTGATAAAAATTTGAGTCCCAGCATTTGATTCATAAATATCCACCACCTAAAACTGTCATCACTGCCCTAAGCATTTAAGAACAAAATTAAAGTTTCTGATGGGAAAGTGTAGATTTTTGCTGTTGGATTGAGGGAAAAGAGAGGGGCAGACCTTGATGTCCCTCGCTGTCACACCAACTAACTCTGCCAGCTTCACACATTGATCCTGGTTTGGGTACTGACACTTATCAAAATGTTCTTGCAGCAGGTGCTTTTGTTTTTTGGAGTACACAATGCGTTCCTTCCGCACCTTTCTTGAAGTCACAGGGCCAGATTGATGGTCACCATATTTCTCTGACAGTACCACAGATCCTATGAGAACATGGAAACAAGATTTCAATTATGTATTTGATAACTTAGACGCCCTGAGGGTTTTTTCAAAGTAGGTAAACCTGGGCCCAGTACAGGATCTAGTTGCATTTGGATACCTGATTTTCTTGATGGTCCTTGGAACTCTTGCTGATGTAGGTCCCTTTCAGGGACTGAAAGACTTGATTGCATTGGATTTGTTGGGGTCAATATGGGACTGTAATAAACTTGAAAGGGTAAGTTCCTTGCAGTCTCTTGAAGCCTTTGGGGTCTGGTTTCTATGGGTGCACTTGAAGGCATTTGGAATTTTGGATAAAAGGAGGGACCTTCAGCCCTATGTGTGTTCCGAACCTATTGGAATATGTTCTGGAGAATCTAGTAAAAGAAAACACGTCAAAAAACGTACAGAGAGCACTGATTTACCCATCCTGCCTACCCAGCATTTGGTTTGGACTGTTACCGAGCAGGAATCAGACAGGAGCTTCATTCTTTCTGAACAACTGCCTCTGTTTCCAAATCTTACAAGTATTCTCAGTATTGAAATAAATATGCACTTGGCTCCAGTATTAACAAGAAGTTGCCAGTCCAGGTAAGCTGGCAATTGAATGTTCATTTCCAATGTTTAAATTTTCCATATCCTACACTTCTGGCTGTGAAATTTTGTTGGGACAGACTACTAGCTAGTCTGCCTCTGCCCATGAAAATAAAAGCCTGAAGGCTTCACAGGATTTCTGTGGCATGCAGGGCAACTGACACAAAAGTCAAATCACAAACCCAGGAATTCTGCAAACAGAGTAAATGGACAACTGACACCAAAGTCAGAAGACCTCCCAGGGGCACTGCAGCATGCAGAGAAACTGAATCGACAGTCTGAAAGCCTGTCGGGAATTCTTTTGCATGCAGGGAAACAAAACCTACAGTACTTATGCTTCCCTGGTTAACAGCGAAACATAGGGCAACAGCTTGACAAATCCTCTCAAGAGTAAACAGTATGAAGGCATCCCAGTAGATGTGTCACAGCCAGGGCAACATATCTCCAGCTTCTCTGCCTCTCTAAAGAACCCACAATTCAAAGGTCTTCAAGAAGGCCTCCCTGAAGACACACGGCCACCAGGGCAACAAGTCACCAGTGTACATGCCCCTCTGAAGGTTCCACAGTCAGAAGATTCCACAGGAGGTTTGCCACATCCAAGGCAACTGGCCTACCATGAGACTTGAGTCAACCTAGGGACAAAAAAGAAAACTCCCAAACAGAAACACCCCAACCAGAAAAAAACTCCCTATAACCATATGACAAGAGGCAAGAGCAAGACCATGAGAAACAGAAGCCAGTAAACTTTGGCATTATCAGAAACTACTTCTCCCACCACAGCAAGCCCTGGATAGACAAATGCACTTGAAAGTCAGGAAGATGACCTAAAATCTTATCTTAATGATAATAGAATCCTTTTAAAGAGATATAAATAACTCACATAAAGAAATATAAGAAAACGCAAGTGAACAGGTTGAAGCACTTAGAGAGGAAACACATAAATCCCATAAGCAATACAGGAAGATACAATCAAAAAAGTGAAAGTTTTTATTAATGCAGTCCAAGACCTAGAATTGGAAGTAGATATAACAAAGACAAATATAGGCAACCCTGGAAATTGAAAACCAAGGAATGAGATCTGGGATAATTAATCATTACCAGGAGAATACAAGAGATAGAAGAAAGAAAGCAGCAGTCTCAACTAACCTGGACCCCCCAAGATCTCTCAGAAACTAGACAACCACCAATTAAGCGTACACCAGCTGATATGAGGCCCCCAACACATACTCAGCAGAAAACTGTGGGACTGTACTCCCTCAGAAAAGATGTACCTATCCCTAAAAAGACTGGAGGCCCGAAGTGGGCAGGGAGTTCTTATAGGTAGGGGGTGGGTTGAAGACATTCTCCCTGAGAAGGAAACTAGACTTACAGGATGTGGAACTTTCCGTGGGAGGACAAGAAGGGGGATAAAATCTGGATTGTAAAAAAGATTAAATATTTTTTAAACAAAGGAATATTATCATAATTGGAAAAACATGATCCCAGTTTCTCCTCCTTGCAGTATGACACCCTGTGACAAAATAAAGAATCAAGGGCAATGGAACATGTCCCATTTCCATGGACCCTTTCCACTCCCGTATTCTAAACAAGAGCATTGATGATCTAATTACTCTGGATGTCAGAAGGCACATACACCTAAGCCAGATCCCCTGATATTGAAGTGCTATACCAAGGACTTAGCCTTAATTGAATCTCCCTATCAAGAACCCTCCCACAGGCTCCTCCTTTCATCCTCTAGAATCCAGCAGCTATACACACCCTGTTGTAACATCCAGTCTGTAGCCACAACTTAATGTCTAACGGAAATATGGCCAAATCACAGACTTTTTTTGTACTCTTTTCTTTTGTGACTGAGTTTCGCTAAATGAACTATGCTGTATGTGAGTCAAACAGAACACAAGGCTGAAACAGAATTCAGAAGGATCAGCCTAACTGTTACTTCCCAATCAGGGCTAAGACTAAAGGTGTGTAACAAAGAACTGAGCCATCCTGTAGGATTTCCTCCTAACATGGGCTCCATCGAGAAAATAAAAATTTTCCTTACTCTCTAGGAGCAATCTCAAAAAATGCGTCTCTTCTCATCCTGCTGCCAAGAGGACATGCACGTTTCCGGCCACCACTAACACCTATTTATTTCTCCAAACTTTCTCTTCTGAGACTGAGGCAGGTTCCATGTGCATGCCCCTGACTTCCTGATTCACACTATACATGCAAGCCAGGGCTCACAATTACAAAAACCCACTTGCCATTAGTTTCCGAGTCCTGGGATTAAAGGTGTGGTCCATGCATCCAAAATGGTTACAGATTTTAGATGAAGGAGGGCCTGCTCAGCCAAACACCATCCAAGATGTCACACCTTTGAGTCAGAATGCCACTACTATGCCTTATCTAGGCAATCTGGAGCCTCAATTGGTCCCAAGGTCACTTGAGATCCCATTGTCAGTTCTTTCCTTTGTCCTATAGACAGGCCTCACTATCTATTGATCCAGGCTTTATCAACAGCCCAGGATTCAATCTTGTGCTTAGAATGAAGAATAGAGCCCCTTGAGGTCTCTTGAAAGCTCATCCATAGAGTGCCCCGATCAGGGCAAATCACTGCTCTGCACTGTTCACATTTATGGGATAGACTTGAACCATCTACTAAATTTAAATAATATCTTCTGCATGTATACAGGGCATATTTTATACTTCACCAATCAAACACCCATACAGGCTAAAAAAATCACCAAAAATCCTCCTCCACTGTCTCCCAAATTTTCCCCAACTTGATATCCCCTTTACATAGCAACCTTAGACATTTCATGCAACTCACCAATTCACCAGGAATGAAGAGGTTTCCTGTAACCTGCGCAGTCCTCTGTCTTTGAATTCTCCTTAGAAGACCTGCCCTTATATATCTCTCCTAACCTGGAATTCAAAGCCCCTCCCACCCTTTGGCTCCTCCTACTTGCAATATTCAAATCCATTATTCTCTCCCACCCTTTGATGCTACTCCAGGTGTAGCCTCATTTTATAGAACCCATGAATTTAAATTTTTTGGTTTGTAATCCTTTATTTCTTTACATTTTATATTTTACTTTTATTACTTCCCAGTTCAGCTGTTACTTTCCTCCCAGACCTCCCTCCCACAATTTTTCATCACATTCCTAATCCCATGTCTCCAAGAGAATGCCTTCCACACCAGGCCTTTGGTCTGGTTTAAATAATTTAATGTGTGTAGCCATCTTACTTTTGTTTCTGTCTGGTTTTTAAGGTATAAATATGTTCTGCATGTCTTTGTTATATAGTTTTGACTGGGAGTGCATTGAATCTGTAGTTTGCTTTTGGCAAGGTGGCCATTTTTACTACCTTAATTCTGCCAATCCATGATCATGAAAGAGATCTTTCCATATTCTGAGATCTGCTTTGATTTCTTTCTTCAGAGACTTGAAATTCTTGTCATACAAATTTTTCACTTGCATACTTAGAGTGACACCAAGATATGTAATGTTATTTGTGACTATGGTAAAGGGTGTCATTACCCTATTTTCTTTCTCAATTTATTTATCCTTTGAGTAGAGGAAGGCTACTGATTTGATTGAGTTAATTTTACATCCAGCCACATGGCAGAAATTGTTTCTCAGTTGTAGGAGTTCTCTAGTGTTGTTTTATTGGGTTGCATAAGTATACTATCATATCATCTGCAAATAGTGATGTTTTGACTACCTCCTTTCCAGTTTGTAACATTTTGACAAGTGTTACAAACTGTACCTCCTTTTGTTCTCTAAATGCTCTAGATAGATCTTCAAGTACTATATTGAATAAATAGGGAAAGAGTGGGCAACATTTTCTGGACCATAATTTTAGTAGGATTACTTCAAATTTCCACTATTTAGTTTGATGTTGGCTTCTGGTTTGCTGTATATTGCTTTTACTATGTTTTGGTATAGGCCTTGAATTCCTGATCATTCCAAGACTTTTAACATGAAGGGATAGTGAATTTTGTCAAATGCTTTCTCAGCATCTAACTAAATGATCTTGTGGGGTATTTTTTTTCGAGTTTCTTTATGTAGTGGATTACATTGAAAGATTTCTATATATTGAACCACACTTGCATTGCTGTGATGAAGCCTATTTGATCCTGGTGAATTACTGTTTTGATGTGTTCTTGGATTCGGTCAGCGAGAATTTTATTGAGTAGTTTTGGATCACTGTTCTCAAGGGAAATTGGTCTGGAATTCTCTTTCCTTGTTTAATCTTTGTTTGGTTTATGTATAAGCAATACTGTGGCTTCATAAAATGAATTGTGAAGGATACCTTGGGTTTCTGATTTGTGGAATAGTTTGAAAAGTATCCGTAGTAGGTCTTCTTTGAAGAACTGATAGAATTCCCAACAAACACATCTGGTCCTGTGTTTTTGTTGTTGTTGTTGTTGTTGTTGTTGTTGTTGTTGTTTTTGGTGATGGTGGTGGTGGTGGTGGTTGTGGTTGTGGTGGTGATGGTGGTGTTTTGGGAAGACTGTTTATAACTGAATCTATTTCCTCACGTGTTATGGGACTATTTTGATGGTTTATCTGATCAGGTTTTAACATTGGCAGCTGGCATGTGTCTACAAAACTGTCCATTTCATCCAGATTTCCCAATTTTGTTGAGTATAAGCTTTTGTAGTAGGATCTGATGATATTTGGAATTTCTGCAGTTTCTGTTGTTATATCTCCCTTTTCATTCCAATTTTATTAATTTGCGTGTTTCCTCTATTCCTTCTTGTTAGTCTGCTAAGTGTTTATCTATCTTGTTGATTTTCTCAAAGAACCAACTCTTGGTTTTGTTGATTCTTTGTATAATTCTTTTTGTTTCTACTTTGTTGATTTTGGCCTTGAATTTGTTTATTCCCTGCCATGTATTCCTCTTGGATGTATTTGTTTCATTTGGTTGTAGAGCTTTCAGATGTTCTGTCAAGCTGCTAATGTAAGCTCTCTCCATTTCCTTGTTGGAGGCACTTAACTATATGAGTTTTTCTCTTAGCACATATGACTATTGACAGCTTTTCAGGATTTCTAGTTGCAACTGCTTTAAGAGGAGAACCTTCTAGAAAGGTTATTGTTCATTGTTTACAGGCTTTTACTGCTAAGGGACTGCCTAAAGTTGGCAAGACAGATAATGGGCCTGCATACACTGGAAACAGCTTTGAACAATTTTGCAAGGAATTTGGAATTGAACATAAAACTGAAATTCCTCATGATCCAATGGGACAAGGAATTGTTGAATGTATCTGAAAAATTAGCTTTAGAAAACAAAACAGGGTGAGTTTTAACTTCCAAGGTCACCAAAAGCACATCTCGCTTTTGCATTATTTGTTTTAATTTTTTGTAAACTGATGCTAAAGTCAGTCTGCAGTAGATCATCGCTGGCATCCAGACACTTCCAGCTCATATGCCATGGTTAAATGTTGAGATCCTTTAACTAATACTTTGGAATGGCCCCAACCCTGTTTTAATACGGGAATGAGATCCTGTTTGTGTTTTTTCACATAAAGGAATTGGAGATCAATGACTACTGAAAAGATTGTTTCGCCAAGTGGACACAGATCCTGAGCCTTCTAATGATTATGATACTAATGATGAAGGCATCTCAGGATCCCTATGAGCCATCTAAATTAACCTGAAGTGTAGTCTTTGCCCTTACTGGATAGCAGGTGTTTTCTATCAATTCTCAAAGCCACCCTCCTTACACCAGGAGGCTTGATCTTGTTTGGATCTTTGTCAGCTCCCAGTTTAGGCACTTAACTAAGCAATTACCCCTTGGAGGTTCACTTGAGTATGATGGAAAAGAGTCCTGCTCCACAAATCCTTGGTCATGTGAAGGTTTTATCTGAAAGGTGGGATGTAGACATCCAGTGCTTAGAGACCATTTAAGCATTTGTTCTTTTCACATGTGTCCTTGAGATGGCAGGACTAGATCCCATGGTCATAGTTGGGTGGTGCAGAAGATTATTTTCTGTGCTGTTTGGAAATGTGAGACCACAAGGAATGTACTGGAAGCCCCAAAGAGATTTAATTACAGTTGCTAGGATTTCAACAGGTTCTGGCCTATCTAGTTCTAGTTATAACGGCAATGGACATTGTTTCTTCAGGGTTTTAGTTGTGCCAAAGCTGCGCTGTCTGGAACCTGGAAAGGAGTAGCATCCTTGGTTAGTTTTCTCTGTAACCGAATTCCGGTGTCTGGAAAAAATGTTAGAGAAGGCTAGACTAAGGGAAGGACTTGGACACTTTGGCTTTATAAGGAAGATTATGATTATGGACTACTTGTTTGTTTGTTTGTTTGTTTGTTTTTTTGTTTGTGACAGGGTTTCTCTGTGTAGCCCTGGCAGTCCTGGAACCTACCCTGCAAACCTGGGTGGCTTCAGAAAACTCAGCAATCTGCCTGCCTCTGCCTCCCAATGACAGGGATTAAATGAGTGTACCACCCAGGAGGGGCCCTCTCCCCTTGATCACTAATTGAGAAAATACCCCACAGCTGAATCTCATGGAGGCATTTCCCCAACTGAAGCTCCTTTCTCTGTGAAAGAATGTGTCAAGTTCACACACTAACCCATCCAGTACAACATGTAAAAATGAAGTAAGGCTGGGCATCATAACAGAGCCTTTCAATCCCATTACCTGCAAAGCAAATGGATGAGGATCTCCATTTGTGGAAGGCAGTCTTGTTTACATAAGCACTTCCAGGAGAGTTAGAACTATGTACAAAGGCCCTATGTTAAGAAATCAAAAATAATGCCAGGAGGTGGTGGCACATGCCTTCAATCCCAGCACTTGGGAGCCAGAGGCAGAGAGATTTCTTAATTCAAGGCCAGCCTGGTCTACAGATTGATTGCCCGGACAGCCAATGTTACACAGACAAACCCTGTCTCCAAAAACAAAACCAAAAAATCCAAAATAAAATAAGATGAATAAATCTTTGTAATGGAAAAACAAAACAACTGTCATTGTACTAGCTGTTCTGCCAAGAGTAATTATAAAAATTCCTTTCAGAAAATAATTAACACTATTTTACCTACAATCTGATTTAATACTACCTAATGAATATTTACTTCGTTTGACATCATCACTCTTCATATCACTGGATTTTCTGGAATAGTCTCAAACTCACTCAGAGTTTGACTCTGCCTCCAAATACTGACCATAAAGGCATGTAACACCACTCCTGGATTAATTTTTCTAAACAGGCTTTGGGAACAAAGAACAGGATGCCCTGGAGAATAGAATCCTTCCATCACAATTCATGGCATTAAAAGTGAGCCCTTCCAGCCTGACGGGGGTGGTGCACTCCTTTATTCCCAAAACTTGGAAGGCAGAGGCAGGCAGATTTCTCAGTTCCAGGCCAGTCTGGTCTAAAGACTGAGTTCCAGGGCAGCCAGAGCTACACAGAGAAAAACTGTCTCAAAAAACAACAACAACAAAAATGAGCCCTACCACACCCAACTTAATTCATTTTCTACAAGTTCATTTGCATTTTGTTCAGTTTTCTGTGAGTGTTCATGTCTCATGTGTGCGGTCCCTGTGCCTCAAAAAGGGATTCAGAGCCCCTGCGTCTGGAGTTATAGCATATATGGGATTCCAGACCAATTAGGGACCAAATTTCAAGAATCAAGATCAACAAGCAATCTTTTCTTTTGTTGTAAATGTAGGTGTATACATGAACACGTGTCAGTCATGTGCAAGCATGCCTGGAACCCTACAGACAGAAGGAGGGCTAAGACTCCAAAGGAATACAATTCCCAATGGATGGTTCTGAGCCACATAGTGGAGGTTGGGAACTAAACCAGGCTTTCCTGATGAAGCAACTATTGCTCTGACTCACTGAGCCATCACTCCATCTCCACAATAAGTAACCCTCAGTTAAATCCAGCTCTAGTTCCATAATGCTAAGAGTTTTGATATTTTGCAATGGTATGTAGTAGAAGAGATCACATTCAATTAAATTCAAGTTAGATATGGTGGTGCACCCCTTAAGCCCAACACTTGGAACACCAAAGCAGGTAGATCTCTGTGAGTTTCAGACCAGCCTTGACTACAGAGTAAGTCACAGGACTACCATGGCTGTTACAGAATAAAAAACTGTCTCAAATAAAAGAGACAGATCAAACTGTACTCAAGAAAGCACTTTTATAAATGCAAATCAAAACAACCCTGAGATTTCACCTTACACCAGTAAGAATGTCTAAGATTAAAAATTCAGGAGAAGCAGATGTAGGCGAGGATGTGGAGAAAGAGGAACACTCCTCCACTGCTTGTGGGGTTGCAAATTGGTACAACCACTCTAGAAATCAGTCTGGCAGTTCCTCAGAAAACTGGGCACCTCACTTCCAGAAGATCCTGCTATACCACTCCTGGGCATATACCCAGAAGATTTCCCCAGCATGTAATAAGGATACATGTTCCACTATGTTCATAGCAGCCCTATTTATAATTGCCAGAAGCTGGAAAGAACCCAGGTATCCCTCAACAGAAGAGTGGATGCAAAAAAATGTGGTATATATACACAGTGGAGTACTATTCAACCATTAGAAACAATGAATTCATGAAATTCTTAGGCAAATGGATGGAGCTGGAGAACATCATACTAAGTGAGGTAACCCAGACTCAAAAAATGAATCATGGTATGCACTCACTAATAAGTGGATATTAACCTAGAAAACTGGAATACCAAAAACATAATCCACACATCAAATGAGGTACAAGAAGAACAGAGGAGTGGCCCCCAGTTCTGGAAAGACTCAGTCAAGCATTATAGCACAAACCAGAACACGGAATTGGGAAGGGGTGGGGGGGGGAGAACAGGGGGAGGGAAGGGGGCTGATGGGACGTTCGGGGTTTGGGGGTCTAGAAAAGGGGAAATCATTTGAAATGTAAATGAAAATATATCGAATAAAGAAAAGAAAGTACTTTTATTTAAAGAAAAATTAACTGCACATTAGTTAGGAAAAGAAACTTAGAGTAACAGACTCATTTGGCACACACCTATAAAATCAGCAGAGTGGACGTTGGAGAAGAATGGCAAAACCTGGGGACCAGCCATCTTGGGAGCTCTCACAGACTCAGTAGCCAACAAAAGACCACACACACACACACACACACACACACACACACACACACACACACACACACACATGGGTTGAACTTAGGCCCCCATAATATATTTAGCAGATGTGCACCTCAGTCTTCATGTGGGTCCCCCAATAACTAGATTGGAAGCTAATGGCTGTCTCTGGAGCCATTCTTCTACCTAGGCTGCCTTGAGTGGCCTCAAAAGGAGAGGATGCACCTTATCCTGCAGAGACTTGATGCATTAGGTTCAAGGTAGACCCATGGGGAAACCCTATGAGAGAAAGGGAATAGAGTAGTGACTGTCAGGTAATGTTGAGAGGTAGGTAGTGTTGAGAACATAAAATGGATGTATTTATTAATGGGAAACACTGCCTAGACAAAGATGAAGGAGAAACTGAGGCAATTTCCAATTAATTGCCAGCACAAATTGTAAACCATCCTATGGGCAAGAACCAACCCCTGACACTATCAATGATACTCTGTTATGTTTGTCAATGGGAACCTTGCATAACTATGCTATGCTCATTGTTATACTCCTGGAGAACTGGCTAGCCCAATTTTAATGTGATGCCTGCCATTCAGCAACCAATGAGACCTAAAGCAGAGGCACATAGGCAGAAATATAGGCAGAGCCACGGAAGCGCCACAGAACGGGTAAAAGACTGCAGTAGTTAGAGCAGTTGAAAATACCAAGAAAACACAGCCCACCGGATCAAATAAGCTAGGCTTACAGAGATTTACAGAGATGGAAGCAACAATCAGGCAGTTTGTATAGGTCTGACCAAGGTCCCTACATATGTGGTCCTGTAGCTTGGAGTGCCTGTCTTTGTCACTGAGGTAGATTTCTATGTAGCAAAATGCTGGATCCTGTTTTCAAATCCAGTCTGTTAGTCTATGTTTTTATTGGTAAATTATGTTCATTGAGATTAAGAGATATTAAGGAAAAGTGATTGTTGCTCCCGGTTATTTTTGATGTAATTTTTATGTTTGAGTGCTTCTCCTCTTTTGGATGTGTTGAAAGATTATTACTTCCTTTTTCTAAGGTGTAGTTTCCCTCCTTGTGCTGGCATTTTATATTATCCTTTGTAGGGCTGGATTTGTGGAAAGATATTGGGCAAATTTTGTTTTATCATGGAATATCTTAGTTTTTCCATATATGGTGATAAGAGTTTTGGTGGGTATAGTAGTCTGGGCTAGCATTTGTTTTCTCTTATGATCTGTATGAGATCTGCACAAGATCTCCTTGTTTTCATGGTCTCTGGTGAGAAGTCTGGCGTAATTCTGATAAGTTTTCCTTTCCATTACAGGTTTGAATGGTCTTTCTTTGTCAAGTGCATATCTGTTCTTGTCCAGTCTGTTTGGATTTCTGTAGGCTTCTTGAATGGTCACAGGCATCTCTCTCTTTACGTCAGGGAAGTTTTCTTCTACAATTTTGTTGAAGTTATTTACTGGTCAATTAAGTTGTAAATCTTTATGCTCCTCTATACCTATAGTCCTTAGGTTTGCTCTTCTCATTGTGGTCTGGATTTCCTGAATGTTTTGGGTTACACGGTTTCTGCATTTTGCATTTTCCTTGATGGTTGAGTCAATGCTTTCTATGGTATCTTCAGCATCTGAGATTCCTTCATCTAACTCTTCTATTCTGTTGCTGATGCTTGTATCTATGACTCTTGAATTCTTACCAAGGTTTTCTATCTCCAGAGTTGTATCCCTTTGTGATTTCTTTGTTGTTTCTAGTTCCACTATTAGATCCTGTATGGTTTTGTTCAATTCCTTCACCTGTTTTTTTTTTGTTTCTTTGGTTTGTGTGTGTGTGTGTGTGTGTGTGTTTTCCTGTAATTCCTTAAGAAAGTTTTGTGTTTTCTCTTTAAGGGCTTCTACCTGTTGACAAATGTTCTCCTGTTTGTATTTAAGGGAACTAACTATTTATGTCCTCTCTGACGTCCTTTATCAGCATCATGAGATGTAATTTTAAATCCAGATCTTGTTTTTCTGGTGTGTTGGGGTATCCAGGACTTGCTGTTGTGGGAGAACTGGGTTCGCATGGTTCCATGTTGACTTGGTTTGTTGCCAGTGTTCTTGCATTTGATTTTTGCCATCTGGTTATCTCTGGTGCTAGCTGGTCTTGATGTCTCTGACTGTGGTTTAACTGTCCTGCTAGCCTATGTATCTGAACTCCAGGGAGACCCATTCTCTCTAGGAGGAGTTTGTGTATGCAGATCTGGGATAATGTGTGAGCTCAGGTGTACATAAAGAAATCAAAAGTATCCTGTCACGAGCTGATTCTTGATTCCTGTGTCCTGATGGTTCTTAGCAGGTCCCACTTTGTCCAGAAATTTGAGAATGGTGGTGGCCTCACCTTTGGACACAGATTGGTAGGCACTCCTGAAAGACTAGCTTCCTTGTGGTGGTATTTCTATATGTAATTCTGTGGCCCAGCATCTTATCTGGAGGCAGACAAAAATCAGAAGTCTTCTGTCCCAGGCTGATCCTGGGTACCTGTGTTCTCAGGATTTGGGGCTGGTTCCTCTGAGCAGCAGGGGTGGTCCTCCCTGTGCTCTCAAACCTCTCTGCACTCCTGTGTGGTTAGCTATCTCCCTGATTAACCAGGATATGGCACTCTGTGGGAGAGGATCATCCCCAGCTGGAGATAGAAACCAAACGCTTCCTGCCTGGGAGTACTTGACATGATCCTCTGAGCAACAGGGATTCTCCTAGCTGTGCTCTCTGGCTTCTCCACACTTCTGTGTGTCTGCTATCTCTGTGCATCACCTGGATATTTGCTTTATCGTTAGAAGTGTTAAAATCTCATCCATCGTGAAGGATAATTCTGCTACCAGTAATAGCCTTCTAACTGACAACCACATCTGTGAGATCAAGGGACAGAATGTCAGTGGCTTGAAGGATGCTCAGACTGCAGATAGGCTGTCAAAAGCTGGGACTGTGGTTACCCTCACGATCATGCCTGCTTTTATCTGGGAACATTATTAAACGGATAGCTCCCAGCATTATGAAAAGCATGATGGTTCACTCCAGTCCTGAACTTTAAATGCCTTGTACAGTGAATCACATCACAGCTGAATGTTTCCAGCTTTCCTCTTTGCCTACTTCTCTATTTCTCACATGATGCTTTCCTGGAACCTGAGGGAATATGGTGCTTGGAAGCCTTTCTATTTTCTATCATAGCTGGGAACCTCACTCTATTTCATATCAGCTTCTGATTTGAAGATAGAAGTGTAGCCTTAGCCAGGTTCTAGAGATGTAAAACACTCAAAGTTTTACTTACATTCCTAGATTTGGTTCTTTACTGGGAACCTGATGTGTTTATATAAGCCATGGTTATTAGGATAAATGGTGTAGGCTTAGCTTTCCCTGAGAACTGGTCAGCTTTCTCCTAGAACAAAGCACGGTGTTAGTCATGTGTTTCATTTCTGTGGCATACTTTGAATTTAGTACATCAGCATAGTACATTGCCTTTGATAGTTATTTTTTAAGTTTTCTCTGTGTGGGTATGTAAAATCCAATTAATCAACACTGTTTTCATTCCAGAGAAGCATTATACAGTTGTGTGTACATTGCAAGACACTGTAATGATTGTCATTAAATCTTAATGACCTTCACATCATATGCTTCAATTGTCACCTTAAATATAATAAGCATTTAGTATAAAGGCCAAAATAGAATTATTGCTGCCTTCTGAAACCTGAAGTGTTACCTCTCTATTAAACTGCTATATGCTATATCTGATCAGCTTACTGGTAAAGCTGAGGTGCCTAGTCATATCAAGATTTTCTAGTCAATGTACAAAGAAAATGCCTAAGAGCTGCCCTATTGCTTTCTGAGAAAACAAAGTGCTGTATATTTCATGTGTAAGTTGTTATACTCAATAACGTTTTGGGTCTCTTATTTACTTAGAGAATAATTTGGTAATATCTAAATTAGGGTTTGAATCCTAATATTATGTAACTTTAGCTAAGTTGGCATGGTTTTAGGTGTTTACCTAGTCGTCTTAATTTGTTCCACTTTCTGAATCCTTAATGTAAACAAAAATGGCAAGGACACTTTATCCTGATTTATTTCTTTCTGAATTAGTTAATCTCCTATTCTATTATAGTATGTGATACTATCATAATAAAGGTAAAAAACGTTAAAAAATATTAGGGGAAAACTTTACCTAATGTGTTGGGTGAAGAACTATAGGTCAGTGGGACATATGCAGTAGTGACTGGAATGTAAATGGATAATATATGTAATAAAATAATTTTCAGGAACTATTTCTCCTTTTATTTCATGAGAACATAATGTAACAATGAAGAATGAATATTTACAGTTGCTTTGAAACAACCCCTCTATATAAACCACAGTGGTACACAACGTCTACAGAAAGGCCTGGTTAATTCCCACAAATACTGAGATGAAGGGTGTACATAACACACTTCTTCATGACTATAAATGTCTGGAATGGTCAAGGAGCTGAGAGAAGTAAGTTGGATTTGGGGTGTAATCCAGAGTAAGCCAGTCCTCGGATTTGTCAAAGTCGTCAAGGATTCTTTGCCAGAGTTCCTCTGCAGATGGACCTGAACCTCGAGCCTCCTCTGGGCAATGGGTGGCAGCTTCTAGGACATCTGTAGATTCAGTCACTGGAGTAAGCCAGTCCTCGGGTATGTCAAAGTCGTCAATGATTCTTTGCCAGAGTTCCTCTGCAGATGGACCTGAACCTTGAGCCTCCTCTGGGCAATGGGTGGCAGCTTCTAGGACATCTGTAGATTCAGTCACTGGAGTAAGCCAGTCCTCGGATTTCTCCAAGTCGTCAAGGATTCTTTGCCAGAGTTCCTCTGCAGATGGACCTGAACCTTGAGCCTCCTCTGGGCAATGGGTGGCAGCTTCTAGGACATCTGTAGATTCAGTCACTGCTAGATCAGTCTGGGCTTCAACTGCTGCTGATTGACCAGAATCCCAATCTATAATGGGAGCATGGCCAACAAGCAGATCTTCCTGCTGACTACACCTGTCTGCATCACTGGCCTGATAATGATGCAGAGAAGATTCCTGGATGCAGTTGAGTTTGGGAATGGAAACCTCACTAAATGTGCCTGAACACATGGGCTCTCCATTCTCAGCAGCAACAAGAGGTATGGAACCAGGAAAGTGGGTTGATTCAAAAACTGGTTTTGAACTTCCATTGGTCTCTGGCAAAGCTTCTGTAATATTCTGGAGAGCCATCCGCTTGTACTTAGCTCGGCTGTTCTTAAACCAGATCTGGAAAAGAAAGAAGATATCAGAAGAATGCCTGTTGTCCCCTAACAGGACCACAAGGTGAAGATTTTGGATAAAAGGTGTTTGTATAGCAATGATTCACATGTCAGAAACAAAGAAGCAGGAAACTCAAGATGGCTAAGATATTATAATAAAGTAGATTGTGTATGACCAGACAACATAAAACTGGGGAGATTGAGCCAGTGTGTCCTGTATTTTAGCAGGAGCTCTGGTGATTAGATTTCTGAGACCCTGCATGGAAACAATGCTATTCTATATTGCTACCAGGTTGATAAAAATTTGAGTCCCAGCATTTGATTCATAAATATCCACCACCTAAAACTGTCATCACTGCCCTAAGCATTTAAGAACAAAATTAAAGTTTCTGATGGGAAAGTGTAGATTTTTGCTGTTGGATTGAGGGAAAAGAGAGGGGCAGACCTTGATGTCCCTCGCTGTCACACCAACTAACTCTGCCAGCTTCACACATTGATCCTGGTTTGGGTACTGTCACTTATCAAAATGTTCTTGCAGCAGATGCTTTTGTTTTTTGGAGTACACAATGTGTTCCTTCCGCACCTTTCTTGAAGTCACAGGGCCAGATTGATTGTCACCATATTTCTCTGACAGTACCACAGATCCTATGAGAACATGGAAACAAGATTTCAATTATGTATTTGATAACTTAGACGCCCTGAGGGTTTTTTCAAAGTAGGTAAACCTGGGCCCAGTACAGGATCTAGTTGCATTTGGATACCTGATTTTCTTGATGGTCCTTGGAACTCTTGCTGATGTAGGTCCCTTTCAGGGACTGAAAGACTTGATTGCATTGGATTTGTTGGGGTAAATATGGGTCTGTAATAAACTTGAAAGGGTAAGTTCCTTGCAGTCTCTTGAAGCCTTTGGGGTCTGGTTTCTATGGGTGCACTTGAAGGCATTTGGAAATTGGATACAAGGAGGGACCTTCAGCCCTATGTGTGTTCCGAACCTATTGGAATATGTTCTGGAGAATCTAGTAAAAGAAAACACGTCAAAAAACGTACAGAGAGCACTGATTTACCCATCCTGCCTACCCAGCATTTGGTTTGGACTGTTACAGAGCAGGAATCAGACAGGAGCTTCATTCTTTCTGAACAACTGCCTGTGTTTCCAAATCTTACAAGTATTCTCAGTATTGAAATAAATATGCACTTGGCTCCAGTATTAACAAGAGGTTGCCAGTCCAGGTAAGCTGGCAATTGAATGTTCTTTTCCAATGTTTAAATTTTCCATATCCTACACTTCTGGCTGTGAAATTTTGTTGGGACAGACTACTAGCTAGTCTGCCTCTGCCCATGAAAATAAAAGCCTGAAGGCTTCACAGGATTTCTGTGGCATGCAGGGCAACTGACACAAAAGTCAAATCACAAACCCAGGAATTCTGCAAACAGAGTAAATGGACAACTGACACCAAAGTCTGAAGACCTCCCAGGGGCACTGCAGCATGCAGAGAAACTGAATCGACAGTCTGAAAGCCTGTCGGGAATTCTTTTGCATGCAGGGAAACAAAACCTACAGTACTTATGCTTCGCTGGTTAACAGCGAAACATAGGGCAACAGCTTGACAAATCCTCTCAAGAGTAAACAGTATGAATGCATCCCAGTAGATGTGTAACAGCCAGGGCAACATATCTCCAGCTTCTCTGCCTCTCTAAAGAACCCACAATTCAAAGGTCTTCAAGAAGGCCTCCCTGAAGACACACGGCCACCAGGGCAACAAGTCACCAGTGTACATGCACCTCTGAAGGTTCCACAGTCAGAAGATCCCACAGGAGGTTTGCCACATCCAAGGCAACTGGCCTACCATGAGACTTGAGTCAACCTAGGGACAAAAAAGAAAACTCCCAAACAGAAACACCCCAACCAGAAAAAAACTCCCTATAACCATATGACAAGAGGCAAGAGCAAGACCATGAGAAACAGAAGCCAGTAAACTTTGGCATTATCAGAAACTACTTCTCCCACCACAGCAAGCCCTGGATAGACAAATGCACTTGAAAGTCAGGAAGATGACCTAAAATCTTATCTTAATGATAATAGAATCCTTTTAAAGAGATATAAATAACTCACATAAAGAAATAGAAGAAAACGCAAGTGAACAGGTAGAAGCACTTAGAGAGGAAACACATAAATCCCATAAGCAATACAGGAAGATACAATCAAAAAAGTGAAAGTTTTTATTAATGCAGTCCAAGACCTAGAATTGGAAGTAGATATAACAAAGACAAATATAGGCAACCCTGGAAATTGAAAACCAAGGAATGAGATCTGGGATAATTAATCATTACCAGGAGAATACGAGAGATAGAAGAAAGAAAGCAGCAGTCTCAACTAAGCTGAACCCCCCCAAGATCTCTCAGAAACTAGACAACCACCAATTAAGTGTACACCAGCTGATATGAGGCCCCCAACACATACTCAGCAGAAACCTGTGGGACTGTACTCCCTCAGAAAAGATGTACCTATCCCTAAAAAGACTGGAGGCCCGAAGTGGGCAGGGAGTTCTTATAGGTAGGGGGTGGGGTGAAGACATTCTCCCTGAGAAGGAAACTAGACTTACAGGATGTGGAACTTTCCGTGGGAGGACCAGAAGGGGGATAAAATCTGGATTGTAAAAAAGATTAAATATTTTGTAAACAAAGGAATATTATCATAATTGGAAAAACATGATCCCAGTTTCTCCTCCTTGCAGTATGACACCCTGTGACAAAATAAAGAATCAAGGGCAATGGAACATGTCCCATTTCCATGGACCCTTTCCACTCCCGTATTCTAAACAAGAGCATTGATGATCTAATTACTCTGGATGTCAGAAGGCACATACACCTAAGCCAGATCCCCTGATATTGAAGTGCTATACCAAGGACTTAGCCTTAATTGAATTTCCCTATCAAGAACCCTCCCACAGGCTCCTCCTTTCATCCTCTAGAATCCAGCAGCTATACACACCCTGTTGTAACATCCAGTCTGTAGCCACAACTTAATATCTAACGGAAATATGGCCAGATCACAGACTTTTTTTGTACTCTTTTCTTTTGTGACTGAGTTTTGCTAAATGAACTATGCTGTATGAGAGTCAAACAGAACACAAGGCTGAAACAGAATTCAGAAGGATCAGCCTAACTGTTACTTCCCAAGCAGGGCTAAGACTAAAGGTGTGTAACAAAGAACTGAGCCATCCTGTAGGATTTCCTCCTAACATGGGCTCCATCGAGAAAATAAAAATTTTCCTTACTCTCTAGGAGCAATCTCAAAAAATGCGTCTCTTCTCATCCTGCTGCCAAGAGGACATGCACGTTTCCGGCCACCACTAACACCTATTTATTTCTCCAAACTTTCTCTTCTGAGACTGAGGCAGGTTCCATGTGCATGCCCCTGACTTCCTGATTCACACTATACATGCAAGCCAGGGCTCACAATTACAAAAACCCACTTGCCATTAGTTTCCGAGTCCTGGGATTAAAGGTGTGGTCCATGCATCCAAAATGGTTACAGATTTTAGATGAAGGAGGGCCTGCTCAGCCAAACACCATCCAAGATGTCACACTTTTGAGTCAGAATGCCACTACTATGCCTTATCTAGGCAATCTGGAGCCTCAATTGGTCCCAAGGTCACTTGAGATCCCATTGTCAGTTCTTTCCTTTGTCCTATAGACAGGCCTCACTATCTATTGATCCAGGCTTTCTGAACAGCCCAGGATTTAATCATGTGCTTAGAATGAAGAATAAAGCCCCTTGAGGTCTCTTGAAAGCTCATTCATAGAGTGCCCCGATCAGGGCAAATCACTGCTCTGCACTGTTCACCGTTATGGGATAGACTTGAAACATCTACTAAATTTAAATAACATCTTCTGCATGTATACAGGGCATATTTTATACTTGACCAATCAAACACCCATACAGGCTAAAAAATTACCAAAAATCCTCCTCCACTGTCTCCCATGCTTTCTGCAACATGATATCCCCTTTACATAGCAACCTTAGACATTTCATGCAACTCACCAATTCACCAGGAATGAAGAGGTTTCCTGTAAACTGCGCAGTCCTCTGTCTTTGAATTCTCCTTAGAAGACCTGCCCTTATATATCTCTCCTAACCTGGAATTCAAAGCCCCTCCCACCCTTTGGCTCCTCCTACTTGCAATATTCAAATCCATTATTCTCTCCCACCCTTTGATGCTACTCCAGGTGTAGCCTCATTTTATAGAACCCATGAATGTAAATTTTTTGGTTTGTAATCCTTTATTTCTTTACATTTTATATTTTACTTTTATTACTTCCCAGTTCAGCTGTTACTTTCCTCCCAGACCTCCCTCCCACAATTTTTCATCACATTCCTAATCCCATGTCTCCAAGAGAATGCCTTCCACACCAGGCCTTTGGTCTGGTTTAAATAATTTAATGTGTGTAGCCATCTTACTTTTGTTTCTCTCTGGTTTTTAAGGTATAAATATGTTCTGCATGTCTTGGTTATGTAGTTTTGACTGGGAGTGCATTGAATCTGTAGTTTGCTTTTGGCAAGGTGGCCATTTTTACTACCTTAATTCTGCCAATCCATGATCATGAAAGAGATCTTTCCATATTCTGAGATCTGCTTTGATTTCTTTCTTCAGAGACTTGAAATTCTTGTCATACAAATTTTTCACTTGCATACTTA
Source organism: Apodemus sylvaticus (assembly GCF_947179515.1). Lineage (NCBI taxonomy): Eukaryota > Metazoa > Chordata > Mammalia > Rodentia > Muridae > Apodemus > Apodemus sylvaticus. The sequence continues at coordinate 196,075,342 of NC_067472.1, read as the reverse complement.
GAGTGACACCAAGATATGTAATGTTATTTGTGACTATGGTAAAGGGTGTCATTACCCTATTTTCTTTCTCAGCTTATTTATCCTTTGAGTAGAGGAAGGCTACTGATTTGATTGAGTTAATTTTACATCCAGCCACATGGCAGAAATTGTTTCTCAGTTGTAGGAGTTCTCTAGTGTTGTTTTATTGGGTTGCATAAGTATACTATCATATCATCTGCAAATAGTGATGTTTTGACCACCTCCTTTCCAGTTTGTAACATTTTGACAAGTGTTACAAACTGTACCTCCTTTTGTTCTCTAAATGCTCTAGATAGATCTTCAAGTACTATATTGAATAAATAGGGAAAGAGTGGGCAACATTTTCTGGACCATAATTTTAGTAGGATTACTTCAAATTTCCTCTATTTAGTTTGATGTTGGCTTCTGGTTTGCTGTATATTGCTTTTACTATGTTTTGGTATAGGCCTTGAATTCCTGATCATTCCAAGACTTTTAACATGAAGGGATAGTGAATTTTGTCAAATGCTTTCTCAGCATCTAACTAAATGATCTTGTGGGGTATTTTTTTTTCGAGTTTCTTTATGTAGTGGATTACATTGAAAGATTTCTATATATTGAAACACACTTGCATTGCTGGGATGAAGCCTATTTGATCCTGGTGAATTACTGTTTTGATGTGTTCTTGGATTCGGTCAGCAAGAATTTTATTGAGTAGTTTTGGATCACTGTTCTCAAGGGAAATTGGTCTGGAATTCTCTTTCCTTGTTTAATCTTTGTTTGGTTTATGTATAAGCAATACTGTGGCTTCATATAATGAATTGTGAAGGATACCTCGGGTTTCTGATTTGTGGAATAGTTTGAAAAGTATCCGTAGTAGGTCTTCTTTGAAGAACTGATAGAATTCCCAACAAACACATCTGGTCCTGTGTTTTTGTTGTTGTTGTTGTTGTTGTTGTTGTTGTTGTGGTTGTTTTTGGTGGTGGTGGTGGTGGTGGTTGTGGTTGTGGTGGTGATGGTGGTGTTTTGGGAAGACTGTTAATAACTGAATCTATTTCCTCACGTGTTATGGGACTATTTTGATGGTTTATCTGATCAGGTTTTAACATTGGCAGCTGGCATGTGTCTACAAAACTGTCCATTTCATCCAGATTTCCCAATTTTGTTGAGTATAAGCTTTTGTAGTAGGATCTGATGATATTTGGAATTTCTGGAGTTTCTGTTGTTATATCTCCCTTTTCATTCCAATTTTATTAATTTGCGTGTTTCCTCTATTCCTTCTTGTTAGTCTGCTAAGTGTTTATCTATCTTGTTGATTTTCTCAAAGAACCAACTCTTGGTTTTGTTGATTCTTTGTATAATTCTTTTTGTTTCTACTTTGTTGATTTTGGCCTTGAATTTGTTTATTCCCTGCCATGTATTCCTCTTGGATGTATTTGTTTCATTTGGTTGTAGAGCTTTCAGATGTTCTGTCAAGCTGCTAATGTAAGCTCTCTCCATTTCCTTGTTGGAGGCACTTAACTATATGAGTTTTTCTCTTAGCACATATGACTATTGACAGCTTTTCAGGATTTCTAGTTGCAACTGCTTTAAGAGGAGAACCTTCTAGAAAGGTTATTGTTCATTGTTTACAGACTTTTACTGCTAAGGGACTGCCTAAAGTTGGCAAGACAGATAATGGGCCTGCATACACTGGAAACAGCTTTGAACAATTTTGCAAGGAATTTGGAATTGAACATAAAACTGAAATTCCTCATAATCCAATGGGACAAGGAATTGTTGAATGTATCTGAAAAATTAGCTTTAGAAAACAAAACAGGGTGAGTTTTAACTTCCAAGGTCACCAAAAGCACATCTCGCTTTTGCATTATTTGTTTTATTGTTTTGTAAACTGATGCTAAAGGTCAGTCTGCAGCAGATCATCGCTGGCATCCAGACACTTCCAGCTCATATGCCATGGTTAAATGTTGAGATCCTTTAACTAATACTTTGGAATGGCCCCAACCCTGTTTTAATACGGGAATGAGATCCTGTTTGTGTTTTTTCACATAAAGGAATTGGAGATCAATGACTACTGAAAAGATTGTTTCGCCAAGTGGACACAGATCCTGAGCCTTCTAATGATTATGATACTAATGATGAAGGCATCTCAGGATCCCTATGAGCCATCTAAATTAACCTGAAGTGTAGTCTTTGCCCTTACTGGATAGCAGGTGTTTTCTATCAATTCTCAAAGCCACCCTCCTTACATCAGGAGGCTTGATCTTGTTTGGATCTTTGTCAGCTCCCAGTTTAGGCACTTAACTAAGCAATTACCCCTTGGAGGTTCACTTGAGTATGATGGAAAAGAGTCCTGCTCCACAAATCCTTGGTCATGTGAAGGTTTTATCTGAAAGGTGGGATGTAGACATCCAGTGCTTAGAGACCATTTAAGCATTTGTTCTTTTCACATGTGTCCTTGAGATGGCAGGACTAGATCCCATGGTCATAGTTGGGTGGTGCAGAAGATTATTTTCTGTGCTGTTTGGAAATGTGAGACCACAAGGAATGTTTACTGGAAGCCCCAAAGAGATTTAATTACAGTTGCTAGGATTTCAACAGGTTCTGGCCTATCTAGTAATAGTTATAACGGCAATGGACATTGTTTCTTCAGGGTTTTAGTTGTGCCAAAGCTGCGCTGTCTGGAACCTGGAAAGGAGTAGCATCCTTGGTTAGTTTTCTCTGTAACCCAATTCCAGTGTCTGGAAAAAATGTTAGAGAAGGCTGGATTAAGGGAATGACTTGGACACTTTGGCTTTATAAGGAAGATTATGATTATGGACTACTTGTTTGTTTGTTTGTTTGTTTGTTTGTTTGTGACAGGGTTTCTCTGTGTAGCCCTGGCAGTCCTGGAACCAACCCTGCAAACCTGGGTGGCCTCAGAAAACTCAGCAATCTGCCTGCCTCTGCCTCCCAATGACAGGGATTAAATGAGTGTACCACCCAGGAGGGGCCCTCTCCCCTTGATCACTAATTGAGAAAATACCCCACAGCTGAATCTCATGGAGGCATTTCCCCAACTGAAGCTCCTTTCTCTGTGAAAGAATGTGTCAAGTTCACACACTAACCCATCCAGTACAACATGTAAGAATGAAGTAAGGCTGGGCATCATAACAGAGCCTTTCAATCCCATTACCTGCAAAGCAAATGGATGAGGATCTCCATTTGTGGAAGGCAGTCTTGTTTACATAAGCACTTCCAGGAGAGTTAGAACTACGTACAAAGGCCCTATGTTAAGAAATCAAAAATAATGCCAGGAGGTGGTGGCACATGCCTTCAATCCCAGCACTTGGGAGCCAGAGGCAGAGAGATTTCTTAATTCAAGGCCAGCCTGGTCTACAGATTGATTGCCAGGACAGCCAGTGTTACACAGAGAAACCCTGTCTCCAAAAACAAAACAAAAAAATCCAAAATAAAATAAGATGAATAAATCTTTGTAATGGAAAACAAAACAACTGTCATTGTACTAGCTGTTCTGCCAAGAGTAATTATAAAAATTCCTTTCAGAAAATAATTAACACTATTTTACCTACAATATGATTTAATACTACCTAATGAATATTTACTTCGGGTGACATCATCACTCTTCATATCACTGGATATTCTGGAATAGTCTCAAACTCACTCAGAGTTTGACTCTGCCTCCAAATACTGACCATAAAGGCATGTAACACCACTCCTGGATTAATTTTTCTAAACAGGCTTTGGGAACAAGAACAGGATGCCCTGGAGAATAGAATCCTTCCATCACAATTCATGGCATTAAAAGTGAGCCCTTCCAGCCTGACGGGGGTGGTGCACTCCTTTATTCCCAAAACTTGGAAGGCAGAGGCAGGCAGATTTCTCAGTTCCAGGCCAGTCTGGTCTAAAGACTGAGTTCCAGGGCAGCCAGAGCTACACAGAGAAAAACTGTCTCAAAAAACAACAACAACAAAAGTGAGCCCTACCACACCCAACTTAATTCATTTTCTACAAGTTCATTTGCATTTTGTTCAGTTTTCTGTGAGTGTTCATGTCTCATGTGTGCAGTCCCTGTGCCTCAAAAAGGGATTCAGAGCCCCTGCGTCTGGAGTTATAGCATATATGGGATTCCAGACCAATTAGGAAACAAATTTCAAGAATCAAGATCAACAAGCAATCTTTTCTTTTGTTGTAAATGTAGGTGTATACATGAACACGTGTCAGTAATGTGCAAGCATGCCTGGAACCCTACAGACAGAAGGAGGGCTAAGACTCCAAAGGAATACAATTCCCAATGGATGGTTCTGAGCCACATAGTGGAGGTTGGGAACTAAACCAGGCTTTCCTGATGAAGCAACTATTGCTCTGACTCACTGAGCCATCACTCCATCTCCACAATAAGTAACCCTCAGTTAAATCCAGCTCTAGTTCCATAATGCTAAGAGTTTTGATATTTTGCAATGGTATGTAGTAGAAGAGATCACATTCAATTAAATTCAAGTTAGATATGGTGGTGCACTCCTTAAGCCCAACACTTGGAACACCAAAGCAGGTAGATCTCTGTGAGTTCCAGACCAGCCTTGACTACAGAGTAAGTCACAGGACTACCATGGCTGTTACAGAATAAAAAACTGTCTCAAATAAAAGAGACAGATCAAACTGTACTCAAGAAAGCACTTTTATAAATGCAAATCAAAACAACCCTGAGATTTCACCTTACACCAGTAAGAATGGCTAAGATTAAAAATTCAGGAGAAGCAGATGTAGGCGAGGATGTGGAGAAAGAGGAACACTCCTCCACTGCTTGTGGGGTTGCAAATTGGTACAACCACTCTAGAAATCAGTCTGGCAGTTCCTCAGAAAACTGGGCACCTCACTTCCAGAAGATCCTGCTATACCACTCCTGGGCATATACCCAGAAGATTTCCCCAGCATGTAATAAGGATACATGTTCCACTATGTTCATAGCAGCCCTATTTATAATTGCCAGAAGCTGGAAAGAACCCAGGTATCCCTCAACAAAAGAGTGGATGCAAAAAAATGTGGTATATATACACAGTGGAGTACTATTCAGCCATTAGAAACAATGAATTCATGAAATTCTTAGGCAAATGGATGGAGCTGGAGAACATCATACTAAGTGAGGTAACCCAGACTCAAAAAATGAATCATGGTATGCACTCACTAATAAGTGGATATTAACCTAGAAAACTGGAATACCAAAAACATAATCCACACATCAAATGAAGTACAAGAAGAACAGAGGAGTGGCCCCCAGTTCTGGAAAGACTCAGTCAAGCATTATAGCACAAACCAGAACAGGGAATTGGGAAGGGGTGGGGGGGGAGAACAGGGGGAGGGAAGGGGGCTGATGGGACTTTCGGGGTTTGGGGGTCTAGAAAAGGGGAAATCATTTGAATTGTAAATGAAAATATATCGAATAAAGAAAAGAAAGTACTTTTATTTAAAGAAAAATTAACTGCACATTAGTTAGGAAAAGAAACTGAGAGTAACAGACTCATTTGGCACACACCTATAAAATCAGCAGAGTGGATGTTGGAGAAGAATGGCAAAACCTGGGGACCAGCCCTCTTGGGAGCTCTCACAGACTCAGTAGCCAACAAAAGACCACACACACACACACACACACACACACACACACACACACACACACACACACACACACATGGGTTGAACTTAGGCCCCCATAATATATTTAGCAGATGTGCACCTCAGTCTTCATGTGGGTCCCCCAATAACTAGATTGGAAGCTAATGGCTGTCTCTGGAGCCATTCTTCTACCTAGGCTGCCTTGAGTGGCCTCAAAAGGAGAGGATACACCTGATCCTGCAGAGACTTGATGCATTAGGTTCAAGGTAGACCCATGGGGAAACCCTATGAGAGAAAGGGAATAGAGTAGTGACTGTCAGGTAATGTTGAGAGGTAGGTAGTGTTGAGAACATAAAATGGATGTATTTATTAATGGGACCTAATTACAAAGATGCAGGAGAAACTGAGGTAATTTCCAATTAATTGCCAGCAAAATTGTAAACCATCCTATGGGCAAGAACCAACCCCTGACACTATCAATGATACTCTGTTATGTTTGTCAATGGGAACCTTGCATAACTATGCTATGCTCATTGTTATACTCCTGGAGAACTGGCTGGCCCAATTTTAATCTGATGCCTGCCATTCAGCAACCAATGAGACCTAAAGCAGAGGCACATAGGCAGAAATATAGGCAGAGCCACGGAAGCGCCACAGAATGGGTAAAAGACTGCAGTAGTTAGAGCAGTTGAAAATACCAAGAAAACACAGCCCACCAAATCAAAGAAGCTAGGCTTACAGAGATTTACAGAGATGGAAGCAACAATCAGGCAGTTTGTATAGGTCTGACCAAGGTCCCTACATATGTGGTCCTGTAGCTTGGAGTGCCTGTCTTTGTCACTGAGGTAGATTTCTATGTAGCAAAATGCTGGATCCTGTTTTCAAATCCAGTCTGTTAGTCTATGTTTTTATTGGTAAATTATGTTCATTGAGATTAAGAGATATTAAGGAAAAGTGATTGTTGCTCCCGGTTATTTTTGATGTAATTTTTATGTTTGAGTGCTTCTCCTCTTTTGGATGTGTTGAAAGATTATTACTTCCTTTTTCTAAGGTGTAGTTTCCCTCCTTGTGCTGGCATTTTATATTATCCTTTGTAGGGCTGGATTTGTGGAAAGATATTGGGCAAATTTTGTTTTATCATGGAATATCTTAGTTTTTCCATATATGGTGATAAGAGTTTTGGTGGGTATAGTAGTCTGGGCTAGCGTTTGTTTTCTCTTATGATCTGTATGAGATCTGCACAAGATCTCCTTGTTTTCATGGTCTCTGGTGAGAAGTCTGGCGTAATTCTGATAAGTTTTCCTTTCCATTACAGGTTTGAATGGTCTTTCTTTGTCAAGTGCATATCTGTTCTTGTCCAGTCTGTTTGGATTTCTGTAGGCTTCTTGAATGGTCACAGGCATCTCTCTCTTTACGTCAGGGAAGTTTTCTTCTACAATTTTGTTGAAGTTATTTACTGGTCAATTAAGTTGTAAATCTTTATGCTCCTCTATACCTATAGTCCTTAGGTTTGCTCTTCTCATTGTGGTCTGGATTTCCTGAATGTTTTGGGTTACACGGTTTCTGCATTTTGCATTTTCCTTGATGGTTGAGTCAATGCTTTCTATGGTATCTTCAGCATCTGAGATTCCTTCATCTAACTCTTCTATTCTGTTGCTGATGCTTGTATCTATGACTCTTGAATTCTTACCAAGGTTTTCTATCTCCAGAGTTGTATCCCTTTGTGATTTCTTTGTTGTTTCTAGTTCCACTATTAGATCCTGTATGGTTTTGTTCAATTCCTTCACCTGTTTTTTTGTTTCTTTGGTTTGTGTATGTGTGTGTGTGTGTGTGTGTTTTCCTGTAATTCCTTAAGAAAGTTTTGTGTTTTCTCTTTAAGGGCTTCTACCTGTTGACAAATGTTCTCCTGTTTGTATTTAAGGGAACTATTTATGTCCTCTCTGACGTCCTATATCAGCATCATGAGATGTAATTTTAAATCCAGATCTTGTTTTTCTGGTGTGTTGGGGTATCCAGGACTTGCTGTTGTGGGAGAACTGGGTTCGCATGGTTCCATGTTGACTTGGTTTGTTGCCAGTGTTCTTGCATTTGATTTTTGCCATCTGGTTATCTCTGGTGCTAGCTGGTCTTGATGTCTCTGACTGTGGTTTAACTGTCCTGCTAGCCTATGTATCTGAACTCCAGGGAGACCCATTCTCTCTAGGAGGAGTTTATGTATGCAGAGCTGGGATAATGTGTGAGCTCAGGTGTACATAAAGAAATCAAAAGTATCCTGTCACCAGCTGATTCTTGATTCCTGTGTCCTGATGGTTCTTAGCAGGTCCCACTTTGTCCAGAAATTTGAGAATGGTGGTGGCCTCACCTTTGGACACAGATTGGTAGGCACTCCTGAAAGACTAGCTTCCTTGTGGTGGTATTTCTATATGTAATTCTCTGGCCCAAAATCCTGAGAACACAGGTACCCAGGCCCAGCATCTTATCTGGATGCAGACAAAAATCAGAAGTCTTCTATCCCAGGCTGATCCTGGGTACCTGTGTTCTCAGGATTTTGGGCTGGTTCCTCTGAGCAGCAGGGGTGGTCCTCCCTGTGCTCTCAAACCTCTCTGCACTCCTGTGTGGTTAGCTATCTCCCTGATTAACCAGGATATGGCACTCTGTGGGAGAGGATCGTCCCCAGCTGGAGATAGAAACCAAACGCTTCCTGCCTGGGAGTACTTGACATGATCCTCTGAGCAACAGGGATTCTCCTAGCTGTGCTCTCTGGCTTCTCCACACTTCTGTGTGTCTGCTATCTCTGTGCATCACCTGGATATTTGCTTTATCGTTAGAAGTGTTAAAATCTCATCCATCGTGAAGGATAATTCTGCTACCAGTAATAGCCTTCTAACTGACAACCACATCTGTGAGATCAAGGGACAGAATGTCAGTGGCTTGAAGGATGCTCAGACTGCAGATAGACTGTCAAAAGCTGGGACTGTGGTTACCCTCACGATCATGCCTGCTTTTATCTGGGAACATTATTAAACGGATAGCTCCCAGCATTATGAAAAGCATGATGGTTCACTCCAGTCCTGAACTTTCAATGCCTTGTACAGTGAATCACATCACAGCTGAATGTTTCCAGCTTTCCTCTTTGCCTACTTCTCTATTTCTCACATGATGCTTTCCTGGAACCTGAGGGAATATGGTGCTTGGAAGCCTTTCTATTTTCTATCATAGCTGGGAACCTCACTCTATTTCATATCAGCTTCTGATTTGAAGATAGATGTGTAGCCTTAGCCAGGTTCTAGAGATGTAAAACACTAAAAGTTTTACTTACATTCCTAGATTTGGTTCTTTACTGGGAACCTGATGTGTTTATATAAGCCATGGTTATTAGGATAAATGGTGTAGGCTTAGCTTTCCCTGAGAACTGGTCAGCTTTCTCCTAGAACAAAGCACAGTGTTAGTCATGTGTTTCAGTTCTGTGGCATACTTTGAATTTAGTACATCAGCATAGTACATTGCCTTTGATAGTTATTTTTTAAGTTTTCTCTGTGTGGGTATGTAAAATCCAATTAATCAACACTGTTTTCATTCCAGAGAAGCATTATACAGTTGTGTGTACATTGCAAGACACTGTAATGATTGTCATTAAATCTTAATGACCTTCACATCATATGCTTCAATTGTCACCTTAAATATAATAAGCATTTAGTATAAAAGCCAAAATAGAATTATTGCTGCCTTCTGAAACCTGAAGTGTTACCTCTCTATTAAAGTGCTATATGCTATATCTGATCAGCTTACTGGTAAAGCTGAGGTGCCTAGTCATATCAAGATTTTCTAGTCACTGTACAAAGAAAATGCCTAAGAGCTGCCCTATTGCTTTCTGAGAAAACAAAGTGCTGTATATTTCATGTGTAAGTTGTTATACTCAATAACGTTTTGGGTCTCTTATTTACTTAGAGAATAATTTGGTAATATCTAAATTAGGGTTTGAATCCTAATATTATGTAACTTTAGCTAAGTTGGCATGGTTTTAGGTGTTTACCTAGTCGTCTTAATTTGTTCCACTTTCTGAATCCTTAATGTAAACAAAAATGGCAAGGACACTTTATCCTGATTTATTTCTTTCTCAATTAGTTAATCTCCTATTCTATTATAGTATGTGATACTATCCTAATAAAGGTAAAAAACGTTAAAAAATATTAGGGGAAAACTTTACCTAATGTGTTGGGTGAAGAACTATAGGTCAGTGGGACATATGCAGTAGTGACTGGAATGTAAATGGATAATATATGTAATAAAATAATTTTCAGGAACTATTTCTCCTTTTATTTCATGAGAACATAATGTAACAATGAAGAATGAATATTTACAGTTGCTTTGAAACAACCCCTCTATATAAACCACAGTGGTACACAACGTCTACAGAAAGGCCTGGTTAATTCCCACAAATACTGAGATGAAGGGTGTACATAACACACTTCTTCATGACTATAAATGTCTGGAATGGTCAAGGAGCTGAGAGAAGTAAGTTGGATTTGGGGTGTAATCCAGAGTAAGCCAGTCCTCGGATTTGTCAAAGTCGTCAAGGATTCTTTGCCAGAGTTCCTCTGCAGATGGACCTGAACCTCGAGCCTCCTCTGGGCAATGGGTGGCAGCTTCTAGGACATCTGTAGATTCAGTCACTGGAGTAAGCCAGTCCTCGGGTATGTCAAAGTCGTCAATGATTCTTTGCCAGAGTTCCTCTGCAGATGGACCTGAACCTTGAGCCTCCTCTGGGCAATGGGTGGCAGCTTCTAGGACATCTGTAGATTCAGTCACTGGAGTAAGCCAGTCCTCGGATTTCTCCAAGTCCTCAAGGATTCTTTGCCAGAGTTCCTCTGCAGATGGACCTGAACATTGAGCCTCCTCTGGGCAATGGGTGGCAGCTTCTAGGACATCTGTAGATTCAGTCACTGCTAGATCAGTCTGGGCTTCAACTGCTGCTGATTGACCAGAATCCCAATCTATAATGGGAGCATGGCCAACAAGCAGATCTTCCTGCTGACTACACCTGTCTGCATCACTGGCCTGATAATGATGCAGAGAAGATTCCTGGATGCACTTGAGTTTGGGAATGGAAACCTCACTAAATGTGCCTGAACACATGGGCTCTCCATTCTCAGCAGCAACAAGAGGTATGGAACCAGGAAAGTGGGTTGATTCAAAAACTGGTTTTGAACTTCCATTGGTCTCTGGCAAAGCTTCTGTAATATTCTGGAGAGCCATCCGCTTGTACTTAGCTCGGCTGTTCTTAAACCAGATCTGGAAAAGAAAGAAGATATCAGAAGAATGCCTGTTGTCCCCTAACAGGACCACAAGGTGAAGATTTTGGATAAAAGGTGTTTGTATAGCAATGATTCACATGTCAGAAACAAAGAAGCAGGAAACTCAAGATGGCTAAGATATTATAATAAAGTAGATTGTGTATGACCAGACAACATAAGACTGGGGAGATTGAGCCAGTGTGTCCTGTATTTTAGCAGGAGCTCTGGTGATTAGATTACTGAGACCCTGCATGGAAACAATGCTATTCTATATTGCTACCAGGTTGATAAAAATTTGAGTCCCAGCATTTGATTCATAAATATCCACCACCTAAAACTGTCATCACTGCCCTAAGCATTTAAGAACAAAATTAAAGTTTCTGATGGGAAAGTGTAGATTTTTGCTGTTGGATTGAGGGAAAAGAGAGCGGCAGACCTTGATGTCCCTCGCTGTCACACCAACTAACTCTGCCAGCTTCACACATTGATCCTGGTTTGGGTACTGACACTTATCAAAATGTTCTTGCAGCAGGTGCTTTTGTTTTATGGAGTACACAATGCGTTCCTTCCGCACCTTTCTTGAAGTCACAGGGCCAGATTGATGGTCACCATATTTCTCTGACAGTACCACAGATCCTATGAGAACATGGAAACAAGATTTCAATTATGTATTTGATAACTTAGACGCCCTGAGGGTTTTTTCAAAGTAGGTAAACCTGGGCCCAGTACAGGATCTAGTTGCAATTTGATACCTGATTTTCTTGATGGTCCTTGGAACTCTTGCTGATGTAGGTCCCTTTCAGGGACTGAAAGACTTGATTGCATTGGATTTGTTGGGGTCAATATGGGACTGTAATGAACTTGAAAGGGTAAGTTCCTTGCAGTCTCTTGAAGCCTTTGGGGTCTGGTTTCTATTGGTGCACTTGAAGGCATTTGGAATTTTGGATACAAGGAGGGACCTTCAGCCCTATGTGTGTTCCGAACCTATTGGAATATGTTCTGGAGAATCTAGTAAAAGAAAACACGTCAAAAAATGTACAGAGAGCACTGATTTACCCATCCTGCCTACCCAGCATTTGGTTTGGACTGTTACAGAGCAGGAATCAGACAGGAGCTTCATTCTTTCTGAACAACTGCCTGTGTTTCCAAATCTTACAAGTATTCTCAGTATTGAAATAAATATGCACTTGGCTCCAGTATTAACAAGAGGTTGCCAGTCCAGGTAAGCTGGCAATTGAATGTTCATTTCCAACGTTTAAATTTTCCATATCCTACACTTCTGGCTGTGAAATTTTGTTGGGACAGACTACTAGCTAGTCGGCCTCTGCCCATGAAAATAAAAGCCTGAAGGCTTCACAGGATTTCTGTGGCATGCAGGGCAACTGACACAAAAGTCAAATCACAAACCCAGGAATTCTGCAAACAGAGTAAATGGACAACTGACACCAAAGTCTGAAGACCTCCCAGGGGCACTGCAGCATGCAGAGAAACTGAATCGACAGTCTGAAAGCCTGTCGGGAATTCTTTTGCATGCAGGGAAACAAAACCTACAGTACTTATGCTTCCCTGGTTAACAGCGAAACATAGGGCAACAGCTTGACAAATCCTCTCAAGAGTAAACAGTATGAAGGCATCCCAGTAGATGTGTCACAGCCAGGGCAACATATCTCCAGCTTCTCTGCCTCTCTAAAGAACCCACAATTCAAAGGTCTTCAAGAAGGCCTCCCTGAAGACACACGGCCACCAGGGCAACAAGTCACCAGTGTACATGCCCCTCTGAAGGTTCCACAGTCAAAAGATCCCACAGGAGGTTTGCCACATCCAAGGCAACTGGCCTACCATGAGACTTGAGTCAACCTAGGGACAAAAAAGAAAACTCGCAAAAAGAAACACCCCAACCAGAAAAAAACTCCCTATAACCATATGACAAGAGGCAAGAGCAAGACCATGAGAAACAGAAGCCAGTAAACTTTGGCATTATCAGAAACTACTTCTCCCACCACAGCAAGCCCTGGATAGACAAATGCACTTGAAAGTCAGGAAGATGACCTAAAATCTTATCTTAATGATAATAGAATCCTTTTAAAGAGATATAAATAACTCACATAAAGAAATAGAAGAAAACGCAAGTGAACAGGTAGGAGCACTTAGAGAGGAAACACATAAATCCCATAAGCAATACAGGAAGATACAATCAAAAAAGTGAAAGTTTTTATTAATGCAGTCCAAGACCTAGAATTGGAAGTAGATATAACAAAGACAAATATAGGCAACCCTGGAAATTGAAAACCAAGGAATGAGATCTGGGATAATTAATCATTACCAGGAGAATACAAGAGATAGAAGAAAGAAAGCAGCAGTCTCAACTAACCTGGACCCCCCCAAGATCTCTCAGAAACTAGACAACCACCAATTAAGTGTACACCAGCTGATATGAGGCCCCCAACACATACTCAGCAGAAAACTGTGGGACTGTACTCCCTCAGAAAAGATGTACCTATCCCTAAAAAGACTGGAGGCCCGAAGTGGGCAGGGAGTTCTTATAGGTAGGGGGTGGGGTGAAGACATTCTCCCTGAGAAGGAAACTAGACTTACAGGATGTGGAACTTTCCGTGGGAGGACCAGAAGGGGGATAAAATCTGGATTGTAAAAAAGATTAAATATTTTGTAAACAAAGGAATATTATCATAATTGGAAAAACATGATCCCAGTTTCTCCTCCTTGCAGTATGACACCCTGTGACAAAATAAAGAATCAAGGGCAATGGAACATGTCCCATTTCCATGGACCCTTTCCACTCCCGTATTCTAAACAAGAGCATTGATGATCTAATTACTCTGGATGTCAGAAGGCACATACACCTAAGCCAGATCCCCTGATATTGAAGTGCTATAACAAGGACTTAGCCTTAATTGAATCTCCCTATCAAGAACCCTCCCACAGGCTCCTCCTTTCATCCTCTAGAATCCAGCAGCTATACACACCCTGTTGTAACATCCAGTCTGTAGCCACAACTTAATATCTAACGGAAATATGGCCAGATCACAGAGTTTTTTTGTACTCTTTTCTTTTGTGACTGAGTTTTGCTAAATGAACTATGCTGTATGAGATTCAAACAGAACACAAGGCTGAAACAGAATTCAGAAGGATCAGCCTAACTGTTACTTCCCAAGCAGGGCTAAGACTAAAGGTGTGTAACAAAGAACTGAGCCATCCTGTAGGATTTCCTCCTAACATGGGCTCCATCGAGAAAATAAAAATTTTCCTTACTCTCTAGGAGCAATCTCAAAAAATGCGTCTCTTCTCATCCTGCTGCCAAGAGGACATGCACGTTTCCGGCCACCACTAACACCTATTTATTTCTCCAAACTTTCTCTTCTGAGACTGAGGCAGGTTCCATGTGCATGCCCCTGACTTCCTGATTCACACTATACATGCAAGCCAGGGCTCACAATTACAAAAACCCACTTGCCATTAGTTTCCGAGTCCTGGGATTAAAGGTGTGGTCCATGCATCCAAAATGGTTACAGATTTTAGATGAAGGAGGGCCTGCTCAGCCAAACACCATCCAAGATGTCACACTTTTGAGTCAGAATGCCACTACTATGCCTTATCTAGGCAATCTGGAGCCTCAATTGGTCCCAAGGTCACTTGAGATCCCATTGTCAGTTCTTTCCTTTGTCCTATAGACAGGCCTCACTATCTATTGATCCAGGCTTTCTGAACAGCCCAGGATTTAATCATGTGCTTAGAATGAAGAATAAAGCCCCTTGAGGTCTCTTGAAAGCTCATTCATAGAGTGCCCCGATCAGGGCAAATCACTGCTCTGCACTGTTCACCGTTATGGGATAGACTTGAAACATCTACTAAATTTAAATAACATCTTCTGCATGTATACAGGGCATATTTTATACTTGACCAATCAAACACCCATACAGGCTAAAAAATTACCAAAAATCCTCCTCCACTGTCTCCCATGCTTTCTGCAACATGATATCCCCTTTACATAGCAACCTTAGACATTTCATGCAACTCACCAATTCACCAGGAATGAAGAGGTTTCCTGTAAACTGCGCAGTCCTCTGTCTTTGAATTCTCCTTAGAAGACCTGCCCTTATATATCTCTCCTAACCTGGAATTCAAAGCCCCTCCCACCCTTTGGCTCCTCCTACTTGCAATATTCAAATCCATTATTCTCTCCCACCCTTTGATGCTACTCCAGGTGTAGCCTCATTTTATAGAACCCATGAATTTAAATTTTTTGGTTTGTAATCCTTTATTTCTTTACATTTGATATTTTACTTTTATTACTTCCCAGTTCAGCTGTTATTTTCCTCCCAGACCTCCCTCCCACAATTTTTCATCACATTCCTAATCCCGTGTCTCCAAGAGAATGCCTTCCACACCAGGCCTTTGGTCTGGTTTAAATAATTTAATGTGTGTAGCCATCTTACTTTTGTTTCTCTCTGGTTTTTAAGGTATAAATATGTTCTGCATGTCTTGGTTATATAGTTTTGACTGGGAGTGCATTGAATCTGTAGTTTGCTTTTGGCAAGGTGGCCATTTTTACTACCTTAATTCTGCCAATCCATGATCATGAAAGAGATCTTTCCATATTCTGAGATCTGCTTTGATTTCTTTCTTCAGAGACTTGAAATTCTTGTCATACAAATTTTTCACTTGCATACTTAGAGTGACACCAAGATATGTAATGTTATTTGTGACTATGGTAAAGGGTGTCATTACCCTATTTTCTTTCTCAGCTTATTTATCCTTTGAGTAGAGGAAGGCTACTGATTTGATTGAGTTAATTTTACATCCAGCCACATGGCAGAAATTGTTTCTCAGTTGTAGGAGTTCTCTAGTGTTGTTTTATTGGGTTGCATAAGTATACTATCATATCATCTGCAAATAGTGATGTTTTGACCACCTCCTTTCCAGTTTGTAACATTTTGACAAGTGTTACAAACTGTACCTCCTTTTGTTCTCTAAATGCTCTAGATAGATCTTCAAGTACTATATTGAATAAATAGGGAAAGAGTGGGCAACATTTTCTGGACCATAATTTTAGTAGGATTACTTCAAATTTCCTCTATTTAGTTTGATGTTGGCTTCTGGTTTGCTGTATATTGCTTTTACTATGTTTTGGTATAGGCCTTGAATTCCTGATCATTCCAAGACTTTTAACATGAAGGGATAGTGAATTTTGTCAAATGCTTTCTCAGCATCTAACTAAATGATCTTGTGGGGTATTTTTTTTTCGAGTTTCTTTATGTAGTGGATTACATTGAAAGATTTCTATATATTGAAACACACTTGCATTGCTGGGATGAAGCCTATTTGATCCTGGTGAATTACTGTTTTGATGTGTTCTTGGATTCGGTCAGCAAGAATTTTATTGAGTAGTTTTGGATCACTGTTCTCAAGGGAAATTGGTCTGGAATTCTCTTTCCTTGTTTAATCTTTGTTTGGTTTATGTATAAGCAATACTGTGGCTTCATATAATGAATTGTGAAGGATACCTCGGGTTTCTGATTTGTGGAATAGTTTGAAAAGTATCCGTAGTAGGTCTTCTTTGAAGAACTGATAGAATTCCCAACAAACACATCTGGTCCTGTGTTTTTGTTGTTGTTGTTGTTGTTGTTGTTGTTGTGGTTGTTTTTGGAGGTGGTGGTGGTGGTGGTGGTGGTTGTGGTTGTGGTGGTGATGGTGGTGTTTTGGGAAGACTGTTAATAACTGAATCTATTTCCTCACGTGTTATGGGACTATTTTGATGGTTTATCTGATCAGGTTTTAACATTGGCAGCTGGCATGTGTCTACAAAACTGTCCATTTCATCCAGATTTCCCAATTTTGTTGAGTATAAGCTTTTGTAGTAGGATCTGATGATATTTGGAATTTCTGCAGTTTCTGTTGTTATATCTCCCTTTTCATTCCAATTTTATTAATTTGCGTGTTTCCTCTATTCCTTCTTGTTAGTCTGCTAAGTGTTTATCTATCTTGTTGATTTTCTCAAAGAACCAACTCTTGGTTTTGTTGATTCTTTGTATAATTCTTTTTGTTTCTACTTTGTTGATTTTGGCCTTGAATTTGTTTATTCCCTGCCATGTATTCCTCTTGGATGTATTTGTTTCATTTGGTTGTAGAGCTTTCAGATGTTCTGTCAAGCTGCTAATGTAAGCTCTCTCCATTTCCTTGTTGGAGGCACTTAACTATATGAGTTTTTCTCTTAGCACATATGACTATTGACAGCTTTTCAGGATTTCTAGTTGCAACTGCTTTAAGAGGAGAACCTTCTAGAAAGGTTATTGTTCATTGTTTACAGACTTTTCCTGCTAAGGGACTGCCTAAAGTTGGCAAGACAGATAATGGGCCTGCATACACTGGAAACAGCTTTGAACAATTTTGCAAGGAATTTGGAATTGAACATAAAACTGAAATTCCTCATAATCCAATGGGACAAGGAATTGTTGAATGTATCTGAAAAATTAGCTTTAGAAAACAAAACAGGGTGAGTTTTAACTTCCAAGGTCACCAAAAGCACATCTCGCTTTTGCATTATTTGTTTTATTGTTTTGTAAACTGATGCTAAAGGTCAGTCTGCAGCAGATCATCGCTGGCATCCAGACACTTCCAGCTCATATGCCATGGTTAAATGTTGAGATCCTTTAACTAATACTTTGGAATGGCCCCAACCCTGTTTTAATACGGGAATGAGATCCTGTTTGTGTTTTTTCACATAAAGGAATTGGAGATCAATGACTACTGAAAAGATTGTTTCGCCAAGTGGACACAGATCCTGAGCCTTCTAATGATTATGATACTAATGATGAAGGCATCTCAGGATCCCTATGAGCCATCTAAATTAACCTGAAGTGTAGTCTTTGCCCTTACTGGATAGCAGGTGTTTTCTATCAATTCTCAAAGCCACCCTCCTTACATCAGGAGGCTTGATCTTGTTTGGATCTTTGTCAGCTCCCAGTTTAGGCACTTAACTAAGCAATTACCCCTTGGAGGTTCACTTGAGTATGATGGAAAAGAGTCCTGCTCCACAAATCCTTGGTCATGTGAAGGTTTTATCTGAAAGGTGGGATGTAGACATCCAGTGCTTAGAGACCATTTAAGCATTTGTTCTTTTCACATGTGTCCTTGAGATGGCAGGACTAGATCCCATGGTCATAGTTGGGTGGTGCAGAAGATTATTTTCTGTGCTGTTTGGAAATGTGAGACCATAAGGAATGTTTACTGGAAGCCCCAAAGAGATTTAATTACAGTTGCTAGGATTTCAACAGGTTCTGGCCTATCTAGTAATAGTTATAACGGCAATGGACATTGTTTCTTCAGGGTTTTAGTTGTGCCAAAGCTGCGCTGTCTGGAACCTGGAAAGGAGTAGCATCCTTGGTTAGTTTTCTCTGTAACCCAATTCCAGTGTCTGGAAAAAATGTTAGAGAAGGCTCGATTAAGGGAAGGACTTGGACACTTTGGCTTTATAAGGAAGATTATGATTATGGACTACTTGTTTGTTTGTTTGTTTGTTTGTTTGTTTGTGACAGGGTTTCTCTGTGTAGCCCTGGCAGTCCTGGAACCAACCCTGCAAACCTGGGTGGCCTCAGAAAACTCAGCAATCTGCCTGCCTCTGCCTCCCAATGACAGGGATTAAATGAGTGTACCACCCAGGAGGGGCCCTCTCCCCTTGATCACTAATTGAGAAAATACCCCACAGCTGAATCTCATGGAGGCATTTCCCCAACTGAAGCTCCTTTCTCTGTGAAAGAATGTGTCAAGTTCACACACTAAACCATCCAGTACAACATGTAAGAATGAAGTAAGGCTGGGCATCATAACAGAGCCTTTCAATCCCATTACCTGCAAAGCAAATGGATGAGGATCTCCATTTGTGGAAGGCAGTCTTGTTTACATAAGCACTTCCAGGAGAGTTAGAACTACGTACAAAGGCCCTATGTTAAGAAATCAAAAATAATGCCAGGAGGTGGTGGCACATGCCTTCAATCCCAGCACTTGGGAGCCAGAGGCAGAGAGATTTCTTAATTCAAGGCCAGCCTGGTCTACAGATTGATTGCCAGGACAGCCAGTGTTACACAGAGAAACCCTGTCTCCAAAAACAAAACAAAAAAATCCAAAATAAAATAAGATGAATAAATCTTTGTAATGGAAAACAAAACAACTGTCATTGTACTAGCTGTTCTGCCAAGAGTAATTATAAAAATTCCTTTCAGAAAATAATTAACACTATTTTACCTACAATATGATTTAATACTACCTAATGAATATTTACTTCGGGTGACATCATCACTCTTCATATCACTGGATATTCTGGAATAGTCTCAAACTCACTCAGAGTTTGACTCTGCCTCCAAATACTGACCATAAAGGCATGTAACACCACTCCTGGATTAATTTTTCTAAACAGGCTTTGGGAACAAGAACAGGATGCCCTGGAGAATAGAATCCTTCCATCACAATTCATGGCATTAAAAGTGAGCCCTTCCAGCCTGACGGGGGTGGTGCACTCCTTTATTCCCAAAACTTGGAAGGCAGAGGCAGGCAGATTTCTCATTTCCAGGCCAGTCTGGTCTAAAGACTCAGTTCCAGGGCAGCCAGAGCTACACAGAGAAAAACTGTCTCAAAAAACAACAACAACAAAAGTGAGCCCTACCACACCCAACTTAATTCATTTTCTACAAGTTCATTTGCATTTTGTTCAGTTTTCTGTGAGTGTTCATGTCTCATGTGTGCAGTCCCTGTGCCTCAAAAAGGGATTCAGAGCCCCTGCGTCTGGAGTTATAGCATATATGGGATTCCAGACCAATTAGGAACCAAATTTCAAGAATCAAGATCAACAAGCAATCTTTTCTTTTGTTGTAAATGTAGGTGTATACATGAACACGTGTCAGTAATGTGCAAGCATGCCTGGAACCCTACAGACAGAAGGAGGGCTAAGACTCCAAAGGAATACAATTCCCAATGGATGGTTCTGAGCCACATAGTGGAGGTTGGGAACTAAACCAGGCTTTCCTGATGAAGCAACTATTGCTCTGACTCACTGAGCCATCACTCCATCTCCACAATAAGTAACCCTCAGTTAAATCCAGCTCTAGTTCCATAATGCTAAGAGTTTTGATATTTTGCAATGGTATGTAGTAGAAGAGATCACATTCAATTAAATTCAAGTTAGATATGGTGGTGCACTCCTTAAGCCCAACACTTGGAACACCAAAGCAGGTAGATCTCTGTGAGTTCCAGACCAGCCTTGACTACAGAGTAAGTCACAGGACTACCATGGCTGTTACAGAATAAAAAACTGTCTCAAATAAAAGAGACAGATCAAACTGTACTCAAGAAAGCACTTTTATAAATGCAAATCAAAACAACCCTGAGATTTCACCTTACACCAGTAAGAATGGCTAAGATTAAAAATTCAGGAGAAGCAGATGTAGGCGAGGATGTGGAGAAAGAGGAACACTCCTCCACTGCTTGTGGGGTTGCAAATTGGTACAACCACTCTAGAAATCAGTCTGGCAGTTCCTCAGAAAACTGGGCACCTCACTTCCAGAAGATCCTGCTATACCACTCCTGGGCATATACCCAGAAGATTTCCCCAGCATGTAATAAGGATACATGTTCCACTATGTTCATAGCAGCCCTATTTATAATTGCCAGAAGCTGGAAAGAACCCAGGTATCCCTCAACAAAAGAGTGGATGCAAAAAAATGTGGTATATATACACAGTGGAGTACTATTCAGCCATTAGAAACAATGAATTCATGAAATTCTTAGGCAAATGGATGGAGCTGGAGAACATCATACTAAGTGAGGTAACCCAGACTCAAAAAATGAATCATGGTATGCACTCACTAATAAGTGGATATTAACCTAGAAAACTGGAATACCAAAAACATAATCCACACATCAAATGAAGTACAAGAAGAACAGAGGAGTGGCCCCCAGTTCTGGAAAGACTCAGTCAAGCATTATAGCACAAACCAGAACAGGGAATTGGGAAGGGGTGGGGGGGGGGAGAACAGGGGGAGGGAAGGGGGCTGATGGGACTTTCGGGGTTTGGGGGTCTAGAAAAGGGGAAATCATTTGAAATGTAAATGAAAATATATCGAATAAAGAAAAGAAAGTACTTTTATTTAAAGAAAAATTAACTGCACATTAGTTAGGAAAAGAAACTGAGAGTAACAGACTCATTTGGCACACACCTATAAAATCAGCAGAGTGGATGTTGGAGAAGAATGGCAAAACCTGGGGACCAGCCCTCTTGGGAGCTCTCACAGACTCAGTAGCCAACAAAAGACCACACACACACACACACACACACACACACACACACACACACACACATGGGTTGAACTTAGGCCCCCATAATATATTTAGCAGATGTGCACCTCAGTCTTCTTGTGGGTCCCCCAATAACTAGATTGGAAGCTAATGGCTGTCTCTGGAGCCATTCTTCTACCTAGGCTGCCTTGAGTGGCCTCAAAAGGAGAGGATACACCTGATCCTGCAGAGACTTGATGCATTAGGTTCAAGGTAGACCCATGGGGAAACCCTATGAGAGAAAGGGAATAGAGTAGTGACTGTCAGGTAATGTTGAGAGGTAGGTAGTGTTGAGAACATAAAATGGATGTATTTATTAATGGGAAACACTGCCTAGACAAAGATGCAGGAGAAACTGAGGTAATTTCCAATTAATTGCCAGCAAAATTGTAAACCATCCTATGGGCAAGAACCAACCCCTGACACTATCAATGATACTCTGTTATGTTTGTCAATGGGAACCTTGCATAACTATGCTATGCTCATTGTTATACTCCTGGAGAACTGGCTGGCCCAATTTTAATCTGATGCCTGCCATTCAGCAACCAATGAGACCTAAAGCAGAGGCACATAGGCAGAAATATAGGCAGAGCCACGGAAGCGCCACAGAACGGGTAAAAGACTGCAGTAGTTAGAGCAGTTGAAAATACCAAGAAAACACAGCCCACCAAATCAAAGAAGCTAGGCTTACAGAGATTTACAGAGATGGAAGCAACAATCAGGCAGTTTGTATAGGTCTGACCAAGGTCCCTACATATGTGGTCCTGTAGCTTGGAGTGCCTGTCTTTGTCACTGAGGTAGATTTCTATGTAGCAAAATGCTGGATCCTGTTTTCAAATCCAGTCTGTTAGTCTATGTTTTTATTGGTAAATTATGTTCATTGAGATTAAGAGATATTAAGGAAAAGTGATTGTTGCTCCCGGTTATTTTTGATGTAATTTTTATGTTTGAGTGCTTCTCCTCTTTTGGATGTGTTGAAAGATTATTACTTCCTTTTTCTAAGGTGTAGTTTCCCTCCTTGTGCTGGCATTTTATATTATCCTTTGTAGGGCTGGATTTGTGGAAAGATATTGGGCAAATTTTGTTTTATCATGGAATATCTTAGTTTTTCCATATATGGTGATAAGAGTTTTGGTGGGTATAGTAGTCTGGGCTAGCGTTTGTTTTCTCTTATGATCTGTATGAGATCTGCACAAGATCTCCTTGTTTTCATGGTCTCTGGTGAGAAGTCTGGCGTAATTCTGATAAGTTTTCCTTTCCATTACAGGTTTGAATGGTCTTTCTTTGTCAAGTGCATATCTGTTCTTGTCCAGTCTGTTTGGATTTCTGTAGGCTTCTTGAATGGTCACAGGCATCTCTCTCTTTACGTCAGGGAAGTTTTCTTCTACAATTTTGTTGAAGTTATTTACTGGTCAATTAAGTTGTAAATCTTTATGCTCCTCTATACCTATAGTCCTTAGGTTTGCTCTTCTCATTGTGGTCTGGATTTCCTGAATGTTTTGGGTTACACGGTTTCTGCATTTTGCATTTTCCTTGATGGTTGAGTCAATGCTTTCTATGGTATCTTCAGCATCTGAGATTCCTTCATCTAACTCTTCTATTCTGTTGCTGATGCTTGTATCTATGACTCTTGAATTCTTACCAAGGTTTTCTATCTCCAGAGTTGTATCCCTTTGTGATTTCTTTGTTGTTTCTAGTTCCACTATTAGATCCTGTATGGTTTTGTTCAATTCCTTCACCTGTTTTTTTTGTTTCTTTGGTTTGTGTATGTGTGTGTGTGTGTGTGTGTGTGTGTGTTTTCCTGTAATTCCTTAAGAAAGTTTTGTGTTTTCTCTTTAAGGGCTTCTACCTGTTGACAAATGTTCTCCTGTTTGTATTTAAGGGAACTATTTATGTCCTCTCTGACGTCCTATATCAGCATCATGAGATGTAATTTTAAATCCAGATCTTGTTTTTCTGGTGTGTTGGGGTATCCAGGACTTGCTGTTGTGGGAGAACTGGGTTCGCATGGTTCCATGTTGACTTGGTTTGTTGCCAGTGTTCTTGCATTTGATTTTTGCCATCTGGTTATCTCTGGTGCTAGCTGGTCTTGATGTCTCTGACTGTGGTTTAACTGTCCTGCTAGCCTATGTATCTGAACTCCAGGGAGACCCATTCTCTCTAGGAGGAGTTTATGTATGCAGAGCTGGGATAATGTGTGAGCTCAGGTGTACATAAAGAAATCAAAAGTATCCTGTCACCAGCTGATTCTTGATTCCTGTGTCCTGATGGTTCTTAGCAGG
This sequence comes from Apodemus sylvaticus, assembly GCF_947179515.1. Lineage (NCBI taxonomy): Eukaryota > Metazoa > Chordata > Mammalia > Rodentia > Muridae > Apodemus > Apodemus sylvaticus. The sequence continues at coordinate 196,051,815 of NC_067472.1, read as the reverse complement.
TCCCACTTTGTCCAGAAATTTGAGAATGGTGGTGGCCTCACCTTTGGACACAGATTGGTAGGCACTCCTGAAAGACTAGCTTCCTTGTGGTGGTATTTCTATATGTAATTCTGTGGCCCAGCATCTTATCTGGAGGCAGACACAAATCAGAAGTCTTCTGTCCCAGGCTGATCCTGGGTACCTGTTTTCTCAGGATTTTGGGCTGGTTCCTCTGAGCAGCAGGGGTGGTCCTCCCTGTGCTCTCAAACCTCTCTGCACTCCTGTGTGGTTAGCTATCTCCCTGATTAACCAGGATATGGCACTCTGTGGGAGAGGATCGTCCCCAGCTGGAGATAGAAACCAAACGCTTCCTGCCTGGGAGTACTTGACATGATCCTCTGAGCAACAGGGATTCTCGTAGCTGTGCTCTCTGGCTTCTCCACACTTCTGTGTGTCTGCTATCTCTGTGCATCACCTGGATATTTGCTTTATCGTTAGAAGTGTTAAAATCTCATCCATCGTGAAGGATAATTCTGCTACCAGTAATAGCCTTCTAACTGACAACCACATCTGTGAGATCAAGGGACAGAATGTCAGTGGCTTGAAGGATGCTCAGACTGCAGATAGACTGTCAAAAGCTGGGACTGTGGTTACCCTCACGATCATGCCTGCTTTTATCTGGGAACATTATTAAACGGATAGCTCCCAGCATTATGAAAAGCATGATGGTTCACTCCAGTCCTGAACTTTAAATGCCTTGTACAGTGAATCACATCACAGCTGAATGTTTCCAGCTTTCCTCTTTGCCTACTTCTCTATTTCTCACATGATGCTTTCCTGGAACCTGAGGGAATATGGTGCTTGGAAGCCTTTCTATTTTCTATCATAGCTGGGAACCTCACTCTATTTCATATCAGCTTCTGATTTGAAGATAGATGTGTAGCCTAAGCCAGGTTCTAGAGATGTAAAACACTCAAAGTTTTACTTACATTCCTAGATTTGGTTCCTTACTGGGACCCTGATGTGTTTATATAAGCCATGGTTATTAGGATAAATGGTGTAGGCTTAGCTTTCCCTGAGAACTGGTCAGCTTTCTCCTAGAACAAAGCACGGTGTTAGTCATGTGTTTCAGTTCTGTGGCATACTTTGAATTTAGTACATCAGCATAGTACATTGCCTTTGATAGTTATTTTTTAAGTTTTCTCTGTGTGGGTATGTAAAATCCAATTAATCAACACTGTTTTCATTCCAGAGAAGCATTATACAGTTGTGTGTACATTGCAAGACACTGTAATGATTGTCATTAAATCTTAATGACCTTCACATCATATGCTTCAATTGTCACCTTAAATATAATAAGCATTTAGTATAAAAGCCAAAATAGAATTATTGCTGCCTTCTGAAACCTGAAGTGTTACCTCTCTATTAAACTGCTATATGCTATATCTGATCAGCTTACTGGTAAAGCTGAGGTGCCTAGTCATATCAAGATTTTCTAGTCACTGTACAAAGAAAATGCCTAAGAGCTGCCCTATTGCTTTCTGAGAAATCAAAGTGCTGTATATTTCATGTGTAAGTTGTTATACTCAATAAGGTTTTAGGTCTCTTATTTACTTAGAGAATAATTTGGTAATATCTAAATTAGGGTTTGAATCCTAATATTATGTAACTTTAGCTAAGTTGGCATGGTTTTAGGTGTTTACCTAGTCGTCTTAATTTGTTCCACTTTCTGAATCCTTAATGTAAACAAAAATGGCAAGGACACTTTATCCTGATTTATTTCTTTCTGAATTAGTTAATCTCCTATTCTATTATAGTATGTGATACTATCGTAATAAAGGTAAAAAACGTTAAAAAATATTAGGGGAAAACTTTACCTAATGTGTTGGGTGAAGAACTATAGGTCAGTGGGACATATGCAGTAGTGACTGGAATGTAAATGGATAATATATGTAATAAAATAATTTTCAGGAACTATTTCTCCTTTTATTTCATGAGAACACAATGTAACAATGAAGAATGAATATTTACAGTTGCTTTGAAACAACCCCTCTATATAAACCACAGTGGTACACAACGTCTACAGAAAGGCCTGGTTAATTCCCACAAATACTGAGATGAAGGGTGTACATAACACACTTCTTCATGACTATAAATGTCTGGAATGGTCAAGGAGCTGAGAGAAGTAAGTTGGATTTGGGGTGTAATCCAGAGTAAGCCAGTCCTCGGATTTGTCAAAGTCGTCAAGGATTCTTTGCCAGAGTTCCTCTGCAGATGGACCTGAACCTCGAGCCTCCTCTGGGCAATGGGTGGCAGCTTCTAGGACATCTGTAGATTCAGTCACTGGAGTAAGCCAGTCCTCGGGTATGTCAAAGTCGTCAATGATTCTTTGCCAGAGTTCCTCTGCAGATGGACCTGAACCTTGAGCCTCCTCTGGGCAATGGGTGGCAGCTTCTAGGACATCTGTAGATTCAGTCACTGGAGTAAGCCAGTCCTCGGATTTCTCCAAGTCGTCAAGGATTCTTTGCCAGAGTTCCTCTGCAGATGGACCTGAACCTTGAGCCTACTCTGGGCAATGGGTGGCAGCTTCTAGGACATCTGTAGATTCAGTCACTGCTAGATCAGTCTGGGCTTCAACTGCTGCTGATTGACCAGAATCCCAATCTATAATGGGAGCATGGCCAACAAGCAGATCTTCCTGCTGACTACACCTGTCTGCATCACTGGCCTGATAATGATACAGAGAAGATTCCTGGATGCAGTTGAGATTGGGAATGGAAACCTCACTAAATGTGCCTGAACACATGGGCTCTCCATTCTCAGCAGCAACAAGAGGTATGGAACCAGGAAAGTGGGTTGATTCAAAAACTGGTTTTGAACTTCCATTGGTCTCTGGCAAAGCTTCTGTAATATTCTGGAGAGCCATCCGCTTGTACTTAGCTCGGCTGTTCTTAAACCAGATCTGGAAAAGAAAGAAGATATCAGAAGAATGCCTGTTGTCCCCTAACAGGACAACAAGATGAAGATTTTGGATAAAAGGTGTTTGTATAGCAATGATTCACATGTCAGAAACAAAGAAGCAGGAAACTCAAGATGACTAAGATATTATAATAAAGTAGATTGTGTATGACCAGACAACATAAGACTGGGGAGATTGAGCCAGTGTGTCCTGTATTTTAGCAGGAGCTCTGGTGATTAGATTTCTGAGACCCTGCATGGAAACAATGCTATTCTATATTGCTACCAGGTTGATAAAAATTTGAGTCCCAGCATTTGATTCATAAATATCCACCACCTAAAACTGTCATCACTGCCCTAAGCATTTAAGAACAAAATTAAAGTTTCTGATGGGAATGTGAAGATTTTTGCTGTTGGATTGAGGGAAAAGAGAGGGGCAGACCTTGATGTCCCTCGCTGTCACACCAACTAACTCTGCCAGCTTCACACATTGATCCTGGTTTGGGTACTGACACTTATCAAAATGTTCTTGCAGCAGGTGCTTTTGTTTTTTGGAGTACACAATGCGTTCCTTCCGCACCTTTCTTGAAGTCACAGGGCCAGATTGATGGTCACCATATTTCTCTGACAGTACCACAGATCCTATGAGAACATGGAAACAAGATTTCAATTATGTTCTTGATAACTTAGATGCCCTGAGGGTTTTTTCAAAGTAGGTAAACCTGGGCCCAGTACAGGATCTAGTTGCATTTGGATACCTGATTTTCTTGATGGTCCTTGGAACTCTTGCTGATGTAGGTCCCTTTCAGGGACTGAAAGACTTGATTGCATTGGATTTGTTGGGGTCAATATGGGACTGTAATAAACTTGAAAGGGTAAGTTCCTTGCAGTCTCTTGAAGCCTTTGGGGTCTGGTTTCTATGGGTGCACTTGAAGGCATTTGGAATTTTGGATACAAGGAGGGACCTTCAGCCCTATGTGTGTTCCGAACCTATTGGAATATGTTCTGGAGAATCTAGTAAAAGAAAACACGTCAAAAAACGTACAGAGAGCACTGATTTACCCATCCTGCCTACCCAGCATTTGGTTTGGACTGTTACAGAGCAGGAATCAGACAGGAGCTTCATTCTTTCTGAACAACTGCCTCTGTTTCCAAATCTTACAAGTATTCTCAGTATTGAAATAAATATGCACTTGGCTCCAGTATTAACAAGAGGTTGCCAGTCCAGGTAAGCTGGCAATTGAATGTTCATTTCCAATGTTTAAATTTTCCATATCCTACACTTCTGGCTGTGAAATTTTTTTGGGACAGACTACTAGCTAGTCTGCCTCTGCCCATGAAAATAAAAGCCTGAAGGCTTCACAGGATTTCTGTGGCATGCAGGGCAACTGACACAAAAGTCAAATCTCAAACCCAGGAATTCTGCAAACAGAGTAAATGGACAACTGACACCAAAGTCTGAAGACCTCCCAGGGGCACTGCAGCATGCAGAGAAACTGAATCGACAGTCTGAAAGCCTGTCGGGAATTCTTTTGCATGCAGGGAAACAAAACCTACAGTACTTATGCTTCCCTGGTTAACAGCGAAACATAGGGCAACAGCTTGACAAATCCTCTCAAGAGTAAACAGTATGAAGGCATCCCAGTAGATGTGTCACAGCCAGGGCAACATATCTCCAGCTTCTCTGCCTCTCTAAAGAACCCACAATTCAAAGGTCTTCAAGAAGGCCTCCCTGAAGACACACGGCCACCAGGGCAACAAGTCACCAGTGTACATGCCCCTCTGAAGGTTCCACAGTCAGAAGATCCCACAGGAGGTTTGCCACATCCAAGGCAACTGGCCTACCATGAGACTTGAGTCAACCTAGGGACAAAAAAGAATACTCCCAAACAGAAACACCCCAACCAGAAAAAAAACTCCCTATAACCATATGACAAGAGGCAAGAAAAAGACCATGAGAAACAGAAGCCAGTAAACTTTGGCATTATCAGAAACTACTTCTCCCACCACAGCAAGCCCTGGATAGACAAATGCACTTGAAAGTCAGGAAGATGACCTAAAATCTTATCTTAATGATAATAGAATCCTTTTAAAGAGATATAAATAACTCACATAAAGAAATATAAGAAAACGCAAGTGAACAGGTAGAAGCACTTAGAGAGGAAATACATAAATCCCATAAGCAATACAGGAAGATACAATCAAAAAAGTGAAAGTTTTTATTAATGCAGTCCAAGACCTAGAATTGGAAGTAGATATAACAAAGACAAATATAGGCAACCCTGGAAATTGAAAACCAAGGAATGAGATCTGGGATAATTAATCATTACCAGGAGAATACAAGACATAGAAGAAAGAAAGCAGCAGTCTCAACTAACCTGGACCCCCCCAAGATCTCTCAGAAACTAGACAACCACCAATTAAGCGTACACCAGCTGATATGAGGCCCCCAACACATACTCAGCAGAAACCTGTGGGACTGTACTCCCTCAGAAAAGATGTACCTATCCCTAAAAAGACTGGAGGCCCGATGTGGGCAGGGAGTTCTTATAGGTAGGGGGTGGGGTGAAGACATTCTCCCTGAGAAAGAAACTAGACTTACAGGATGTGGAACTTTCCATGGGAGGACCAGAAGGGGGATAAAATCTGGATTGTAAAAAAGATTAAATATTTTTTAAACAAAGGAATATTATCATAATTGGAAAAACATGATCCCAGTTTCTCCTCCTTGCAGTATGACACCCTGTGACGAAATAAAGAATCAAGGGCAATGGAACATGTGCCATTTCCATGGACCCTTTCCACTCCCGTATTCTAAACAAGAGCATTGATGATCTAATTACTCTGGATGTCAGAAGGCACATACACCTAAGCCAGATCCCCTGATATTGAAGTGCTATACCAAGGACTTAGCCTTAATTGAATTTCCCTATCAAGAACCCTCCCACAGGCTCCTCCTTTCATCCTCTAGAATCCAGCAGCTATACACACCCTGTTGTAACATCCAGTCTGTAGCCACAACTTAATATCTAACGGAAATATGGCCAGATCACAGACTTTTTTTGTACTCTTTTCTTTTATGACTGAGTTTCGCTAAATGAACTATGCTGTATGTGAGTCAAACAGAACACAAGGCTGAAACAGAATTCAGAAGGATCAGCCTAACTGTTACTTCCCAAGCAGGGCTAAGACTAAAGGTGTGTAACAAAGAACTGAGCCATCCTGTAGGATTTCCTCCTAACATGGGCTCCATCGAGAAAATAAAAATTTTCCTTACTCTCTAGGAGCAATCTCAAAAAATGCGTCTCTTCTCATCCTGCTGCCAAGAGGACATGCACGTTTCCGGCCACCACTAACACCTATTTATTTCTCCAAACTTTCTCTTCTGAGACTGAGGCAGGTTCCATGTGCATGCCCCTGACTTCCTGATTCACACTATACATGCAAGCCAGGGCTCACAATTACAAAAACCCACTTGCCATTAGTTTCCGAGTCCTGGGATTAAAGGTGTGGTCCATGCATCCAAAATGGTTACAGATTTTAGATGAAGGAGGGCCTGCTCAGCCAAACACCATCCAAGATGTCACACTTTTGTGTCAGAATGCCACTACTATGCCTTATCTAGGCAATCTGGAGCCTCAATTGGTCCCAAGGTCACTTGAGATCCCATTGCCAGTTCTTTCCTTTGTCCTATAGACAGGCCTCACTATCTATTGATCCAGGCTTTCTCAACAGCCCAGGATTCAATCTTGTGCTTAGAATGAAGAATAGAGCCCCTTGAGGTCTCTTGAAAGCTCATCCATAGAGTGCCCCGATCAGGGCAAATCACTGCTCTGCACTGTTCACATTTATTGGATAGACTTGAACCATCTACTAAATTTAAATAACATCTTCTGCATGTATACAGGGCATATTTTATACTTCACCAATCAAACACCCATACAGGCTAAAAAAATCACCAAAAATCCTCCTCCACTGTCTCCCAAATTTTCCCCAACTTGATATCCCCTTGACATAGCAACCTTAGACATTTCATGCAACTCACCAATTCACCAGGAATGAAGAGGTTTCCTGTAACCTGCGCAATCCTCTGTCTTTGAATTCTCCTGAGAAGACCTGCCCTTATATATCTCTCCTAACCTGGAATTCAAAGCCCCTCCCACCCTTTGGCTCCTCCTACTTGCAATATTCAAATCCATTATTCTCTCCCACCCTTTGATGCTACTCCAGGTGTAGCCTCATTTTATAGAACCCATGAATTTAAATTTTTTGGTTTGTAATCCTTTATTTCTTTACATTTTATATTTTACTTTTATTACTTCCCAGTTCAGCTGTTACTTTCCTCCCAGACCTCCCTCCCACAATTTTTCATCACATTCCTAATCCCATGTCTCCAAGAGAATGCCTTCCACACCAGGCCTTTGGTCTGGTTTAAATAATTTAATGTGTGTAGCCATCTTACTTTTGTTTCTGTCTGGTTTTTAAGGTATAAATATGTTCTGCATGTCTTGGTTATGTAGTTTTGACTGGGAGTGCATTGAATCTGTAGTTTGCTTTTGGCAAGGTGGCCATTTTTACTACCTTAATTCTGCCAATCCATGATCATGAAAGAGATCTTTCCATATTCTGAGATCTGCTTTGATTTCTTTCTTCAGAGACTTGAAATTCTTGTCATACAAATTTTTCACTTGCATACTTAGAGTGACACCAAGATATGTAATGTTATTTGTGACTATGGTAAAGGGTGTCATTACCCTATTTTCTTTCTCAGCTTATTTATCCTCTGAGTAGAGGAAGGCTACTGATTTGATTGAGTTAATTTTACATCCAGCCACATGGCAGAAATTGTTTCTCAGTTGTAGGAGTTCTCTAGTGTTGTTTTATTGGGTTGCATAAGTATACTATCATATCATCTGCAAATAGTGATGTTTTGACTACCTCCTTTCCAGTTTGTAACATTTTGACAAGTGTTACAAACTGTACCTCCTTTTGTTCTCTAAATGCTCTAGATAGATCTTCAAGTACTATATTGAATAAATAGGGAAAGAGTGGGCAACATTTTCTGGACCATAATTTTAGTAGGATTACTTCAAATTTCCTCTATTTAGTTTGATGTTGGCTTCTGGTTTGCTGTATATTGCTTTTACTATGTTTTGGTATAGGCCTTGAATTCCTGATCATTCCAAGACTTTTAACATGAAGGGATAGTGAATTTTGTCAAATGCTTTCTCAGCATCTAACTAAATGATCTTGTGGGGTATTTTTTTTTTCGAGTTTCTTTATGTAGTGGATTACATTGAAAGATTTCTATATATTGAACCACACTTGCATTGCTGGGATGAAGCCTATTTGATCCTGGTGAATTACTGTTTTGATGTGTTCTTGGATTCGGTCAGCAAGAATTTTATTGAATAGTTTTGGATCACTGTTCTCAAGGGAAATTGGTCTGGAATTCTCTTTCCTTGTTTAATCTTTGTTTGGTTTATGTATAAGCAATACTGTGGCTTCATATAATGAATTGTGAAGGATACCTCGGGTTTCTGATTTGTGGAATAGTTTGAAAAGTATCCGTAGTAGGTCTTCTTTGAAGAACTGAAAGAATTTCCAACAAACACATCTGGTCCTGTGTTTTTGTTGTTGTTGTTGTTGTTGTTGTTGTTGTTGTTGTTGTTGTTTTTGGTGGTGGTGGTGGTGGTGGTGGTTGTGGTTGTGGTGGTGATGGTGGTGTTTTGGGAAGACTGTTAATAACTGAATCTATTTCCTCACGTGTTATGGGACTATTTTGATGGTTTATCTGATCAGGTTTTAACATTGGCAGCTGGCATGTGTCTACAAAACTGTCCATTTCATCCAGATTTCCCAATTTTGTTGAGTATAAGCTTTTGTAGTAGGATCTGATGATATTTGGAATTTCTGCAGTTTCTGTTGTTATATCTCCCTTTTCATTCCAATTTTATTAATTTGCGTGTTTCCTCTATTCCTTCTTGTTAGTCTGCTAAGTGTTTATCTATCTTGTTGATTTTCTCAAAGAACCAACTCTTGGTTTTGTTGATTCTTTGTATAATTCTTTTTGTTTCTACTTTGTTGATTTTGGCCTTGAATTTGTTTATTCCCTGCCATGTATTCCTCTTGGATGTATTTGTTTCATTTGGTTGTAGAGCTTTCAGATGTTCTGTCAAGCTGCTAATGTAAGCTCTCTCCATTTCCTTGTTGGAGGCACTTAACTATATGAGTTTTTCTCTTAGCACATATGACTATTGACAGCTTTTCAGGATTTCTAGTTGCAACTGCTTTAAGAGGAGAACCTTCTAGAAAGTTTATTGTTCATTGTTTACAGGCTTTTACTGCTAAGGGACTGCCTAAAGTTGGCAAGACAGATAATGGGCCTGCATACACTGGAAACAGCTTTGAACAATTTTGCAAGGAATTTGGAATTGAACATAAAACTGAAATTCCTCATGATCCAATGGGACAAGGAATTGTTGAATATATCTGAAAAATTAGCTTTAGAAAACAAAACAGGGTGAGTTTTAACTTCCAAGATCTCCAAAAGCACATCTCGCTTTTGCATTATTTGTTTTATTGTTTTGTAAACTGATGCTAAAGGTCAGTCTGCAGCAGATCATCGCTGGCATCCAGACACTTCCAGCTCATATGCCATGGTTAAATGTTGAGATCCTTTAACTAATACTTTGGAATGGCCCCAACCCTGTTTTAATACGGGAATGAGATCCTGTTTGTGTTTTTTCACATAAAGGAATTGGAGATCAATGACTACTGAAAAGATTGTTTCGCCAAGTGGACACAGATCCTGAGCCTTCTAATGATTATGATACTAATGATGAAGGCATCTCAGGATCCCTATGAGCCATCTAAATTAACCTGAAGTGTAGTCTTTGCCCTTACTGGATAGCAGATGTTTTCTATCAATTCTCAAAGCCACCCTCCTTACACCAGGAGGCTTGATCTTGTTTGGATCTTTGTCAGCTCCCAGTTTAGGCACTTAACTAAGCAATTACCCCTTGGAGGTTCACTTGAGTATGATGGAAAAGAGTCCTGCTCCACAAATCCTTGGTCATGTGAAGGTTTTATCTGAAAGGTGGGATGTAGACATCCAGTGCTTAGAGACCATTTAAGCATTTGTTCTTTTCACATGTGTCCTTGAGATGGCAGGACTAGATCCCATGGTCATAGTTGGGTGGTGCAGAAGATTATTTTCTGTGCTGTTTGGAAATGTGAGACCACAAGGAATGTTTACTGGAAGCCCCAAAGAGATTTAATTACAGTTGCTAGGATTTCAACAGGTTCTGGCCTATCTAGTTCTAGTTATAACGGCAATGGACATTGTTTCTTCAGGGTTTTAGTTGTGCCAAAGCTGCGCTGTCTGGAACCTGGAAAGGAGTAGCATCCTTGGTTAGTTTTCTCTGTAACCCAATTCCAGTGTCTGGAAAAAATGTTAGAGAAGGCTGGATTAAGGGAAGGACTTGGACACTTTGGCTTTATAAGGAAGATTATGATTATGGACTACTTGTTTGTTTGTTTGTTTGTTTGTTTGTTTGTTTGTTTGTTTGTGACAGGGTTTCTCTGTGTAGCCCTGGCAGTCCTGGAACCTACCCTGCAAACCTGGGTGGCCTCAGAAAACTCAGCAATCTGCCTGCCTCTGCCTCCCAATGACAGGGATTAAATGAGTGTACCACCCAGGAGGGGCCCTCTCCCCTTGATCACTAATTGAGAAAATACCCCACAGCTGAATCTCATGGAGGCATTTCCCCAACTGAAGCTCCTTTCTCTGTGAAAGAATGTGTCAAGTTCACACACTAACCCATCCAGTACAACATGTAAAAATGAAGTAAGGCTGGGCATCATAACAGAGCCTTTCAATCCCATTACCTGCAATGCAAATGGATGAGGATCTCCATTTGTGGAAGGCAGTCTTGTTTACATAAGCACTTCCAGGAGAGTTAGAACTACGTACAAAGGCCCTATGTTAAGAAATCAAAAATAATGCCAGGAGGTGGTGGCACATGCCTTCAATCCCAGCACTTGGGAGCCAGAGGCAGAGAGATTTCTTAATTCAAGGCCAGCCTGGTCTACAGATTGATTGCCAGGACAGCCAGTGTTACACAGAGAAACCCTGTCTCCAAAAACAAAACAAAAAAATCCAAAATAAAATAAGATGAATAAATCTTTGTAATGGAAAAACAAAACAACTGTCATTGTACTAGCTGTTCTGCCAAGAGTAATTATAAAAATTCCTTTCAGAAAATAATTAACACTATTTTACCTACAATCTGATTTAATACTACCTAATGAATATTTACTTCTGGTGACATCATCACTCTTCATATCACTGGATATTCTGGAATAGTCTCAAACTCACTCAGAGTTTGACTCTGCCTCCAAATACTGACCATAAAGGCATGTAACACCACTCCTGGATTAATTTTTCTAAACAGGCTTTGGGAACAAAGAACAGGATGCCCTGGAGAATAGAATCCTTCCATCACAATTCATGGCATTAAAAGTGAGCCCTTCCAGCCTGACGGGGGTGGTGCACTCCTTTATTCCCAAAACTTGGAAGGCAGAGGCAGGCAGATTTCTCAGTTCCAGGCCAGTCTGGTCTAAAGACTGAGTTCCAGGGCAGCCAGAGCTACACAGAGAAAAACTGTCTCAAAAAACAACAACAACAAAAGTGAGCCCTACCACACCCAACTTAATTCATTTTCTACAAGTTCATTTGCATTTTGTTCAGTTTTCTGTGAGTGTTCATGTCTCATGTGTGCGGTCCCTGTGCCTCAAAAAGGGATTCAGAGCCCCTGCGTCTGGAGTTATAGCATATATGGGATTCCAGACCAATTAGGAACCAAATTTCAAGAATCAAGATCAACAAGCAATCTTTTCTTTTGTTGTAAATGTAGGTGTATACATGAACACGTGTCAGTAATGTGCAAGCATGCCTGGAACCCTACAGACAGAAGGAGGGCTAAGACTCCAAAGGAATACAATTCCCAATTGATGGTTCTGAGCCACATAGTGGAGGTTGGGAACTAAACCAGGCTTTCCTGATGAAGCAACTATTGCTCTGACTCACTGAGCCATCACTCCATCTCCACAATAAGTAACCCTCAGTTAAATCCAGCTCTACTTCCATAATGCTAAGAGTTTTGATATTTTGCAATGGTATGTAGTAGAAGAGATCACATTCAATTAAATTCAAGTTAGATATGGTGGTGCACTCCTTAAGCCCAACACTTGGAACACCAAAGCAGGTAGATCTCTGTGAGTTCCAGACCAGCCTTGACTACAGAGTAAGTCACAGGACTACCATGGCTGTTACAGAATAAAAAACTGTCTCAAATAAAAGAGACAGATCAAACTGTACTCAAGAAAGCACTTTTATAAATGCAAATCAAAACAACCCTGAGATTTCACCTTACACCAGTAAGAATGGCTAAAATTAAAAATTCAGGAGAAGCAGATGTAGGCGAGGATGTGGAGAAATAGGAACACTCCTCCACTGCTTGTGGGGTTGCAAATTGGTACAACCACTCTAGAAATAAGTCTGGCAGTTCCTCAGAAAACTGGGCACCTCACTTCCAGAAGATCCTGCTATACCACCCCTGGGCATATACCCAGAAGATTTCCCCAGCATGTAATAAGGATACATGTTCCACTATGTTCATACCAGCCCTATTTATAATTGCCAGAAGCTGGAAAGAACCAAGGTATCCCTCAACAGAAGAGTGGATGCAAAAAAATGTGGTATATATACACAGTGGAGTACTATTCAACCATTAGAAACAATGAATTCATGAAATTCTTAGGCAAATGGATGGAGCTGGAGAACATCATACTAAGTGAGGTAACCCAGACTCAAAAAATGAATCATGGTATGCACTCACTAATAAGTGGATATTAACCTAGAAAACTGGAATACCAAAAACATAATCCACACATCAAATGAGGTACAAGAAGAACAGAGGAGTGGCTCCCAGTTCTGGAAAGACTCAGTCAAGCATTATAGCACAAACCAGAACACGGAATTGGGAAGGGGTGGGGGGGGGGAGAACAGGGGGAGGGAAGGGGGCTGATGGGACGTTCGGGGTTTGGGGGTCTAGAAAAGGGGAAATCATTTGAAATGTAAATGAAAATATATCGAATAAAGAAAAGAAAGTACTTTTATTTAAAGAAAAATTAACTGCACATTAGTTAGGAAAAGAAACTGAGAGTAACAGACTCATTTGGCACACACCTATAAAATCAGCAGAGTGGATGTTGGAGAAGAATGGCAAAACCTGGGGACCAGCCCTCTTGGGAGCTCTCACAGACTCAGTAGCCAACAAAAGACCACACACACACACACACACACACACACACACACACACACACATGGGTTGAACTTAGGCCCCCATAATATATTTAGCAGATGTGCACCTCACTCTTCATGTGGGTCCCCCAATAACTAGATTGGAAGCTAATGGCTGTCTCTGGAGCAATTCTTCTACCTAGGCTGCCTTGAGTGGCCTCAAAAGGAGAGGATGCACCTGATCCTGCAGAGACTTGATGCATTAGGTTCAAGGTAGACCCATGGGGAAACCCTATGAGAGAAAGGGAATAGAGTAGTGACTGTCAGGTAATGTTGAGAGGTAGGTAGTGTTGAGAACATAAAATGGATGTATTTATTAATGGGAAACACTGCCTCGACAAAGACGAAGGAGAAACTGAGGCAATTTCCAATTAATTGCCAGCACAAATTGTAAACCATCCTATGGGCAAGAACCAACCCCTGACACTATCAATGGTACTCTGTTATGTTTGTCAATGGGAACCTTGCATAACTATGCTATGCTCATTGTTATACTCCTGGAGAACTGGCTAGCCCAATTTTAATCTGATGCCTGCCATTCAGCAACCAATGAGACCTAAAGCAGAGGCACATAGGCAGAAATATAGGCAGAGCCACGGAAGCGCCACAGAACGGGTAAAAGACTGCAGTAGTTAGAGCAGTTGAAAATACCAAGAAAACACAGCCCACCGGATCAAATAAGCTAGGCTTACAGAGATTTACAGAGATGGAAGCAACAATCAGGCAGTTTGTATAGGTCTGACCAAGGTCCCTACATATGTGGTCCTGTAGCTTGGAGTGCCTGTCTTTGTCACTGAGGTAGATTTCTATGTAGCAAAATGCTGGATCCTGTTTTCAAATCCAGTCTGTTAGTCTATGTTTTTATTGGTAAATTATGTTCATTGAGATTAAGAGATAATAAGGAAAAGTGATTGTTGCTCCCGGTTATTTTTGATGTAATTTTTATGTTTGAGTGCTTCTCCTCTTTTGGATGTGTTGAAAGATTATTACTTCCTTTTTCTAAGGTGTAGTTTCCTTCCTTGTGCTGGCATTTTATATTATCCTTTGTAGGGCTGGATTTGTGGAAAGATATTGGGCAAATTTTGTTTTATCATGGAATATCTTAGTTTTTCCATATATGGTGATAAGAGTTTTGGTGGGTATAGTAGTCTGGGCTAGCGTTTGTTTTCTCTTATGATCTGTATGAGATCTGCACAAGATCTCCTTGTTTTCATGGTCTCTGGTGAGAAGTCTGGCGTAATTCTGATAAGTTTTCCTTTCCATTACAGGTTTGAATGGTCTTTCTTTGTCAAGTGCATATCTGTTCTTGTCCAGTCTGTTTGGATTTCTGTAGGCTTCTTGAATGGTCACAGGCATCTCTCTCTTTACGTCAGGGAAGTTTTCTTCTACAATTTTGTTGAAGTTATTTACTGGTCAATTAAGTTGTAAATCTTTATGCTCCTCTATACCTATAGTCCTTAGGTTTGCTCTTCTCATTGTGGTCTGGATTTCCTGAATGTTTTGGGTTACACGGTTTCTGCATTTTGCATTTTCCTTGATGGTTGAGTCAATGCTTTCTATGGTATCTTCAGCATCTGAGATTCCTTCATCTAACTCTTCTATTCTGTTGCTGATGCTTGTATCTATGACTCTTGAATTCTTACCAAGGTTTTCTATCTCCAGAGTTGTATCCCTTTGTGATTTCTTTGTTGTTTCTAGTTCCACTATTAGATCCTGTATGGTTTTGTTCAATTCCTTCACCTGTTTTTTTTGTTTCTTTGGTTTGTGTGTGTGTGTGTGTGTGTGTGTGTGTGTGTGTGTGTGTGTGTGTTTTCCTGTAATTCCTTAAGAAAGTTTTGTGTTTTCTCTTTAAGGGCTTCTACCTGTTGACAAATGTTCTCCTGTTTGTATTTAAGGGAACTATTTATGTCCTCTCTGACGTCCTATATCAGCATCATGAGATGTAATTTTAAATCCAGATCTTGTTTTTCTGGTGTGTTGGGGTATCCAGGACTTGCTGTTGTGGGAGAACTGGGTTCGCATGGTTCCATGTTGACTTGGTTTGTTGCCAGTGTTCTTGCATTTGATTTTTGCCATCTGGTTATCTCTGGTGCTAGCTGGTCTTGATGTCTCTGACTGTGGTTTAACTGTCCTGCTAGCCTATGTATCTGAACTCCAGGGAGACCCATTCTCTCTAGGAGGAGTTTATGTATGCAGAGCTGGGATAATGTGTGAGCTCAGGTGTACATAAAGAAATCAAAAGTATCCTGTCACCAGCTGATTCTTGATTCCTGTGTCCTGATGGTTCTTAGCAGGTCCCACTTTGTCCAGAAATTTGAGAATGGTGGTGGCCTCACCTTTGGACACAGATTGGTAGGCACTCCTGAAAGACTAGCTTCCTTGTGGTGGTATTTCTATATGTAATTCTCTGGCCCAGCATCTTATCTGGATGCAGACAAAAATCATAAGTCTTCTGTCCCAGGCTGATCATGGGTACCTGTGTTCTCAGGATTTTGGGCTGGTTCCTCTGAGCAGCAGGGGTGGTCCTCCCTGTGCTCTCAAACCTCTCTGCACTCCTGTGTGGTTAGCTATCTCCCTGATTAACCAGGATATGGCACTCTGTGGGAGAGGATCGTCCCCACCTGGAGATAGAAACCAAACGCTTCCTGCCTGGGAGTACTTGACATGATCCTCTGAGCAACAGGGATTCTCCTAGCTGTGCTCTCTGGCTTCTCCACACTTCTGTGTGTCTGCTATCTCTGTGCATCACCTGGATATTTGCTTTATCGTTAGAAGTGTTAAAATCTCATCCATCGTGAAGGATAATTCTGCTACCAGTAATAGCCTTCTAACTGACAACCACATCTGTGAGATCAAGGGACAGAATGTCAGTGGCTTGAAGGATGCTCAGACTGCAGATAGGCTGTCAAAAGCTGGGACTGTGGTTACCCTCACGATCATGCCTGCTTTTATCTGGGAACATTATTAAACGGATAGCTCCCAGCATTATGAAAAGCATGATGGTTCACTCCAGTCCTGAACTTTAAATGCCTTGTACAGTGAATCACATCACAGCTGAATGTTTCCAGCTTTCCTCTTTGCCTACTTCTCTATTTCTCACATGATGCTTTCCTGGAACCTGAGGGAATATGGTGCTTGGAAGCCTTTCTATTTTCTATCATAGCTGGGAACCTCACTCTATTTCATATCAGCTTCTGATTTGAAGATAGATGTGTAGCCTAAGCCAGGTTCTAGAGATGTAAAACACTCAAAGTTTTACTTACATTCCTAGATTTGGTTCCTTACTGGGACCCTGATGTGTTTATATAAGCCATGGTTATTAGGATAAATGGTGTAGGCTTAGCTTTCCCTGAGAACTGGTCAGCTTTCTCCTAGAACAAAGCACGGTGTTAGTCATGTGTTTCAGTTCTGTGGCATACTTTGAATTTAGTACATCAGCATAGTACATTGCCTTTGATAGTTATTTTTTAAGTTTTCTCTGTGTGGGTATGTAAAATCCAATTAATCAACACTGTTTTCATTCCAGAGAAGCATTATACAGTTGTGTGTACATTGCAAGACACTGTAATGATTGTCATTAAATCTTAATGACCTTCACATCATATGCTTCAATTGTCACCTTAAATATAATAAGCATTTAGTATAAAAGCCAAAATAGAATTATTGCTGCCTTCTGAAACCTGAAGTGTTACCTCTCTATTAAACTGATATATGCTATATCTGATCAGCTTACTGGTAAAGCTGAGGTGCCTAGTCATATCAAGATTTTCTAGTCACTGTACAAAGAAAATGCCTAAGAGCTGCCCTATTGCTTTCTGAGAAAACAAAGTGCTGTATATTTCATGTGTAAGTTGTTATACTCAATAACGTTTTGGGTCTCTTATTTACTTAGAGAATAATTTGGTAATATCTAAATTAGGGTTTGAATCCTAATATTATGTAACTTTAGCTAAGTTGGCATGGTTTTAGGTGTTTACCTAGTCGTCTTAATTTGTTCCACATTCTGAATCCTTAATGTAAACAAAAATGGCAAGGACACTTTATCCTGATTTATTTCTTTCTGAATTAGTTAATCTCCTATTCTATTATAGTATGTGATACTATCGTAATAAAGGTAAAAAACGTTAAAAAATATTAGGGGAAAACTTTACCTAATGTGTTGGGTGAAGAACTATAGGTCAGTGGGACATATGCAGTAGTGACTGGAATGTAAATGGATAATATACGTAATAAAATAATTTTCAGGAACTATTTCTCCTTTTATTTCATGAGAACATAATGTAACAATGAAGAATGAATATTTACAGTTGCTTTGAAACAACCCCTCTATATAAACCACAGTGGTACACAACGTCTACAGAAAGGCCTGGTTAATTCCCACAAATACTGAGATGAAGGGTGTACATAACACACTTCTTCATGACTATAAATGTCTGGAATGGGCAAGGAGCTGAGAGAAGTAAGTTGGATTTGGGGTGTAATCCAGAGTAAGCCAGTCCTCGGATTTGTCAAAGTCGTCAAGGATTCTTTGCCAGAGTTCCTCTGCAGATGGACCTGAACCTCGAGCCTCCTCTGGGCAATGGGTGGCAGCTTCTAGGACATCTGTAGATTCAGTCACTGGAGTAAGCCAGTCCTCGGGTATGTCAAAGTCGTCAATGATTCTTTGCCAGAGTTCCTCTGCAGATGGACCTGAACCTTGAGCCTCCTCTGGGCAATGGGAGGCAGCTTCTAGGACATTTGTAGATTCAGTCACTGGAGTAAGCCAGTCCTCGGATTTCTCCAAGTCGTCAAGGATTCTTTGCCAGAGTTCCTCTGCAGATGGACCTGAACCTTGAGCCTCCTCTGGGCAATGGGTGGCAGCTTCTAGGACATCTGTAGATTCAGTCACTGCTAGATCAGTCTGGGCTTCAACTGCTGCTGATTGACCAGAATCCCAATCTATAATGGGAGCATGGCCAACAAGCAGATCTTCCTGCTGACTACACCTGTCTGCATCACTGGCCTGATAATGATGCAGAGAAGATTCCTGGATGCACTTGAGTTTGGGAATGGAAACCTCACTAAATGTGCCTGAACACATGGGCTCTCCATTCTCAGCAGCAACAAGAGGTATGGAACCAGGAAAGTGGGTTGATTCAAAAACTGGTTTTGAACTTCCATTGGTCTCTGGCAAAGCTTCTGTAATATTCTGGAGAGCCATCCGCTTGTACTTAGCTCGGCTGTTCTTAAACCGGATCTGGAAAAGAAAGAAGATATCAGAAGAATGCCTGTTGTCCCCTAACAGGACCACAAGGTGAAGATTTTGGATAAAAGTTGTTTGTATAGCAATGATTCACATGTCAGAAACAAAGAAGCAGGAAACTCAAGATGGCTAAGATATTATAATGAAGTAGATTGTGTATGACCAGACAACATAAGACTGGGGAGATTGAGCCAGTGTGTCCTGTATTTTAGCAGGAGCTCTGGTGATTAGATTTCTGAGACCCTGCATGGAAACAATGCTATTCTATATTGCTACCAGGTTGATAAAAATTTGAGTCCCAGCCTTTGATTCATAAATATCCACCACCTAAAACTGTCATCACTGCCCTAAGCATTTAAGAACAAAATTAAAGTTTCTGATGGGAAAGTGTAGATTTTTGCTGTTGGATTGATGGAAAAGAGAGGGGCAGACCTTGATGTCCCTCGTTGTCACACCAACTAACTCTGCCAGCTTCACACATTGATCCTGGTTTGGGTACTGACACTTATCAAAATGTTCTTGCAGCAGGTGCTTTTGTTTTTTGGAGTACACAATGCGTTCCTTCCGCACCTTTCTTGAAGTCACAGGGCCAGATTGATGGTCACCATATTTCTCTGACAGTACCACAGATCCTATGAGAACATGGAAACAAGATTTCAATTATGTATTTGATAACTTAGACGCCCTGAGGGTTTTTTCAAAGTAGGTAAACCTGGGCCCAGTACAGGATCTAGTTGCATTTGGATACCTGATTTTCTTGATGGTCCTTGGAACTCTTGCTGATGTAGGTCCCTTTCAGGGACTGAAAGACTTGATTGCATTGGATTTGTTGGGGTCAATATGGGACTGTAATAAACTTGAAAGGGTAAGTTCCTTGCAGTCTCTTGAAGCCTTTGGGGTCTGGTTTCTATGGGTGCACTTGAAGGCATTTGGAATTTTGGATACAAGGAGGGACCTTCAGCCCTATGTGTGTTCCGAACCTATTGGAATATGTTCTGGAGAATCTAGTAAAAGAAAACACGTCAAAAAACGTACAGAGAGCACTGATTTACCCATCCTGCCTACCCAGCATTTGGTTTGGACTGTTACAGAGCAGGAATCAGACAGGAGCTTCATTCTTTCTGAACAACTGCCTCTGTTTCCAAATCTTACAAGTATTCTCAGTATTGAAATAAATATGCACTTGGCTCCAGTATTAACAAGAGGTTGCCAGTCCAGGTAAGCTGGCAATTGAATGTTCATTTCCAATGTTTAAATTTTCCATATCCTACACTTCTGGCTGTGAAATTTTGTTGGGACAGACTACTAGCTAGTCTGCCTCTGCCCATGAAAATAAAAGCCTGAAGGCTTCACAGGATTTCTGTGGCATGCAGGGCAACTGACACAAAAGTCAAATCACAAACCCAGGAATTCTGCAAACAGAGTAAATGGACAACTGACACCAAAGTCTGAAGACCTCCCAGGGGCACTGCAGCATGCAGAGAAACTGAATCGACAGTCTGAAAGCCTGTCGGGAATTCTTTTGCATGCAGGGAAACAAAACCTACAGTACTTATGCTTCCCTGGTTAACAGCGAAACATAGGGCAACAGCTTGACAAATCCTCTCAAGAGTAAACAGTATGAAGGCATCCCAGTAGATGTGTCACAGCCAGGGCAACATATCTCCAGCTTCTCTGCCTCTCTAAAGAACCCACAATTCAAAGGTCTTCAAGAAGGCCTCCCTGAAGACACACGGCCACCAGGGCAACAAGTCACCAGTGTACATGCCCCTCTGAAGGTTCCACAGTCAGAAGATCACACAGGAGGTTTGCCACATCCAAGGCAACTGGCCTACCATGAGACTTGAGTCAACCTAGGGACAAGAAAGAAAACTCCCAAAAAGAAACACCCCAACCAGAAAAAAAACTCCCTATAACCATATGACAAGAGGCAAGAGCAAGACCATGAGAAACAGAAGCCAGTAAACTTTGGCATTATCAGAAACTACTTCTCCCACCACAGCAAGCCCTGGATAGACAAATGCACTTGAAAGTCAGGAAGATGACCTAAAATCTTATCTTAATGATAATAGAATCCTTTTAAAGAGATATAAATAACTCACATAAAGAAATAGAAGAAAACGCAAGTGAACAGGTAGAAGCACTTAGAGAGGAAACACATAAATCCCATAAGCAATACAGGAAGATACAATCAAAAAAGTGAAAGTTTTTATTAATGCAGTCCAAGACCTAGAATTGGAAGTAGATATAACAAAGACAAATATAGGCAACCCTGGAAATTGAAAACCAAGGAATGAGATCTGGGATAATTAATCATTACCAGGAGAATACAAGAGATAGAAGAACGAAAGCAGCAGTCTCAACTAACCTGGACCCCCCCAAGATCTCTCAGAAACTAGA
Source organism: Apodemus sylvaticus (assembly GCF_947179515.1). NCBI lineage: Eukaryota > Metazoa > Chordata > Mammalia > Rodentia > Muridae > Apodemus > Apodemus sylvaticus. The sequence goes on along the minus strand of NC_067472.1, from coordinate 196,030,870 downwards.
CAACCACCAATTAAGCGTACACCAGCTGATATGAGGCCCCCAACACATACTCAGCAGAAACCTGTGGGACTGTACTCCCTCAGAAAAGATGTACCTATCCCTAAAAAGACTGGAGGCCCGAAGTGGGCAGGGAGTTCTTATAGGTAGGGGGTGGGGTGAAGACATTCTCCCTGAGAAGGAAACTAGACTTACAGGATGTGGAACTTTCCGTGGGAGGACCAGAAGGGGGATAAAATCTGGATTGTAAAAAAGATTAAATATTTTGTAAACAAAGGAATATTATCATAATTGTAAAAACATGATCCCAGTTTCTCCTCCTTGCAGTATGACACCCTGTGACAAAATAAAGAATCAAGGGCAATGGAACATGTCCCATTTCCATGGACCCTTTCCACTCCCGTATTCTAAACAAGAGCATTGGTGATCTAATTACTCTGGATGTCAGAAGGCACATACACCTAAGCCAGATCCCCTGATATTGAAGTGCTATACCAAGGACTTAGCCTTAATTGAATCTCCCTATCAAGAACCCTCCCACAGGCTCCTCCTTTCATCCTCTAGAATCCAGCAGCTATACACACCCTGTTGTAACATCCAGTCTGTAGCCACAACTTAATATCTAACGGAAATATGGCCAGATCACAGATTTTTTTTGGACTCTTTTCTTTTGTGACTGAGTTTCGCTAAATGAACTATGCTGTATGTGAGTCAAACAGAACACAAGGCTGAAACAGAATTCAGAAGGATCAGCCTAACTGTTACTTCCCAAGCAGGGCTAAGACTAAAGGTGTGTAACAAAGAACTGAGCCATCCTGTAGGATTTCCTCCTAACATGGGCTCCATCGAGAAAATAAAAATTTTCCTTACTCTCTAGGAGCAATCTCAAAAAATGCGTCTCTTCTCATCCTGCTGCCAAGAGGACATGCACGTTTCTGGCCACCACTAACACCTATTTATTTCTCCAAACTTTCTCTTCTGAGACTGAGGCAGGTTCCATGTGCATGCCCCTGACTTCCTGATTCACACTATACATGCAAGCCAGGGCTCACAATTACAAAAACCCACTTGCCATTAGTTTCCGAGTCCTGGGATTAAAGGTGTGGTCCATGCAGCCAAAATGGTTACAGATTTTAGATGAAGGAGGGCCTGCTCAGCCAAACACCATCCAAGATGTCACACTTTTGAGTCAGAATGCCACTACTATGCCTTATCTAGGCAATCTGGAGCCTTAATTGGTCCCAAGGTCACTTGAGATCCCATTGTCAGTTCTTTCCTTTGTCCTATAGACAGGCCACACTATCTATTGATCCAGGCTTTCTGAACAGCCCAGGATTCAATCTTGTGCTTAGAATGAAGAATAGAGCCCCTTGAGGTCTCTTGAAAGCTCATCCATAGAGTGCCCCGATCAGGGCAAATCACTGCTCTGCACTGTTCACATTTATGGGATAGACTTGAACCATCTACTAAATTTAAATAACATCTTCTGCATGTATACAGGGCATATTTTATACTTCACCAATCAAACACCCATACAGGCTAAAAAAATCACCAAAAATCCTCCTCCACTGTCTCCCAAATTTTCCCCAACTTGATATCCCCTTTACATAGCAACCTTAGACATTTCATGCAACTCACCAATTCACCAGGAATGAAGAGGTTTCCTGTAACCTGCGCAGTCCTCTGTCTTTGAATTCTCCTTAGAAGACCTGCCCTTATATATCTCTCCTAACCTGGAATTCAAAGCCCCTCCCACCCTTTGGCTCCTCCTACTTGCAATATTCAAATCCATTATTCTCTCCCACCCTTTGATGCTACTCCAGGTGTAGCCTCATTTTATAGAACCCATGAATTTAAATTTTTTGGTTTGTAATCCTTTATTTCTTTACATTTGATATTTTACTTTTATTACTTCCCAGTTCAGCTGTTACTTTCCTCCCAGACCTCCCTCCCACAATTTTTCATCACATTCCTAATCCCATGTCTCCAAGAGAATGCCTTCCACACCAGGCCTTTGGTCTGGTTTAAATAATTTAATGTGTGTAGCCATCTTACTTTTGTTTCTGTCTGGTTTTTAAGGTATAAATATGTTCTGCATGTCTTGGTTATATAGTTTTGACTGGGAGTGCATTGAATCTGTAGTTTGCTTTTGGCAAGGTGGCCATTTTTACTACCTTAATTCTGCCAATCCATGATCATGAAAGAGATCTTTCCATATTCTGAGATCTGCTTTGATTTCTTTCTTCAGAGACTTGAAATTCTTGTCATACAAATTTTTCACTTGCATACTTAGAGTGACACCAAGATATGTAATGTTATTTGTGACTATGGTAAAGGGTGTCATTACCCTATTTTCTTTCTCAGCTTATTTATCCTCTGAGTAGAGAAAGGCTACTGATTTGATTGAGTTAATTTTACATCCAGCCACATGGCAGAAATTGTTTCTCAGTTGTAGGAGTTCTCTAGTGTTGTTTTATTGGGTTGCATAAGTATACTATCATATCATCTGCAAATAGTGATGTTTTGACTACCTCCTTTCCAGTTTGTAACATTTTGACAAGTGTTACAAACTGTACCTCCTTTTGTTCTCTAAATGCTCTAGATAGATCTTCAAGTACTATATTGAATAAATAGGGAAAGAGTGGGCAACATTTTCTGGACCATAATTTTAGTAGGATTACTTCAAATTTCCTCTGTTTAGTTTGATGTTGGCTTCTGGTTTGCTGTATATTGCTTTTACTATGTTTTGGTATAGGCCTTGAATTCCTGATCATTCCAAGACTTTTAACATGAAGGGATAGTGAATTTTGTCAAATGCTTTCTCAGCATCTAACTAAATGATCGTGTGGGGTATTTTTTTTCGAGTTTCTTTATGTAGTGGATTACATTGAAAGATTTCTATATATTGAACCACACTTGCATTGCTGGGATGAAGCCTATTTGATCCTGGTGAATTACTGTTTTGATGTGTTCTTGGATTCGGTCAGCAAGAATTTTATTGAGTAGTTTTGGATCACTGTTCTCAAGGGAAATTGGTCTAGAATTCTCTTTCCTTGTTTAATCTTTGTTTGGTTTATGTATAAGCAATACTGTGGCTTCATATAATGAATTGTGAAGGATACCTCGGGTTTCTGATTTGTGGAATAGTTTGAAAAGTATCCGTAGTAGGTCTTCTTTGAAGAACTGATAGAATTCCCAACAAACACATCTGGTCCTGTGTTTTTGTTGTTGTTGTTGTTGTTGTTGTTGTTGTTTTTGGTGGTGGTGGTGGTGGTGGTGGTTGTGGTTGTGGTGGTGATGGTGGTGTTTTGGGAAGACTGTTAATAACTGAATCTATTTCCTCACGTGTTATGGGACTATTTTGATGGTTTATCTGATCAGGTTTTAACATTGGCAGCTGGCATGTGTCTACAAAACTGTCCATTTCATCCAGATTTCCCAATTTTGTTGAGTATAAGCTTTTGTAGTAGGATCTGATGATATTTGGAATTTCTGCAGTTTCTGTTGTTATATCTCCCTTTTCATTCCAATTTTATTAATTTGCGTGTTTCCTCTATTCCTTCTTGTTAGTCTGCTAAGTGTTTATCTATCTTGTTGATTTTCTCAAAGAACCAACTCTTGGTTTTGTTGATTCTTTGTATAATTCTTTTTGTTTCTACTTTGTTGATTTTGGCCTTGAATTTGTTTATTCCCTGCCATGTATTCCTCTTGGATGTATTTGTTTCATTTGGTTGTAGAGCTTTCAGATGTTCTGTCAAGCTGCTAATGTAAGCTCTCTCCATTTCCTTGTTGGAGGCACTTAACTATATGAGTTTTTCTCTTAGCACATATGACTATTGACAGCTTTTCAGGATTTCTAGTTGCAACTGCTTTAAGAGGAGAACCTTCTAGAAAGGTTATTGTTCATTGTTTACAGGCTTTTACTGCTAAGGGACTGCCTAAAGTTGGCAAGACAGATAATGGGCCTGCATACACTGGAAACAGCTTTGAACAATTTTGCAAGGAATTTGGAATTGAACATAAAACTGAAATTCCTCATGATCCAATGGGACAAGGAATTGTTGAATATATCTGAAAAATTAGCTTTAGAAAACAAAACAGGGTGAGTTTTAACTACCAAGGTCACCAAAAGCACATCTCGCTTTTGCCTTATTTGTTTTATTGTTTTGTAAACTGATGCTAAAGGTCAGTCTGCAGTAGATCATCGCTGGCATCCAGACACTTCCAGCTCATATGCCATGGTTAAATGTTGAGATCCTTTAACTAATACTTTGGAATGGCCCCAACCCTGTTTTAATACGGGAATGAGATACTGTTTGTGTTTTTTCACATAAAGGAATTGGAGATCAATGACTACTGAAAAGATTGTTTCGCCAAGTGGACACAGATCCTGAGCCTTCTAATGATTATGATACTAATGATGAAGGCATCTCAGGATCCCTATGAGCCATCTAAATTAACCTGAAGTGTAGTCTTTGCCCTTACTGGATAGCAGGTATTTTCTATCAATTCTCAAAGCCACCCTCCTTACACCAGGAGGTTTGATCTTGTTTGGATCTTTGTCAGCTCCCAGTTTAGGCACTTAACTAAGCAATTACCCCTTGGAGGTTCACTTGAGTATGATGGAAAAGAGTCCTGCTCCACAAATCCTTGGTCATGTGAAGGTTTTATCTGAAAGGTGGGATGTAGACATCCAGTGCTTAGAGACCATTTAAGCATTTGTTCTTTTCACATGTGTCCTTGAGATGGCAGGACTAGATCCCATGGTCATAGTTGGGTGGTGCAGAAGATTATTTTCTGTGCTGTTTGGAAATGTGAGACCACAAGGAATGTTTACTGGAAGCCCCAAAGAGATTTAATTACAGTTGCTAGGATTTCAACAGGTTCTGGACTATCTAGTTCTAGTTATAACGGCAATGGACATTGTTTCTTCAGGGTTTTAGTTGTGCCAAAGCTGCGCTGTCTGGAACCTGGAAAGGAGTAGCATCCTTGGTTAGTTTTCTCTGTAACCCAATTCCAGTGTCTGGAAAAAATGTTAGAGAAGGCTGGATTAAGGGAAGGACTTGGACACTTTGGCTTTATAAGGAAGATTATGATTATGGACTACTTGTTTCTTTGTTTGTTTGTTTGTTTGTTTGTTTGTTTGTTTGTTTGTTTGTGACAGGGTTTCTCTGTGTAGCCCTGGCAGTCCTGGAACCTACCCTGCAAACCTGGGTGGCCTCAGAAAACTCAGCAATCTGCCTGCCTCTGCCTCCCAATGACAGGGATTAAATGAGTGTACCACCCAGGAGGGGCCCTCTCCCCTTGATCACTAATTGAGAAAATACCCCACAGCTGAATCTCATGGAGGCATTTCCCCAACTGAAGCTCCTTTCTCTGTGAAAGAATGTGTCAAGTTCACACACTAACCCATCCAGTACAACATGTAAAAATGAAGTAAGGCTGGGCATCATAACAGAGCCTTTCAATCCAATTACCTGCAAAGCAAATGGATGAGGATCTCCATTTGTGGAAGGCAGTCTTGTTTACATAAGCACTTCCAGGAGAGTTAGAACTACGTACAAAGGCCCTATATTAAGAAATCAAAAATAATGCCAGGAGGTGGTGGCACATGCCTTCAATCCCAGCACTTGGGAGCCAGAGGCAGAGAGATTTCTTAATTCAAGGCCAGCCTGGTCTACAGATTGATTGCCAGGACAGCCAGTGTTACACAGAGAAACCCTGTCTCCAAAAACAAAACAAAAAAATCCAAAATAAAATAAGATGAATAAATCTTTGTAATGGAAAAACAAAACAACCGTCATTGTACTAGCTGTTCTGCCAAGAGTAATTATAAAAATTCCTTTCAGAAAATAATTAACACTATTTTACCTACAATCTGATTTAATACTACCTAATGAATATTTACTTCGGGTGACATCATCACTCTTCATATCACTGGATGTTCTGGAATAGTCTCAAACTCACTCAGAGTTTGACTCTGCCTCCAAATACTGACCATAAAGGCATGTAACACCACTCCTGGATTAATTTTTCTAAACAGGCTTTGGGAACAAAGAACAGGATGCCCTGGAGAATAGAATCCTTCCATCACAATTCATGGCGTTAAAAGTGAGCCCTTCCAGCCTGACGGGGGTGGTGCACTCCTTTATTCCCAAAACTTGGAAGGCAGAGGCAGGCAGATTTCTCAGTTCCAGGCCAGTCTGGTCTAAAGACTGAGTTCCAGGGCAGCCAGAGCTACACAGAGAAAAACTGTCTCAAAAAACAACAACAACAAAAGTGAGCCCTACCACACCCAACTTAATTCATTTTCTACAAGTTCATTTGCATTTTGTTCAGTTTTCTGTGAGTGTTCATGTCTCATGTGTGCGGTCCCTGTGCCTCAAAAAGGGATTCAGAGCCCCTGCGTCTGGAGTTATAGCATATATGGGATTCCAGACCAATTAGGAACCAAATTTCAAGAATCAAGATCAACAAGCAATCTTTTCTTTTGTTGTAAATGTAGGTGTATACATGAACACGTGTCAGTAATGTGCAAGCATGCCTGGAACCCTACAGACAGAAGGAGGGCTAAGACTCCAAAGGAATACAATTCCCAATGGATGGTTCTGAGCCACATAGTGGAGGTTGGGAACTAAACCAGGCTTTCCTGATGAAGCAACTATTGCTCTGACTCACTGAGCCATCACTCCATCTCCACAATAAGTAACCCTCAGTTAAATCCAGCTCTAGTTCCATAATGCTAAGAGTTTTGATATTTTGCAATGGTATGTAGTAGAAGAGATCACATTCAATTAAATTCAAGTTAGATATGGTGGTGCACTCCTTAAGCCCAACACTTGGAACACCAAAGCAGGAAGATCTCTGTGAGTTCCAGACCAGCCTTGACTACAGAGTAAGTCACAGGACTACCATGGCTGTTACAGAATAAAAAACTGTCTCAAATAAAAGAGACAGATCAAACTGTACTCAAGAAAGCACTTTTATAAATGCAAATCAAAAGAACCCTGAGATTTCACCTTACACCAGTAAGAATGGCTAAGATTAAAAATTCAGGAGAAGCAGATGTAGGCGAGGATGTGGAGAAAGAGGAACACTCCTCCACTGCTTGTGGGGTTGCAAATTGGTACAACCACTCTAGAAATCAGTCTGGCAGTTCCTCAGAAAACTGGGCACCTCACTTCCAGAAGATCCTGCTATACCACTCCTGGGCATATACCCAGAAGATTTCCCCAGCATGTAATAAGGATACATGTTCCACTATGTTCATAGCAGCCCTATTTATAATTGCCAGAAGCTGGAAAGAACCCAGGTATCCCTCAACAGAAGAGTGGATGCAAAAAAAATGTGGTATATATACACAGTGGAGTACTATTCAGCCATTAGAAACAATGAATTCATGAAATTCTTAGGCAAATGGATGGAGCTGGAGAACATCATACTAAGTGAGGTAACCCAGACTCAAAAAATGAATCATGGTATGCACTCACTAATAAGTGGATATTAACCTAGAAAACTGGAATACCAAAAACATAATCCACACATCAAATGAGGTACAAGAAGAACAGAGGAGTGGCCCCCAGTTCTGGAAAGACTCAGTCAAGCATTATAGCACAAACCAGAACATGGAATTGGGAAGGGGTGGGGGGGGGAGAACAGGGGGAGGGAAGGGGGCTGATGGGACTTTCGGGGTTTGGGGCTCTAGAAAAGGGGAAATCATTTGAAATGTAAATGAAAATATATCGAATAAAGAAAAGAAAGTACTTTTATTTAAAGAAAAATTAACTGCACATTAGTTAGGAAAAGAAACTGAGAGTAACAGACTCATTTGGCACACACCTATAAAATCAGCAGAGTGGATGTTGGAGAAGAATGGCAAAACCTGGGGACCAGCCCTCTTGGGAGCTCTCACAGACTCAGTAGCCAACAAAAGACCACACACACACACACACACACACACACACACACACACACACACATGTGTTGAACTTAGGCCCCCATAATATATTTAGCAGATGTGCACCTCACTCTTCATGTGGGTCCCCCAATAACTAGATTGGAAGCTAATGGCTGTCTCTGGAGCCATTCTTCTACCTAGGCTGCCTTGAGTGGCCTCAAAAGGAGAGGATGCACCTGATCCTGCAGAGACTTGATGCATTAGGTTCAAGGTAGACCCATGGGGAAACCCTATGAGAGAAAGGGAATAGAGTAGTGACTGTCAGGTAATGTTGAGAGGTAGGTAGTGTTGAGAACATAAAATGGATGTATTTATTAATGGGAAACACTGCCTAGACAAAGATGAAGGAGAAACTGAGGCAATTTCCAATTAATTGCCAGCACAAATTGTAAACCATCCTATGGGCAAGAACCAACCCCTGACACTATCAATGATACTCTGTTATGTTTGTCAATGGGAACCTTGCATAACTATGCTATGCTCATTGTTATACTCCTGGAGAACTGGCTAGCCCAATTTTAATCTGATGCCTGCCATTCAGCAACCAATGAGACCTAAAGCAGAGGCACATAGGCAGAAATATAGGCAGAGCCACGGAAGCGCCACAGACCGGGTAAAAGACTGCAGTAGTTAGAGCAGTTGAAAATACCAAGAAAACACAGCCCACCGGATCAAATAAGCTAGGCTTACAGAGATTTACAGAGATGGAAGCAACAATCAGGCAGTTTGTATAGGTCTGACCAAGGTCCCTACATATGTGGTCCTGTAGCTTGGAGTGCCTGTCTTTGTCACTGAGGTAGATTTCTATGTAGCAAAATGCTGGATCCTGTTTTCAAATCCAGTCTGTTAGTCTATGTTTTTATTGGTAAATTATGTTCATTGAGATTAAGAGATATTAAGGAAAAGTGATTGTTGCTCCCGGTTATTTTTGATGTAATTTTTATGTTTGAGTGCTTCTCCTCTTTTGGATGTGTTGAAAGATTATTACTTCCTTTTTCTAAGGTGTAGTTTCCCTCCTTGTGCTGGCATTTTATATTATCCTTTGTAGGGCTGGATTTGTGGAAAGATATTGGGCAAATTTTGTTTTATTATGGAATATCTTAGTTTTTCCATATATGGTGATAAGAGTTTTGGTGGGTATAGTAGTCTGGGCTAGCATTTGTTTTCTCTTATGATCTGTATGAGATCTGCACAAGATCTCCTTGTTTTCATGGTCTCTGGTGAGAAGTCTGGCGTAATTCTAATAAGTTTTCCTTTCCATTACAGGTTTGAATGGTCTTTCTTTGTCAAGTGCATATCTGTTCTTGTCCAGTCTGTTTGGATTTCTGTAGGCTTCTTGAATGGTCACAGGCATCTCTCTCTTTACGTCAGGGAAGTTTTCTTCTACAATTTTGTTGAAGTTATTTACTGGTCAATTAAGTTGTAAATCTTTATGCTCCTCTATACCTATAGTCCTTAGGTTTGCTCTTCTCATTGTGGTCTGGATTTCCTGAATGTTTTGGGTTACACGGTTTCTGCATTTTGCATTTTCCTTGATGGTTGAGTCAATGCTTTCTATGGTATCTTCAACATCTGAGATTCCTTCATCTAACTCTTCTATTCTGTTGCTGATGCTTGTATCTATGACTCTTGAATTCTTACCAAGGTTTTCTATCTCCAGAGTTGTATCCCTTTGTGATTTCTTTGTTGTTTCTAGTTCCACTATTAGATCCTGTATGGTTTTGTTCAATTCCTTCACCTGTTTTTTTTGTTTCTTTGGTTTGTGTGTGTGTGTGTGTGTGTGTGTGTGTGTGTGTGTGTGTGTGTGTGTGTGTGATTTCCTGTAATTCCTTAAGAAAGTTTTGTGTTTTCTCTTTAAGGGCTTCTACCTGTTGACAAATGTTCTCCTGTTTGTATTTAAGGGAACTATTTATGTCCTCTCTGACGTCCTATATCAGCATCATGAGATGTAATTTTAAATCCAGATCTTGTTTTTCTGGTGTGTTGGGGTATCCAGGACTTGCTGTTGTGGGAGAACTGGGTTCGCATGGTTCCATGTTGACTTGGTTTGTTGCCAGTGTTCTTGCATTTGATTTTTGCCATCTGGTTATCTCTGGTGCTAGCTGGTCTTGATGTCTCTGACTGTGGTTTAACTGTCCTGCTAGCCTATGTATCTGAACTCCAGGGAGACCCATTCTCTCTAGGAGGAGTTTATGTATGCAGAGCTGGGATAATGTGTGAGCTCAGGTGTACATAAAGAAATCAAAAGTATCCTGTCACCAGCTGATTCTTGATTCCTGTGTCCTGATGGTTCTTAGCAGGTCTCACTTTGTCCAGAAATTTGAGAATGGTGGTGGCCTCACCTTTGGACACAGATTGGTAGGCACTCCTGAAAGACTAGCTTCCTTGTGGTGGTATTTCTATATGTAATTCTGTGGCCCAGCATCTTATCTGGATGCAGACAAAAATCAGAAGTCTTCTGTCCCAGGCTGATCCTGGGTACCTGTGTTCTCAGGATTTTGGGCTGGTTCCTCTGAGCAGCAGGGGTGGACCTCCCTGTGCTCTCAAACCTCTCTGCACTCCTGTGTGGTTAGCTATCTCCCTGATTAACCAGGATATGGCACTCTGTGGGAGAGGATCGTCCCCAGCTGGAGATAGAAACCAAAAGCTTCCTGCCTGGGAGTACTTGACATGATCCTCTGAGCAACAGGGATTCTCCTAGCTATGCTCTCTGGCTTCTCCACACTTCTGTGTGTCTGCTATCTCTGTGCATCACCTGGATATTTGCTTTATCGTTAGAAGTGTTAAAATCTCATCCATCGTGAAGGATAATTCTGCTACCAGTAATAGCCTTCTAACTGACAACCACATCTGTGAGATCAAGGGACAGAATGTCAGTGGCTTGAAGGATGATCAGACTGCAGATAGGCTGTCAAAAGCTGGGACTGTGGTTACCCTCACGATCATGCCTGCTTTTATCTGGGAACATTATTAAACGGATAGCTCCCAGCATTATGAAAAGCATGATGGTTCACTCCAGTCCTGAACTTTAAATGCCTTGTACAGTGAATCACATCACAGCTGAATGTTTCCAGCTTTCCTCTTTGCCTACTTCTCTATTTCTCACATGATGCTTTCCTGGAACCTGAGGGAATATGGTGCTTGGAAGCCTTTCTATTTTCTATCATAGCTGGGAACCTCACTCTATTTCATATCAGCTTCTGATTTGAAGATAGATGTGTAGCCTTAGGCAGGTTCTAGAGATGTAAAACACTCAAAGTTTTACTTACATTCCTAGATTTGGTTCTTTACTGGGAACCTGATGTGTTTATATAAGCCATGGTTATTAGGATAAATGGTGTAGGCTTAGCTTTCCCTGAGAACTGGTCAGCTTTCTCCTAGAACAAAGCACGGTGTTAGTCATGTGTTTCAGTTCTGTGGCATACTTTGAATTTAGTACATCAGCATAGTACATTGCCTTTGATAGTTATTTTTTAAGTTTTCTCTGTGTGGGTATGTAAAATCCAATTAATCAACACTGTTTTCATTCCAGAGAAGCATTATACAGTTGTGTGTACATTGCAAGACACTGTAATGATTGTCATTAAATCTTAATGACCTTCACATCATATGCTTCAATTGTCACCTTAAATATAATAAGCATTTAGTATAAAAGCCAAAATAGAATTATTGCTGCCTTCTGAAACCTGAAGTGTTACCTCTCTATTAAACTGCTATATGCTATATCTGATCAGCTTACTGGTAAAGCTGAGGTGCCTAGTCATATCAAGATTTTCTAGTCACTGTACAAAGAAAATGCCTAAGAGCTGCCCTATTGCTTTCTGAGAAATCAAAGTGCTGTATATTTCATGTGTAAGTTGTTATACTCAATAAGGTTTTAGGTCTCTTATTTACTTAGAGAATAATTTGGTAATATCTAAATTAGGGTTTGAATCCTAATATTATGTAACTTTAGCTAAGTTGGCATGGTTTTAGGTGTTTACCTAGTCGTCTTAATTTGTTCCACTTTCTGAATCCTTAATGTAAACAAAAATGGCAAGGACACTTTATACTGATTTATTTCTTTCTGAATTAGTTAATCTCCTATTCTATTATAGTATGTGATACTATCGTAATAAAGGTAAAATACGTTAAAAAACATTAGGGGAAAACTTTACCTAATGTGTTGGGTGAAGAACTATAGGTCAGTGGGACATATGCAGTAGTGACTGGAATGTAAATGGATAATATATGTAATAAAATAATTTTCAGGAACTATTTCTCCTTTTATTTCATGAGAACATAATGTAACAATGAAGAATGAATATTTACAGTTGCTTTGAAACAACCCCTCTATATAAACCACAGTGGTACACAACGTCTACAGAAAGGCCTGGTTAATTCCCACAAATACTGAGATGAAGGGTGTACATAACACACTTCTTCATGACTATAAATGTCTGGAATGGTCAAGGAGCTGAGAGAAGTAAGTTGGATTTGGGGTGTAATCCAGAGTAAGCCAGTCCTCGGATTTGTCAAAGTCGTCAAGGATTCTTTGCCAGAGTTCCTCTGCAGATGGACCTGAACCTCGAGCCTCCTCTGGGCAATGGGTGGCAGCTTCTAGGACATCTGTAGATTCAGTCACTGGAGTAAGCCAGTCCTCGGGTATGTCAAAGTCGTCAATGATTCTTTGCCAGAGTTCCTCTGCAGATGGACCTGAACCCTGAGCCTCCTCTGGGCAATGGGTGGCAGCTTCTAGGACATCTGTAGATTCAGTCACTGGAGTAAGCCAGTCCTCGGATTTCTCCAAGTCGTCAAGGATTCTTTGCCAGAGTTCCTCTGTAGATGGACCTGAACCTTGAGCCTCCTCTGGGCAATGGGTGGCAGCTTCTAGGACATCTGTAGATTCAGTCACTGCTAGATCAGTCTGGGCTTCAACTGCTGCTGATTGACCAGAATCCCAATCTATAATGGGAGCATGGCCAACAAGCAGATCTTCCTGCTGACTACACCTGTCTGCATCACTGGCCTGATAATGATGCAGAGAAGATTCCTGGATGCAGTTGAGTTTGGGAATGGAAACCTCACTAAATGTGCCTGAACACATGGGCTCTCCATTCTCAGCAGCAACAAGAGGTATGGAACCAGGAAATTGGGTTGATTCAAAAACTGGTTTTGAACTTCCATTGGTCTCTGGCAAAGCTTCTGTAATATTCTGGAGAGCCATCCGCTTGTACTTAGCTCGGCTGTTCTTAAACCAGATCTGGAAAAGAAAGAAGATATCAGAAGAATGCCTGTTGTCCCCTAACAGGACCACAAGGTGAAGATTTTGGATAAAAGGTGTTTGTATAGCAATGATTCACATGTCAGAAACAAAGTAGCAGGAAACTCAAGATGGCTAAGATATTATAATAAAGTAGATTGTGTATGACCAGACAACATAAGACTGGGGAGATTGAGCCAGTGTGTCCTGTATTTTAGCAGGAGCTCAGGTGATTAGATTTCTGAGACCCTGCATGGAAACAATGCTATTCTATATTGCTACCAGGTTGATAAAAATTTGAGTCCCAGCATTTGATTCATAAATATCCACCACCTAAAACTGTCATCACTGCCCTAAGCATTTAAGAACAAAATTAAAGTTTCTGATGGGAAAGTGTAGATTTTTGCTGTTGGATTGAGGGAAAAGAGAGGGGCAGACCTTGATGTCCCTCGCTGTCACACCAACTAACTCTGCCAGCTTCACACATTGATCCTGATTTGGGTACTGACACTTATCAAAATGTTCTTGCAGCAGGTGCTTTTGTTTTATGGAGTACACAATGCGTTCCTTCCGCACCTTTCTTGAAGTCACAGGGCCAGATTGATGGTCACCATATTTCTCTGACAGTACCACAGATCCTATGAGAACATGGAAACAAGATTTCAATTATGTATTTGATAACTTAGACGCCCTGAGGTTTTTTTCAAAGTAGGTAAACCTGGGCCCAGTACAGGATCTAGTTGCATTTGGATACCTGATTTTCTTGATGGTCCTTGGAACTCTTGCTGATGTAGGTCCCTTTCAGGGACTGAAAGACTTGATTGCATTGGATTTGTTGGGGTCAATATGGGACTGTAATAAACTTGAAAGGGTAAGTTCCTTGCAGTCTCTTGAAGCCTTTGGGGTCTGGTTTCTATGGGTGCACTTGAAGGCATTTGGAATTTTGGATACAAGGAGGGACCTTCAGCCCTATGTGTGTTCCGAACCTATTGGAATATGTTCTGGAGAATCTAGTAAAAGAAAACACGTCAAAAAACGTACAGAGAGCACTGATTTACCCATCCTGCCTACCCAGCATTTGGTTTGGACTGTTACAGAGCAGGAATCAGACAGGAGCTTCATTCTTTCTGAACAACTGCCTCTGTTTCCAAATCTTACAAGTATTCTCAGTATTGAAATAAATATGCACTTGGCTCCAGTATTAACAAGAGGTTGCCAGTCCAGGTAAGCTGGCAATTGAATGTTCATTTCCAATGTTTAAATTTTCCATATCCTACACTTCTGGCTGTGAAATTTTGTTGGGACAGACTACTAGCTAGTCTGCCTCTGCCCATGAAAATAAAAGCCTGAAGGCTTCACAGGATTTCTGTGGCATGCAGGGCAACTGACACAAAAGTCAAATCACAAACCCAGGAATTCTGCAAACAGAGTAAATGGACAACTGACACCAAAGTCTGAAGACCTCCCAGGGGCACTTCAGCATGCAGAGAAACTGAATCGACAGTCTGAAAGCCTGTCGGGAATTCTTTTGCATGCAGGGAAACAAAACCTACAGTACTTATGCTTCCCTGGTTAACAGCGAAACATAGGGCAACAGCTTGACAAATCCTCTCAAGAGTAAACAGTATGAAGGCATCCCAGTAGATGTGTCACAGCCAGGGCAACATATCTCCAGCTTCTCTGCCTCTCTAAAGAACCCACAATTCAAAGGTCTTCAAGAAGGCCTCCCTGAAGACACACGGCCACCGGGGCAACAAGTCACCAGTGTACATGCCCCTCTGAAGGTTCCACAGTCAGAAGATCACACAGGAGGTTTGCCACATCCAAGGCAACTGCCCTACCATGAGACTTGAGTCAACCTAGGGACAAAAAAGAAAACTCCCAAACAGAAACACCCCAACCAGAAAAAAAACTCCCTATAACCATATGACAAGAGGCAAGAGCAAGACCATGAGAAACAGAAGCCAGTAAAATTTGGCATTATCAGAAACTACTTCTCCCACCACAGCAAGCCCTGGATAGACAAATGCACTTGAAAGTCAGGAAGATGACCTAAAATCTTATCTTAATGATAATAGAATCCTTTTAAAGAGATATAAATAACTCACATAAAGAAATATAAGAAAACGCAAGTGAACAGGTAGAAGCACTTAGAGAGGAAACACATAAATCCCATAAGCAATACAGGAAGATACAATCAAAAAAGTGAAAGTTTTTATTAATGCAGTCCAAGACCTAGAATTGGAAGTAGATATAACAAAGACAAATATAGGCAACCCTGGAAATTGAAAACCAAGGAATGAGATCTGGGATAATTAATCATTACCAGGAGAATACAAGAGATAGAAGAAAGAAAGCAGCAGTCTCAACTAACCTGGACCCCCCAAGATCTCTCAGAAACTAGACAACCACCAATTAAGCGTACACCAGCTGATATGAGGCCCCCAACACATACTCAGCAGAAAACTGTGGGACTGTACTCCCTCAGAAAAGATGTACCTATCCCTAAAAAGACTGGAGGCCCGAAGTGGGCAGGGAGTTCTTATAGGTAGGGGGTGGGTTGAAGACATTCTCCCTGAGAAGGAAACTAGACTTACAGGATGTGGAGCTTTCCGTGGGAGGATCAGAAGGGGGATAAAATCTGGATTGTAAAAAAGATTAAATATTTTTTAAACAAAGGAATATTATCATAATTGGAAAAACATGATCCCAGTTTCTCCTCCTTGCAGTATGACACCCTGTGACAAAATAAAGAATCAAGGGCAATGGAAGATGTCCCATTTCCATGGACCCTTTCCACTCCCGTATTCTAAACAAGAGCATTGATGATCTAATTACTCTGGATGTCAGAAGGCACATACACCTAAGCCAGATCCCCTGATATTGAAGTGCTATACCAAGGACTTAGCCTTAATTGAATCTCCCTATCAAGAACCCTCCCACAGGCTCCTCCTTTCATCCTCTAGAATCCAGCAGCTATACACACCCTGTTGTAACATCCAGTCTGTAGCCACAACTTAATATCTAACGGAAATATGGCCAGATCACAGACTTTTTTTGTACTCTTTTCTTTTGTGACTGAGTTTCGCTAAATGAACTATGCTGTATGTGAGTCAAACAGAACACAAGGCTGAAACAGAATTCAGAAGGATCAGCCTAACTGTTACTTCCCAAGCAGGGCTAAGACTAAAGGTGTGTAACAAAGAACTGAGCCATCCTGTAGGATTTCCTCCTAACATGGGCTCCATCGAGAAAATAAAAATTTTCCTTACTCTCTAGGAGCAATCTCAAAAAATGCGTCTCTTCTCATCCTGCTGCCAGAGGACATGCACGTTTCCGGCAACCACTAACACCTATTTATTTCTCCAAACTTTCTCTTCTGAGACTGAGGCAGGTTCCATGTGCATGCCCCTGACTTCCTGATTCACACTATACATACAAGCCAGGGCTCACAATTACAAAAACCCACTTGCCATTATTTTCCGAGTCCTGGGATTAAAGGTGTGGTCCATGCATCCAAAATGGTTACAGATTTTAGATGAAGGAGGGCCTGCTCAGCCAAACACCATCCAAGATGTCCCACTTTTGAGTCAGAATGCCACTACTATGCCTTATCTAGGCAATCTGGAGCCTCAATTGGTCCCAAGGTCACTTGAGATCCCATTGTCAGTTCTTTCCTTTGTCCTATAGACAGGCCTCACTATCTATTGATCCAGGCTTTCTCAACAGACCAGGATTCAATCTTGTGCTTAGAATGAAGAATAGAGCCCCTTGAGGTCTCTTGAAAGCTCATCCATAGAGTGCCCCGATCAGGGCAAATCACTGCTCTGCACTGTTCACATTTATGGGATAGACTTGAACCATCTACTAAATTTTAATAACATCTTCTGCATGTATACAGGGCATATTTTATACTTCACCAATCAAACACCCATACAGGCTAAAAAAATCACCAAAAATCCTCCTCCACTGTCTCCCAAATTTTCCCCAACTTGATATCCCCTTGACATAGCAACCTTAGACATTTCATGCAACTCACCAATTCACCAGGAATGTAGAGGTTTCCTGTAACCTGCGCAGTCCTCTGTCTTTGAATTCTCCTGAGAAGACCTGCCCTTATATATCTCTCCTAACCTGGAATTCAAAGCCCCTCCCACCCTTTGGCTCCTCCTACTTGCAATATTCAAATCCATTATTCTCTCCCACCCTTTGATGCTACTCCAGGTGTAGCCTCATTTTATAGAACCCATGAATTTAAATTTTTTGGTTTGTAATCCTTTATTTCTTTACATTTGATATTTTACTTTTATTACTTCCCAGTTCAGCTGTTACTTTCCTCCCAGACCTCCCTCCCACAATTTTTCATCACATTCCTAATCCCATGTCTCCAAGAGAATGCCTTCCACACCAGGCCTTTGGTCTGGTTTAAATAATGTAATGTGTGTAGCCATCTTACTTTTGTTTCTGTCTGGTTTTTAAGGTATAAATATGTTCTGCATGTCTTGGTTATATAGTTTTGACTGGGAGTGCATTGAATCTGTAGTTTGCTTTTGGCAAGGTGGCCATTTTTACTACCTTAATTCTGCCAATCCATGATCATGAAAGAGATCTTTCCATATTCTGAGATCTGCTTTGATTTCTTTCTTCAGAGACTTGAAATTCTTGTCATACAAATTTTTCACTTGCATACTTAGAGTGACACCAAGATATGTAATGTTATTTGTGACTATGGTAAAGGGTGTCATTACCCTATTTTCTTTCTCAGCTTATTTATCCTCTGAGTAGAGGAAGGCTACTGATTTGATTGAGTTAATTTTACATCCAGCCACATGGCAGAAATTGTTTCTCAGTTGTAGGAGTTCTCTAGTGTTGTTTTATTGGGTTGCATAAGTATACTATCATATCATCTGCAAATAGTGATGTTTTGACTACCTCCTTTCCAGTTTGTAACATTTTGACAAGTGTTACAAACTGTACCTCCTTTTGTTCTCTAAATGCTCTAGATAGATCTTCAAGTACTATATTCAATAAATAGGGAAAGAGTGGGCAACATTTTCTGGACCATAATTTTAGTAGGATTACTTCAAATTTCCTCTATTTAGTTTGATGTTGGCTTCTGGTTTGCTGTATATTGCTTTTACTATGTTTTGGTATAGGCCTTGAATTCCTGATCATTCCAAGACTTTTAACATGAAGGGATAGTGAATTTTGTCAAATGCTTTCTCAGCATCTAACTAAATGATCTTGTGGGGTATTTTTTTTTTCGAGTTTCTTTATGTAGTGGATTACATTGAAAGATTTCTATATATTGAACCACACTTGCATTGCTGGGATGAAGCCTATTTGATCCTGGTGAATTACTGTTTTGATGTGTTCTTGGATTCGGTCAGCAAGAATTTTATTGAGTAGTTTTGGATCACTGTTCTCAAGGGAAATTGGTCTGGAATTCTCTTTCCTTGTTTAATCTTTGTTTGGTTTATGTATAAGCAATACTGTGGCTTCATATAATGAATTGTGAAGGATACCTCGGGTTTCTGATTTGTGGAATAGTTTGCAAAGTATCCGTAGTAGGTCTTCTTTGAAGAACTGATAGAATTTCCAACAAACACATCTGGTCCTGTGTTTTTATTGTTGTTGTTGTTGTTGTTGTTGTTGTTGTTGTTTTTGGTGGTGGTGGTGGTGGTGGTGGTTGTGGTTGTGGTGGTGATGGTGGTGTTTTGGGAAGACTGTTAATAACTGAATCTATTTCCTCACGTGTTATGGGACTATTTTGATGGTTTATCTGATCAGGTTTTAACATTGGCAGCTGGCATGTGTCTACAAAACTGTCCATTTCATCCAGATTTCCCAATTTTGTTGAGTATAAGCTTTTGTAGTAGGATCTGATGATATTTGGAATTTCTGCAGTTTCTGTTGTTATATCTCCCTTTTCATTCCAATTTTATTAATTTGCGTGTTTCCTCTATTCCTTCTTGTTAGTCTGCTAAGTGTTTATCTATCTTGTTGATTTTCTCAAAGAACCAACTCTTGGTTTTGTTGATTCTTTGTATAATTCTTTTTGTTTCTACTTTGTTGATTTTGGCCTTGAATTTGTTTATTCCCTGCCATGTATTCCTCTTGGATGTATTTGTTTCATTTGGTTGTAGAGCTTTCAGATGTTCTGTCAAGCTGCTAATGTAAGCTCTCTCCATTTCCTTGTTGGAGGCACTTAACTATATGAGTTTTTCTCTTAGCACATATGACTATTGACAGCTTTTCAGGATTTCTAGTTGCAACTGCTTTAAGAGGAGAACCTTCTAGAAAGGTTATTGTTCATTGTTTACAGGCTTTTACTGCTAAGGGACTGCCTAAATTTGGCAGGACAGATAATGGGCCTGCATACACTGGAAACAGCTTTGAACAATTTTGCAAGGAATTTGGAATTGAACATAAAACTGAAATTCCTCATGATCCAATGGGACAAGGAATTGTTGAATGTATCTGAAAAATTAGCTTTAGAAAACAAAACAGGGTGAGTTTTAACTTCCAAGGTCACCAAAAGCACATCTCGCTTTTGCATTATTTGTTTTAATGTTTTGTAAACTGATGCTAAAGGTCAGTCTGCAGTAGATCATCGCTGGCATCCAGACACTTCCAGCTCATATGCCATGGTTAAATGTTGAGATCCTTTAACTAATACTTTGGAATGGCCCCAACCCTGTTTTAATACGGGAATGAGATCCTGTTTGTGTTTTTTCACATAAAGGAATTGGAGATCAATGACTACTGAAAAGATTGTTTCGCCAAGTGGACACAGATCCTGAGCCTTCTAATGATTATGATACTAATGATGAAGGCATCTCAGGATCCCTATGAGCCATCTAAATTAACCTGAAGTGTAGTCTTTGCCCTTACTGGATAGCAGGTGTTTTCTATCAATTCTCAAAGCCACCCTCCTTACACCAGGAGGCTTGATCTTGTTTGGATCTTTGTCAGCTCCCAGTTTAGGCACTTAACTAAGCAATTACCCCTTGGAGGTTCACTTGAGTATGATGGAAAAGAGTCCTGCTCCACAAATCCTTGGTCATGTGAAGGTTTTATCTGAAAGGTGGGATGTAGACATCCAGTGCTTAGAGACCATTTAAGCATTTGTTCTTTTCACATGTGTCCTTGAGATGGCAGGACTAGATCCCATGGTCATAGTTGGGTGGTGCAGAAGATTATTTTCTGTGCTGTTTGGAAATGTGAGACCACAAGGAATGTTTACTGGAAGCCCCAAAGAGATTTAATTACAGTTGCTAGGATTTCAACAGGTTCTGGCCTATCTAGTTCTAGTTATAACAGCAATGGACATTGTTTCTTCAGGGTTTTAGTTGTGCCAAAGCTGCGCTGTCTGGAACCTGGAAAGGAGTAGCATCCTTGGTTAGTTTTCTCTGTAACCCAATTCCAGTGTCTGGAAAAAATGTTAGAGAAGGCTGGATTAAGGGAAGGACTTGGACACTTTGGCTTTATAAGGAAGATTATGATTATGGACTACTTGTTTCTTTGTTTGTTTGTTTGTTTGTTTGTTTGTTTGTTTGTTTGTGACAGGGTTTCTCTGTGTAGCCCTGGCAGTCCTGGAACCTACCCTGCAAACCTGGGTGGCCTCAGAAAACTCAGCAATCTGCCTGCCTCTGCCTCCCAATGACAGGGATTAAATGAGTGTACCACCCAGGAGGGGCCCTCTCCCCTTGATCACTAATTGAGAAAATACCCCACAGCTGAATCTCATGGAGGCATTTCCCCAACTGAAGCTCCTTTCTCTGTGAAAGAATGTGTCAAGTTCACACACTAACCCATCCATTACAACATGTAAAAATGAAGTAAGGCTGGGCATCATAACAGAGCCTTTCAATCCCATTACCTGCAAAGCAAATGGATGAGGATCTCCATTTGTGGAAGGCAGTCTTGTTTACATAAGCACTTCCAGGAGAGTTAGAACTACGTACAAAGGCCCTATGTTAAGAAATCAAAAATAATGCCAGGAGGTGGTGGCACATGCCTTCAATCCCAGCACTTGGGAGCCAGAGGCAGAGAGATTTCTTAATTCAAGGCCAGCCTGGTCTACAGATTGATTGCCAGGACAGCCAGTGTTACACAGAGAAACCCTGTCTCCAAAAACAAAACAAAAAAATCCAAAATAAAATAAGATGAATAAATCTTTGTAATGGAAAAACAAAACAACTGTCATTGTACTAGCTGTTCTGCCAAGAGTAATTATAAAAATTCCTTTCAGAAAATAATTAACACTATTTTACCTACAATCTGATTTAATACTACCTAATGAATATTTACTTCGGGTGACATCATCACTCTTCATATCACTGGATGTTCTGGAATAGTCTCAAACTCACTCAGAGTTTGACTCTGCCTCCAAATACTGACCATAAAGGCATGTAACACCACTCCTGGATTAATTTTTCTAAACAGGCTTTGGGAACAAAGAACAGGATGCCCTGGAGAATAGAATCCTTCCATCACAATTCATGGCGTTAAAAGTGAGCCCTTCCAGCCTGACGGGGGTGGTGCACTCCTTTATTCCCAAAACTTGGAAGGCAGAGGCAGGCAGATTTCTCAGTTCCAGGCCAGTCTGGTCTAAAGACTGAGTTCCAGGGCAGCCAGAGCTACACAGAGAAAAACTGTCTCAAAAAACAACAACAACAAAAGTGAGCCCTACCACACCCAACTTAATTCATTTTCTACAAGTTCATTTGCATTTTGTTCAGTTTTCTGTGAGTGTTCATGTCTCATGTGTGCGGTCCTTGTGCCTCAAAAAGGGATTCAGAGCCCCTGCGTCTGGAGTTATAGCATATATGGGATTCCAGACCAATTAGGAACCAAATTTCAAGAATCAAGATCAACAAGCAATCTTTTCTTTTGTTGTAAATGTAGGTGTATACATGAACACGTGTCAGTAATGTGCAAGCATGCCTGGAACCCTACAGACAGAAGGAGGGCTAAGACTCCAAAGGAATACAATTCCCAATGGATGGTTCTGAGCCACATAGTGGAGGTTGGGAACTAAACCAGGCTTTCCTGATGAAGCAACTATTGCTCTGACTCACTGAGCCATCACTCCATCTCCACAATAAGTAACCCTCAGTTAAATCCAGCTCTAGTTCCATAATGCTAAGAGTTTTGATATTTTGCAATGGTATGTAGTAGAAGAGATCACATTCAATTAAATTCAAGTTAGATATGGTGGTGCACTCCTTAAGCCCAACACTTGGAACACCAAAGCAGGTAGATCTCTGTGAGTTCCAGACCAGCCTTGACTACAGAGTAAGTCACAGGACTACCATGGCTGTTACAGAATAAAAAACTGTCTCAAATAAAAGAGACAGATCAAACTGTACTCAAGAAAGCACTTTTATAAATGCAAATCAAAAGAACCCTGAGATTTCACCTTACACCAGTAAGAATGGCTAAGATTAAAAATTCAGGAGAAGCAGATGTAGGCGAGGATGTGGAGAAAGAGGAACACTCCTCCACTGCTTGTGGGGTTGCAAATTGGTACAACCACTCTAGAAATCAGTCTGGCAGTTCCTCAGAAAACTGGGCACCTCACTTCCAGAAGATCCTGCTATACCACTCCTGGGCATATACCCAGAAGATTTCCCCAGCATGTAATAAGGATACATGTTCCACTATGTTCATAGCAGCCCTATTTATAATTGCCAGAAGCTGGAAAGAACCCAGGTATCCCTCAACAGAAGAGTGGATGCAAAAAAAATGTGGTATATATACACAGTGGAGTACTATTCAGCCATTAGAAACAATGAATTCATGAAATTCTTAGGCAAATGGATGGAGCTGGAGAACATCATACTAAGTGAGGTAACCCAGACTCAAAAAATGAATCATGGTATGCACTCACTAATAAGTGGATATTAACCTAGAAAACTGGAATACCAAAAACATAATCCACACATCAAATGAGGTACAAGAAGAACAGAGGAGTGGCCCCCAGTTCTGGAAAGACTCAGTCAAGCATTATAGCACAAACCAGAACAGGGAATTGGGAAGGGGTGGGGGGGGGAGAACAGGGGGAGGGAAGGGGGCTGATGGGACTTTCGGGGTTTGGGGGTCTAGAAAAGGGGAAATCATTTGAAATGAAAATGAAAATATATCAAATAAAGAAAAGAAAGTACTTTTATTTAAAGAAAAATTAACTGCACATTAGTTAGGAAAAGAAACTGAGAGTAACAGACTCATTTGGCACACACCTATAAAATCAGCAGAGTGGATGTTGGAGAAGAATGGCAAAACCTGGGGACCAGCCCTCTTGGGAGCTCTCAGAGACTCAGTAGCCAACAAAAGACCACACACACACACACACACACACACACACACACACACATGGGTTGAACTTAGGCCCCCATAATTTATTTAGCAGATGTGCACCTCAGTCTTCATGTGGGTCCCCCAATAACTAGATTGGAAGCTAATGGCTGTCTCTGGAGACATTCTTCTACCTAGGCTGCCTTGAGTGGCCTCAAAAGGAGAGGATACACCTGATCCTGCAGAGACTTGATGCATTAGGTTCAAGGTAGACCCATGGGGAAACCCTATGAGAGAAAGGGAATAGAGTAGTGACTGTCAGGTAATGTTGAGAGGTAGGTAGTGTTGAGAACATAAAATTGATGTATTTATTAATGGGAAACACTGCCTAGACAAAGATGAAGGAGAAACTGAGGCAATTTCCTATTAATTGCCAGCACAAATTGTAAACCATCCTATGGGCAAGAACCAACCCCTGACACTATCAATGATACTCTGTTATGTTTGTCAATGGGAACCTTGCATAACTATGCTATGCTCATTGTTATACTCCTGGAGAACTGGCTAGCCCAATTTTAATCTGATGCCTGCCATTCAGCAACCAATGAGACCTAAAGCAGAGGCACATAGGCAGAAATATATGCAGAGCCACGGAAGCGCCACAGAACGGGTAAAAGACTGCAGTAGTTAGAGCAGTTGAAAATACCAAGAAAACACAGCCCACCGGATCAAATAAGCTAGGCTTACAGAGATTTACAGAGATGGAAGCAACAATCAGGCAGTTTGTATAGGTCTGACCAAGGTCCCTACATATGTGGTCCTGTAGCTTGGAGTGCCTGTCTTTGTCACTGAGGTAGATTTCTATGTAGCAAAATGCTGGATCCTGTTTTCAAATCCAGTCTGTTAGTCTATGTTTTTATTGGTAAATTATGTTCATTGAGATTAAGAGATATTAAGGAAAAGTGATTGTTGCTCACGGTTATTTTTGCTGCAATTTTTATGTTTGAGTGCTTCTCCTCTTTTGGATGTGTTGAAAGATTATTACTTCCTTTTTCTAAGGTGTAGTTTCCCTCCTTGTGCTGGCATTTTATATTATCCTTTGTAGGGCTGGATTTGTGGAAAGATATTGGGCAAATTTTGTTTTATCATGGAATATCTTAGTTTTTCCATATATGGTGATAAGAGTTTTGGTGGGTATAGTAGTTTGGGCTAGCATTTGTTTTCTCTTATGATCTGTATGAGATCTGCACAAGATCTCCTTGTTTTCATGGTCTCTGGTGAGAAGTCTGGCGTAATTCTGATAAGTTTTCCTTTCCATTACAGGTTTGAATGGTCTTTCTTTGTCAAGTGCATATCTGTTCTTGTCCAGTCTGTTTGGATTTCTGTAGGCTTCTTGAATGGTCACAGGCATCTCTCTCTTTACGTCAGGGAAGTTTTCTTCTACAATTTTGTTGAAGTTATTTACTGGTCAATTAAGTTGTAAATCTTTATGCTCCTCTATACCTATAGTCCTTAGGTTTGCTCTTCTCATTGTGGTCTGGATTTCCTGAATGTTTTGGGTTACACGGTTTCTGCATTTTGCATTTTCCTTGATGGTTGAGTCAATGCTTTCTATGGTATCTTCAGCATCTGAGATTCCTTCATCTAACTCTTCTATTCTGTTGCTGATGCTTGTATCTATGACTCTTGAATTCTTACCAAGGTTTTCTATCTCCAGAGTTGTATCCCTTTGTGATTTCTTTGTTGTTTCTAGTTCCACTATTAGATCCTGTATGGTTTTGTTCAATTCCTTCACCTGTTTTTTTTGTTTCTTTGGTGTGTGTGCGTGTGTGTGTGTGTGTGTGTGTGTGTGTGTGTGTGTGTGTGTGTGTGTGTTTTCCTGTAATTCCTTAAGAAAGTTTTGTGTTTTCTCTTTAAGGGCTTCTACCTGTTGACAAATGTTCTCCTGTTTGTATTTAAGGGAACTATTTATGTCCTCTCTGACGTCCTATATCAGCATCATGAGATGTAATTTTAAATCCAGATCTTGTTTTTCTGGTGTGTTGGGGTATCCAGGACTTGCTGTTGTGGGAGAACTGGGTTCGCATGGTTCCATGTTGACTTGGTTTGTTGCCAGTGTTCTTGCATTTGATTTTTGCCATCTGGTTATCTCTGGTGCTAGCTGGTCTTGATGTCTCTGACTGTGGTTTAACTGTCCTGCTAGCCTATGTATCTGAACTCCAGGGAGACCCATTCTCTCTAGGAGGAGTTTATGTATGCAGAGCTGGGATAATGTGTGAGCTCAGGTGTACATAAAGAAATCAAAAGTATCCTGTCACCAGCTGATTCTTGATTCCTGTGTCCTGATGGTTCTTAGCAGGTCCCACTTTGTCCAGAAATTTGAGAATGGTGGTGGCCTCACCTTTGGACACAGATTGGTAGGCACTCCTGAAAGACTAGCTTCCTTGTGGTGGTATTTCTATATGTAATTCTGTGGCCCAGCATCTTATCTGGATGCAGACAAAAATCAGAAGTCTTCTGTCCCAGGCTGATCCTGGGTACCTGTGTTCTCAGGATTTTGGGCTGGTTCCTCTGAGCAGCAGGGGTGGTCCTCCCTGTGCTCTCAAACCTCTCTGCACTCCTGTGTGGTTAGCTATCTCCCTGATTAACCAGGATATGGCACTCTGTGGGAGAGGATCGTCCCCAGCTGGAGATAGAAACCAAACGCTTCCTGCCTGGGAGTACTTGACATGATCCTCTGAGCAACAGGGATTCTCCTAGCTGTGCTCTCTGGCTTCTCCACACTTCTGTGTGTCTGCTATCTCTGTGCATCACCTGGATATTTGCTTTATCATTAGAAGTGTTAAAATCTCATCCATCGTGAAGGATAATTCTGCTACCAGTAATAGCCTTCTAACTGACAACCACATCTGTGAGATCAAGGGACAGAATGTCAGTGGCTTGAAGGATGCTCAGACTGCAGATAGACTGTCAAAAGCTGGGACTGTGGTTACCCTCACGATCATGCCTGCTTTTATCTGGGAACATTATTAAACGGATAGCTCCCAGCATTATGAAAAGCATGATGGTTCACTCCAGTCCTGAACTTTAAATGCCTTGTACAGTGAATCACATCACAGCTGAATGTTTCCAGCTTTCCTCTTTGCCTACTTCTCTATTTCTCACATGATGCTTTCCTGGAACCTGAGGGAATATGGTGCTTGGAAGCCTTTCTATTTTCTATCATAGCTGGGAACCTCACTCTATTTCATATCAGCTTCTGATTTGAAGATAGATGTGTAGCCTTAGCCAGGTTCTAGAGATGTAAAACACTCAAAGTTTTACTTACATTCCTAGATTTGGTTCTTTACTGGGAACCTGATGTGTTTATATAAGCCATGGTTATTAGGATAAATGGTGTAGGCTTAGCTTTCCCTGAGAACTGGTCAGCTTTCTCCTAGAACAAAGCACGGTGTTAGTCATGTGTTTCAGTTCTGTGGCATACTTTGAATTTAGTACATCAGCATAATACATTGCCTTTGATAGTTATTTTTTAAGTTTTCTCTGTGTGGGTATGTAAAATCCAATTAATCAACACTGTTTTCATTCCAGAGAAGCATTATACAGTTGTGTGTACATTGCAAGACACTGTAATGATTGTCATTAAATCTTAATGACCTTCACATCATATGCTTCAATTGTCACCTTAAATATAATAAGCATTTAGTATAAAAGCCAAAATAGAATTATTGCTGCCTTCTGAAACCTGAAGTGTTACCTCTCTATTAAACTGCTATATGCTATATCTGATCAGCTTACTGGTAAAGCTGAGGTGCCTAGTCATATCAAGATTTTCTAGTCACTGTACAAAGAAAATGCCTAAGAGCTGCCCTATTGCTTCCTGAGAAATCAAAGTGCTGTATATTTCATGTGTAAGTTGTTATACTCAATAAGGTTTTGGGTCTCTTATTTACTTAGAGAATAATTTGGTAATATCTAAATTAGGGTTTGAATCCTAATATTATGTAACTTTAGCTAAGTTGGCATGGTTTTAGGTGTTTACCTAGTCGTCTTAATTTGTTCCACTTTCTGAATCCTTAATGTAAACAAAAATGGCAAGGACACTTTATCCTGATTTATTTCTTTCTGAATTAGTTAATCTCCTATTCTATTATAGTATGTGATACTATCGTAATAAAGGTAAAAAACGTTAAAAAATATTAGTGGAAAACTTTACCTAATGTGTTGGGTGAAGAACTATAGGTCAGTGGGACATATGCAGTAGTGACTGGAATGTAAATGGATAATATATGTAATAAAATAATTTTCAGGAACTATTTCTCCTTTTATTTCATGAGAACACAATGTAACAATGAAGAATGAATATTTACAGTTGCTTTGAAACAACCCCTCTATATAAACCACAGTGGTACACAACGTCTACAGAAAGGCCTGGTTAATTCCCACAAATACTGAGATGAAGGGTGTACATAACACACTTCTTCATGACTATAAATGTCTGGAATGGTCAAGGAGCTGAGAGAAGTAAGTTGGATTTGGGGTGTAATCCAGAGTAAGCCAGTCCTCGGATTTGTCAAAGTCGTCAAGGATTCTTTGCCAGAGTTCCTCTGCAGATGGACCTGAACCTCGAGCCTCCTCTGGGCAATGGGTGGCAGCTTCTAGGACATCTGTAGATTCAGTCACTGGAGTAAGCCAGTCCTCGGGTATGTCAAAGTCGTCAATGATTCTTTGCCAGAGTTCCTCTGCAGATGACCTGAACCTTGAGCCTCCTCTGGGCAATGGGTGGCAGCTTCTAGGACATCTGTAGATTCAGTCACTGGAGTAAGCCAGTCCTCGGATTTCTCCAAGTCGTCAAGGATTCTTTGCCAGAGTTCCTCTGCAGATGGACCTGAACCTTGAGCCTCCTCTGGGCAATGGGTGGCAGCTTCTAGGACATCTGTAGATTCAGTCACTGCTAGATCAGTCTGGGCTTCAACTGCTGCTGATTGACCAGAATCCCAATCTATAATGGGAGCATGGCCAACAAGCAGATCTTCCTGCTGACTACACCTGTCTGCATCACTGGCCTGATAATGATGCAGAGAAGATTCCTGGATGCAGTTGAGTTTGGGAATGGAAACCTCACTAAATGTGCCTGAACACATGGGCTCTCCATTCTCAGCAGCAACAAGAGGTATGGAACCAGGAAAGTGGGTTGATTCAAAAACTGGTTTTGAACTTCCATTGGTCTCTGGCAAAGCTTCTGTAATATTCTGGAGAGCCATCTGCTTGTACTTAGCTCGGCTGTTCTTAAACCAGATCTGGAAAAGAAAGAAGATATCAGAAGAATGCCTGTTGTCCCCTAACAGGACCACAAGGTGAAGATTTTGGATAAAAGGTGTTTGTATAGCAATGATTCACATGTCAGAAACAAAGAAGCAGGAAACTGAAGATGGCTAAGATATTATAATAAAGTAGATTGTGTATGACCAGACAACATAAGACTGGGGAGATTGAGCCAGTGTGTCCTGTATTTTAGCAGGAGCTCGGGTGATTAGATTTCTGAGACCCTGCATGGAAACAATGCTATTCTATATTGCTACCAGGTTGATAAAAATTTGAGTCCCAGCATTTGATTCATAAATATCCACCACCTAAAACTGTCATCACTGCCCTAAGCATTTAAGAACAAAATTAAAGTTTCTGATGGGAAAGTGTAGATTTTTGCTGTTGGATTGAGGGAAAAGAGAGGGGCAGACCTTGATGACCCTCGCTGTCACACCAACTAACTCTGCCAGCTTCACACATTGATCCTGATTTGGGTACTGACACTTATCAAAATGTTCTTGCAGCAGGTGCTTTTGTTTTATGGAGTACACAATGCGTTCCTTCCGCACCTTTCTTGAAGTCACAGGGCCAGATTGATGGTCACCATATTTCTCTGACAGTACCACAGATCCTATGAGAACATGGAAACAAGATTTCAATTATGTATTTGATAACTTAGACGCCCTGAGGGTTTTTTCAAAGTAGGTAAACCTGGGCCCAGTACAGGATCTAGTTGCATTTGGATACCTGATTTTCTTGATGGTCCTTGGAACTCTTGCTGATGTAGGTCCCTTTCAGGGACTGAAAGACTTGATTGCATTGGATTTGTTGGGGTCAATATGGGACTGTAATAAACTTGAAAGGGTAAGTTCCTTGCAGTCTCTTGAAGCCTTTGGGGTCTGGTTTCTATGGGTGCACTTGAAGGCATTTGGAATTTTGGATACAAGGAGGGACCTTCAGCCCTATGTGTGTTCCGAACCTATTGGAATATGTTCTGGAGAATCTAGTAAAAGAAAACACGTCAAAAAACGTACAGAGAGCACTGATTTACCCATCCTGCCTACCCAGCATTTGGTTTGGACTGTTACAGAGCAGGAATCAGACAGGAGCTTCATTCTTTCTGAACAACTGCCTCTGTTTCCAAATCTTACAAGTATTCTCAGTATTGAAATAAATATGCACTTGGTTCCAGTATTAACAAGAGGTTGCCAGTCCAGGTAAGCTGGCAATTGAATGTTCATTTCCAATGTTTAAATTTTCCATATCCTACACTTCTGGCTGTGAAATTTTGTTGGGACAGACTACTAGCTAGTCTGCCTCTGCCCATGAAAATAAAAGCCTGAAGGCTTCACAGGATTTCTGTGGCATGCAGGGCAACTGACACAAAAGTCAAATCTCAAACCCAGGAATTCTGCAAACAGAGTAAATGGACAACTGACACCAAAGTCTGAAGACCTCCCAGGGGCACTGCAGCATGCAGAGAAACTGAATCGACAGTCTGAAAGCCTGTCGGGAATTCTTTTGCATGCAGGGAAACAAAACCTACAGTACTTATGCTTCCCTGGGTAACAGCGAAACATAGGACAACAGCTTGACAAATCCTCTCAAGAGTAAACAGTATGAAGGCATCCCAGTAGATGTGTCACAGCCAGGGCAACATATCTCCAGCTTCTCTGCCTCTCTAAAGAACCCACAATTCAAAGGTCTTCAAGAAGGCCTCCCTGAAGACACACGGCCACCAGGGCAACAAGTCACCAGTGTACATGCACCTCTGAAGGTTCCACAGTCAGAAGATCCCACAGGAGGTTTGCCACATCCAAGGCAACTGGCCTACCATGAGACTTGAGTCAACCTAGGGACAAAAAAGAAAACTCCCAAACAGAAACACCCCAACCAGAAAAAAACTCCCTATAACCATATGACAAGAGGCAAGAGCAAGACCATGAGAAACAGAAGCCAGTAAACTTTGGCATTATCAGAAACTACTTCTCCCACCACAGCAAGCCCTGGATAGACAAATGCACTTGAAAGTCAGGAAGATGACCTAAAATCTTATCTTAATGATAATAGAATCCTTTTAAAGAGATATAAATAACTCACATAAAGAAATATAAGAAAACGCAAGTGAACAGGTAGAAGCACTTAGAGAGGAAACACATAAATCCCATAAGCAATACAGGAAGATACAATCAGAAAAGTGAAAGTTTTTATTAATGCAGTCCAAGACCTAGAATTGGAAGTAGATATAACAAAGACAAATATAGGCAACCCTGGAAATTGAAAACCAAGGAATGAGATCTGGGATAATTAATCATTACCAGGAGAATACAAGACATAGAAGAAAGAAAGCAACAGTCTCAACTAACCTGGACCCCCCAAGATCTCTCAGAAACAAGACAACCACCAATTAAGCGTACACCAGCTGATATGAGGCCCCCAACACATACTCAGCCGAAAACTGTGGGACTGTACTCCCTCAGAAAAGATGTACCTATCCCTAAAAAGACTGGAGGCCCGAAGTGGGCAGGGAGTTCTTATAGGTAGGGGGTGGGTTGAAGACATTCTCCCTGAGAAGGAAACTAGACTTACAGGATGTGGAACTTTCCGTGGGAGGACCAGAAGGGGGATAAAATCTGGATTGTAAAAAAGATTAAATATTTTTTAAACAAAGGAATATTATCATAATTGGAAAAACATGATCCCAGTTTCTCCTCCTTGCAGTATGACACCCTGTGACAAAATAAAGAATCAAGGGCAATGGAACATGTCCCATTTCCATGGACCCTTTCCACTCCCGTATTCTAAACAAGAGCATTGATGATCTAATTACTCTGGATGTCAGAAGGCACATACACCTAAGCCAGATCCCCTGATATTGAAGTGCTATACCAAGGACTTAGCCTTAATTGAATCTCCCTATCAAGAACCCTCCCACAGGCTCCTCCTTTCATCCTCTAGAATCCAGCAGCTATACACACCCTGTTGTAACATCCAGTCTGTAGCCACAACTTAATATCTAATGGAAATATGGCCAGATCATAGACTTTTTTTTGTACTCTTTTCTTTTGTGACTGAGTTTCGCTAAATGAACTATGCTGTATGTGAGTCAAACAGAACACAAGGCTGAAACAGAATTCAGAAGGATCAGCCTAACTGTTACTTCCCAAGCAGGGCTAAGACTAAAGGTGTGTAACAAAGAACTGAGCCATCCTGTAGGATTTCCTCCTAACATGGGCTCCATCGAGAAAATAAAAATTTTCCTTACTCTCTAGGAGCAATCTCAAAAAATGCGTCTCTTCTCATGCTGCTGCCAAGAGGACATGCACATTTCCGGCCACCACTAACACCTATTTATTTCTCCAAACTTTCTCTTCTGAGACTGAGACAGGTTCCATGTGCATGCCCCTGACTTCCTGATTCACACTATACATGCAAGCCAGGGCTCACAATTACAAAAACCCACTTGCCATTAGTTTCCGAGTCCTGGGATTAAAGGTGTGGTCCATGCATCTAAAATGGTTACAGATTTTAGATGAAGGGGGCCTGCTCAGCCAAACACCATCCAAGATGTCACACTTTTGAGTCAGAATGCCACTACTATGCCTTATCTAGGCAATCTGGAGCCTCAATTGGTCCCAAGGTCACTTGAGATCCCATTGTCAGTTCTTTCCTTTGTCCTATAGACAGGCCTCACTATCTATTGATCCAGGCTTTCTGAACAGCCCAGGATTCAATCTTGTGCTTAGAATGAAGAATAGAGCCCCTTGAGGTCTCTTGAAAGCTCATCCATAGAGTGCCCCGATCAGGGCAAATCACTGCTCTGCACTGTTCACATTTATGGGATAGACTTGAACCATCTACTAAATTTAAATAACATCTTCTGCATGTATACAGGGCATATTTTATACTTCACCAATCAAACACCCATACAGGCTAAAAAAATCACCAAAAATCCTCCTCCACTGTCTCCCAAATTTTCCCCAACTTGATATCCCCTTTACATAGCAACCTTAGACATTTCATGCAACTCACCAATTCACCAGGAATGAAGAGGGTTCCTGTAACCTGCTCAGTCCTCTGTCTTTGAATTCTCCTTAGAAGACCTGCCCTTATATATCTCTCCTAACCTGGAATTCAAAGCCCCTCCCACCCTTTGGCTCCTCCTACTTGCAATATTCAAATCCATTATTCTCTCCCACCCTTTGATGCTACTCCAGGTGTAGCCTCATTTTATAGAACCCATGAATTTAAATTTTTTGGTTTGTAATCCTTTATTTCTTTACATTTTATATTTTACTTTTATTACTTCCCAGTTCAGCTGTTACTTTCCTCCCAGACCTCCCTCCCACAATTTTTCATCACATTCCTAATCCCATGTCTCCAAGAGAATGCCTTCCACACCAGGCCTTTGGTCTGGTTTAAATAATTTAATGTGTGTAGCCATCTTACTTTTGTTTCTGTCTGGTTTTTAAGGTATAAATATGTTCTGCATGTCTTGGTTATATAGTTTTGACTGGGAGTGCATTGAATCTGTAGTTTGCTTTTGGCAAGGTGGCCATTTTTACTACCATAATTCTGCCAATCCATGATCATGAAAGAGATCTTTCCATATTCTGAGATCTGCTTTGATTTCTTTCTTCAGAGACTTGAAATTCTTGTCATACAAATTTTTCACTTGCATACTTAGAGTGACACCAAGATATGTAATGTTATATGTGACTATGGTAAAGGGTGTCATTACCCTATTTTCTTTCTCAGCTTATTTATCCTTTGAGTAGAGGAAGGCTACTGATTTGATTGAGTTAATTTTACATCCAGCCACATGGCAGAAATTGTTTCTTAGTTGTAGGAGTTCTCTAGTGTTGTTTAGTCGGTTGCATAAGTATACTATCATATCATCTGCAAATAGTGATGTTTTGACTACCTCCTTTCCAGTTTGTAACATTTTGACAAGTGTTACAAACTGTACCTCCTTTTGTTCTCTAAATGCTCTAGATAGATCTTCAAGTACTATATTGAATAAATAGGGAAAGAGTGGGCAACATTTTCTGGACCATAATTTTAGTAGGATTACTTCAAATTTCCTCTATTTAGTTTGATGTTGGCTTCTGGTTTGCTGTATATTGCTTTTACTATGTTTTGGTATAGGCCTTGAATTCCTGATCATTCCAAGACTTTTAACATGAAGGGATAGTGAATTTTGTCAAATGCTTTCTCAGCATCTAACTAAATGATCTTGTGGGGTATTTTTTTTCGAGTTTCTTTATTTAGTGGATTACATTGAAAGATTTCTATATATTGAACCACACTTGCATTGCTGGGATGAAGCCTATTTGATCCTGGTGAATTACTGTTTTGATGTGTTCTTGGATTCGGTCAGCAAGAATTTTATTGAGTAGTTTTGGATCACTGTTCTCAAGGGAAATTGGTCTGGAATTCTCTTTCCTTGTTTAATCTTTGTTTGGTTTATGTATAAGCAATACCGTGGCTTCATATAATGAATTGTGAAGGATACCTCGGGTTTCTGATTTGTGGAATAGTTTGAAAAGTATCTGTAGTAGGTCTTCTTTGAAGAACTGATAGAATTCCCAACAAACACATCTGGTCCTGTGTTTTTGTTGTTGTTGTTGTTGTTGTTGTTGTTGTTGTTGTTGTTGTTGTTTTTGGTGGTGGTGGTGGTGGTGGTGGTGGTTGTGGTTGTGGTGGTGATGGTGGTGTTTTGGGAAGACTGTTAATAACTGAATCTATTTCCTCACGTGTTATGGGACTATTTTGATGGTTTATCTGATCAGGTTTTAACATTGGCAGCTGGCATGTGTCTACAAAACTGTCCATTTCATCCAGATTTCCCAATTTTGTTGAGTATAAGCTTTTGTAGTAGGATCTGATGATATTTGGAATTTCTGCAGTTTCTGTTGTTATATCTCCCTTTTCATTCCAATTTTATTAATTTGCGTGTTTCCTCTATTCCTTCTTGTTAGTCTGCTAAGTGTTTATCTATCTTGTTGATTTTCTCAAAGAACCAACTCTTGGTTTTGTTGATTCTTTGTATAATTCTTTTTGTTTCTACTTTGTTGATTTTGGCCTTGAATTTGTTTATTCCCTGCCATGTATTCCTCTTGGATGTATTTGTTTCATTTGGTTGTAGAGCTTTCAGATGTTCTGTCAAGCTGCTAATGTAAGCTCTCTCCATTTCCTTGTTGGAGGCACTTAACTATATGAGTTTTTCTCTTAGCACATATGACTATTGACAGCTTTTCAGGATTTCTAGTTGCAACTGCTTTAAGAGGAGAACCTTCTAGAAAGTTTATTGTTCATTGTTTACAGGCTTTTACTGCTAAGGGACTGCCTAAAGTTGGCAAGACAGATAATGGGCCTGCATACACTGGAAACAGCTTTGAACAATTTTGCAAGGAATTTGGAATTGAACATAAAACTGAAATTCCTCATGATCCAATGGGACAAGGAATTGTTGAATGTATCTGAAAAATTAGCTTTAGAAAACAAAACAGAGTGAGTTTTAACTTCCAAGGTCACCAAAAGCACATCTCGCTTTTGCATTATTTGTTTTATTGTTTTGTAAACTGATGCTAAAGGTCAGTCTGCAGCAGATCATCGCTGGCATCCAGACACTTCCAGCTCATATGCCATGGTTAAATGTTGAGATCCTTTAACTAATACTTTGGAATGGACCCAACCCTGTTTTAATACGGGAATGAGATCCTGTTTGTGTTTTTACACATAAAGGAATTGGAGATCAATGACTACTGAAAAGATTGTTTCGCCAAGTGGACACAGATCCTGAGCCTTCTAAAGATTATGATACTAATGATGAAGGCATCTCAGGATCCCTATGAGCCATCTAAATTAACCTGAAGTGTAGTCTTTGCCCTTACTGGATAGCAGGTGTTTTCTATCAATTCTCAAAGCCACCCTCCTTACACCAGGAGGCTTGATCTTGTTTGGATCTTTGTCAGCTCCCAGTTTAGGCACTTAACTAAGCAATTACCCCTTGGAGGTTCACTTGAGTATGATGGAAAAGAGTCCTGCTCCACAAATCCTTGGTCATGTGAAGGTTTTATCTGAAAGGTGGGATGTAGACATCCAGTGCTTAGAGACCATTTAAGCATTTGTTCTTTTCACATGTGTCCTTGAGATGGCAGGACTAGATCCCATGGTCATAGTTGGGTGGTGCAGAAGATTATTTTCTGTGCTGTTTGGAAATGTGAGACCACAAGGAATGTTTACTGGAAGCCCCAAAGAGATTTAATTACAGTTGCTAGGATTTCAACAAATTCTGGCCTATCTAGTTCTAGTTATAACGGCAATGGACATTGTTTCTTCAGGGTTTTAGTTGTGCCAAAGCTGCGATGTCTGGAACCTGGAAAGGAGTAGCATCCTTGGTTAGTTTTCTCTGTAACCCAATTCCAGTGTCTGGAAAAAATGTTAGAGAAGGCTGGATTAAGGGAAGGACTTGGACATTTTGGCTTCATAAGGAAGATTATGATTATGGACTACTTGTTTCTTTGTTTGTTTGTTTGTTTGTTTGTGACAGGGTTTCTCTGTGTAGCCCTGGCAGTCCTGGAACCTACCCTGCAAACCTGGGTGGCCTCAGAAAACTCAGCAATCTGCCTGCCTCTGCCTCCCAATGACAGGGATTAAATGAGTGTACCACCCAGGAGGGGCCCTCTCCCCTTGATCACTAATTGAGAAAATACCCCACAGCTGAATCTCATGGAGGCATTTCCCCAACTGAAGCTCCTTTCTCTGTGAAAGAATGTGTCAAGTTCACACACTAACCCATCCATTACAACATGTAAAAATGAAGTAAGGCTGGGCATCATAACAGAGCCTTTCAATCCCATTACCTGCAAAGCAAATGGATGAGGATCTCCATTTGTGGAAGGCAGTCTTGTTTACATAAGCACTTCCAGGAGAGTTAGAACTACGTACAAAGGCCCTATGTTAAGAAATCAAAAATAATGCCAGGAGGTGGTGGCACATGCCTTCAATCCCAGCACTTGGGAGCCAGAGGCAGAGAGATTTCTTAATTCAAGGCCAGCCTGGTCTACAGATTGATTGCCAGGACAGCCAGTGTTACACAGAGAAACCCTGTCTCCAAAAACAAAACAAAAAAATCCAAAATAAAATAAGATGAATAAATCTTTGTAATGGAAAAACAAAACAACTGTCATTGTACTAGCTGTTCTGCCAAGAGTAATTATAAAAATTCCTTTCAGAAAATAATTAACACTATTTTACCTACAATCTGATTTAATACTACCTAATGAATATTTACTTCGGGTGACATCATCACTCTTCATATCCCTGGATATTCTGGAATAGTCTCAAACTCACTCAGAGTTTGACTCTGCCTCCAAATACTGACCATAAAGGCATGTAACACCACCCCTGGATTAATTTTTCTAAACAGGCTTTGGGAACAAAGAACAGGATGCCCTGGAGAATAGAATCCTTCCATCACAATTCATGGCATTAAAAGTGAGCCCTTCCAGCCTGACGGGGGTGGTGCACTCCTTTATTCCCAAAACTTGGAAGGCAGAGGCAGGCAGATTTCTCAGTTCCAGGCCAGTCTGGTCTAAAGACTGAGTTCCAGGGCAGCCAGAGCTACACAGAGAAAAACTGTCTCAAAAAACAACAACAACAAAAGTGAGCCCTACCACACCCAACTTAATTCATTTTCTACAAGTTCATTTGCATTTTGTTCAGTTTTCTGTGAGTGTTCATGTCTCATGTGTGCGGTCCCTGTGCCTCAAAAAGGGATTCAGAGCCCCTGCGTCTGGAGTTATAGCATATATGGGATACCAGACCAATTAGGAACCAAATTTCAAGAATCAAGATCAACAAGCAATCTTTTCTTTTGTTGTAAATGTAGGTGTATACATGAACACGTGTCAGTAATGTGCAAGCATGCCTGGAACCCAACAGACAGAAGGAGGGCTAAGACTCCAAAGGAATACAATTCCCAATGGATGGTTCTGAGCCACATAGTGGAGGTTGGGAACTAAACCAGGCTTTCCTGATGAAGCAACTATTGCTCTGACTCACTGAGCCATCACTCCATCTCCACAATAAGTAACCCTCAGTTAAATCCAGCTCTAGTTCCATAATGCTAAGAGTTTTGATATTTTGCAATGGTATGTAGTAGAAGAGATCACATTCAATTAAATTCAAGTTAGATATGGTGGTGCACTCCTTAAGCCCAACACTTGGAACACCAAAGCAGGTAGATCTCTGTGAGTTCCAGACCAGCCTTGACTACAGAGTAAGTCACAGGACTACCATGGCTGTTACAGAATAAAAAACTGTCTCAAATAAAAGAGACAGATCAAACTGTACTCAAGAAAGCACTTTTATAAATGCAAATCAAAAGAACCCTGAGATTTCACCTTACACCAGTAAGAATGGCTAAGATTAAATATTCAGGAGAAGCAGATGTAGGCGAGGATGTGGAGAAAGAGGAACACTCCTCCACTGCTTGTGGGGTTGCAAATTGGTACAACCACTCTAGAAGTCAGTCTGGCAGTTCCTCAGAAAACTGGGCACCTCACTTCCAGAAGATCCTGCTATACCACTCCTGGGCATATATCCAGAAGATTTCCCCAGCATGTAATAAGGATACATGTTCCACTATGTTCATAGCAGCCCTATTTATAATTGCCAGAAGCTGGAAAGAACCCAGGTATCCCTCAACAGAAGAGTGGATGCAAAAAAATGTGGTATATATACACAGTGGAGTACTATTCAGCCATTAGAAACAATGAATTCATGAAATTCTTAGGCAAATGGATGGAGCTGGAGAACATCATACTAAGTGAGGTAACCCAGACTCAAAAAATGAATCATGGTATGCACTCACTAATAAGTGGATATTAACCTAGAAAACTGGAATACCAAAAACATAATCCACACATCAAATGAGGTACAAGAAGAACAGAGGAGTGGCCCCCAGTTCTGGAAAGACTAAGTCAAGCATTATAGCACAAACCAGAACAGGGAATTGGGAAGGGGTGGGGGGAGAGAACAGGGGGAGGGAAGGGGGCTGATGGACTTTCGGGGTTTGGGGGTCTAGAAAAGGGGAAATCATTTGAAATGAAAATGAAAATATATCAAATAAAGAAAAGAAAGTACTTTTATTTAAAGAAAAATTAACTGCACATTAGTTAGGAAAAGAAACTGAGAGTAACAGACTCATTTGGCACACACCTATAAAATCAGCAGAGTGGATGTTGGAGAAGAATGGCAAAACCTGGGACCAGCCCTCTTGGGAGCTCTCACAGACTCAGTAGCCAACAAAAGACCACACACACACACACACACACACACACACACATGGGTTGAACTTAGGCCCCCATAATATATTTAGCAGATGTGCACCTCACTCTTCATGTGGGTCCCCCAATAACTAGATTGGAAGCTAATGGCTGTCTCTGGAGCCATTCTTCTACCTAGGCTGCCTTGAGTGGCCTCAAAAGGAGAGGATGCACCTGATCCTACAGAGACTTGATGCATTAGGTTCAAGGTAGACCCATGGGAAAACCCTATGAGAGAAAGGGAATAGAGTAGTGACTGTCAGGTAATGTTGAGAGTTAGGTAGTGTTGAGAACATAAAATGGATGTATTTATTAATGGGAAACACTGCCTAGACAAAGATGAAGGAGAAACTGAGGCAATTTCCAATTAATTGCCAGCACAAATTGTAAACCATCCTATGGGCAAGAACCAACCCCTGACACTATCAATGATACTCTGTTATGTTTGTCAATGGGAACCTTGCATAACTATGCTATGCTCATTGTTATACTCCTGGAGAACTGGCTAGCCCAATTTTAATCTGATGCCTGCCATTCAGCAACCAATGAGACCTAAAGCAGAGGCACATAGGCAGAAATATAGGCAGAGCCACGGAAGCGCCACAGAACGGGTAAAAGACTGCAGTAGTTAGAGCAGTTGAAAATACCAAGAAAACACAGCCCACCAAATCAAAGAAGCTATGCTTACAGAGATTTACAGAGATGGAAGCAACAATCAGGCAGTTTGTATAGGTCTGACCAAGGTCCCTACATATGTGGTCCTGTAGCTTGGAGTGCCTGTCTTTGTCACTGAGGTAGATTTCTATGTAGCAAAATGCTGGATCCTGTTTTCAAATCCAGTCTGTTAGTCTATGTTTTTATTGGTAAATTATGTTCATTGAGATTAAGAGATATTAAGGAAAAGTGATTGTTGCTCCCGGTTATTTTTGTTGTAATTTTTATGTTTGAGTGCTTCTCCTCTTTTGGATGTGTTGAAAGATTATTACTTCCTTTTTCTAAGGTGTAGTTTCCCTCCTTGTGCTGGCATTTTATATTATCCTTTGTAGGGCTGGATTTGTGGAAAGATATTGGGCAAATTTTGTTTTATCATGGAATATCTTAGTTTTTCCATATATGGTGATAAGAGTTTTGGTGGGTATAGTAGTCTGGGCTAGCGTTTGTTTTCTCTTATGATCTGTATGAGATCTGCACAAGATCTCCTTGTTTTCATGGTCTCTGGTGAGAAGTCTGGCGTAATTCTGATAAGTTTTCCTTTCCATTACAGGTTTGAATGGTCTTTCTTTGTCAAGTGCATATCTGTTCTTGTCCAGTCTGTTTGGATTTCTGTAGGCTTCTTGAATGGTCACAGGCATCTCTCTCTTTACGTCAGGGAAGTTTTCTTCTACAATTTTGTTGAAGTTATTTACTGGTCAATTAAGTTGTAAATCTTTATGCTCCTCTATACCTATAGTCCTTAGGTTTGCTCCTCTCATTGTGGTCTGGATTTCCTGAATGTTTTGGGTTACACGGTTTCTGCATTTTGCATTTTCCTTGATGGTTGAGTCAATGCTTTCTATGGTATCTTCAGCATCTGAGATTCCTTCATCTAACTCTTCTATTCTGTTTCTGATGCTTGTATCTATGACTCTTGAATTCTTACCAAGGTTTTCTATCTCCAGAGTTGTATCCCTTTGTGATTTCTTTGTTGTTTCTAGTTCCACTATTAGATCCTGTATGGTTTTGTTCAATTCCTTCACCTGTTTTTTTTTTGTTTCTTTGGTTTGTGTGTGTGTGTGTGTGTGTGTGTGTGTGTTTTCCTGTAATTCCTTAAGAAAGTTTTGTGTTTTCTCTTTAAGGGCTTCTACCTGTTGACAAATGTTCTCCTGTTTGTATTTAAGGGAACTATTTATGTCCTCTCTGACGTCCTATATCAGCATCATGAGATGTAATTTTAAATCCAGATCTTGTTTTTCTGGTGTGTTGGGGTATCCAGGACTTGCTGTTGTGGGAGAACTGGGTTCGCATGGTTCCATGTTGACTTGGTTTGTTGCCAGTGTTCTTGCATTTGATTTTTGCCATCTGGCTATCTCTGGTGCTAGCTGGTCTTGATGTCTCTGACTGTGGTTTAACTGTCCTGCTAGCCTATGTATCTGAACTCCAGGGAGACCCATTCTCTCTAGG
This sequence comes from Apodemus sylvaticus, assembly GCF_947179515.1. Classification (NCBI taxonomy): domain Eukaryota; kingdom Metazoa; phylum Chordata; class Mammalia; order Rodentia; family Muridae; genus Apodemus; species Apodemus sylvaticus. Next base: position 195,989,574 of record NC_067472.1, on the reverse strand, counting down.
AGGAGTTTATGTATGCAGAGCTGGGATAATGTGTGAGCTCAGGTGTACATAAAGAAATCAAAAGTATCCTGTCACCAGCTGATTCTTGATTCCTGTGTCCTGATGGTTCTTAGCAGGTCCCACTTTGTCCAGAAATTTGAGAATGGTGGTGGCCTCACCTTTGGACACAGATTGGTAGGCACTCCTGAAAGACTAGCTTCCTTGTGGTGGTATTTCTATATGTAATTCTGTGGCCCAGCATCTTATCTGGATGCAGACAAAAATCAGAAGTCTTCTGTCCCAGGCTGATCCTGGGTACCTGTGTTCTCAGGATTTTGGGCTGGTTCCTCTGAGCAGCAGGGGTGGTCCTCCCTGTGCTCTCAAACCTCTCTGCACTCCTGTGTGGTTAGCTATCTCCCTGATTAACCAGGATATGGCACTCTGTGGGAGAGGATCGTCCCCAGCTGGAGATAGAAACCAAACGCTTCCTGCCTGGGAGTACTTGACATGATCCTCTGAGCAACAGGGATTCTCCTAGCTGTGCTCTCTGGCTTCTCCACACTTCTGTGTGTCTGCTATCTCTGTGCATCACCTGGATATTTGCTTTATCGTTAGAAGTGTTAAAATCTCATCCATCGTGAAGGATAATTCTGCTACCAGTAATAGCCTTCTAACTGACAACCACATCTGTGAGATCAAGGGACAGAATATCAGTGGCTTGAAGGATGCTCAGACTGCAGATAGACTGTCAAAAGCTGGGACTGTGGTTACCCTCACGATCATGCCTGCTTTTATCTGGGAACATTATTAAACGGATAGCTCCCAGCATTATGAAAAGCATGATGGTTCACTCCAGTCCTGAACTTTAAATGCCTTGTACAGTGAATCACATCACAGCTGAATGTTTCCAGCTTTCCTCTTTGCCTACTTCTCTATTTCTCACATGATGCTTTCCTGGAACCTGAGGGAATATGGTGCTTGGAAGCCTTTCTATTTTCTATCATAGCTGGGAACCTCACTCTATTTCATATCAGCTTCTGATTTGAAGATAGATGTGTAGCCTTAGCCAGGTTCTAGAGATGTAAAACACTCAAAGTTTTACTTACATTCCTAGATTTGGTTCTTTACTGGGAACCTGATGTGTTTATATAAGCCATGGTTATTAGGATAAATGGTGTAGGCTTAGCTTTCCCTGAGAACTGGTCAGCTTTCTCCTAGAACAAAGCACGGTGTTAGTCATGTGTTTCAGTTCTGTGGCATACTTTGAATTTAGTACATCAGCATAATACATTGCCTTTGATAGTTATTTTTTAAGTTTTCTCTGTGTGGGTATGTAAAATCCAATTAATCAACACTGTTTTCATTCCAGAGAAGCATTATACAGTTGTGTGTACATTGCAAGACACTGTAATGATTGTCATTAAATCTTAATGACCTTCACATCATATGCTTCAATTGTCACCTTAAATATAATACGCATTTAGTATAAAAGCCAAAATAGAATTATTGCTGCCTTCTGAAACCTGAAGTGTTACCTCTCTATTAAACTGCTATATGCTATATCTGATCAGCTTACTGGTAAAGCTGAGGTGCCTAGTCATATCAAGATTTTCTAGTCACTGTACAAAGAAAATGCCTAAGAGCTGCCCTATTGCTTCCTGAGAAATCAAAGTGCTGTATATTTCATGTGTAAGTTGTTATACTCAATAAGGTTTTGGGTCTCTTATTTACTTAGAGAATAATTTGGTAATATCTAAATTAGGGTTTGAATCCTAATATTATGTAACTTTAGCTAAGTTGGCATGGTTTTAGGTGTTTACCTAGTCGTCTTAATTTGTTCCACTTTTGAATCCTTAATGTAAACAAAAATGGCAAGGACACTTTATCCTGATTTATTTCTTTCTGAATTAGTTAATCTCCTATTCTATTATAGTATGTGATACTATCGTAATAAAGGTAAAAAACGTTAAAAAATATTAGGGGAAAACTTTACCTACTGTGTTGGGTGAAGAACTATAGGTCAGTGGGACATATGCAGTAGTGACTGGAATGTAAATGGATAATATATGTAATAAAATAATTTTCAGGAACTATTTCTCCTTTTATTTCATGAGAACACAATGTAACAATGAAGAATGAATATTTACAGTTGCTTTGAAACAACCCCTCTATATAAACCACAGTGGTACACAACGTCTACAGAAAGGCCTGGTTAATTCCCACAAATACTGAGATGAAGGGTGTACATAACACACTTCTTCATGACTATAAATGTCTGGAATGGTCAAGGAGCTGAGAGAAGTAAGTTGGATTTGGGGTGTAATCCAGAGTAAGCCAGTCCTCGGATTTGTCAAAGTCGTCAAGGATTCTTTGCCAGAGTTCCTCTGCAGATGGACCTGAACCTCGAGCCTCCTCTGGGCAATGGGTGGCAGCTTCTAGGACATCTGTAGATTCAGTCACTGGAGTAAGCCAGTCCTCGGGTATGTCAAAGTCGTCAATGATTCTTTGCCAGAGTTCCTCTGCAGATGGACCTGAACCTTGAGCCTCCTCTGGGCAATGGGTGGCAGCTTCTAGGACATCGGTAGATTCAGTCACTGGAGTAAGCCAGTCCTCAGATTTCTCCAAGTCGTCAAGGATTCTTTGCCAGAGTTCCTCTGCAGATGGACCTGAACCTTGAGCCTCCTCTGGGCAATGGGTGGCAGCTTCTAAGACATCTGTAGATTCAGTCACTGCTAGATCAGTCTGGGCTTCAACTGCTGCTGATTGACCAGAATCCCAATCTATAATGGGAGCATGGCCAACAAGCAGATCTTCCTGCTGACTACACCTGTCTGCATCACTGGCCTGATAATGATGCAGAGAAGATTCCTGGATGCAGTTGAGTTTGGGAATGGAAACCTCACTAAATGTGCCTGAACACATGGGCTCTCCATTCTCAGCAGCAACAAGAGGTATGGAACCAGGAAAGTGGGTTGATTCAAAAACTGGTTTTGAACTTCCATTGGTCTCTGGCAAAGCTTCTGTAATATTCTGGAGAGCCATCCGCTTGTACTTAGCTCGGCTGTTCTTAAACCAGATCTGGAAAAGAAAGAAGATATCAGAAGAATGCCTGTTGTCCCCTAACAGGACCACAAGGTGAAGATTTTGGATAAAAGGTGTTTGTATAGCAATGATTCACATGTCAGAAACAAAGAAGCAGGAAACTCATGATGGCTAAGATATTATAATAAAGTAGATTGTGTATGACCAGACAACATAAGACTGGGGAGATTGAGCCAGTGTGTCCTGTATTTTAGCAGGAGCTCTGGTGATTAGATTTCTGAGACCCTGCATGGAAACAATGCTATTCTATATTGCTACCAGGTTGATAAAAATTTGAGTCCCAGCATTTGATTCATAAATATCCACCACCTAAAACTGTCATCACTGCCCTAAGCATTTAAGAACAAAATTAAAGTTTCTGATGGGAAAGTATAGATTTTTGCTGTTGGATTGAGGGAAAAGAGAGGGGCAGACCTTGATGTCCCTCGCTGTCACACCAACTAACTCTGCCAGCTTCACACATTGATCCTGGTTTGGGTACTGACACTTATCAAAATATTCTTGCAGCAGGTGCTTTTGTTTTTTGGAGTACACAATGCGTTCCTTCCGCACCTTTCTTGAAGTCACAGGGCCAGATTGATGGTCACCATATTTCTCTGACAGTACCACAGATCCTACGAGAACATGGAAACAAGATTTCAATTATGTATTTGATAACTTAGACGCCCTGAGGGTTTTTTCAAACTAGGTAAACCTGGGCCCAGTACAGGATCTAGTTGCATTTGGATACCTGATTTTCTTGATGGTCCTTGGAACTCTTGCTGATGTAGGTCCCTTTCAGGGACTGAAAGACTTGATTGCATTGGATTTGTTGGGGTCAATATGGGACTGTAATAAACTTGAAAGGGTAAGTTCCTTGCAGTCTCTTGAAGCCTTTGGGGTCTGGTTTCTATGGGTGCACTTGAAGGCATTTGGAATTTTGGATACAAGGAGGGACCTTCAGCCCTATGTGTGTTCCGAACCTATTGGAATATGTTCTGGAGAATCTAGTAAAAAAAAACACGTCAAAAAACGTACAGAGAGCACTGATTTACCCATCCTGCCTACCCAGCATTTGGTTTGGACTGTTACAGAGCAGGAATCAGACAGGAGCTTCATTCTTTCTGAACAACTGCCTCTGTTTCCAAATCTTACAAGTATTCTCAGTATTGAAATAAATATGCACTTGGCTCCAGTATTAACAAGAGGTTGCCAGTCCAGGTAAGCTGGCAATTGAATGTTCATTTCCAATGTTTAAATTTTCCATATCCTACACTTCTGGCTGTGAAATTTTGTTGGGACAGACTACTAGCTAGTCTGCCTCTGCCCATGAAAATAAAAGCCTGAAGGCTTCACAGGATTTCTGTGGCATGCAGGGCAACTGACACAAAAGTCAAATCACAAACCCAGGAATTCTGCAAACAGAGTAAATGGACAACTGACACCAAAGTCTGAAGACCTCCCAGGGGCACTGCAGCATGCAGAGAAACTGAATCGACAGTCTGAAAGCCTTTCGGGAATTCTTTTGCATGCAGGGAAACAAAACCTACAGTACTTATGCTTCCCTGGTTAACAGCGAAACATAGGGCAACAGCTTGACAAATCCTCTCAAGCGTAAACAGTATGAAGGCATCCCAGTAGATGTGTCACAGCCAGGGCAACATATCTCCAGCTTCTCTGCCTCTCTAAAGAACCCACAATTCAAAGGTCTTCAAGAAGGCCTCCGTGAAGACACACGGCCACCAGGGCAACAAGTCACCAGTGTACATGCCCCTCTGAAGGTTCCACAGTAGGAAGATCCCACAGGAGGTTTGCCACATCCAAGGAAACTGGCCTACCATGAGACTTGAGTAAACCTAGGGACAAAAAAGAAAACTCCCAAACAGAAACACCCCAACCAGAAAAAAAAACTCCCTATAACCATATGACAAGAGGCAAGAGCAAGACCATGAGAAACAGAAGCCAGTAAACTTTGGCATTATCAGAAACTACTTCTCCCACCACAGCAAGCCCTGGATAGACAAATGCACTTGAAAGTCAGGAAGATGACCTAAAATCTTATCTTAATGATAATAGAATCCTTTTAAAGAGATATAAATAACTCACATAAAGAAATATAAGAAAACGCAAGTGAACAGGTAGAAGCACTTAGAGAGGAAACACATAAATCCCATAAGCAATACAAGAAGATACAATCAAAAAAGTGAAAGTTTTTATTAATGCAGTCCAAGACCTAGAATTGGAAGTAGATATAACAAAGACAAATATAGGCAACCCTGGAAATTGAAAACCAAGGAATGAGATCTGGGATAATTAATCATTACCAGGAGAATACAAGAGATAGAAGAAAGAAAGCAGCAGTCTCAACTAACCTGGACCCCCCAAGATCTCTCAGAAACTAGGCAACCACCAATTAAGCGTACACCAGCTGATATGAGGCCCCCAACACATACTCAGCCGAAAACTGTGGGACTGTACTCCCTCAGAAAAGATGAACCTATCCCTAAAAAGACTGGAGGCCCGAAGTGGGCAGGGAGTTCTTATAGGTAGGGGGTGGGTTGAAGACATTCTCCCTGAGAAGGAAACTAGACTTACAGGATGTGGAACTTTCCGTGGGAGGACCAGAAGGGGGATAAAATCTGGATTGTAAAAAAGATTAAATATTTTTTAAACAAAGGAATATTATCATAATTGGAAAAACATGATCCCAGTTTCTCCTCCTTGCAGTATGACACCCTGTGACAAAATAAAGAATCAAGGGCAATGGAACATGTCCCATTTCCATGGACCCTTTCCACTCCCGTATTCTAAACAAGAGCATTGTTGATCTAACTACTCTGGATGTCAGAAGGCACATACACCTAAGCCAGATCCCCTGATATTGAAGTGCTATACCAAGGACTTAGCCTTAATTGAATCTCCCTATCAAGAACCCTCCCACAGGCTCCTCCTTTCATCCTCTAGAATCCAGCAGCTATACACACCCTGTTGTAACATCCAGTCTGTAGCCACAACTTAATATCTAACGGAAATATGGCCAGATCACAGATTTTTTTTGGACTCTTTTCTTTTGTGACTGAGTTTCGCTAAATGAACTATGCTGTATGTGAGTCAAACAGAACACAAGGCTGAAACAGAATTCAGAAGGATCAGCCTAACTGTTACTTCCCAAGCAGGGCTAAGACTAAAGGTGTGTAACAAAGAACTGAGCCATCCTGTAGGATTTCCTCCTAACATGGGCTCCATCGAGAAAATAAAAATTTTCCTTACTCTCTAGGAGCAATCTCAAAAAATGCGTCTCTTCTCATCCTGCTGCCAAGAGGACATGCACGTTTCCGGCCACCACTAACACCTATTTATTTCTCCAAACTTTCTCTTCTGAGACTGAGGCAGGTTCCATGTGCATGCCCCTGACTTCCTGATTCACACTATACATGCAAGCCAGGGCTCACAATTACAAAAACCCACTTGCCATTAGTTTCCGAGTCCTGGGATTAAAGGTATGGTCCATGCATCCAAAATGGTTACAGATTTTAGATGAAGGAGGGCCTGCTCAGCCAAACACCATCCAAGATGTCACACTTTTGAGTCAGAATGCCACTACTATGCCTTATCTAGGCAATCTGGAGCCTCAATTGGTCCCAAGGTCACTTGAGATCCCATTGTCAGTTCTTTCCTTTGTCCTATAGACAGGCCTCACTATCTATTGATCCAGGCTTTCTCAACAGCCCAGGATTCAATCTTGTGCTTAGAATGAAGAATAGAGCCCCTTGAGGTCTCTTGAAAGCTCATCCATAGAGTGCCCCGATCAGGGCAAATCACTGCTCTGCACTGTTCTCATTTATGGGATAGACTTGAACCATCTACTAAATTTAAATAACATCTTCTGCATGTATACAGGGCATATTTTATACTTCACCAATCAAACACCCATACAGGCTAAAAAAATCACCAAAAATCCTCCTCCACTGTCTCCCAAATTTTCCCCAACTTGATATCCCCTTTACATAGCAACCTTAGACATTTCATGCAACTCAACAATTCACCAGGAATGAAGAGGTTTCCTGTAACCTGCGCAGTCCTCTGTCTTTGAAATCTCCTTAGAAGACCTGCTCTTATATATCTCTCCTAACCTGGAATTCAAAGCCCCTCCCACCCTTTGGCTCCTCCTACTTGCAATATTCAAATCCATTATTCTCTCCCACCCTTTGATGCTACTCCAGGTGTAGCCTCATTTTATAGAACCCATGAATTTAAATTTTTTGGTTTGTAATCCTTTATTTCTTTACATTTTATATTTTACTTTTATTACTTCCCAGTTCAGCTGTTACTTTCCTCCCAGACCTCCCTCCCACAATTTTTCATCACATTCCTAATCCCATGTCTCCAAGAGAATGCCTTCCACACCAGGCCTTTGGTCTGGTTTAAATAATTTAATGTGTGTAGCCATCTTACTTTTGTTTCTGTCTGGTTTTTAAGGTATAAATATGTTCTGCATGTCTTGGTTATATAGTTTTGACTGGGAGTGCATTGAATCTGTAGTTTGCTTTTGGCAAGGTGGCCATTTTTACTACCATAATTCTGCCAATCCATGATCATGAAAGAGATCTTTCCATATTCTGAGATCTGCTTTGATTTCTTTCTTCAGAGACTTGAAATTCTTGTCATACAAATTTTTCACTTGCATACTTAGAGTGACACCAAGATATGTAATGTTATTTGTGACTATGGTAAAGGGTGTCATTACCCTATTTTCTTTCTCAGCTTATTTATCCTTTGAGTAGAGGAAGGCTACTGATTTGATTGAGTTAATTTTACATCCAGCCACATGGCAGAAATTGTTTCTCAGTTGTAGGAGTTCTCTAGTGTTGTTTAGTCGGTTGCATAAGTATACTATCATATCATCTGCAAATAGTGATGTTTTGACTACCTCCTTTCCAGTTTGTAACATTTTGACAAGTGTTACAAACTGTACCTCCTTTTGTTCTCTAAATGCTCTAGATAGATCTTCAAGTACTATATTGAATAAATAGGGAAAGAGTGGGCAACATTTTCTGGACCATAATTTTAGTAGGTTTACTTCAAATTTCCTCTATTTAGTTTGATGTTGGCTTCTGGTTTGCTGTATATTGCTTTTACTATGTTTTGGTATAGGCCTTGAATTCCTGATCATTCCAAGACTTTTAACATGAAGGGATAGTGAATTTTGTCAAATGCTTTCTCAGCATCTAACTAAATGATCTTGTGGGGTATTTTTTTTCGAGTTTCTTTATTTAGTGGATTACATTGAAAGATTTCTATATATTGAACCACACTTGCATTGCTGGGATGAAGCCTATTTGATCCTGGTGAATTACTGTTTTGATGTGTTCTTGGATTCGGTCAGCAAGAATTTTATTGAGTAGTTTTGGATCACTGTTCTCAAGGGAAATTGGTCTGGAATTCTCTTTCCTTGTTTAATCTTTGTTTGGTTTATGTATAAGCAATACTGTGGCTTCATATAATGAATTGTGAAGGATACCTCGGGTTTCTGATTTGTGGAATAGTTTGAAAAGTATCTGTAGTAGGTCTTCTTTGAAGAACTGATAGAATTCCCAACAAACACATCTGGTCCTGTGTTTTTGTTGTTGTTGTTGTTGTTGTTGTTGTTGTTGTTGTTGTTTTTGGTGGTGGTGGTGGTGGTGGTGGTGGTTGTGGTTGTGGTGGTGATGGTGGTGTTTTGGGAAGACTGTTAATAACTGAATCTATTTCCTCACGTGTTATGGGACTATTTTGATGGTTTATCTGGTCAGGTTTTAACATTGGCAGCTGGCATGTGTCTACAAAACTGTCCATTTCATCCAGATTTCCCAATTTTGTTGAGTATAAGCTTTTGTAGTAGGATCTGATGATATTTGGAATTTCTGCAGTTTCTGTTGTTATATCTCCCTTTTCATTCCAATTTTATTAATTTGCGTGTTTCCTCTATTCCTTCTTGTTAGTCTGCTAAGTGTTTATCTATCTTGTTGATTTTCTCAAAGAACCAACTCTTGGTTTTGTTGATTCTTTGTATAATTCTTTTTGTTTCTACTTTGTTGATTTTGGCCTTGAATTTGTTTATTCCCTGCCATGTATTCCTCTTGGATGTATTTGTTTCATTTGGTTGTAGAACTTTCAGATGTTCTGTCAAGCTGCTAATGTAAGCTCTCTCCATTTCCTTGTTGGAGGCACTTAACTACATGAGTTTTTCTCTTAGCACATATGACTATTGACAGCTTTTCAGGATTTCTAGTTGCAACTGCTTTAAGAGGAGAACCTTCTAGAAAGTTTATTGTTCATTGTTTACAGGCTTTTACTGCTAAGGGACTGCCTAAAGTTGGCAAGACAGATAATGGGCCTGCATACACTGGAAACAGCTTTGAACAATTTTGCAAGGAATTTGGAATTGAACATAAAACTGAAATTCCTCATGATCCAATGGGACAAGGAATTGTTGAATATATCTGAAAAATTAGCTTTAGAAAACAAAACAGGGTGAGTTTTAACTTCCAAGGTCTCCAAAAGCACATCTCGCTTTTGCATTATTTGTTTTATTGTTTTGTAAACTGATGCTAAAGGTCAGTCTGCAGCAGATCATCGCTGGCATCCAGACACTTCCAGCTCATATGCCATGGTTAAATGTTGAGATCCTTTAACTAATACTTTGGAATGGCCCCAACCCTGTTTTAATACGGGAATGAGATCCTGTTTGTGTTTTTTCACATAAAGGAATTGGAGATCAATGACTACTGAAAAGATTGTTTCGCCAAGTGGACACAGATCCTGAGCCTTCTAATGATTATGATACTAATGATGAAGGCATCTCAGGATCCCTATGAGCCATCTAAATTAACCTGAAGTGTAGTCTTTGCCCTTACTGGATAGCAGGTGTTTTCTATCAATTCTCAAAGCCACCCTCCTTACACCAGGAGGCTTGATCTTGTTTGGATCTTTGTCAGCTCCCAGTTTAGGCACTTAACTAAGCAATTACCCCTTGGAGGTTCACTTGAGTATGATGGAAAAGAGTCCTGCTCCACAAATCCTTGGTCATGTGAAGGTTTTATCTGAAAGGTGGGATGTAGACATCCAGTGCTTAGAGACCATTTAAGCATTTGTTCTTTTCACATGTGTCCTTGAGATGGCAGGACTAGATCCCATGGTCATAGTTGGGTGGTGCAGAAGATTATTTTCTGTGCTGTTTGGAAATGTGAGACCACAAGGAATGTTTACTGGAAGCCCCAAAGAGATTTAATTACAGTTGCTAGGATTTCAACAGGTTCTGGACTATCTAGTTCTAGTTATAACGGCAATGGACATTGTTTCTTCAGGGTTTTAGTTGTGCCAAAGCTGCGCTGTCTGGAACCTGGAAAGGAGTAGCATCCTTGGTTAGTTTTCTCTGTAACCCAATTCCAGTGTCTGGAAAAAATGTTAGAGAAGGCTGGATTAAGGGAAGGACTTGGACACTTTGGCTTTATAAGGAAGATTATGATTATGGACTACTTGTTTCTTTGTTTGTTTGTTTGTTTGTTTGTTTGTTTGTTTGTGACAGGGTTTCTCTGTGTAGCCCTGGCAGTCCTGGAACCTACCCTGCAAACCTGGGTGGCCTCAGAAAACTCAGCAATCTGCCTGCCTCTGCCTCCCAATGACAGGGATTAAATGAGTGTACCACCCAGGAGGGGCCCTCTCCCCTTGATCACTAATTGAGAAAATACCCCACAGCTGAATCTCATTGAGGCATTTCCCCAACTGAAGCTCCTTTCTCTGTGAAAGAATGTGTCAAGTTCACACACTAACCCATCCAGTACTACATGTAAAAATGATGTAAGGCTGGGCATCATAACAGAGCCTTTCAATCCCATTACCTGCAAAGCAAATGGATGAGGATCTCCATTTGTGGAAGGCAGTCTTGTTTACATAAGCACTTCCAGGAGAGTTAGAACTACGTACAAAGGCCCTATGTTAAGAAATCAAAAATAATGCCAGGAGGTGGTGGCACATGCCTTCAATCCCAGCACTTGTGAGCCAGAGGCAGAGAGATTTCTTAATTCAAGGCCAGCCTGGTCTACAGATTGATTGCCAGGACAGCCAGTGTTACACAGAGAAACCCTGTCTCCAAAAACAAAACAAAAAAATCCAAAATAAAATAAGATGAATAAATCTTTGTAATGGAAAAACAAAACAACCGTCATTGTACTAGCTGTTCTGCCAAGAGTAATTATAAAAATTCCTTTCAGAAAATAATTAACACTATTTTACCTACAATCTGATTTAATACTACCTAATGAATATTTACTTCGGGTGACATCATCACTCTTCATATCACTGGATATTCTGGAATAGTCTCAAACTCACTCAGAGTTTGACTCTGCCTCCAAATACTGACCATAAAGGCATGTAACACCACTCCTGGATTAATTTTTCTAAACAGGCTTTGGGAACAAAGAACAGGATGCCCTGGAGAATAGAATCCTTCCATCACAATTCATGGCATTAAAAGTGAGCCCTTCCAGCCTGACGGGGGTGGTGCACTCCTTTATTCCCAAAACTTGGAAGGCAGAGGCAGGCAGATTTCTCAGTTCCAGGCCAGTCTGGTCTAAAGACTGAGTTCCAGGGCAGCCAGAGCTACACAGAGAAAAACTGTCTCAAAAAACAACAACAACAAAAGTGAGCCCTACCACACCCAACTTAATTCATTTTCTACAAGTTCATTTGCATTTTGTTCAGTTTTCTGTGAGTGTTCATGTCTCATGTGTGCGGTCCCTGTGCCTCAAAAAGGGATTCAGAGCCCCTGCGTCTGGAGTTATAGCATATATGGGATTCCAGACCAATTAGGAACCAAATTTCAAGAATCAAGATCAACAAGCAATCTTTTCTTTTGTTGTAAATATAGGTGGATACATGAACACGTGTCAGTAATGTGCAAGCATGCCTGGAACCCTACAGACAGAAGGAGGGCTAAGACTCCAAAGGAATACAATTCCCAATGGATGGTTCTGAGCCACATAGTGGAGGTTGGGAACTAAACCAGGCTTTCCTGATGAAGCAACTATTGCTCTGACTCACTGAGCCATCACTCCATCTCCACAATAAGTAACCCTCAGTTAAATCCAGCTCTAGTTCCATAATGCTAAGAGTTTTGATATTTTGCAATGGTATGTAGTAGAAGAGATCACATTCAATTAAATTCAAGTTAGATATGGTGGTGCACTCCTTAAGCCCAACACTTGGAACACCAAAGCAGGTAGATCTCTGTGAGTTCCAGACCAGCCTTGACTACAGAGTAAGTCACAGGACTACCATGGCTGTTACAGAATAAAAAACTGTCTCAAATAAAAGAGACAGATCAAACTGTACTCAAGAAAGCACTTTTATAAATGCAAATCAAAACAACCCTGAGATTTCACCTTACACCAGTAAGAATGGCTAAGATTAAAAATTCAGGAGAAGCAGATGTAGGCGAGGATGTGGAGAAAGAGGAGCACTCCTCCACTGCTTGTGGGGTTGCAAGTTGGTACAACCACTCTAGAAATCAGTCTGGCAGTTCCTCAGAAAACTGGGCACCTCACTTCCAGAAGATCCTGCTATACCACTCCTGGGCATATACCCAGAAGATTTCCCCAGCATGTAATAAGGATACATGTTCCACTATGTTCATAGCAGCCCTATTTATAATTGCCAGAAGCTGGAAAGAACCCAGGTATCCCTCAACAGAAGAGTGGATGCAAAAAAATGTGGTATATATACACAGTGGAGTACTATTCAGCCATTAGAAACAATGAATTCATGAAATTCTTAGGCAAATGGATGGAGCTGGAGAACATCATACTAAGTGAGGTAACCCAGACTCAAAAAATGAATCATGGTATGCACTCACTAATAAGTGGATATTAACCTAGAAAACTGGAATACCAAAAACATAATCCACACATCAAATGAGGTACAAGAAGAACAGAGGAGTGGCCCCCAGTTCTGGAAAGACTAAGTCAAGCATTATAGCACAAACCAGAAAAGGGAATTGGGAAGGGGTGGGGGGGGGAGAACAGGGGGAGGGAAGGGGGCTGATGGACTTTCGGGGTTTGGGGGTCTAGAAAAGGGGAAATCATTTGAAATGTAAATGAAAATATATCGAATAAGGAAAAGAAAGTACTTTTATTTAAAGAAAAATTAACTGCACATTAGTTAGGAAAAGAAACTGAGAGTAACAGAATCATTTGGCACACACCTATAAAATCAGCAGAGTGGATGTTGGAGAAGAATGGCAAAACCTGGGACCAGCCCTCTTGGGAGCTCTCACAGACTCAGTAGCCAACAAAAGACCACACACACACACACACACACACACACACACACACATGGGTTGAACTTAGGCCCCCATAATATATTTAGCAGATGTGCACCTCAGACTTCATGTGGGTCCCCCAATAACTAGATTGGAAGCTAATGGCTGTCTCTGGAGCCATTCTTCTACCTAGGCTGCCTTGAGTGGCCTCAAAAGGAGAGGATGCACCTGATCCTGCAGAGACTTGATGCATTAGGTTCAAGGTAGACCCATGGGGAAACCCAATGAGAGAAAGGGAATAGAGTAGTGACTGTCAGGTAATGTTGAGAGGTAGGTAGTGTTGAGAACATAAAATGGATGTATTTATTAATGGGAAAAACTGCCTAGGCAAAGATGAAGGAGAAACTGAGGAAATTTCCAATTAATTGCCAGCACAAATTGTAAACCATCCTATGGGCAAGAACCAACCCCTGACACTATCAATGATACTCTGTTATGTTTGTCAATGGGAACCTTGCATAACTATGCTATGCTCATTGTTATACTCCTGGAGAATTGGCTAGCCCAATTTTAATCTGATGCCTGCCATTCAGCAACCAATGAGACCTAAAGCAGAGGCACATAGGCAGAAATATAGGCAGAGCCACGGAAGCGCCACAGAACGGGTAAAAGACTGCAGTAGTTAGAGCAGTTGAAAATACCAAGAAAACACAGCCCACCGGATCAAATAAGCTAGGCTTACAGAGATTTACAGAGATGGAAGCAACAATCAGGCAGTTTGTATAGGTCTGACCAAGGTCCCTACATATGTGGTCCTGTAGCTTGGAGTGCCTGTCTTTGTCACTGAGGTAGATTTCTATGTAGCAAAATGTTGGATCCTGTTTTCAAATCCAGTCTGTTAGTCTATGTTTTTATTGGTAAATTATGTTCATTGAGATTAAGAGATATTAAGGAAAAGTGATTGTTGCTCCAGGTTATTTTTGATGTAATTTTTATGTTTGAGTGCTTCTCCTCTTTTGGATGTGTTGAAAGATTATTACTTCCTTTTTCTAAGGTGTAGTTTCCCTCCTTGTGCTGGCATTTTATATTATCCTTTGTAGGGCTGGATTTGTGGAAAGATATTGGGCAAATTTTGTTTTATCATGGAATATCTTAGTTTTTCCATATATGGTGATAAGAGTTTTGGTGGGTATAGTAGTCTGGGCTAGCGTTTGTTTTCTCTTATGATCTGTATGAGATCTGCACAAGATCTCCTTGTTTTCATGGTCTCTGGTGAGAAGTCTGGCGTAATTCTGATAAGTTTTCCTTTCCATTACAGGTTTGAATGGTCTTTCTTTGTCAAGTGCATATCTGTTCTTGTCCAGTCTGTTTGGATTTCTGTAGGCTTCTTGAATGGTCACAGGCATCTCTCTCTTTACGTCAGGGAAGTTTTCTTCTACAATTTTGTTGAAGTTATTTACTGGTCAATTAAGTTGTAAATCTTTATGCTCCTCTATACCTATAGTCCTTAGGTTTGCTCTTCTCATTGTGGTCTGGATTTCCTGAATGTTTTGGGTTACACGGTTTCTGCATTTTGCATTTTCCTTGATGGTTGAGTCAATGCTTTCTATGGTATCTTCAGCATCTGAGATTCCTTCATCTAACTCTTCTATTCTTTTGCTGATGCTTGTATCTATGACTCTTGAATTCTTACCAAGGTTTTCTATCTCCAGAGTTGTATCCCTTTGTGATTTCTTTGTTGTTTCTAGTTCCACTATTAGATCCTGTATGGTTTTGTTCAATTCCTTCACCTGTTTTTTTTTTTTTGTTTCTTTGGTTTGTGTGTGTGTGTGTGTGTGTGTGTGTGTGTGTGTGTGTGTGTTTTCCTGTAATTCCTTAAGAAAGTTTTGCGTTTTCTCTTTAAGGGTTTCTACCTGTTGACAAATGTTCTCCTGTTTGTATTTAAGGGAACTATTTATGTCCTCTCTGACGTCCTATATCAGCATCATGAGATGTAATTTTAAATCCAGATCTTGTTTTTCTGGTGTGTTGGGGTATCCAGGACTTGCTGTTGTGGGAGAACTGGGTTCGCATGGTTCCATGTTGACTTGGTTTGTTGCCAGTGTTCTTGCATTTGATTTTTGCCATCTGATTATCTCTGGTGCTAGCTGGTCTTGATGTCTCTGACTGTGGTTTAACTGTCCTGCTAGCCTATGTATCTGAACTCCATGGAGACCCATTCTCTCTAGGAGGAGTTTATGTATGCAGAGCTGGGATAATGTGTGAGCTCAGGTGTACATAAAGAAATCAAAAGTATCCTGTCACCAGCTGATTCTTGATTCCTGTGTCCTGATGGTTCTTAGCAGGTCCCACTTTGTCCAGAAATTTGAGAATGGTGGTGGCCTCACCTTTGGACACAGATTGGTAGGCACTCCTGAAAGACTAGCTTCCTTGTGGTGGTATTTCTATATGTAATTCTGTGGCCCAGCATCTTATCTGGATGCAGACAAAAATCAGAAGTCTTCTGTCCCAGGCTGATCCTGGGTACCTGTGTTCTCAGGATTTTGGGCTGGTTCCTCTGAGCAGCAGGGGTGGTCCTCCCTGTGCTCTCAAACCTCTCTGCACTCCTGTGTGGTTAGCTATCTCCCTGATTAACCAGGATATGGCACTCTGTGGGAGAGGATCGTCCCCAGCTGGAGATAGAAACCAAACGCTTCCTGCCTGGGAGTACTTGACATGATCCTCTGAGCAACAGGGATTCTCCTAGCTGTGCTCTCTGGCTTCTCCACACTTCTGTGTGTCTGCTATCTCTGTGCATCACCTGGATATTTGCTTTATCGTTAGAAGTGTTAAAATCTCATCCATCGTGAAGGATAATTCTGCTACCAGTAATAGCCTTCTAACTGACAACTACATCTGTGAGATCAAGGGACAGAATGTCAGTGGCTTGAAGGATGCTCAGACTGCAGATAGACTGTCAAAAGCTGGGACTGTGGTTACCCTCACGATCATGCCTGCTTTTATCTGGGAACATTATTAAACGGATAGCTCCCAGCATTATGAAAAGCATGATGGTTCACTCCAGTCCTGAACTTTAAATGCCTTGTACAGTGAATCACATCACAGCTGAATGTTTCCAGCTTTCCTCTTTGCCTACTTCTCTATTTCTCACATGATGCTTTCCTGGAACCTGAGGGAATATGGTGCTTGGAAGCCTTTCTATTTTCTATCATAGCTGGGAACCTCACTCTATTTCATATCAGCTTCTGATTTGAAGATAGATGTGTAGCCTTAGCCAGGTTCTAGAGATGTAAAACACTCAAAGTTTTACTTACATTCCTAGATTTGGTTCTTTACTGGGAACCTGATGTGTTTATATAAGCCATGGTTATTAGGATAAATGGTGTAGGCTTAGCTTTCCCTGAGAACTGGTCAGCTTTCTCCTAGAACAAAGCACGGTGTTAGTCATGTGTTTCAGTTCTGTGGCATACTTTGAATTTAGTACATCAGCATAGTACATTGCCTTTGATAGTTATTTTTTAAGTTTTCTCTGTGTGGGTATGTAAAATCCAATTAATCAACACTGTTTTCATTCCAGAGAAGCATTATACAGTTGTGTGTACATTGCAAGACACTGTAATGATTGTCATTAAATCTTAATGACCTTCACATCATATGCTTCAATTGTCACCTTAAATATAATAAGCATTTAGTATAAAAGCCAAAATAGAATTATTGCTGCCTTCTGAAACCTGAAGTGTTACCTCTCTATTAAACTGCTATATGCTATATCTGATCAGCTTACTGGTAAAGCTGAGGTGCCTAGTCATATCAAGATTTTCTAGTCACTGTACAAAGAAAATGCCTAAGAGCTGCCCTATTGCTTTCTGAGAAAACAAAGTGCTGTATATTTCATGTGTAAGTTGTTATACTCAATAACGTTTTGGGTCTCTTATTTACTTAGAGAATAATTTGGTAATATCTAAATTAGGGTTTGAATCCTAATATTATGTAACTTTAGCTAAGTTGGCATGGTTTTAGGTGTTTACCTAGTCGTCTTAATTTGTTCCACTTTCTGAATCCTTAATGTAAACAAAAATGGCAAGGACACTTTATCCTGATTTATTTCTTTCTGAATTAGTTAATCTCCTATTCTATTATAGTATGTGATACTATCGTAATAAAG
Source organism: Apodemus sylvaticus (assembly GCF_947179515.1). Classification (NCBI taxonomy): domain Eukaryota; kingdom Metazoa; phylum Chordata; class Mammalia; order Rodentia; family Muridae; genus Apodemus; species Apodemus sylvaticus. Next base: position 195,972,052 of record NC_067472.1, on the reverse strand, counting down.
GTAAAAAACGTTAAAAAATATTAGGGGAAAACTTTACCTAATGTGTTGGGTGAAGAACTATAGGTCAGTGGGACATATGCAGTAGTGACTGGAATGTAAATGGATAATATATGTAATAAAATAATTTTCAGGAACTATTTCTCCTTTTATTTCATGAGAACAAAATGTAACAATGAAGAATGAATATTTACAGTTGCTTTGAAACAACCCCTCTATATAAACCACAGTGGTACACAACGTCTACAGAAAGGCCTGGTTAATTCCCACAAATACTGAGATGAAGGGTGTACATAACACACTTCTTCATGACTATAAATGTCTGGAATGGTCAAGGAGCTGAGAGAAGTAAGTTGGATTTGGGGTGTAATCCAGAGTAAGCCAGTCCTCGGATTTGTCAAAGTCGTCAAGGATTCTTTGCCAGAGTTCCTCTGCAGATGGACCTGAACCTCGAGCCTCCTCTGGGCAATGGGTGGCAGCTTCTAGGACATCTGTAGATTCAGTCACTGGAGTAAGCCAGTCCTCGGGTATGTCAAAGTCGTCAATGATTCTTTGCCAGAGTTCCTCTGCAGATGGACCTGAACCTTGAGCCTCCTCTGGGCAATGGGTGGCAGCTTCTAGGACATCTGTAGATTCAGTCACTGGAGTAAGCCAGTCCTCGGATTTCTCCAAGTCGTCAAGGATTCTTTGCCAGAGTTCCTCTGCAGATGGACCTGAACCTTGAGCCTCCTCTGGGCAATGGGTGGCAGCTTCTAGGACATCTGTAGATTCAGTCACTGCTAGATCAGTCTGGGCTTCAACTGCTGCTGATTGACCAGAATCCCAATCTATAATGGGAGCATGGCCAACAAGCAGATCTTCCTGCTGACTACACCTGTCTGCATCACTGGCCTGATAATGATGCAGAGAAGATTCCTGGATGCAGTTGAGTTTGGGAATGGAAACCTCACTAAATGTGCCTGAACACATGGGCTCTCCATTCTCAGCAGCAACAAGAGGTATGGAACCAGGAAAGTGGGCTGATTCAAAAACTGGTTTTGAACTTCCATTGGTCTCTGGCAAAGCTTCTGTAATATTCTGGAGAGCCATCTGCTTGTACTTAGCTCGGCTGTTCTTAAACCAGATCTGGAAAAGAAAGAAGATATCAGAAGAATGCCTGTTGTCCCCTAACAGGACCACAAGGTGAAGATTTTGGATAAAAGGTGTTTGTATAGCAATGATTCACATGTCAGAAACAAAGAAGCAGGAAACTCAAGATGGCTAAGATATTATAATAAAGTAGATTGTGTATGACCAGACAACATAAGACTGGGGAGATTGAGCCAGTGTGTCCTGTATTTTAGCAGGAGCTCTGGTGATTAGATTTCTGAGACCCTGCATGGAAACAATGCTATTCTATATTGCTACCAGGTTGATAAAAATTTGAGTCCCAGCATTTGATTCATAAATATCCACCACCTAAAACTGTCATCACTGCCCTAAGCATTTAAGAACAAAATTAAAGTTTCTGATGGGAAAGTGTAGATTTTTGCTGTTGGATTGAGGGAAAAGAGAGGGGCAGACCTTGATGTCCCTCGCTGTCACACCAACTAACTCTGCCAGCTCCACACATTGATCCTGGTTTGGGTACTGACACTTATCAAAATGTTCTTGCAGCAGGTGCTTTTGTTTTTTGGAGTACACAATGCGTTCCTTCCGCACCTTTCTTGAAGTCACAGGGCCAGATTGATGGTCACCATATTTCTCTGACAGTACCACAGATCCTATGAGAACATGGAAACAAGATTTCAATTATGTATTTGATAACTTAGACGCCCTGAGGGTTTTTTCAAACTAGGTAAACCTTAGCCCAGTACAGGATCTAGTTGCATTTGGATACTTGATTTTCTTGATGGTCCTTGGAACTCTTGCTGATGTAGGTCCCTTTCAGGGACTGAAAGACTTGATTGCATTGGATTTGTTGGGGTCAATATGGGACTGTAATGAACTTGAAAGGGTAAGTTCCTTGCAGTCTCTTGAAGCCTTTGGGGTCTGGTTTCTATGGGTGCACTTGAAGGCATTTGGAATTTTGGATACAAGGAGGGACCTTCAGCCCTCTGTGTGTTCCGAACCTATTGGAATATGTTCTGGAGAATCTAGTAAAAGAAAACACGTCAAAAAACGTACAGAGAGCACTGATTTACCCATCCTGCCTACCCAGCATTTGGTTTGGACTGTTACAGAGCAGGAATCAGACAGGAGCTTCATTCTTTCTGAACAACTGCCTGTGTTTCCAAATCTTACAAGTATTCTCAGTATTGAAATAAATATGCACTTGGCTCCAGTATTAACAAGAGGTTGCCAGTCCAGGTAAGCTGGCAATTGAATGTTCATTTCCAATGTTTAAATTTTCCATATCCTACACTTCTGGCTGTGAAATTTTGTTGGGACAGACTACTAGCTACTCTGCCTCTGCCCATGAAAATAAAAGCCTGAAGGCTTCACAGGATTTCTGTGGCATGCAGGGCAACTGACACAAAAGTCAAATCACAAACCCAGGAATTCTGCAAACAGAGTAAATGGACAACTGACACCAAAGTCTGAAGACCTCCCAGGGGCACTGCAGCATGCAGAGAAACTGAATCGACAGTCAGAAAGCCTGTCGGGAATTCTTTTGCATGCAGGGAAACAAAACCTACAGTACTTATGCTTCCCTGGTTAACAGCGAAACATAGGGCAACAGCTTGACAAATCCTCTCAAGAGTAAACAGTATGAAGGCATCCCAGTAGATGTGTCACAGCCAGGGCAACATATCTCCAGCTTCTCTGCCTCTCTAAAGAACCCACAATTCAAAGGTCTTCAAGAAGGCCTACCTGAAGACACACGGCCACCAGGGCAACAAGTCACCAGTGTACATGCCCCTCTGAAGGTTCCACAGTCAGAAGATCCCACAGGAGGTTTGCCACATCCAAGGCAACTGGCCTACCATGAGACTTGAGTCAACCTAGGGACAAAAAAGAAAAATCCCAAAAAGAAACACCCCAACCAGAAAAAAACTCCCTATAACCATATGACAAGAGGCAAGAGCAAGACCATGAGAAACAGAAGCCAGTAAACTTTGGCATTATCAGAAACTACTTCTCCCACCACAGCAAGCCCTGGATAGACAAATGCACTTGAAAGTCAGGAAGATGACCTAAAATCTTATCTTAATGATAATAGAATCCTTTTAAAGAGATATAAATAACTCACATAAAGAAATATAAGAAAACGCAAGTGAACAGGTAGAAGCACTTAGAGAGGAAACACATAAATCCCATAAGCAATACAGGAAGATACAATCAAAAAAGTGAAAGTTTTTATTAATGCAGTCCAAGACCTAGAATTGGAAGTAGATATAACAAAGACAAATATAGGCAACCCTGGAAATTGAAAACCAAGAAATGACATCTGGGATAATTAATCATTACCAGGAGAATACAAGAGATAGAAGAAAGAAAGCAGCAGTCTCAACTAACCTGGACCCCCCCCAAGATCTCTCAGAAACTAGACAACCACCAATTAAGCATACACCAGCTGATATGAGGCCCCCAACACATACTCAGCAGAAAACTGTGGGACTGTACTCCCTCAGAAAAGATGTACCTATCCCTAAAAAGACTGGAAGCCCGAAGTGGGCAGGGAGTTCTTATAGGTAGGGGGTGGGGTGAAGACATTCTCCCTGAGAAGGAAACTAGACTTACAGGATGTGGAACTTTCCGTGGGAGGACCAGAAGGGGGATAAAATCTGGATTGTAAAAAAGATTAAATATTTTGTAAACAAAGGAATATTATCATAATTGGAAAAACATGATCCCAGTTTCTCCTCCTTGCAGTATGACACCCTGTGACAAAATAAAGAATCAAGGGCAATGGAACATGTCCCATTTCCATGGACCCTTTCCACTCCCGTATTCTAAACAAGAGCATTGATGATCTAACTACTCTGGATGTCAGAAGGCACATACACCTAAGCCAGATCCCCTGATATTGAAGTGCTATACCAAGGACTTAGCCTTAATTGAATCTCCCTATCAAGAACCCTCCCACAGGCTCCTCCTTTCATCCTCTAGAATCCAGCAGCTATACACACCCTGTTGTAACATCCAGTCTGTAGCCACAACTTAATATCTAATGGAAATATGGCCAGATAACAGACTTTTTTTTACTCTTTTCTTTTGTGACTGAGTTTTGCTAAATGAACTATGCTGTATGTGAGTGAAACAGAACACAAGGATGAAACAGAATTCAGAAGGATCAGCCTAACTGTTACTTCCCAAGCAGGGCTAAGACTAAAGGTGTGTAACAAAGAACTGAGCCATCCTGTAGGATTTCCTCCTAACATGGGCTCCATCGAGAAAATAAAAATTTTCCTTACTCTCTAGGAGCAATCTCAAAAAATGCGTCTCTTCTCATCCTGCTGCCAAGAGGACATGCACGTTTCCGGCCACCACTAACACCTATTTATCTCTCCAAACTTTCTCTTCTGAGACTGAGGCAGGTTCCATGTGCATGCCCCTGACTTCCTGATTCACACTATACATGCAAGCCAGGGCTCACAATTACAAAAACCCACTTGCCATTAGTTTCCGAGTCCTGGGATTAAAGGTGTGGTCCATGCATCCAAAATGGTTACAGATTTTAGATGAAGGAGGGCCTGCTCAGCCAAACACCATCCAAGATGTCACACTTTTGAGTCAGAATGCCACTACTATGCCTTATCTAGGCAATCTGGAGCCTCAATTGGTCCCAAGGTCACTTGAGATCCCATTGTCAGTTCTTTCCTTTGTCCTATAGACGGGCCTCACTATCTATTGATCCAGGCTTTCTCAACAGCCCAGGATTCAATCTTGTGCTTAGAATGAAGAATAGAGCCCCTTGAGGTCTCTTGAAAGCTCATCCATAGAGTGCCCCGATCAGGGCAAATCACTGCTCTGCACTGTTCACATTTATGGGATAGACTTGAACCATCTACTAAATTTAAATAACATCTTCTGCATGTATACAGGGCATATTTTATACTTCACCAATCAAACACCCATACAGGCTAAAAAAATCACCAAAAATCCTCCTCCACTGTCTCCCAAATTTTCCCCAACTTGATATCCCCTTTACATAGCAACCTTAGACATTTCATGCAACTCACCAATTCACCAGGAATGAAGAGGTTTCCTGTAACCTGCGCAGTCCTCTGTCTTTGAATTCTCCTTAGAAGACCTGCCCTTATATATCTCTCCTAACCTGGAATTCAAAGCCCCTCCCACCCTTTGGCTCCTCCTACTTGCAATATTCAAATCCATTATTCTCTCCCACCCTTTGATGCTACTCCAGGTGTAGCCTCATTTTATAGAACCCATGAATTTAAATTTTTTGGTTTGTAATCCTTTATTTCTTTACATTTTATATTTTACTTTTATTACTTCCCAGTTCAGCTGTTACTTTCCTCCCAGACCTCCCTTCCACAATTTTTCATCACATTCCTAATCCCATGTCTCCAAGAGAATGCCTTCCACACCAGGCCTTTGGCCTGGTTTAAATAATTTAATGTGTGTAGCCATCTTACTTTTGTTTCTGTCTGGTTTTTAAGGTATAAATATGTTCTGCATGTCTTGGTTATATAGTTTTGACTGGGAGTGCATTGAATCTGTAGTTTGCTTTTGGCAAGGTGGCCATTTTTACTACCTTAATTCTGCCAATCCATGATCATGAAAGAGATCTTTCCATATTCTGAGATCTGCTTTGATTTCTTTCTTCAGAGACTTGAAATTCTTGTCATACAAATTTTTCACTTGCATACTTAGAGTGACACCAAGATATGTAATGTTATTTGTGACTATGGTAAAGGGTGTCATTACCCTATTTTCTTTCTCAGCTTATTTATCCTTTGAGTAGAGGAAGGCTACTGATTTGATTGAGTTAATTTTACATCCAGCCACATGGCAGAAATTGTTTCTCAGTTGTAGGAGTTCTCTAGTGTTGTTTTATTGGGTTGCATAAGTATACTATCATATCATCTGCAAATAGTGATGTTTTGACTACCTCCTTTCCAGTTTGTAACATTTTGACAAGTGTTACAAACTGTACCTCCTTTTGTTCTCTAAATGCTCTAGATAGATCTTCAAGTACTATATTGAATAAATAGGGAAAGAGTGGGCAACATTTTCTGGACCATAATTTTAGTAGGATTACTTTAAATTTCCTCTATTTAGTTTGACGTTGGCTTCTGGTTTGCTGTATATTGCTTTTACTATGTTTTGGCATAGGCCTTGAATTCCTGATCATTCCAAGACTTTTACCATGAAGGGATAGTGAATTTTGTCAAATGCTTTCTCAGCATCTAACTAAATGATCTTGTGGGGTATTTTTTTTCGAGTTTCTTTATGTAGTGGATTACATTGAAAGATTTCTATATATTGAACCACACTTGCATTGCTGGGATGAAGCCTATTTGATCCTGGTGAATTACTGTTTTGATGTGTTCTTGGATTCGGTCAGCTAGAATTTTATTGAGTAGTTTTGGATCTCTGTTCTCAAGGGAAATTGGTCTGGAATTCTCTTTCCTTGTTTAATCTTTGTTTGGTTTATGTATAATTAATACTGTGGCTTCATATAATGAATTGTAAAGATTACCTCGGGTTTCTGATTTGTGGAATAGTTTGAAAAGTATCCGTAGTAGGTCTTCTTTGAAGAACTGATAGAATTCCCAACAAACACATCTGGTCCTGTGTTTTTGTTGTTGTTGTTGTTGTTGTTGTTGTTGTTGTTGTTGTTTTTGGTGGTGGTGGTGGTGGTTGTGGTTGTGGTGGTGATGGTGGTGTTTTGGGAAGACTGTTAATAACTGAATCTATTTCCTCACGTGTTATGGGACTATTTTGATGGTTTATCTGATCAGGTTTTAACATTGGCAGCTGGCATGTGTCTACAAAACTGTCCATTTCATCCAGATTTCCCAATTTTGTTGAGTATAAGCTTTTGTAGTAGGATCTGATGATATTTGGAATTTCTGCAGTTTCTGTTGTTATATCTCCCTTTTCATTCCAATTTTATTAATTTGCGTGTTTCCTCTATTCCTTCTTGTTAGTCTGCTAAGTGTTTATCTATCTTGTTGATTTTCTCAAAGAACCAACTCTTGGTTTTGTTGATTCTTTGTATAATTCTTTTTGTTTCTACTTGGTTGATTTTGGCCTTGAATTTGTTTATTCCCTGCCATGTATTCCTCTTGGATGTATTTGTTTCATTTGGTTGTAGAGCTTTCAGATGTTCTGTCAAGCTGCTAATGTAAGCTCTCTCCATTTCCTTGTTGGAGGCACTTAACTATATGAGATTTTCTCTTAGCACATATGACTATTGACAGCTTTTCAGGATTTCTAGTTGCAACTGCTTTAAGAGGAGAACCTTCTAGAAAGGTTATTGTTCATTGTTTACAGGCTTTTACTGCTAAGGGACTGCCTAAAGTTGGCAAAACAGATAATGGGCCTGCATACACTGGAAACAGCTTTGAACAATTTTGCAAAGAATTTGGAATTGAACATAAAACTGAAATTCCTCATGATCCAATGGGACAAGGAATTGTTGAATGTATCTGAAAAATTAGCTTTAGAAAGCAAAACAGGGTGAGTTTTAACTTCCAAGGTCACCAAAAGCACATCTCGCTTTTGCATTATTTGTTTTAATGTTTTGTAAACTGATGCTAAAGGTCAGTCTGCAGTAGATCATCGATGGCATCCAGACACTTCCAGCTCATATGCCATGGTTAAATATTGAGATCCTTTAACTAATACTTTGGAATGGCCCCATCCCTGTTTTAATACGGGAATGAGATCCTGTTTGTGTTTTTTCACATAAAGGAATTGGAGATCAATGACTACTGAAAAGATTGTTTCGCCAAGTGGACACAGATCCTGAGCCTTCTAATGATTATGATACTAATGATGAAGGCATCTCAGGATCCCTATGAGCCATCTAAATTAACCTGAAGTGTAGTCTTTGCCCTTACTGGATAGCAGGTGTTTTCTATCAATTCTCAAAGCCACCCTCCTTACACCAGGAGGCTTGATCTTGTTTGGATCTTTGTCAGCTCCCAGTTTAGGCACTTAACTAAGCAATTACCCCTTGGAGGTTCACTTGAGTATGATGGAAAAGAGTCCTGCTCCACAAATCCTTGGTCATGTGTAGGTTTTATCTGAAAGGTGGGATGTAGACATCCAGTGCTTAGAGACCATTTAAGCATTTGTTCTTTTCACATGTGTCCTTGAGATGGCAGGACTAGATCCCATGGTCATAGTTGGGTGGTGCAGAAGATTATTTTCTGTGCTGTTTGGAAAAGTGAGACCACAAGGAATGTTTACTGGAAGCCCCAAAGAGATTTAATTACAGTTGCTAGGATTTCAACAGGTTCTGGCCTATCTAGTTCTAGTTATAACGGTAATGGACATTGTTTCTTCAGGGTTTTAGTTGTGCCAAAGCTGCGCTGTCTGGAACCTGGAAAGGAGTAGCATCCTTGGTTAGTTTTCTCTGTAACCCAATTCCAGTGTCTGGAAAAAATGTTAGAGAAGGCTGGATTAAGGGAAGGACTTGGACACTTTGGCTTTATAAGGAAGATTATGATTATGGACTACTTGTTTGTTTGTTTGTTTGTTTGTTTGTTTGTTTGTTTGTGACAGGGTTTCTCTGTGTAGCCCTGGCAGTCCTGGAACCTACCCTGCAAACCTGGGTGGCCTCAGAAAACTCAGCAATCTGCCTGCCTCTGCCTCCCAATGACAGGTATTAAATGAGTGTACCACCCAGGAGGGGCCCTCTCCCCTTGATCACTAATTGAGAAAATACCCCACAGCTGAATCTCATGGAGGCATTTCCCCAACTGAAGCTCCTTTCTCTGTGAAAGAATGTGTCAAGTTCACACATTAACCCATCCAGTACAACATGTAAAAATGAAGTAAGGCTGGGCATCATAACAGAGCCTTTCAATCCCATTACCTGCAATGCAAATGGATGAGGATCTCCATTTGTGGAAGGCAGTCTTGTTTACATAAGCACTTCCAGGAGAGTTAGAACTACATACAAAGGCCCTATGTTAAGAAATCAAAAATAATGCCAGGAGGTGGTGGCACATGCCTTCAATCCCAGCACTTGGGAGCCAGAGGCAGAGAGATTTCTTAATTCAAGGCCAGCCTGGTCTACAGATTGATTGCCAGGACAGCCAGTGTTACACAGAGAAACCCTGTCTCCAAAAACAAAACAAAAAAATCCAAAATAAAATAAGATGAATAAATCTTTGTAATGGAAAAACAAAACAACTGTCATTGTACTAGCTGTTCTGCCAAGAGTAATTATAAAAATTCCTTTCAGAAAATAATTAACACTATTTTACCAACAATCTGACTTAATACTACCTAATGAATATTTACTTCGGGTGACATCATCACTCTTCATATCACTGGATATTCTGGAATAGTCTCAAACTCACTCAGAGTTTGACTCTGCCTCCAAATACTGACCATAAAGGCATGTAACACCACTCCTGGATTAATTTTTCTAAACAGGCTTTGGGAACAAAGAACAGGATGCCCTGGAGAATAGAATCCTTCCATCACAATTCATGTCATTAAAAGTGAGCCCTTCCAGCCTGACGGGGGTGGTGCACTCCTTTATTCCCAAAACTTGGAAGGCAGAGGCAGGCAGATTTCTCAGTTCCAGGCCAGTCTGGTCTAAAGACTGAGTTCCAGGGCAGCCAGAGCTACACAGAGAAAAACTGTCTCAAAAAACAACAACAACAAAAGTTAGCCCTACCACACCCAACTTAATTCATTTTCTACAAGTTCATTTGCATTTTGTTCAGTTTTCTGTGAGTGTTCATGTCTCATGTGTGCGGTCCCTGTGCCTCAAAAAGGGATTCAGAGCCCCTGCATCTGGAGTTATAGCATATATGGGATTCCAGACCAATTAGGAACCAAATTTCAAGAATCAAGATCAACAAGCAATCTTTTCTTTTGTTGTAAATGTAGGTGTATACATGAACACGTGTCAGTAATGTGCAAGCATGCCTGGAACCCTACAGACAGAAGGAGGGCTAAGACTCCAAAGGAATACAATTCCCAATGGATGGTTCTGAGCCACATAGTGGAGGTTGGGAACTAAACCAGGCTTTCCTGATGAAGCAACTATTGCTCTGACTCACTGAGCCATCACTCCATCTCCACAATAAGTAACCCTCAGTTAAATCCAGCTCTAGTTCCATAATGCTAAGAGTTTTGATATTTTGCAATGGTATGTAGTAGAAGAGATCACATTCAATTAAATTCAAGTTAGATATGGTGGTGCACTCCTTAAGCCCAACACTTGGAACACCAAAGCAGGTAGATCTCTGTGAGTTCCAGACCAGCCTTGACTACAGAGTAAGTCACAGGACTACCATGGCTGTTACAGAATAAAAAACTGTCTCAAATAAAAGAGACAGATCAAACTGTACTCAAGAAAGCACTTTTATAAATGCAAATCAAAACAACCCTGAGATTTCACCTTACACCAGTAAGAATGGCTAAGATTAAAAATTCAGGAGAAGCAGATGTAGGCGAGGATGTGGAGAAAGAGGAACACTCCTCCACTGCTTGTGGGGTTGCAAATTGGTACAACCACTCTAGAAATCAGTCTGGCAGTTCCTCAGAAAACTGGGCACCTCACTTCCAGAAGATCCTGCTATACCACTCCTGGGCATATACCCAGAAGATTTCCCCAGCATGTAATAAGGATACATGTTCCACTATGTTCATAGCAGCCCTATTTATAATTGCCAGAAGCTGGAAAGAACCCAGGTATCCCTCAACAGAAGAGTGGATGCAAAAAAATGTGGTATATATACACAGTGGAGTACTATTCAACCATTAGAAACAATGAATTCATGAAATTCTTAGGCAAATGGATGGAGCTGGAGAACATCATACTAAGTGAGGTAACCCAGACTCAAAAAATGAATCATGGTATGCACTCACTAATAAGTGGATATTAACCTAGAAAACTGGAATACCAAAAGCATAATCCACACATCAAATGAGGTACAAGAAGAACAGAGGAGTGGCCCCCAGTTCTGGAAAGACTCAGTCAAGCATTATAGCACAAACCAGAACACGGAATTGGGAAGGGGTGGGGGGGGAGAACAGGGGGAGGGAAGGGGGCTGATGGGACGTTCGGGGTTTGGGGGTCTAGAAAAGGGGAAATCATTTGAAATGTAAATGAAAATATATCGAATAAAGAAAAGAAAGTACTTTTATTTAAAGAAAAATTAACTGCACATTAGTTAGGAAAAGAAACTGAGAGTAACAGACTCATTTGGCACACACCTATAAAATCAGCAGAGTGGATGTTGGAGAAGAATGGCAAAACCTGGGGACCAGCCCTCTTGGGAGCTCTCACAGACTCAGTAGCCAACAAAAGACCACACACACACACACACACACACACACACACACACACACACACACATGGGTTGAACTTAGGCCCCCATAATATATTTAGCAGATGTGCACATCAGTCTTCATGTGGGTCCCCCAATAACTAGATTGGAAGCTAATGGCTGTCTCTGGAGCCATTCTTCTACCTAGGCTGCCTTGAGTGGCCTCAAAAGGAGAGGATGCACCTGATCCTGCAGAGACTTGATGCATTAGGTTCAAGGTAGACCCATGGGGAAACCCTATGAGAGAAAGGGAATAGAGTAGTGACTGTCAGGTAATGTTGAGAGGTAGGTAGTGTTGAGAACATAAAATGGATGTGTTTATTAATGGGAAACACTGCCTCGACAAAGATGAAGGAGAAACTGAGGCAATTTCCAATTAATTGCCAGCACAAATTGTAAACCATCCTATGGGCAAGAACCAACCCCTGACACTATCAATGATACTCTGTTATGTTTGTCAATGGGAACCTTGCATAACTATGCTATGCTCATTGTTATACTCCTGGAGAACTGGCTAGCCCAATTTTAATCTGATGCCTGCCATTCAGCAACCAATGAGACCTAAAGCAGAGGCACATAGGCAGAAATATAGGCAGAGCCACGGAAGCGCCACAGAACGGGTAAAAGACTGCAGTAGTTAGAGCAGTTGAAAATACCAAGAAAACACAGCCCACCGGATCAAATAAGCTAGGCTTACAGAGATTTACAGAGATGGAAGCAACAATCAGGCAGTTTGTATAGGTCTGACCAAGGTCCCTACATATGTGGTCCTGTAGCTTGGAGTGCCTGTCTTTGTCACTGAGGTAGATTTCTATGAAGCAAAATGCTGGATCCTGTTTTCAAATCCAGTCTGTTAGTCTATGTTTTTATTGGTAAATTATGTTCATTGAGATTAAGAGATATTAAGGAAAAGTGATTGTTGCTCCCGGTTATTTTTGATGTAATTTTTGTGTTTGAGTGCTTCTCCTCTTTTGGATGTGTTGAAAGATTATTACTTCCTTTTTCTAAGGTGTAGTTTCCCTCCTTGTGCTGGCATTTTATATTATCCTTTGTAGGGCTGGATTTGTGGAAAGATATTGGGCAAATTTTGTTTTATCATGGAATATCTTAGTTTTTCCATATATGGTGATAAGAGTTTTGGTGGGTATAGTAGTCTGGGCTAGCGTTTGTTTTCTCTTATGATCTGTATGAGATCTGCACAAGATCTCCTTGTTTTCATGGTCTCTGGTGAGAAGTCTGGCGTAATTCTGATAAGTTTTCCTTTCCATTACAGGTTTGAATGGTCTTTCTTTGTCAAGTGCATATCTGTTCTTGTCCAGTCTGTTTGGATTTCTGTAGGCTTCTTGAATGGTCACAGGCATCTCTCTCTTTACGTCAGGGAAGTTTTCTTCTACAATTTTGTCGAAGTTATTTACTGGTCAATTAAGTTGTAAATCTTTATGCTCCTCTATACCTATAGTCCTTAGGTTTGCTCTTCTCATTGTGGTCTGGATTTCCTGAATGTTTTGGGTTACACGGTTTCTGCATTTTGCATTTTCCTTGATGGTTGAGTCAATGCTTTCTATGGTATCTTCAGCATCTGAGATTCCTTCATCTAACTCTTCTATTCTGTTTCTGATGCTTGTATCTATGACTCTTGAATTCTTACCAAGGTTTTCTATCTCCAGAGTTGTATCCCTTTGTGATTTCTTTGTTGTTTCTAGTTCCACTATTAGATCCTGTATGGTTTTGTTCAATTCCTTCACCTGTTTTTTTTGTTTCTTTGGTTTGTGTGTGTGTGTGTGTGTGTGTGTGTGTGTGTGTGTGTGTGTGTGTGTTTTCCTGTAATTCCTTAAGAAAGTTTTGTGTTTTCTCTTTAAGGGCTTCTACCTGTTGAAAAATGTTCTCCTGTTTGTATTTAAGTGAACTATTTATGTCCACTCTGACGTCCTATATCAGCATCATGAGATGTAATTTTAAATCCAGATCTTGTTTTTCTGGTGTGTTGGGGTATCCAGGACTTGCTGTTGTGGGAGAACTGGGTTCGCATGGTTCCATGTTGACTTGGTTTGTTGCCAGTGTTCTTGCATTTGATTTTTGCCATCTGGTTATCTCTGGTGCTAGCTGGTCTTGATGTCTCTGACTGTGGTTTAACTGTCCTGCTAGCCTATATATCTGAACTCCAGGGAGACCCATTCTCTCTAGGAGGAGTTTATGTATGCAGATCTGGGATAATGTGTGAGCTCAGGTGTACATAAAGAAATCAAAAGTATCCTGTCACCAGCTGATTCTTGATTCCTGTGTCCTGATGGTTCTTATCAGGTCCCACTTTGTCCAGAAATTTGAGAATGGTGGTGGCCTCACCTTTGGACACAGATTGGTAGGCACTCCTGAAAGACTAGCTTCCTTGTGGTGGTATTTCTATATGTAATTCTGTGGCCCAGCATCTTATCTGGATGCAGACAAAAATCAGAAGTCTTCTGTCCCAGGCTGATCCTGGGTACCTGTGTTCTCAGGATTTTGGGCTGGTTCCTCTGAGCAGCAGGGGTGGTCCTCCCTGTGCTCTCAAACCTCTCTGCACTCCTGTGTGGTTAGCTATCTCCCTGATTAACCAGGATATGGCACTCTGTGGGAGAGGATCGTCTCCAGCTGGAGATAGAAACCAAACGCTTCCTGCCTGGGAGTACTTGACATGATCCTCTGAGCAACAGGGATTCTCCTAGCTGTGCTCTCTGGCTTCTCCACACTTCTGTGTGTCTGCTATCTCTGTGCATCACCTGGATATTTGCTTTATCGTTAGAAGTGTTAAAATCTCATCCATCGTGAAGGATAATTCTGCTACCAGTAATAGCCTTCTAACTGACAACCACATCTGTGAGATCAAGGGACAGAATGTCAGTGGCTTGAAGGATGCTCAGACTGCAGATAGGCTGTCAAAAGCTGGGACTGTGGTTACCCTCACGATCATGCCTGCTTTTATCTGGGAACATTATTAAACGGATAGCTCCCAGCATTATGAAAAGCATGATGGTTCACTCCAGTCCTGAACTTTAAATGCCTTGTACAGTGAATCACATCACAGCTGAATGTTTCCAGCTTTCCTCTTTGCCTACTTCTCTATTTCTCACATGATGCTTTCCTGGAACCTGAGGGAATATGGTGCTTGGAAGCCTTTCTATTTTCTATCATAGCTGGGAACCTCACTCTATTTCATATAAGCTTCTGATTTGAAGATAGATGTGTAGCCTTAGCCAGGTTCTAGAGATATAAAACACTCAAAGTTTTACTTACATTCCTAGATTTGGTTCTTTACTGGGAACCTGATGTGTTTATATAAGCCATGGTTATTAGGATAAATGGTGTAGGCTTAGCTTTCCCTGAGAACTGGTCAGCTTTCTCCTAGAACAAAGCACGGTGTTAGTCATGTGTTTCAGTTCTGTGGCATACTTTGAATTTAGTACATCAGCATAGTACATTGCCTTTGATAGTTATTTTTTAAGTTTTCTCTGTGTGGGTATGTAAAATCCAATTAATCAACACTGTTTTCATTCCACAGAAGCATTATACAGTTGTGTGTACATTGCAAGACACTGTAATGATTGTCATTAAATCTTAATGACCTTCACATCATATGCTTCAATTGTCACCTTAAATATAATAAGCATTTAGTATAAAAGCCAAAATAGAATTATTGCTGCCTTCTGAAACCTGAAGTGTTACCTCTCTATTAAACTGCTATATGCTATATCTGATCAGCTTACTGGTAAAGCTGAGGTGCCTAGTCATATCAAGATTTTCTAGTCACTGTACAAAGAAAATGCCTAAGAGCTGCCCAATTGCTTTCTGAGAAAACAAAGTGCTGTATATTTCATGTGTAAGTTGTTATACTCAATAACGTTTTGGGTCTCTTATTTACTTAGAGAATAATTTGGTAATATCTAAATTAGGGTTTGAATCCTAATATTATGTAACTTTAGCTAAGTTGGCATGGTTTTAGGTGTTTACCTAGTCGTCTTAATTTGTTCCACTTTCTGAATCCTTAATGTAAACAAAAATGGCAAGAACACTTTATCATGATTTATTTCTTTCTGAATTAGTTAATCTCCTATTCTATTATAGTAAGTGATACTATCGTAATAAAGGTAAAAAACGTTAAAAAATATTAGGGGAAAACTTTACCTAATGTGTTGGGTGAAGAACTATAAGTCAGTGGGACATATGCAGTAGTGACTGGAATGTAAATGGATAATATATGTAATAAAATAATTTTCAGGAACTATTTCTCCTTTTATTTCATGAGAACATAATGTAACAATGAAGAATGAATATTTACAGTTGCTTTGAAACAACCCCTCTATATAAACCACAGTGGTACACAACGTCTACAGAAAGGCCTGGTTAATTCCCACAAATACTGAGATGAAGGGTGTACATAACACACTTCTTCATGACTATAAATGTCTGGAATGGTCAAGGAGCTGAGAGAAGTAAGTTGGATTTGGGGTGTAATCCAGAGTAAGCCAGTCCTCGGATTTGTCAAAGTCGTCAAGGATTCTTTGCCAGAGTTCCTCTGCAGATGGACCTGAACCTCGAGCCTCCTCTGGGCAATGGGTGGCAGCTTCTAGGACATCTGTAGATTCAGTCACTGGAGTAAGCCAGTCCTCGGGTATGTCAAAGTCGTCAATGATTCTTTGCCAGAGTTCCTCTGCAGATGGACCTGAACCTTGAGCCTCCTCTGGGCAATGGGTGGCAGCTTCTAGGACATCTGTAGATTCAGTCACTGGAGTAAGCCAGTCCTCGGATTTCTCCAAGTCGTCAAGGATTCTTTGCCAGAGTTCCTCTGCAGATGGACCTGAACCTTGAGCCTCCTCTGGGCAATGGGTGGCAGCTTCTAGGACATCTGTAGATTCAGTCACTGCTAGATCAGTCTGGGCTTCAACTGCTGCTGATTGACCAGAATCCCAATCTATAATGGGAGCATGGCCAACAAGCAGATCTTCCTGTTGACTACACCTGTCTGCATCACTGGCCTGATAATGATGCAGAGAAGATTCCTGGATGCAGTTGAGTTTGGGAATGGAAACCTCACTAAATGTGCCTGAACACATGGGCTCTCCATTCTCAGCAGCAACAAGAGGTATGGAACCAGGAAAGTGGGTTGATTCAAAAACTGGTTTTGAACTTCCATTGGTCTCTGGCAAAGCTTCTGTAATATTCTGGAGAGCCATCCGCTTGTACTTAGCTCGGCTGTTCTTAAACCAGATCTGGAAAAGAAAGAAGATATCAGAAGAATGCCTGTTGTCCCCTAACAGGACCACAAGGTGAAGATTTTGGATAAAAGGTGTTTGTATAGCAATGATTCACATGTCAGAAACAAAGAAGCAGGAAACTCAAGATGGCTAAGATATTATAATAAAGTAGATTGTGTATGACCAGACAACATAAGACTGGGGAGATTGAGCCAGTGTGTCCTGTATTTTAGCAGGAGCTCTGGTGATTAGATTTCTGAGACCCTGCATGGAAACAATGCTATTCTATATTGCTACCAGGTTGATAAAAATTTGAGTCCCAGCATTTGATTCATAAATATCCACCACCTAAAACTGTCATCACTGCCCTAAGCATTTAAGAACAAAATTAAAGTTTCTGATGGGAAAGTGTAGATTTTTGCTGTTGGATTGAGGGAAAAGAGAGGGGCAGACCTTGATGTCCCTCGCTGTCACACCAACTAACTCTGCCAGCTTCACACATTGATCCTGGTTTGGGTACTGACACTTATCAAAATGTTCTTGCAGCAGGTGCTTTTGTTTTTTGGAGTACACAATGCGTTCCTTCCGCACCTTTCTTGAAGTCACAGGGCCAGATTGATGGTCACCATATTTCTCTGACAGTACCACAGATCCTATGAGAACATGGAAACAAGATTTCAATTATGTATTTGATAACTTAGACGCCCTGAGGGTTTTTTCAAACTAGGTAAACCTGGGCCCAGTACAGGATCTAGTTGCATTTGGATACCTGATTTTCTTGGTGGTCCTTGGAACTCTTGCTGATGTAGGTCCCTTTCAGGGACTGAAAGACTTGATTGCATTGGATTTGTTGGGGTCAATATGGGACTGTAATAAACTTGAAAGGGTAAGTTCCTTGCAGTCTCTTGAAGCCTTTGGGGTCTGGTTTCTATGGGTGCACTTGAAGGCATTTGGAATTTTGGATACAAGGAGGGACCTTCAGCCCTATGTGTGTTCCGAACCTATTGGAATATGTTCTGGAGAATCTAGTAAAAGAAAACACGTCAAAAAACGTACAGAGAGCACTGATTTACCCATCCTGCCTACCCAGCATTTGGTTTGGACTGTTACAGAGCAGGAATCAGACAGGAGCTTCATTCTTTCTGAACAACTGCCTGTGTTTCCAAATCTTACAAGTATTCTCAGTATTGAAATAAATATGCACTTGGCTCCAGTATTAACAAGAGGTTGCCAGTCCAGGTAAGCTGGCAATTGAATGTTCATTTCCAATGTTTAAATTTTCCATATCCTACACTTCTGGCTGTGAAATTTTGTTGGGACAGACTACTAGCTAGTCTGCCTCTGCCCATGAAAATAAAAGCCTGAAGGCTTCACAGGATTTCTGTGGCATGCAGGGCAACTGACACAAAAGTCAAATCACAAACCCAGGAATTCTGCAAACAGAGTAAATGGACAACTGACACCAAAGTCTGAAGACCTCCCAGGGGCACTGCAGCATGCAGAGAAACTGAATCGACAGTCTGAAAGCCTTTCGGGAATTCTTTTGCATGCAGGGAAACAAAACCTACAGTACTTATGCTTCCCTGGTTAACAGCGAAACATAGGGCAACAGCTTGACAAATCCTCTCAAGCGTAAACAGTATGAAGGCATCCCAGTAGATGTGTCACAGCCAGGGCAACATATCTCCAGCTTCTCTGCCTCTCTAAAGAACCCACAATTCAAAGGTCTTCAAGAAGGCCTCCGTGAAGACACACGGCCACCAGGGCAACAAGTCACCAGTGTACATGCCCCTCTGAAGGTTCCACAGTAGGAAGATCCCACAGGAGGTTTGCCACATCCAAGGAAACTGGCCTACCATGAGACTTGAGTCAACCTAGGGACAAAAAAGAAAACTCCCAAACAGAAACACCCCAACCAGAAAAAAAAAACTCCCTATAACCATATGACAAGAGGCAAGAGCAAGACCATGAGAAACAGAAGCCAGTAAACTTTGGCATTATCAGAAACTACTTCTCCCACCAGAGCAAGCCCTGGATAGACAAATGCACTTGAAAGTCAGGAAGATGACCTAAAATCTTATCTTAATGATAATAGAATCCTTTTAAAGAGATATAAATAACTCACATAAAGAAATATAAGAAAACGCAAGTGAACAGGTAGAAGCACTTAGAGAGGAAACACATAAATCCCATAAGCAATACAAGAAGATACAATCAAAAAAGTGAAAGTTTTTATTAATGCAGTCCAAGACCTAGAATTGGAAGTAGATATAACAAAGACAAATATAGGCAACCCTGGAAATTGAAAACCAAGGAATGAGATCTGGGATAATTAATCATTACCAGGAGAATACAAGAGATAGAAGAAAGAAAGCAGCAGTCTCAACTAACCTGGACCCCCCAAGATCTCTCAGAAACTAGGCAACCACCAATTAAGCGTACACCAGCTGATATGAGGCCCCCAACACATACTCAGCCGAAAACTGTGGGACTGTACTCCCTCAGAAAAGATGAACCTATCCCTAAAAAGACTGGAGGCCCGAAGTGGGCAGGGAGTTCTTATAGGTAGGGGGTGGGTTGAAGACATTCTCCCTGAGAAGGAAACTAGACTTACAGGATGTGGAACTTTCCGTGGGAGGACCAGAAGGGGGATAAAATCTGGATTGTAAAAAAGATTAAATATTTTTTAAACAAAGGAATATTATCATAATTGGAAAAACATGATCCCAGTTTCTCCTCCTTGCAGTATGACACCCTGTGACAAAATAAAGAATCAAGGGCAATGGAACATGTCCCATTTCCATGGACCCTTTCCACTCCCGTATTCTAAACAAGAGCATTGTTGATCTAACTACTCTGGATGTCAGAAGGCACATACACCTAAGCCAGATCCCCTGATATTGAAGTGCTATACCAAGGACTTAGCCTTAATTGAATCTCCCTATCAAGAACCCTCCCACAGGCTCCTCCTTTCATCCTCTAGAATCCAGCAGCTATACACACCCTGTTGTAACATCCAGTCTGTAGCCACAACTTAATATCTAACGGAAATATGGCCAGATCACAGATTTTTTTTGGACTCTTTTCTTTTGTGACTGAGTTTCGCTAAATGAACTATGCTGTATGTGAGTCAAACAGAACACAAGGCTGAAACAGAATTCAGAAGGATCAGCCTAACTGTTACTTCCCAAGCAGGGCTAAGACTAAAGGTGTGTAACAAAGAACTGAGCCATCCTGTAGGATTTCCTCCTAACATGGGCTCCATCGAGAAAATAAAAATTTTCCTTACTCTCTAGGAGCAATCTCAAAAAATGCGTCTCTTCTCATCCTGCTGCCAAGAGGACATGCACGTTTCCGGCCACCACTAACACCTATTTATTTCTCCAAACTTTCTCTTCTGAGACTGAGGCAGGTTCCATGTGCATGCCCCTGACTTCCTGATTCACACTATACATGCAAGCCAGGGCTCACAATTACAAAAACCCACTTGCCATTAGTTTCCGAGTCCTGGGATTAAAGGTATGGTCCATGCATCCAAAATGGTTACAGATTTTAGATGAAGGAGGGCCTGCTCAGCCAAACACCATCCAAGATGTCACACTTTTGAGTCAGAATGCCACTACTATGCCTTATCTAGGCAATCTGGAGCCTCAATTGGTCCCAAGGTCACTTGAGATCCCATTGTCAGTTCTTTCCTTTGTCCTATAGACAGGCCTCACTATCTATTGATCCAGGCTTTCTCAACAGCCCAGGATTCAATCTTGTGCTTAGAATGAAGAATAGAGCCCCTTGAGGTCTCTTGAAAGCTCATCCATAGAGTGCCCCGATCAGGGCAAATCACTGCTCTGCACTGTTCACATTTATGGGATAGACTTGAACCATCTACTAAATTTAAATAACATCTTCTGCATGTATACAGGGCATATTTTATACTTCACCAATCAAACACCCATACAGGCTAAAAAAATCACCAAAAATCCTCCTCCACTGTCTCCCAAATTTTCCCCAACTTGATATCCCCTTTACATAGCAACCTTAGACATTTCATGCAACTCAACAATTCACCAGGAATGAAGAGGTTTCCTGTAACCTGCGCAGTCCTCTGTCTTTGAATTCTCCTTAGAAGACCTGCCCTTATATATCTCTCCTAACCTGGAATTCAAAGCCCCTCCCACCCTTTGGCTCCTCCTACTTGCAATATTCAAATCCATTATTCTCTCCCACCCTTTGATGCTACTCCAGGTGTAGCCTCATTTTATAGAACCCATGAATGTAAATTTTTTGGTTTGTAATCCTTTATTTCTTTACATTTTATATTTTACTTTTATTACTTCCCAGTTCAGCTGTTACTTTCCTCCCAGACCTCCCTCCCACAATTTTTCATCACATTCCTAATCCCATGTCTCCAAGAGAATGCCTTCCACACCAGGCCTTTGGTCTGGTTTAAATAATTTAATGTGTGTAGCCATCTTACTTTTGTTTCTGTCTGGTTTTTAAGGTATAAATATGTTCTGCATGTCTTGGTTATATAGTTTTGACTGGGAGTGCATTGAATCTGTAGTTTGCTTTTGGCAAGGTGGCCATTTTTACTACCTTAATTCTGCCAATCCATGATCATGAAAGAGATCTTTCCATATTCTGAGATCTGCTTTGATTTCTCTCTTCAGAGACTTGAAAATCTTGTCATACAAATTTTTCCCTTGCATACTTAGAGTGACACCAAGATATGTAATGTTATTTGTGACTATGGTAAAGGGTGTCATTACCCTATTTTCTTTCTCAGCTTATTTATCCTTTGAGTAGAGGAAGGCTACTGATTTGATTGAGTTAATTTTACATCCAGCCACATGGCAGAATTGTTTCTCAGTTGTAGGAGTTCTCTAGTGTTGTTTTATTGGGTTGCATAAGTATACTATCATATCATCTGCAAATAGTGATGTTTTGACTACCTCCTTTCCAGTTTGTAACATTTTGACAAGTGTTACAAACTGTACCTCCTTTTGTTCTCTAAATGCTCTAGATAGATCTTCAAGTACTATATTGAATAAATAGGGAAAGAGTGGGCAACATTTTCTGGACCATAATTTTAGTAGGATTACTTCAAATTTCCTCTGTTTAGTTTGATGTTGGCTTCTGGTTTGCTGTATATTGCTTTTACTATGTTTTGGTATAGGCCTTGAATTCCTGATCATTCCAAGACTTTTAACATGAAGGGATAGTGAATTTTGTCAAATGCTTTCTCAGCATCTAACTAAATGATCTTGTGGGGTATTTTTTTTTCGAGTTTCTTTATGTAGTGGATTACATTGAAAGATTTCTATATATTGAACCACACTGCATTGCTGGGATGAAGCCTATTTGATCCTGGTGAATTACTGTTTTGATGTGTTCTTGGATTCGGTCAGCAAGAATTTTATTGAGTAGTTTTGGATCACTGTTCTCAAGGGAAATTGGTCTGGAATTCTCTTTCCTTGTTTAATCTTTGTTTGGTTTATGTATAAGCAATACTGTGGCTTCATATAATGAATTGTGAAGGATACCTCGGGTTTCTGATTTGTGGAATAGTTTGAAAACTATCCGTAGTAGGTCTTCTTTGAAGAACTGATAGAATTCCCAACAAACACATCTGGTCCTGTGTTTTTGTTGTTGTTGTTGTTGTTGTTGTTGTTTTTGGTGGTGGTGGTGGTGGTGGTGGTTGTGGTTGTGGTGGTGATGGTGGTGTTTTGGGAAGACTGTTAATAACTGAATCTATTTCCTCACGTGTTATGGGACTATTTTGATGGTTTATCTGATCAGGTTTTAACATTGGCAGCTGGCATGTGTCTACAAAACTGTCCATTTCATCCAGATTTCCCAATTTTGTTGAGTATAAGCTTTTGTAGTAGGATCTGATGATATTTGGAATTTCTGCAGTTTCTGTTGTTATATCTCCCTTTTCATTCCAATTTTATTAATTTGCGTGTTTCCTCTATTCCTTCTTGTTAGTCTGCTAAGTGTTTATCTATCTTGTTGATTTTCTCAAAGAACCAACTCTTGGTTTTGTTGATTCTTTGTATAATTCTTTTTGTTTCTACTTTGTTGATTTTGGCCTTGAATTTGTTTATTCCCTGCCATGTATTCCTCTTGGATGTATTTGTTTCATTTGGTTGTAGAGCTTTCAGATGTTCTGTCAAGCTGCTAATGTAAGCTCTCTCCATTTCCTTGTTGGAGGCACTTAACTATATGAGTTTTTCTCTTAGCACATATGACTATTGACAGCTTTTCAGGATTTCTAGTTGCAACTGCTTTAAGAGGAGAACCTTCTAGAAAGGTTATTGTTCATTGTTTACAGGCTTTTACTGCTAAGGGACTGCCTAAAGTTGGCAAGACAGATAATGGGCCTGCATACACTGGAAACAGCTTTGAACAATTTTGCAAGGAATTTGGAATTGAACATAAAACTGAAATTCCTCATGATCCAATGGGACAAGGAATTGTTGAATGTATCTGAAAAATTAGCTTTAGAAAACAAAACAGGGTGAGTTTTAACTTCCAAGGTCACCAAAAGCACATCTCGCTTTTGCATTATTTGTTTTAATGTTTTGTAAACTGATGCTAAAGGTCAGTCTGCAGTAGATCATCGCTGGCATCCAGACACTTCCAGCTCATATGCCATGGTTAAATGTTGAGATCCTTTAACTAATACTTTGGAATGGCCCCAACACTGTTTTAATACGGGAATGAGATCCTGTTTGTGTTTTTTCACATAAAGGAATTGGAGATCAATGACTACTGAAAAGATTGTTTCGCCAAGTGGACACAGATCCTGAGCCTTCTAATGATTATGATACTAATGATGAAGGCATCTCAGGATCCCTATGAGCCATCTAAATTAACCTGAAGCGTAGTCTTTGCCCTTACTGGATAGCAGGTGTTTTCTATCAATTCTCAAAGCCACCCTCCTTACACCAGGAGGCTTGATCTTGTTTGGATCTTTGTCAGCTCCCAGTTTAGGCACTTAACTAAGCAATTACCCCTTGGAGGTTCACTTGAGTATGATGGAAAAAAGTCCTGCTCCACAAATCCTTGGTCATGTGAAGGTTTTATCTGAAAGGTGGGATGTAGACATCCAGTGCTTAGAGACCATTTAAGCATTTGTTCTTTTCACATGTGTCCTTGAGATGGCAGGACTAGATCCCATGGTCATAGTTGGGTGGTGCAGAAGATTATTTTCTGTGCTGTTTGGAAATGTGAGACCACAAGGAATGTTTACTGGAAGCCCCAAAGAGATTTAATTACAGTTGCTAGGATTTCAACAGGTTCTGGACTATCTAGTTCTAGTTATAACGGCAATGGACATTGTTTCTTCAGGGTTTTAGTTGTGCCAAAGCTGCGCTGTCTGGAACCTGGAAAGGAGTAGCATCCTTGGTTAGTTTTCTCTGTAACCCAATTCCAGTGTCTGGAAAAAATGTTAGAGAAGGCTGGATTAAAGGAAGGACTTGGACACTTTGGCTTTATAAGGAAGATTATGATTATGGACTGCTTGTTTGTTTGTTTGTTTGTTTGTTGGTTTGTTTGTTTGTTTGTGACAGGGTTTCTCTGTGTAGCCCTGGCAGTCCTGGAACCTACCCTGCAAACCTGGGTGGCCTCAGAAAACTCAGCAATCTGCCTGCCTCTGCCTCCCAATGACAGGGATTAAATGAGTGTACCACCCAGGAGGGGCCCTCTCCCCTTGATCACTAATTGAGAAAATACCCCACAGCTGAATCTCATGGAGGCATTTCCCCAACTGAAGCTCCTTTCTCTGTGAAAGAATGTGTCAAGTTCACACACTAACCCATCCAGTACAACATGTAAGAATGAAGTAAGGCTGGGCATCATAACAGAGCCTTTCAATCCCATTACCTGCAAAGCAAATGGATGAGGATCTCCATTTGTGGAAGGCAGTCTTGTTTACATAAGCACTTCCAGGAGAGTTAGAACTACGTACAAAGGCCCTATGTTAATAAATCAAAAATAATGCCAGGAGGTGGTGGCACATGCCTTCAATCCCAGCACTTGTGAGCCAGAGGCAGAGAGATTTCTCAATTCAAGGCCAGCCTGGTCTACAGATTGATTGCCAGGACAGCCAGTGTTACACAGAGAAACCCTGTCTCCAAAAACAAAACAAAAAAATCCAAAATAAAATAAGATGAATAAATCTTTGTAATGGAAAAACAAAACAACTGTCATTGTACTAGCTGTTCTGCCAAGAGTAATTATAAAAATTCCTTTCAGAAAATAATTAACACTATTTTACCTACAATCTGATTTAATACTACCTAATGAATATTTACTTCGGGTGACATCATCACTCTTCATATCACTGGATATTCTGGAATAGTCTCAAACTCACTCAGAGTTTGACTCTGCCTCCAAATACTGACCATAAAGGCATGTAACACCACTCCTGGATTAATTTTTCTAAACAGGCTTTGGGAACAAAGAACAGGATGCCCTGGAGAATAGAATCCTTCCATCACAATTCATGGCATTAAAAGTGAGCCCTTCCAGCCTGACGGGGGTGGTGCACTCCTTTATTCCCAAAACTTGGAAGGCAGAGGCAGGCAGATTTCTCAGTTCCAGGCCAGTCTGGTCTAAAGACTGAGTTCCAGGGCAGCCAGAGCTACACAGAGAAAAACTGTCTCAAAAAACAACAACAACAAAAGTGAGCCCTACCACACCCAACTTAATTCATTTTCTACAAGTTCATTTGCATTTTGTTCAGTTTTCTGTGAGTGTTCATGTCTCATGTGTGCGGTCCCTGTGCCTCAAAAAGGGATTCAGAGCCCCTGCGTCTGGAGTTATAACATATATGGGATTCCAGACCAATTAGGAACCAAATTTCAAGAATCAAGATCAACAAGCAATCTTTTCTTTTGTTGTAAATGTAAGTGTATACATGAACACGTGTCAGTAATGTGCAAGCATGCCTGGAACCCTACAGACAGAAGGAGGGCTAAGACTCCAAAGGAATACAATTCCCAATGGATGGTTCTGAGCCACATAGTGGAGTTGGGAACTAAACCAGGCTTTCCTGATGAAGCAACTATTGCTCTGACTCACTGAGCCATCACTCCATCTCCACAATAAGTAACCCTCAGTTAAATCCAGCTCTAGTTCCATAATGCTAAGAGTTTTGATATTTTGCAATGGTATGTAGTAGAAGAGATCACATTCAATTAAATTCAAGTTAGATATGGTGGTGCACTCCTTAAGCCCAACACTTGGAACACCAAAGCAGGTAGATCTCTGTGAGTTCCAGACCAGCCTTGACTACAGTGTAAGTCACAGGACTACCATGGCTGTTACAGAATAAAAAACTGTCTCAACTAAAAGAGACAGATCAAACTGTACTCAAGAATGCACTTTTATAAATGCAAATCAAAACAACCCTGAGATTTCACCTTAAACCAGTAAGAATGGCTAAGATTAAAAATTCAGGAGAAGCAGATGTAGGCAAGGATGTGGAGAAAGAGGAACACTCCTCCACTCCTGGTGGGGTTGCAAATTAGTACAACCACTCTAGAAATCAGTCTGGCAGTTCCTCAGAAAACTGGGCACCTCACTTTCAGAAGATCATTTTATAACACTCCTGGGAATATACTCAGAAGATTTCCCCAGCATGTAATAAGGATACATGTTCTACTATGTTCATAGCAGCCCTATTTATAATTGCCAGAAGCTGGAAAGAACCCAGGTATCCCTCAACAGAAGAGTGGATGCAAAAAATGGGGTATATATACACAATGGAGTACTATTCAGCCATTAGAAACAATGAATTCATGAAATTCTAAGGCAAATGGATGGAGCTGGAGAACATCATACTAAGTAAGGTAACCCAGACTCAAAAAATGAATCATGGTATGCACTCACTAATAAGTGGATATTAACCTAGAAAACTGGAATACCAAAACATAATCCACACATCAAATGAGGTACAAGAAGAACGGAGAAGTGGCCCCCGGTTCTGGAAAGACTCAGTCAAGCATTATAGCACAAAACCAGAACAGGGAATTGGGAAGGGGTGGGGGGGAGAACAGGGGGAGGGAAGGGGGCTGATGGGACTTTCGGGGTTTGGGGTCTAGAAAAGGGGAAATCATTTGAAATGTAAATAAAAAATATATCGAATAAAAAAAAGAAAGTACTTTTATTTAAAGAAAAATTAACTGCACTTTAGTTAGGAAAAGATACTGAGAGTAACAGACCCATTTGGCACACACCTATAAAATCAGCAGAGTGGATGTTGGAGAAGAATGGCAAAACCTGGGGACCAGCCCTCTTGGGAGCTCTCACAGACTCAGTAGCCAACAAAAGACCACACACACACACACACACACACACACACACACACACACACATGGGTTGAACTTAGGCCTCCATAATATATTTAGCAGATGTGCACTTCAGTCTTCATGTGGGTCCCCCAGTAACTAGATTGGAAGCTATTGGCTGTCTCTGGAGCCATCCTTCTACCTAGGCTGCCTTGAGTGGCCTCAAAAGGAGAGAATGCACCTGATCCTGCAGAGACTTGATGCATTAGGTTCAAGGTAGACCCATGGGGGAACCCTATGAGAGAAAGGGAATAGAGTAGTGACTATCAGGTAGGGTTGGGAGGGAGGTAGTTTTCAGAACATAAAATGGATATATTTATTAATGGGAAACACTGCCTAGACAAAGAGGAAGGAGAAACTGAGGCAATTTCCAATTAATTGCCAGTACAAATTGTAAACCACCCTATGGGCAAGAACCAACCCCTGACACTATCAATGATACTCTGTTATGTTTGTCAATGGGAACCTTGCATAACTATGCTATGCTCATTGTTATACTCCTGGGGAACTGGCTAGCCCAATTTTAATCTGATGCCTGCCATTCAGCAACCAATGAGAACTAAAGCAGAGACACATAGGCAGAAATATAGGCAGAACCAAGGAAGCGCCACAGAACGGGTAAAAGACTGCAGTAGTTAGAGCAGTTGAAAATACCAAGAAAACACAGCCCACTGGATCAAATAAGCTAGGCTTACAGAGATTTACAGAGATGGAAGCAACAATCAGGCAGTCTGTATAGGTCTGACCAAGGTCCCTACATATGTGGTCCTGTAGCTTGGAGTGCCTGTCTTTGTCACTGAGGTAGATTTCTATGTAGCAAAATGGTGGATCCTGTTTACATGTCCAGTCTGTTAGTCTATGTTTTTATTGGTAAATTATGTTCATTGAGGTTAAGAGATATTAAGGAAAAGTGATTGTTGCTCCCGGTTATTTTTGATGTAATTTTTATGTTTGAGTGCTTCTCCTCTTTTGGATATGTTGAAAGATTATTACTTCCTTTTTCTAAGGTGTAGATTCCCTCCTTGTGCTGACATTTTATATTACCTTTTGTAGGGCTGGATTTGTGGAAAGATATTGGGCAAATTTTGTTTTATCATGGAATATCTTAGTTTTTCCATATATGGTGATAAGAGTTTTGGTGGGTATAGTAGTCTGGGCTAGCATTTGTATTCTCTTATGATCTGTATGAGATCTGCCCAAGATCTCCTTGTTTTCATGGTCTCTGGTGAGAAGTCTCCTGTAATTCTGATAAGTTTTCCTTTCCATTACAGGTTTGAATGGTCTTTCTTTGTCAAGTGTATATCTGTTCTTGTCCAGTCTGTTTGGATTTCTGTAGGCTTCTTGAATGGTCACAGGCATCTCTCTCTTTAGGTTAGGGAAGTTTTCTTCTACAATTTTGTTGAAGTTATTTACTGGTCAATTAAGTTGTAAATCTTTATGCTCCTCTATACCTGTAGTCCTTAGGTTTGCTCTTCTCATTGTGGTCTGGATTTCCTGAATGTTTTGGGTTACATGGTTTCTGCATTTTGCATTTTCCTTGATGGTTGAGTCAATGCTTTCTATGGTTCTTCAGCATCTGAGATTCCTTCATCTAACTCTTCTATTCTGTTGCTGATGCTTGTATCTATGACTCTTGAATTCTTACCAAGGTTTTCTATCTCCATCGTTGTATGCCTTTGTGATTTCTTTGTTGATTCTAGTTCCATTATTAGATCCTGTATGGTTTTGTTCAATTCCTTCACCTGTTTTTTTTCTGTGTGTGTGTGTGTGTTTTCCTGTAATTCCTTAAGAGAGTTTTGTGTTTTCTCTTTAAGGACTTCTACCTGTTGACAAATGTTCTCCTGTTTGTATTTAAGGGAACTATTTATGTCTTCTCTGACTTCCTATATCAGCACCTTGAGATGTAATTTTAAATCCAGATCTTGTTTTTCTGGTGTGTTGGGGTATCCAGGACTTGCTGTTGTGGGAGAACTGTGTTCGCATGGTGCAATGTTGACTTGGTTGGTTGGCAGTGTTCTTGCATTTGATTTTTGCCATCTAGTTATCTCTGGTGCTAGCTGGTCTTGATGTCTCTGACTGAGGTTTAACTGTCCTGCTAACTATTTATCTGAACACCAGGGACACCCATTCTCTCTGGGAGGAGTTTATGTATGCAGAGCTGTGATAATGTGTGAGCTCAGGCTTACATATACAAATCAAAAGTATCCTGTCACCAGCTGATTCTTGATTCCTGTGCCTGATGGTTCTTATCAGGTCCCACTTTGTCCAGAAATTTGAGAATGGTGGTAGCCTCACCTTTGGACACAGATTGGTAGGCACTCCTGAAAGACTAGCTTCCTTGTGGTGGTATTTCTATATTTAATTCTGTGGCCCAGCAACTTATCTGGATGCAGACAAAAATCAGAAGTCTTCTGTCCCAGGCTGATCCTGGTTACCTGTGTTCTCAGGATTTCAGGCTGGTTCCTCTGAGCAGCAGGGGTGGTCCTCCCTGTGCTCTCAAACCTCTCTGCACTCCTGGGTGGTTAGCTATCACCCTGATTAACCAGGATATGGCACTGTGTGGGAGAGGATCATCCCCAGCGGGAGATAGAAACCAAATGCTTCCTGCCTGGGAGAACTTGACATGATCCTCTGAGCAACAGGGATTCTGGCCACTCCACACTTCTGTGTGTCTGGTATCTCTGTGCATCACCTGGATATTTGCTTTATCGTTAGAAGTGTTAAAATCTCATCCATAGTGAAGGATAATTCTGCTACCAGTAATAGCCTTCTAACTGACATCCACATCTGTTAGATCAAGGAACAGAATGTCACTGGCTTGAAGGATGCTCAGACTTCAGATAGACTGTCAAAAGCTGGGACTGTGGTTACCCTCACGATCATGCCTGCTTTTATCTGGGAACATTATTAAATGGATAGCTCCCAGCATTATGGAAAGCCTGATGGTTCACTCCAGTCCTGAACTTTAAATGCCTTGCACAGTAAATCACATCACAGCTAAATGTTTCCAGCTTTCCTCTTTGCCTACATCTCTATTTCTCACATGATGCTTTCCTGGAACCTGAGGGAATATGGTGCTTGGAGGCCTTTCTATTTTCTATCATAGCTGGGAACCTCACTCTATTTCATATCAGCTTCTGATTTGAAGATAGATGTGTAGCCTTAGCCAGGTTCTAGAGATGTAAAACACTCAAAGTTTTACTTACATTCCTAGATTTGGTTCTTTACTGGGAACCTGATGTGTTTATATAAGCCATGGTTATTAGGATAAATGGTGTAGGCTTAGCTTTCCCTGAGAACTGGTCAGCTTTCTCCTAGAACAAAGCACGGTGTTAGTCATGTGTTTCAGTTCTGTGGCATACTTTGAATTTAGTACATCAGCATAGTACATTGCCTTTGATAGTTATTTTTTAAGTTCTCTGTGTGGGTATGTAAAATCCAATTAATCAACACTGTTTTCATTCCAGAGAAGCATTATACAGTTGTGTGTACATTGCAAGACACTGTAATGATTGTCATTAAATCTTAATGACCTTCACATCATATGCTTCAATTGTCACCTTAAATATAATAAGCATTTAGTATAAAAGCCAAAATAGAATTATTGCTGCCTTCTGAAACCTGAAGTGTTACCTCTCTATTAAACTGCTATATGCTATATCTGAGCAGCTTACTGGTAAAGCTGAGGTGCCTAGTCATATTAAGATTTTCTAGTCACTGTACAAAGAAAATGCCTAAGAGCTGCCCTATTGCTTTCTGAGAAAACAAAGTTCTGTATATTTCATGGGTAAGTTGTTATACTCAATAACGTTTTGGGTCTCTTATTTACTTAGAGAATAATTTGGTAATATCTAAATTAGGGTTTGAATCCTAATATTATGTAACTTTAGCTAAGTTGGCATGGTTTTAGGTGTTTACCTAGTCGTCTTAATTTGTTCCACTTTCTG
The DNA here is from genome assembly GCF_947179515.1 of Apodemus sylvaticus. Classification (NCBI taxonomy): domain Eukaryota; kingdom Metazoa; phylum Chordata; class Mammalia; order Rodentia; family Muridae; genus Apodemus; species Apodemus sylvaticus. The sequence continues at coordinate 195,941,060 of NC_067472.1, read as the reverse complement.
AATCCTTAATGTAAACAAAAATGGCAAGAACACTTTATCATGATTTTTTTCTTTCTTAATTAGTTAATCTCCTATTCTATTATAGTATGTGATACTATCGTAATAAAGGTAAAAAACGTTAAAAAATATTAGGGGAAAACTTTACCTAATGTGTTGGGTGAAGAACTATAGGTCAATGGGACATATGCAGTAGTGACTGGAATGTAAATGGATAATATATGTAATAAAATAATTTTCAGGAACTATTTCTCCTTTTATTTCATGAGAACATAATGTAACAATGAAGAATGAATATTTACAGTTGCTTTGAAACAACCCCTCTATATAAACCACAGTGGTACACAACGTCTACAGAAAGGCCTGGTTAATTCCCACAAATACTGAGATGAAGGGTGTACATAACACACTTCTTTATGACTATAAATGTCTGGAATGGTCAAGGAGCTGAGAGAAGTAAGTTGGATTTGGGGTGTAATCCAGAGTAAGCCAGTCCTCGGATTTGTCAAAGTCGTCAAGGATTCTTTGTCAGAGTTCCTCTGCAGATGGACCTGAACCTCGAGCCTCCTCTGGGCAATGGGTGGCAGCTTCTAGGACATCTGTAGATTCAGTCACTGGAGTAAGCCAGTCCTCGGGTATGTCAAAGTCGTCAATGATTCTTTGCCAGAGTTCCTCTGCAGATGGACCTGAACCTTGAGCCTCCTCTGGGCAATGGGTGGCAGCTTCTAGGACATCTGTAGATTCAGTCACTGGAGTAAGCCAGTCCTCGGATTTCTCCAAGTCGTCAAGGATTCTTTGCCAGAGTTCCTCTGCAGATGGACCTGAACCTTGAGCCTCCTCTGGGCAATGGGTGGCAGCTTCTAGGACATCTGTAGATTCAGTCACTGCTAGATCAGTCTGGGCTTCAACTGCTGCTGATTGACCAGAATCCCAAGCTATAATGTGAGCATGGCCAACAAGCAGATCTTCCTGCTGACTACACCTGTCTGCATCACTGGCCTGATAATGATGCAGAGAAGATTCCTAGATGCAGTTGAGTTTGGGAATGGAATCCTCACTAAATGTGCCTGAACACATGGGCTCTCCATTCTCAGCAGCAACAAGAGGTATGGAACCAGGAAAGTGGGTTGATTCAAAAACAGGTTTTGAACTTCCATTGGTCTCTGGCAAAGCTTCTGTAATATTCTGGAGAGCCATCCGCTTCTACTTAGCTCGGCTGTTCTTAAACCAAATCTGGAAAAGAAAGAAGATATCAGAAGAATGCCTGATGTCCCCTAACAGGACCACAAGGTGAAGATTTTGGATAAAAGGTGTTTGTATAGCAATGATTCACATGTCAGAAACAAAGAAGCAGGAAACTCAAGATGGCTAAGATATTATAATAAAGTAGATTGTGTATGACCAGACAACATAAGACTGGGGAGATTGAGCCAGTGTGTCCTGTATTTTAGCAGGAGCTCTGATGATTAGGTTTCTGAGACCCTGCATGGAAACAATGCTATTCAATATTGCTACCAGGTGGATAAAAATTTGAGTCCAGGCATTTGATTCATAAATATCCACCACCTAAAACTGTCATCACTGCCCTAAGCATTTAAGAACAAAATTAAAGTTTCTGATGGGAAAGTGTAGATTTTTGCTGTTGGATTGAGGGTAAAGAGAGGGGCAGACCTTGATGTCCCTCGCTGTCACACCAACTAACTCTGCCAGCTTCACACATTGATCCTGGTTTGGGTACTGACACTTATCAAAATGTTCTTGCAGCAGGTGCTTTTGTTCTTTGGAGTACACAATGCGTTCCTTCCGCCCCTTTCTTGAAGTCACAGGGCCAGATTGATGGTCACCATATTTCTCTGACAGTACCACAGATCCTATGAGAACATGGAAACAAGATTTCAATTATGTATTTGATAACTTAAACGCCCTGAGGTTTTTTTCAAAGTAGGTAAACCTGGGCCCAGTACAGGATCTAGTTGCATTTGGATACCTGATTTTCTTGATGGTCCTTGGAACTCTTGCTGATGTAGGTCCCTTTCAAGGACTAAAAGACTTGATTGCATTGGATTTGTTGGGGTCAATATGGGACTGTGATGAATTCGAAAGGGTAAGTTCCTTGCAGTTTCTTGAAGCCTTTGGGGTCTGGTTTCTATGGGTGCACTTGAAGGCATTTGGAATTTTGGATACAAGGAGGGACCTTCAGCCCTATGTGTGTTCCGAACCTATTGGAATATGTTCCCGTTCTGCAGAATCTAGTAAAAGAAAACACGTCAAAAAACGTACAGAGAGCACTGATTTACCCATCCTGCCTACCCAGCATTTGGTTTGGACTGTTACAGAGCAGGAATCAGACAGGAGCTTCATTCTTTCTGAACAACTGCCTCTGTTTCCAAATCTTACAAGTATTTTCAGTATTGAAATAAATATGCACTTGGCTCCAGTATGAACAAGAGGTTGCCAGTCCAGGTAAGCTGGCAATTGAATGTTCATTTTGCAATGTTTAAATTTTCCATATCCTACACTTCTGGCTGTGAAATTTTGTTGGGACAGACTACTAGCTAGTCTGCCTCTGCCCATGAAAATAAAAGCCTGAAGGCTTCACAGGATTTCTGTGGCATGCAGGGCAACTGACACAAAAGTCAAATCACAAACCCAGGAATTCTGCAAACAGAGTAAATGGACAACTGACACCAAAGTCTGAAGACCTCCCAGGGGCACTGCAGCATGCAGAGAAACTGAATCGACAGTCTGAAAGCCTCTCTGGAGTTCTACTGCATGCAGGGAAACAAAACCTACAATACTTATGCTTCCCTGGTTAACAGCTAAACATAGGTCAACAGCTTGACAAATCCTCTCAAGAGTAAACAGTATGAAGGCATCCCAGTAGATGTGTCACAGCCAGGGCAACATATCTCCAGCTTCTCTGCCCCTCTAGAGAACCCACAATTCAAAGGTCTTCAAGAAGGCCTCCCTGAAGACACACTGCCACCAGGGCAACAAGTCACCAGTGTACATGCCCCTCTGAAGGTTCCACAGTCAGAAGATCCCACAGGAAGTTTGCCACATCCAAGGCAACTGGCCTACCATGAGACTTGAGTCAACCTAGGGTCAAAAAAGACAACTCCCAAACAGAAACACCCCAACCAGAAAAAACTCCCTATAACCATATGACAAGAGGCAAGAGCAAGACCATGAGAAACAGAAGCCAGTAAACTTTGGCATTATCAGAAACTACTTCTCCCACCACAGCAAGCCCTGGATAGACAAATGCACTTGAAAGTCAGGAAGATAACCTAAAATCTTATCTCATTAAGATAATAGAATCATTTAAAGAGATATAAATAACTCACATAAAGAAATATAAGAAAACACAAGTGAACAGTTAGAAGCACTTAGAGAGTAAACACATAAATCCCATAAGCATTACAGGAAAATACAATCAAAAAAGTGAAAGTTTTTATTAAAGCAGTCCAAGACCTAGAATTGGAAGTAGATATAACAAAGACAAATATAGGCAACCCTGGAAATTGAAAACCATTGAATGAGATCTGGAATAATTAATCATTACCAGGAGAATACAAGAGATAGAAGAAAGAAAGCAGCAGTCTCAACTAACCTGGACCCCCCAAGATCTCTCGGAAACTAGGCAACCACCAATTAAGCTTACACCAGCTGATATGAGGCCCCCAACACATACTCAGCAGAAAACTGTGGGACTGTACTCCCTCAGAAAAGATGTACCTAACCCTAAAAAGACTGGAGGCCCGAAGTGGGCAGGGAGTTCTTATAGGTAGGGTGTGGGGTGAAGACATTCTCCCTGAGAAGGAAACTAGACTTACAGGATGTGGAACTTTCCGTGGGAGGACCAGAAGAGGGATAAAATCTGGACTGTAAAAAAGATTAAATATTTTTTAAACAAAGGAATATTATCATAATTGGAAAAACATGATCCCAGATTCTCCTCCTTGCAGTATGACACCCTGTGACAAAATAAAGAATCAAGGGCCATGGAACATGTCCCATTTCCATGGACCCTTTCCACTCCCGTATTCTAAACAAGAGCATTGATTATCTACTTTCTCTGGATGTCAGAAGGCATGTACACCTAAGCCAGATCCCCCTGATACTGAAGTTCTATACCAAGGACTTAGCCTTAATTGAATCTCCCTATCAAGAACCCTCCCACAGGCTCCTCCTTTCATCCTCTAGAATCCAGCAGCTATACACACCCTGTTGTAACATCCAGTCTGTAGCCACAACTTAATATCTAACGGAAATATGGCCAGATCACAGACTTTTTTTGTACTCTTTTCTTTTGTGACTGAGTTTCACTAAATGAACTATGCTGTATGTGAGTCAAACAGAACACAAGGCTGAAACAGAATTCATAAGGATTAACCTAACTGTTGCTTCCCAAGCAGGGCTAAGACTAAAGGTGTGTAACAAAGAACTGAGCCATCCTGTAGGATTTCCTCCTAACATGGGCTCCATCGAGAAAATAAAAATTTTCCTTACTCTCTAGGAGCAATCTCAAAAAATGCGTCTCTTCTCATCCTGCTGCCAAGAGGACATGCACGTTTCTGGCCACCACTAACACCTATTTATTTCTCCAAACTTTCTCTTCTGAGACTGAGGCAGATTCCATGTGCATGTCCCTGAATTCCTGGTTCACACTATACATGCAAGCCAGGGCTCACAATTAAAAAACCCACTTGCCATTAGTTTCTGAGTCCTGGGATTAAAGGTGTGGTCCATGCATCCAAAATGGTTACAGATTTTAGTTGAAGGAGGGCCTGCTCAGCCAAACACCATCCAATATGTCACACTTTTGAGTCAGAATGCCACTACTATGCCTTATCTAGGCAATCTGGAGCCTCAATTGGTCCCAAGGTCACTTGAGATCCCATTGTCAGTTCTTTCCTTTGTCCTATAGACAGGCCTCACTATCTATAGATCCAGGCTTTCTGAACAGCCCAGGATTCAATCTTGTGCTTAGAATGAAGAATAGAGCCCCCTGAGGTGTCTTGAAAGCTCATCCATAGAGTGCCCCGATCAGGGCAAATCACTGCTCTGCACTGTTCACATTTATGGGATTGACTTGAAACATCTACTAAATTTAAATAACATCTTCTGCATGAATACAGGGCATATTTTATACTTCACCAATCAAACACCCATACAGGCTAAAAAATCACCAAAAATCCTCCTCCACTGTCTTCCAAATTTTCCCCAACTTGATATCCCCTTTACATAGCAACCTTAGACATTTCATGCAACTCACCAATTCACCAGGAATGAAGAGGGTTCCTGTAACCTGCTCAGTCCTCTGTCTTTGAATTCTCCTTAGTAGACCTGCCCTTATATATCTTTCCAAACCTGGAATTCAAAGCCCCTCCCACCCTTTGGCTCCTCCCACTTGCAATATTCAAATCCATTATTCTCTCCCACCCTTTGATGCTACTCCATGTGTAGCCTCATCTTATTGAACCCATGAATTTAAATTTTTTGGTTTGTAATCCTTTATTTCTTTACATTTTATATTTTACTTTTATTACTTCACAGTCCAGTTCTTACTTTCCTCCCAGACCTCCCTCCCACAATTTTTCATCACATTCCTCATCCCATGTCTCCAAGAGAATGCCTTCCACACCAGGCCTTTGCTCTGGTTTAAATAATTTAATGTGTGTAGCCATCTTACTTTTGTTTCTGTCTGGTTTTTAAGGTATAAATATGTTCTGCATGTCTTGGTTATATATTTTTGACTGGGAGTGCATTGAATCTGTAGTTTGCTTTTGGCAAGGTGGCCATTTTTACTACCTTAATTCTGCCAATCCATGATCATGAAAGAGATCTTTCCATATTCTGAGATCTGCTTTGATTTCTTTCTTCAGAGACTTGAAATTCTTGTCATACAAATTTTTCACTTGCATACTTAGAGTGACACCAAGATATGTAATGTTATTTGTGACTATGGTAAAGGGTGTCATTACACTATTTTCTTTCTCAGCTTATTTATCCTTTGAGTAGAGGAAGGCTATTGATTTGATTGAGTTAACTTTACATCCAGCCACATGGCAGAAATTGTTTCTCAGTTGTAGGAGTTCTCTAGTGTTGTTTTATTGGGTTGCATAAGTATACTATCATATCATCTGCAAATAGTGATGTTTTGACTAACTCCTTTCCAGTTTGTAACATTTTGACAAGTGTTACAAACTGTACCTCCTTATGTTCTCTAACTGCTCTAGATAGTTCTTCAAGTACTATATAGAATAAATAGGGAGAGAGTGGGCAACATTTTCTGGACCATAATTTTAGTAGGATTACTTCAAATTTCCTCTATTTAGTTTGATGTTGGCTTCTGGTTTGCTGTATATTGTTTTTACTATGTTTTGGTATAGGCCTTGAATTCCTGATCATTCCAAGACTTTTAACATGAAGGGATACTGAATTTTGTCAAATGCTTTCTCAGCATCTAACTAAATGATCTTGTGGGGTATTTTTTTTCGAGTTTCTTTATGTAGTGGATTACATTGAAAGATTTCTATATATTGAACCACACTTGCATTGCTGGGATGAAGCCTATTTGATCCTGGTGAATTACTGTTTTGATGTGTTCTTGAATTCGGTCAGCAAGAATTTTATTGAGTAGTTTTGGATCACTGTTCTCAAGGGAAATTGGTCTGGAATTCTCTTTCCTTGTTTAATCTTTGTTTGGTTTATGTATAAGCAATACTGTGGCTTCATATAATGAATTGTGAAGGATACCTCGGGTTTCTGATTTGTGGAATAGTTTGAAAAGTATCCGTAGTAGGTCTTCTTTGAAGAACTGATAGAATTCCCAACAAACACATCTGGTCCTGTGTTTTTGTTGTTGTTGTTGTTATTGTTGTTGTTTTTGGTAGTGGTGGTGGTGGTGGTGGTGATGGTGGTGTTTTGGGAAGATTGTTAATAACTGAATCTATTTCCTCGTGTGTTATGGGACTATTTTGATGGTTTATCTGATCAGGTTTTACCATTGGCACCTGGCATGTGTCTACAAAATTGTCCATTTCATCCAGATTTCCCATTTTTGTTGAGTATAAGCTTTTGTAGTAGGATCTGATGATATTTGGAATTTCTGCAGTTTCTGTAGTTATATCTCCCTTTTCATTCCAATTTTATTAATTTGCGTGGTTCCTCTATTCCTTCTTGTTAGTCTGCTAAGTGTTTATCTATCTTGTTGATTTTCTCAAAGAACAAACTCTTGGTTTTGTTGATTCTTTGTATAATTCTTTTTGTTTCTACTTTGTTGATTTTGGCCTTGAATTTGTTTATTCCCTGCCATGCATTCCTCTTGGATGTATTTGTTTTATTTGGTTGTAGATCTTTCAGATGTTCTGTCAAGCTGCTAATGTAATCTCTCTCCATTTCCTTGTTGGAGGCACTTAACTAAATGAGTTTTTATCTTAGCACATATGACTATTGACAGCTTTTCAGGATTTCTAATTGCAACTGCTTTAAGAGGAGAACCTTCTAGAAAGGTTATTGTTCATTGTTTACAGGCTTTTACTTCTAAGGGACTGCCTAAAGTTAGCAAGACAGATAATGGGCCTGCGTACACTGGGAACAGCTTTGAACAATTTTGCAAGGAATTTGGAATTGAACATAAAACTGATATTCTTCATGATCCAATGGGACAAGGAATTGTTGAATGTATCTGAAAAAATAGCTTTAGAAAACAAAACAGTGGGAGTTTTAACTTCCAAGGTCACCAAAAGCACATCTCGCTTTTGCATTATTTGTTTTAATTTTTTGTAAACTGATGCTAAAGGTCAGTCTGCAGTAGATCATCGCTGGCATCCAGACACTTCCAGCTCATATGCCATGGTTAAATGTTGAGATCCTTTAACTAATACTTTGGAATGGCCCCAACCCTGTTTTAATACGGGAATGAGATCCTGTTTGTGTTTTTTTCACATAAAGGAATTGGAGATCAATGACTACTGAAAAGATTGTTTCCCAAAGTGGACACAAATCCTGAGCCTTCTAATGATTATGATACTAATGATGAAGGCATCTCAGAATCCCTATGAGCCATCTAAATTAACCTGAAGTGTAGTCTTCGCCCTTACCGGATAGCAGGTGTTTTCTATCAATTCTCAAAGCCACCCTCCTTACACCAGGAGGCTTGATCTTGTTTGGATCTTTGTCAGCTCCCAGTTTAGGCACTTAACTAAGCAATTTCCCCTTGGAGGTTCACTTGAGTATGATGGAAAAGAGTCCTGCTCCCCAAATCCTTGGTCATGTGAAGGTTTTATCTGAAAGGTGGGATGTAGACATCCAGTGCTTAGAGACCATTTAAGCATTTGTTCTTTTCACATGTGTCCTTGAGATGGCAGGACTAGATCCCATGGTCATAGTTGGGGAGGTGCAGAAGATTTTTTTCTGTGCTGTTTGGAAATGTGAGACCACAAGGAATATTTATTGGAAGGCCCAAAGGGATTTAATTACAGTAGCTAGGATTTCAACAGGTCCTGACCTATCTAATTCTAGTTATAATGGCAATGGACATTGTTACTTCAGGGTTTTAGTTGTGCCAAAGCTGCGCTGTCTGGATTCTGGACAGGAGTAGCATCCTGTGTTAGTTTTCTCTGTAATCCTATTCCAGTGTCTGGAAAAAATGTTAGAGAAGGCTGGATTAAAGGAAGGATTGGGAACTTTGGCGTTATAAGGAAGATTATGATTTTGGATTACTTTTTTGTTTGTTTGTTTGTTTGTTTGTGACAGAGTTTCTCTGTGTAGCCCTGGCTGTCCTGGCACTCACTCTGCACACCAGGCTGACCTTGAACTCAGCAATCTGTCTGCCTCTGCCTCCCAATGACTGGGATTAAATGAGTGTGCCATGATGAATTACATTTTACCAAAATTGTGACTATGACATTTTCTGTAGGACCTACTAAGTTCATAAATAATCCCAAAAGAAGAAACTATAGAGATCAAAAGAAAAAAATAGTGCTAATAGGAATAGGAGTAATACTGCTTTCTTATTTTCTTCTCTGGTATCTGGTATTCTTCAGAGTCCTACTGTTAACACCACTACTTTTTCTATATCTGATATTCCCCTTACAGAATTAGTGGAGAGCAAGTGTCATTTGCTTAATGATATTTATCCTATTACCATTTGCTCTTGTTGGCTTTCCTATGATATAGCTCCTCCTTATTTGTTTTGTTGTTTCTTTTTTGTTTGTTTTCTTTTTGGTTTTGTTTTTTGTTTTTTGTTTTTGTTGTAGTTGTTTTGGGTTTTTGAAACAGGGTTTCTCTGTGTAGGCCTGGCTGTCTTGGACTCTGTAGACCAGGCTGGCCTCAAATGGAGAAATCTGCCCTCCTCAATGTACCAAGTGCCGGGCTTAAAGGCATCCCCAACCACTGCCCAGCATAGACGTTTAAATAAATAACTCTCTTCTCTCTTCTCTCTCTCTCTCTCTCTCTCTCTCTCTCTCTCTCTCTCTCTCTCTCTCTCTCTCTGTCTCTCTCTCTCTGTCTCTCTCTTCTCTCTCTCTCTCTCTCTCTCTCTCTCACTCACACACACACACACACACACACACACACACACACTCACTCACACAAACACAGTAGATTCCCTTAAATCCAGTTGCACTAGAACTTACCATGGTACATAGAGTAGGATACATTTGTTATACTCAGTGTTTGATAATTTCTAAGTAAGCCATAGGGCCAGGTAGTGATGGCTCAAACCTTTAATCCCAGCACTTGGGAGGCAGAGACAGGTAGATTTCTGAGTTCTAGGCCAGCTTGGTCTTCAGACTGAGTTCCAGGACAGCCAGGGCTACACAGACAAACCCTCTCTCAAAAAAAAATGAAAAAGAAAAGAGGGCTGGTAAGATGGTGTAGGTCTTACGGCAAAGCCTGATGATCAGTTACCATAAGTAAGCCCCATAAAACAGAAGGTTCCCCAATGTAAACTTTGGTGGCAAAAAGAAGGTAAAGAAGCACCTGGACATGGAGTTCCACGTGGCTTACATGCACTGTCACAGCAAAAATAAGACAAGGTAACATTTTATCAAGGATTCACACACATATGATTTAATAACATTTTGCTTAATACTCATGAGAGTAATTAAGCATCAGTTGCCACTCTTGTAGGGGAACTGACTTTAGTCCCAGGCACACAGAAATTGGCTCACAACTGCCTATAATACTGTCCTGTTGGATCCTACACTCCACTGTCCTCCCAAGTACCAGGTATGTTCATGCATGGATTGAGGCATTACATGTGTCTTAGTCAGTGTTTCTATTCCTGCACAGATATCATGACCAAGAAGTAAGTTAGGGAGGAAAGGATTTATTCAGCTTATCCTTCCACATTGCTGTTGCTCACCAAAGGAAGTCAGGAATGGAACTCAAGTAGGTCAGGAAACAGGAGCTGATGCAGAGGCCATGGGGCCATGTTACTTATTGGCTTGCTTCCCCAAGCTTGCTCAGCCTGCTCTCTTGTAGATCCCAAGAATACCAGCCCAAAGATGTTACCACCCACAACGAGCCCTCTTCCCTTGATCACTAATTGAGAAAATACCCCACAGCTGAATCTCATGGAGGCATTTCCCCAACTGAAGCTCCTTTCTCTGTGAAAGAATGTGTCAAGTTCACACACTAACCCATCCAGTACAACATGTAAAAATAAAGTAAGGCTGGGCATCATAAAATAGCCTTTTAATCCCACTACCTGCAAGGCAAATGGATGAGGATCTCCATTTGTGGAAGGCAGTCTTGTTTACATAAGCACTTCCAGGAGAGTTAGAACTACATACAAAGGCCCTATGTTAAGAAATCAAAAATAATGCCAGGAGATGATGGCACATGCCTTCAATCCCAGCACTTGGGAGCCAGAGGCAAGGAGATTTCTTAATTCAAGGCCAGCCTGGTCTACAGATTGATTGCCAGTACAGCCAGTGTTACACAGAGAAACCCTGTCTCAAAAAAGAACAAAAACAACAACAAAAAAATCCAAGATAAAATAAGATGAATAAATCTTTGTAATTGAAAAACAAAACAACTGTCATTCTACTAGCTGTTCTACCAAGAGTAATTATAAAAATTCCTTTCAGAAAATAATTAACATTATTTTACCTACAATCTGATTTAATACTACCTAGTGAATATTCATTTTGTGTGACATCATCACTCTTCATATCACTGGCTATTCTGGAATAGTCTCAAACTCACTTGAGTTTGACTCTGCCTCCAAATATTGAGGATAAAGGCATGTAACACCACTCCTGGATTAATTTTTCTAAACAGGCTTTGGGAAACAAAGAACAGGGTGCCCTGGAGATTAGAATCCTTCCATCATAATTCCTGGCATTAAAAGTGAGCCCTACCAGCCTGATGGGGGTGGTGCACTCCTTTATTCCTAAAACTTGGAATGCAGAGGCAGGCAGATTTCTCAGTTCCAGGCCAGTCTGGTCTAAAGACTGAGTTCCAGGACAGCCAGAGCTACACAGAGAAAAACTGTCTCAAAAAACAACAACAACAAAAGTGAGCCCTACCACACCCAAATTAATTCATTTTCTACAAGTTCATTTGCATTTTATTCAGTTTTCTGTGAGTGTGCATGTCTCATGTGTGGGGGTCCCTGTGCCTCAGAAAGGGATTCAGAGTCCCTGCATCTGGAGTTATGGCATATATGGGATTCCAGACCAATTAGGAACCAAATTTCAAGAATCAAGATCAACAAGCAATCTTTTCTTTTGTTGTAAATGTAGGTGTTTACATGCATATGTGTCAGTAATGAGTAAGCATGCCTGGAAATCTACAGCCAGAAGGAAGACTAAGACTCCAAAGAAATACCACTCCCAATCGATGGTTCTGAGCCACCTAGTGGAGGCGGTGAAATAAACCAGGCTTCCTGATAAAGCAACTATTGCTCTGACTCACTGAGCCATCACTCCATCCCCACAATAAATAACCCTCAGTTAAATCCAGCTCTAGTCCCAGAATGCTTAGAGGTTTGATATTTTGCAATAGTATGTAATAGAAGAGGTCACATTAAATTAAATTCAAGTAAGATATGGTGATGCACTCCTTAAGCCCAACACTTGGGACACCAAAGCAGGTAGATCTCTGTGAATTCCAGACCACCCTTGACTACAGAGTAAGTCAGAGGACTACCATGGCTTTTACAAAAAAAAAAAAAACTGTCTCAAATAAAGGAGAAAAATCAAACTGTACTAAAGAAAGCACTTTTATTTAAAGAAAAAATAAACTACACATTCATTATGAAATGAAACAGAGTAACAAACTCATTTGGCACACACCAATAAAATCAGCACAGTGGATGCTGGAGAAGAATGTCAAAGAGGGGGGCGAGCCCTCTTGGGAGCTCTGAGAGACTCCGTGGCCAACCAAAGACCACACACACACACACACACACACACACACACACACACAGGGTTAGAACTTAGGCCCTTATAATATATGTAGCAGATGTACACCTCATACTTCATGTGGGTCCCCCAATAACTAGAAAGGAAGTTATTGGCTGGCCTCAGCAGGATAGGATGCACCTGATCCTGCAGAGACTTGATGCATTAGCTTCGAAGTAGACACATGGGGGAACACTATGAGAGAAAGGGTATAGAAGAGGGACTGTGAGGAGGAGTTGAGGGGGAGGTAGTGTTCAGAACATAAGATGAATATATTCATTAATGGGAAACACTGCCTAGCCAAAGATGAAGGAGAAACTGAGGCAATGGTCAATCAATTGGCAGCACAAATTGTAAACCATTCTATGGGCAAGAACCAATCCCTGAAACTATTAATGATACTCTGTTATGTTTGTAAATAGGAACCTTGCAATCTATGCTATAATCATTGTTATACTCCTGGGGAACTGGCTAGCCCAATTGTAATCCAATGCCTCTTATTCAGCAACCAATAAGAATAAATTCAATTAAAAATAAAAAAGGAAACTGGTGGTTAACCTAAAATGCTACCTCCTTTTGGGCCTTGGGCAGCTTGGATATATAACAGGGCTTCACATCAGAGACTTTCATTAAGGGCAGGAGTGCTGCCTGTCTTTAATCCCAGCACTTGGGAAGCAGAGGCAGGTGGACTTCTGAGTTCGAGGCCACCCTGTCTAATGAGTGACTTCCAGGACAGCCAGGGCTGCACAGAGAAACCCTCTCTTATAAAACCAAGAGAGAAAGACAGAGAGAGAGAGAGAGAGAGAGAGAGAGAGAGAGAGAGAGAGAGAGAGAGAGAGAGAGAGAGAGAGAGAGAGATTCAGAGAGACAGAGAGGGACTTTCATTGGTCTGAGCAATGGAGATTGATTCTCTGTCTGAGACCATATTTGAACTAGGAGGAGAAAAAATGCGATGTTCTTCCCATGTGGAAAATATGGGTTCTGAGTCTGGAGACATGTGCTTTGGATTCGTGGAAAGTAAGAACTGAGAAAAAACTGTCCCTGGGACAAGATATCCTCAAAGGCAGAGGTTAGCAGAAAGACATGGCAATTTGGAGTGGGAGTCAAGCACAGGAATCCTGGCCTTGTATCTTCATTTATGCCGTACTCTTTTTTCTCTGCTTCCTTTGCTTCCTAGACCTTGTATTCTTTAGGTAGATCTCACAGGCTTCATCAGTTTTGAAGAAGATGGCCATCTGGTCTAGGGAATTACTAAAGGTGCTAGGTTCAGGAATAGGGTTCATAACTGATGGTACATGACAGAGGGAGAAGGTGGATTCTGGGTTTTGGGTAATATTTGAAGGTCTGAGTCAAGGAGGAAAGTTTAAACTCGAGGGTCTCTCATAGAGAGAATCTGGATTGGCTGACACATCAAGTCAGCAAGGAACATTGGAATGGCCAGACCTATCACTAGATAGGTGCCCTGTTTTCCTGGGAAGTTCTCTACATGTCTGCCTCTGATGCTCCTCGATATGTGGCTTTTGCTGAAACACACTTGTTCCAAGGACTGACCAATGAGGGAGAAGCTGGATTCCTGATGGGGGTATTTCCTCGATGGCCTAAACTGAGGAGGAGAGCTGATATCCTAATGTCTCTGGTGCACAGAATCATTACTGGTAGCAGAAACAGGAACTATACCACCTTTGGGGTAGGGAGGCCTATAGTGAGGTCCACTTCCAGTCTTCCCAAGCAGTGGTTGACCCTTCTTCTGAATTTCTCTGGCTCGTCTATTCTTGAAATACATCTGGACTTAAAAAGGAAATGTTGCTATACTCAATAGCTTTTTGAGTCTCTTCTTTTCATATAGAATAATTAGGTAATATCTAAATTATTGTTTGAATCCTAACATTATTTAACTTTAGCTAAATTGGCATGGTTTTAGAATGTTTCCCTAGTCATCTTAATTTGTTCCATTTTCTGACACCTTCCTGTAAACAAAAATGGCAGGGACACATTATCCTGATTTTTTCTTTCTTAATTAGTTAATCTCCTATTCTATTATAGTATGTGATACTATCTATCATAATAAATGTAAAAAAAAAGTTAAAAAATATTAGGGGAAAACTTTATCTAATGTGTTGGGTGAAGAACTATAGGTCAGTGGGACATATGCCATAGTGACTGGAATGTAAATGGATAATATAATGAAATAAAATAATTTTCAGGAATGATTTCTCCTTTTATTTAATGAGAACATAATCTAACAATGAAGAATGAATACTTACAGTTGCTTTGAAACAACCCCTCTATATAAACCACAGTGGTACACAACGTCTACAGATAGGCCTGGTTAATTCCCACAAATACTGACATGAAGGGTGAACATAACACACTTCTTCATGACTATAAATGTCTGGAATGGTCAAGGAGCTGAGAGATGTAACTTGGATTTGGGGTGTAATCCAGAGTAAGTCAGTCCTTGGATTTGTCAAAGTCGTCAAGGATTCTTTGCCAGAGTTCCTCTGCAGATGGACCTGAACCTTGAGCCTCCTCTGGGCAATGAGCGGCAGCTTCTAGGACATCTGTAGATTCAGTCACTGCTAGATCAGTGTGGGCTTCAATTGCTGCTGATTGACCAGAATCCCAAGCTGTAATGGGAGCATGGCCAACAAGCAGATCTTCTTGCTGACTACACATGTCTGCATCACTGGCCTGATAATGATGCAGAGAAGATTCCTGAATGCAGTTGAGTTTGGGAATGGAATCCTCACCAAATGTGCCTGAACACATGGGCTCTCCATCCTCAGCAGCAACAAGAGGTATGGAACCAGGAAAGTGAGTTGATTCAAAAACAGCTTTGGAACTTCCATTGGTCTCTGGCAGAGCTTCTGTAATATTCTGGAGAGTCATCTGCTTGTACTTAGCTCGGCTGTTCTTAAACCAGATTTGGAAAAGAAAGAAGACATCAGAAGAATGCCTGTTGTCCCCTAACAGGACCACAAGGTGGAGATTTTGGATAAAAGGTGTTTGTATAGCAATGATTCACATGTCAGAAACAAAGAAGCAGGAAACTCAGGATGACTAAGATATTATAATAAGGTAGATTGTGTATGACCAGACAACATAAGACTGGGGAGATTGAGCCAGTGTGTCCTGAGTTTCAGCAGGAGCTCTGATGATTAGGTTTCTGAGACCCTGCATGGAAACAATGCTATTCATTATTGCTACGAGATTGATAAACATTTGGGTCCCAGCATTTGATTCAAAAATATCCACCACCTAAAACTGTCATCACTGCCCTAAGCATTTAAGAACAAAATTAAAGTTCCTGATGGGAAAGTGTAGATTTTTGCTGTTGGATTGAGGGAAAAGAGAGAGGCAGACCTTGATGTCCCTCGCTGTCACACCAACTAACTCTGCCAGCTCCACACATTGATCCTGGTTTGGGGACTGACACTTCTCAAAATGTTCTTGCAGCAGGTGCTTTTGTTTTTTGGAGTACACAATGCGTTCCTTCCGCCCCTTTCTTGAAGTCACAGGGCCAGATTGATGGTCACCATATTTCTCTGACAGTACCACAGATCCTATGAGAACATGGAGACAAGATTTCACTTATATATCTGATAACTTAGATGCCCTGAGGGTTTTTTCAAAGTAGGTAAACCTGGGCCCAGTACAGGATCTAGTTGCATTTGGATACCTGATTTTCTTGATGGTCCTTGGAACTCTTGCTGATGTAAGTCCCTTTCAGGGACTGAAAGACTTGATTGCCTTGGACTTGTTGGGGTCAATATGGGACTGTGATGCATTTGAAAGAGTAAGTTCCTTGCAGGCTCTTGAAGCCTTTGGGGTCTCGTTTCTGTGGGTGCACTTGAAGGCATTTGTAATTTTGGACACAAGGAGGGAACTTCGGCCATATGTGTGTTCCGAACCTATTGGGATACATTCCCTTACTGGAGAATCTGGTCAAAGAAAACACATGAGAAAATGCACAGAGAGCACTGATTTACGCATCCTGCCTACCCAGCATTTGGTTTGGACTGTTACAGAGCAGGAATCAGACAGGAGCTTCATTCTTTCTGAACAACTGCCTCTGTTTCCAAATCTTACAAGTATTCTCAGTATTGAAATAAACATGTTCTTAGCTCCAGTATTAACAAGAGTTTTCCAGTCCAGGTAGGCTGACAATTGAATGTTTATTTCCAATGTTTAAATTTTCCTTATCCTACGCTTCTGGCTGTCAAATTTTGTTGGGACACACTACTAGCTAGTCTGCCTCTGCCCATGAAAATAAAAGCCTGAAAGCTTCACAGGATTTCTGTGGCATGCAGGGCAACTGACACAACAGTCAAATCACAAACCCAGGAATTCTGCAAACAGAGTAACTGGACAACTGACACCAAAGTCTGAAGACCTCCCAGGGGCAATGCAGCATGCAGAGAAACTTAATCAACAGTCTGAAAGCCTCTCTGGAGTTCTTCTGCATGCAGGGAAACAAAACCTACAGTACTTATGCTTCCCTGGTTAACAGCTAAACATAGGGCAACAGCTTGACAAATCCTCTCAAGAGTAAACAGTATGAAGACATCCCAGTAGATGTGTCACAGCCAGGGCAACATATCTCCAGCTTCTCTGCCCCTCTACAGAACTCACAATTCAAAGGTCTTCAAGAAGGCCTCCCTGAAGACACACTGCCACCAGGGCAACAAGTCACCAGTGTACATGCCCCTCTGAAGGTTCCATAGTCAGAAGATCCCACAGGAAGTTTGCCACATCCAAGGCAACTGGCCTACCATGAGACTTGAGTCAACCTAGGGAAAAAAAGGCAACTCCCAAACAGAAACTCCCCAACCAGCAAAGACTCCCTATAACCATATGACAAGAGGCAAGAGCAAGACCATGAGAAACAGAAGCCAGTAAACTTTGGCATTATCAGAAACTACTTCTCCCACCACAGCAAGCCCTGAATAGACAAATGCACTTGAAAGTCAGGAAGATGACCTAAAATCTTATCTCATTAAGATAATAGAATCCTTTAAAAAGGATATGAATAACTCACAAAAAGAAATATAAGAAAACACAGGTGAACAGGTAGAAGCACTTAGAGAGGAAACACATAAATCCCATAAGCAATACAGGAAAATACAATCAAACAAGTAAAAGTGTTTATTAAAGCAGTCCAAGACCTAAAATTGGAAGTAGATATAATAAAGACAAACTTAGGCAACCCTGGAAATTGGACATTGAAAACCAAGGAATGAGATCTGGAATAATTAAGCATTACAAGCAGATACAAGAGATAGAAGAGAGAAAGCAGCAGTCTCAACTATCCTGGACCCCCAAGATCTCTCAGAAACTAGGCAACCACCAATTAAACATACACCAGCTGATATGAGGCCCGCATCACATACTCAGCAGAAGACTGTGGGACTGTACTCCCTCAGAGAAGATGTACCTAAACCTAAAAAGACTGGAGGCCCCAAATCAGCAGGGAGTTCTTGAAGGTAGGGGGTGGGGTGGGAACATCCTCCTGGAAAAGGAATCTAGACTTATGGGATATGGAACCAGAAGTGGGTGGACCAGAAGGGGGATAAAATCTGGACTGTAAAAAAGAGTAAATATTTTTTTTTAAAAAAGTAATGTTATCATAATTGGAAAACATGTTCCCAGATTCTTCTCCTTGCAGTATGACACCCTGTGTCAAAATAAAGAATCAAGGGCCATGGATCATGTCCCATTGCAATGGACCCCTTTCCACTCCCATATTCTAAACAAGAGCATTGATGATCTAATTACTCTGGATGTTAGAAGGCACGCACACAATGAATTCATGAAATTCTTAGGCAAATGGATGGAGCTGGAAAATCTCATACTAAGTGAGGTAACCCAGACTCAAAAGATGAATCGTGGTATGCACTCACTAATAAGTGGATATTAACCTAGAAAACTGGAATACCAAAAACATAATCCACACATCAAATGAGGTACAAGAAGAACGTAGGAGTAGCCCCTTGTTCTGGAAAGACACAATGAAGCAGTATAGGGCAAAACCAGAACAGAGAATTGGGAACGGGTGGGTGAGAGAACATGGGGAGGGAAAGGAGCTAATGGGACTTTCGGGGAATGGGGGGCTAGAAAAGGGGAAATCATTTGAAATGTAAATAAAAAATATATCGAATAAAAAAAAAGAAAAAAAAAGAGCTTACTAATGGGAGTTGTTCAACATTTCCAACATATGACAGGTTGTGCCTTTAATCAGGAACTGGACTTGTAGATCAATAATTCTAGGTAATATATATTACTTTAACAAGTTTAATTGTGCTTAAAGCATATATAATAAAAATTATCATTATTTTTCATTTCAAATATAAAAAAAAAAAGAAAGAAAAGATATGGAGAGAGAGGACAGCGTTGTCCAGTACCTGATTTTAGTGGGATTGCTTCAAGTTTCTCTCTGTTTAGGTTGATGTTGGCTAGTGGTTTGCTGTATATTACTTTAATGATGTTTAGCTATGGGCCTTGAATTCCTGTTCTTTACAAGACTTTTAGCATGAAAGGATGATGAATTTTGTCAAATGCTTTTTCTGCATCTAATGAGATGTTCATATGTTTATTTTTCCTTGAGTTTGATTATGTAGTGGATTGCATTGATGGATTTCCTTATATTGAACCATCCCTGCATCCCTGGGATGAAGCCTACTTGATTGAGGCGGATGATCATTTTGATGTGTTCTTGATTCGGTTGGCAAGAATTTTATTAAGTATTTTTGCATCGATATTCATAAGGGAAATTGGTCTGAAGTTATCTTTCTTTGTTGGATCTTTGTGTGGTTTTTGGTATCAGCGTAATTGTGACCTCAAAGAACCAGTTGGGTAGAGTTCCTTCTGTTTCTATTTTGTGGAATAGTTTGAAGAGTATTGGTGTAAGGTCTTCTATGAAGGTATGATAGAATTCTGCACTGAAGCCATCTGGACCTGTGCTTTTTGTGGTTGGGAGACTTTCTATGACCCTTTTCATTTCTTCAGGTGTTATGGGACTGTTTAGATGATCTATTTGATCCTGATTTAGTTTTGGTGTCGAATATCTGTCTAGGAAACTGTCCATTTCTGCCAGATTCTCCAGTTGTGTTGAGTATAGGCTTTTGTAGGAGAATCTATTGATTTTTTGAATTTTCTCATTTTCTGTTGTTATATCTCCCTTTTCATTTCTAATTTTGTTAATCTGGATACTGTCTCTGTGCCCTTTGGTTAGTCTGGCTAAGGGTTTATCTATCTTGTTGATTTTCTCAAAGAACCAGCTCCTGGTTTTGTTGATTTTTGTATGGTTCTCTTTGTTTCTACTTGGTTGATTTCAGCCCTGAGTTTGATGATTTCTTGCCTTCTACTCCTCCTGGGTGAAATAGCTTCTTTTTGTTCCAAGGCTTTCAGGTGTGTCATTAAGCTGTTAGTAAATTTTCTCTCCATTTTCATTTTGGAGGCACTCTGCCTTATGAGATTTCCTCTTAGCACTGCTTTCATTGTGTCCCATAGATTTGGGTATGCTGTGTCTTTATTTTCATTAAATTTTAAAAAGTCTTTAATTTCTTTCTTTATTTGTTCCTTGACCAACATATCATTGAGTAGAATATTGTTCAGTTTCCATGTGTATGTGGGTTTTCTGTTGTTTTTGTTGCTATTGAAGACCACTTTTACTCCATAGTTATCTGATAGGAGGCATGGGATTATTTAGATCTTATATTTGTTGAGGTCTGCCTTGTGGCCAATTATATGATCGATTTTGGAGAAGGAACCATGAGGTGCTGAGAAAAAGGTATATTTATTTGCTCTGGAATAAAATGTCATATATATATATATATATATATATATATATAACTGTTATATATGTTATATATGATAAGTGTGTATATATATATATATATATATATATATATATATATATATATATATATATATATATTTAAAATCTAATTAGCCCAAAGCTTCAATTAGTTTTACCGTGTCCCTGTTCAGTTTCTGTTTTCCTGATCAGTTCATTGAGAAAAGTGCAGTGTTGAAGTCACCCACAATTATTGTGCTAGGTGCAATGTGTGCTTTGAGCTTTAGTAAAGTTTCTTTTATGAATGAATGGGCCCTTGCATTTGGAGCAAAGATGTTCAGGATTGAGAGTTTTTCTTGGTGTATTTTTCCTTTGACCAGCAAGAAGTGTCCCCAGAGTCTCTTTTGATGACTTTGGGTTGAAAGTCAATTTTATCTGATATTAGAATGGCTACTACAGCTTGTTTCCTGAGAGCATTTGCTTGTAAAATTGTCTTCCAGCCTTTTACTCTAAGGTAGTGTTTGTCTTTGACAATAAGGTGTGTTTCTTGTATGCAGCCAAATGTAGGGTACTGCTTACATATCCAGTCAGTTAGTCTATGTCTTTTTATTGGGGCATTGAGCCCATTGATGTTAAGACATATTAAGAAATAGTGATTATTACTTCCTGTCATTTTTGATGTTATTTTTTAAATAAATATTTTTTATTTAAATGAAAAAATCAACAAGATAGATAAACCCTTAGCCAGACTAACCAAAGGGCACAGAGAAAGTATCCAAATTAACAAAATTAGGAATGAAAACGGAGATATTACAACAGAAACCGAGGAAATTCAAAAAATCATCAGATCCTACTACAAAAACCTATACTCAACACAACTGGAGAATCTGGAGGAAATGGACATTTTCTTAGACAGATACCAATTACCAAAATTAAACCAGGATCAAATATACCATCTAAACAGACCCATACGCCCTAAAGAAAAAGCAGGGGTCATAGATTCACTTCCAACCAAAAAAAGCACAGGACCAGATTTTTTCAGTGCAGAATTCTATCAGACCTTCAAAGAAGACTTAACACCAATACTCTTCAAACCTTTCCACCAAATAGAAACAGAAGGAACACAACCCAACTCCTTCTTCGAAGCCACTATTATGCTGATACCAAAACCACACAAAGATCCAACTAAGAAAGAGAATTTCAGGCCAATTTCCCTTATGAATATCGATGCAAAAATACTAAATAAAATTCTTGCCCACCGAATCCAAGAACACATCAAAACGATCATCCAACCTGATCAAGTAGGCTTCATCCCAGAGATGCAGGGATGGTTCAATATAAGGAAATCCATAAATGCTATCCACTACATAAACAAACTCAAAATAAAAAGCCACATGATCATTTCATTAGATGCTGAAAAAGCATTTGACAAAATTCAGCATCCTTTCATGCTAAAAGTCTTAGAAAGGACAGGAATTCAAGGCCCATATCTAAACATAGTAAAAGCAATATACAGCAAACCAGTAGCCAACATCAAACTAAATGGAGAGAAACTTGAAGCAATCCCACTAAAATCAGGGACTAGACGAGGCTGCCCCCTCTCTCCATATCTTTTAAATATAGTTCTTGAAGTCCTAGCTAGAGCAATTAGACAACAGAAGGAAGTCAAAGGGATACAAATTGGAAAGGAAGAAGTCAAATTATCACTATTTGCAGATGATATGATCGTATACATAAGTGACCCTAAAAACTCTACTAGAGAACTCCTTCAGCTGATAAACAACTTCAGCAAAGTGGCTGGCTACAAAATCAATGCAAGCAAATCAGTAGCCTTTATATATTCAAAGGATAAGCAGACTGAGAAAGAAATTAGGGAAATGACCCCCTTCACAATAGTCACAAACAGCATAAAGTATCTTGGGGTGACTCTAACCAAACAAGTGAAAGACCTATATGACAAGAACTTCAGATCTCTGAAGAAGGAAATCGAAGAAAATCTCAGAAAATGGAAAAATCTTCCATGCTCATGGATTGGCAGGATTAATATAGATAAAATGGCCATCTTGCCAAAGGCAATCTACAGATTCAATGCTTTCCCCATAAAAATCCCAACCCAGTTCTTCATAGAGCTAGAAAGAGCAATTCTCAAATTCATCTGGAATAACAAAAAAACCCAGGATAACTAAAACTATTCTCAACAGTAAAAGAACTTCAGGGGGATTCAGTATCCCAGACTTTAAACTCTACTACAGAGCAATAGTGATAAAAACTGCATGGTATTGGTACAATATCAGGCAAGCGGATCAATGGAATAGGATTGAAGACACAGAAATGAACCAACACACCTATGGTCACTTGGTCTTCGACAAAGGAGCTGAAAGCATCCAGTGGAAAAAAAAAGATAGTCTTTTCAACAAATGGTGCTGGTTCAATTGGAGGTCAGCATGCAGAAGAATGCGTATCGATCCATTCTTATCTCCTTGTACCAAGCTCAACTCCAAATGGATCAAGGACCTCCACATAAAACCTGACACACTGAAACTAATCGAAAAGAAACTGGGGAAGACCCTGGAGGACATGGGCACAGGGGAAAAGTTCCTAAGTAGAACACCAATAGCTTATGATCTAAGATCAAGAATTGACAAATGGGACCTCATAAAACTACAAAGTTTCTGTAAGGTAAAGGACACCGTCAAAAGGACAAAACGTCAACCAACAGACTGGGAAAGGATCTTCACCAACCCTAAATGAGACAGAGGGCTAATATCTAATATACACAAAGAGCTCAAGAAAGTAGAACCCAGAGAACCAAATAACCCCATTAAAAATTGGGATACGGAGCTAAACAAAGAATTTTCACATGAAGAACTTTGGAGAGCTGAGAAACACCTTAAGAAATGTTCAACATCGTTAATCATTAGGGAAATGCAAATCAAAGCAAACATGAGATTTCACCTCACACCAGTCAGAATGGCTAAGGTCAAAAACTCAGGAGACAGCAGGTGTTGGCGATGATGTGGAGAAAGAGGAACACTCCTCCACTGCTGGTGGGATTGCAAGATGGTGCAACCACTTTGGAAATCAGTCTGGTGGTTCCTCAGAAAAATGGGCATGTCACTTCCTGAGGACCCTGTTATACCACTCCTGGGCATATATCCAGAGGATTCTTCAGCATGCAATAAGTACACATGCTCCACTATGTTCATAGCAGCCCTATTTGTAGTAGCCAGAACCTGGAAAGAACCTAGGTGTCCTTCAACAGAGGAATGGATACAAAAAATGTGGTATAGTTACACAATGGTGTACTATTCAGCCATTAGAAACAATGAATTCATAAAATTCTTAGACAAATGGATGGAGCTGGAGAACATCATACTAAGTGAGGTAACCCAGTCTCAAAAGATCAGTCATGGTATACACTCACTGATAAGTGGATATTAGCCTAGAATCTTTGAATACCCAGGACATAATCCACAAATTAAATGATGTCCAAAAAGAATGGAGGGGTGGCCCCTGGTTCTGGAAAGATTCAATGCAAGAGTATAGGAGAATTCCAGAACAGGGAAATGGGAAGGGGTGGATGGAAGAACAGGGGGACAGAAGAGGGCTTATGGGACTTGCGGAGAGTGGGGACCCAGAAAAGGGGAAATCATTTGAAATTAAAATAAAAATATATCAATTTAAAAAAAAGATAAATACAAAATTTCACTGTTTTTAGAGGGAACAAAGTATACCACATTCTTTAGAAACTCATACAGTATAAAAATAAAGATCAGAATTCAATATTTAAAAAAAAAGAGAACATACTGTACTTCCTGGATCCCTTAATGAGGGCAATGTCAAGCAGGTTTGCATGCCAGGCAGATTATGGGCTTTACACAGGGACAATTAGGCAATCAATCTCATTTTTACATCATCAACATAGTAATAGATTAAGACAACAATTTGGTATTTCAAGGAAATATGCATGTCAAATTATAAAATCTTGTCATCAGTGGCCTCAGTTTCTTTTCTTTTTTAAAAAATTGAATATATTCTTCATTAATATTTCAAATGTTACACCATTTCCTGGTTTCCTCCGCTCCCATATCCCATATCCCCTGCCTCCAAGAAAATGCCCCTCTGCCAAACCCACTCCCACCTAACCCACCTCAATTTTCCCAGAGAGGGGCACCTATTGAGACTTCAAACGAGCCTCCTCCCCAACCCCCATTAATGGACAAAGCATTCCTCTGCCACAATTGCCACTGGAACCATGTGTGCCCTTTCATTGATGGCTGACTCCCTGGGAGCCCAGGGGTGGGGGAGGCCGGTTGTTTGGCCAACATTGTCGTTCTCCCCATTGTTGCTGAAACCCCTTCAG
Organism: Apodemus sylvaticus; assembly: GCF_947179515.1. Taxonomy (NCBI): domain Eukaryota; kingdom Metazoa; phylum Chordata; class Mammalia; order Rodentia; family Muridae; genus Apodemus; species Apodemus sylvaticus. The sequence continues at coordinate 195,916,486 of NC_067472.1, read as the reverse complement.
CTTCTACAGTCCTCCCTCCAACTCCTCCATTGGAGACCTCAAACTCAGTCCAATGGTTGGCTGCTAGCATCTGCCTCTGTGGTATATATATATATATATATATATATATATATATATTACATTTCAAGAAACACACTTTAATAACAAAGACAGACAATATTTAAGAGTAAGAGCAAGGAAAACGGTCTTCTAAGCAAATGATCCCAAGAACAAGCTGGAGTTGCCATCCTAATATCCAATAAAATAGACTATCTACCAAAAGTTAACAAGTGTGATGAGGGAGGACACTTGATATTCATCAAAAAGAAATTCCACCAATAAAAAGTCTCAATTTTGAGCATCTATGTCCCCAATACACCCACATTCATAAAAGAGACTATGCTAAACCTCAAAACATGCATTGAATCCCACACTAAAATAGTGGGAGACTTTAACACCCCACTCTCACTAATAGACAAGTCATTGCAACAGAAACAGAGACACAGTTAAGCTAATAGAGCTTATGAATCAAATGGATTTAACAGATATCTACAGAACCTTTCTCCCCAAAACAAAAGAATACACTTTCTTCTCAGGACCTCATGGTACCTTCTCAAAAGTTGATCATATAATTGGTCACAAAACAACTCTAAACCAATACATGTAGATTGAAATAATCTCATGCATCCTATCAGATCACCATAGCCTAAGGCTGGTCTTCAATAACAGCAAAACAAAAGAAAGCACATATACACTTGGAAAATGAACATATCTCTATTCAATGATAACTTGATCAAGGAAGAAAACAAGAATGAAATTAAAGATTTTCAGTAATTTAATGAATATTTTGACACACAATACCCAAATTTAAGAGACACAATAAAAGCAGTGCTAAGAGGAAAGTTCATAGCACTAAGTGCCTAGGTGAAGAAACTAGAGAGATCTTACGCTAACAACTTAACAGCACACCTAAGAGCTCTAGAACAAAAACAAGCAAACACACCCAAGAGGAGTAGAGAGCAGAAAATACTCAAACACGGTGGAAATCAAACAAATAGAAACAAAGAGAACAATACAAAGAATCAACAAAACCAAAATCTGTTTCTTTGAGAGAATCAACAAGATCCCCAAGCAGTGCAGAGGGCCAGCAGTGCATCTGGAGGCCAGCCACGGGGAGGCACCTTGCTCCAGTGAGTCCATCTGACCCAGAAAAGCAGAGGATCCACGCAGAGGCCTCTGGCTGAGCCTTACAGTCACCACCTCTGGATCAGAGCAGCCTGGGCCACGTGCCCATCCCCACGCAGTACAGAGGGCCAGCGGTACATCTGGAGGCCAGCCATGGGGAGGCTGCTTGCTCTGGTGAGTCCATCTGACCCAGCAGAGCAGAGGATCCATCCGGAGGCTGAGCCTTCCGGTCACCACCTCTAGATCAGAAGCAGCTGTGCCAGGTGCCCTTCCCCAAGCAGTACAGAGGGCCAATGGTCCATCGGGAGACTGGCTGCTGGGAGGCAAGTTGCAAGGCTGAGTCCTGCATTGACAACAAGACCTACTGACACCAGTGAGATCTAGATGGCAAAAGGCAAATGTAGGAACATTACTAACAGAAATCAAGGCAATATGGCAGCATCTGAACCCAATTCTCTGTTAATAGCAAGTCCTGGATACCTCAACACACCAGAAAAGCAAGAATTGGATGTAAAATCACTGGCCGCGATGCTGTTACAAGAACACATGAAGGACATAAATAAATCTCTTAAAGAAATTCAGGAGAAAAATGATCAAAAGCTAGAAGCCCTTACAAGGGAAACACAAAAATCACTTAAAGAAATTCAGGAGAATATGGATCAAATGATAGTAGCCAATAAGGAGGAAATGCAAAAATCACTTAAAAAGTACAGGAGAAATTTGATCAACAAGCAGAAGTCATGAAAGAAGAAACACAAAAATCTCTCAAAGAATTACAGGAAAACACAAACAAGCAAGTGAAGGAACTGAACAAAACCATCCAGAATCTAAAATAACACGTAGAAACAACTAAGAAAACTCAAAGGGAGACAACTTTGGAGATAGAAAACCTTGGGAAGAAATCAGGAACCATAGATGCAAATATCAACAACAGAATGCAAGAGATAGAAGAAAGAATCTCAGATGCCGAAGATACCATAGAAACCATGGACTCAATGGTCAAAGAAAATGCAAAATGCAAAAAGCTTGTAACCAAAAACACCCAGGAAATCCAGGACACAATGCGAAGACCAAACCTAAGGATTATAGGCATAGATGAGAGTGAAGATTTACAACTGAAGGGCCAGCAAATATCTTCAACAAAATTATGGAAGAAAACTTTCACAACTTAAAGAGAGAGATGCCTATGAATATACAAGAAGCCTACAGAACTCCAGACAGACTGGACCTGAGCAGAAATACCTCTCACCAAATAATAATTAAAGCCCCAAATGCACTAAACAAAGAAAGAATATTAAAGGCAGTAAGAGAAAAAGGCCAAGTAACATATAAATGAAAACCTATCAGAATCACACCAGACTTCTCTCCAGAGACCATGAAAGCTAGAAGATCCTGGGCAGATCTCATGCAGACTCTGAGAGAACACAAATGTCAGCCAAGACTACTATACCCAGCAAAACTCTCAATCACAATAGATGGAGAAACCAAGACATTCCATGACAAAACCAAATTTACACAATATCTTTCCACAAACCCAGTTATGCAAAGAATAATAGGAGGAAAACTCCAATACAAGGAGGGAAACTACACCCTGGAAAAAGCAAGATAGTAATCTTCCTTCATCAAACCCAAAAGAAGATAACCACTCAAATATAAAAATAACATCAAAAATGACAGGAAGTAATAATCACTCTTCCTTAATATATCTTAACATCAATGGACTCAATTCCCCAATAAAAAGACATAGACTAACAGACTGGATAAGGAAACAGAACCCTACATTTGGCTGCATACAGGAAACACACCTAAATGTCAAAGACAAAAACCACCTTAGAGTAAAAGGCTGGAAGACAATTCTACAAGCCAATGGTCTTAGGAAACGAGCCAGAGTAGCCATTGTAATATCAGATAAAATTTACTTTCAACCTAAAGTCATCAAAAGAGACATTGAGGGATACTTCTTGCTGGTCAAAGGAAAAATCCACCAAGAAGAACTTTCAATTCTGAACATCTATGCGCCAAATGCAAGGGCACCCTCATTTGTAAAAGAAACTTTACTAAAGCTCAAAGCACACATTGCACCTAACACAATAATTGTGGGTGACTTCAACACTCCACTCTCCTCAATGGACCGATCAGGAAAACAGAAACTAAACTAAATTTGGACCAATTGGATTTGATTGATATTTATAGAACATTTCACCCTAAAGCAAAAGAATATACTTTTTTCTCAGCACCTCATGTTACCTTCTCCAAAATCGACCATTTAATTGTTCTGAAGACAGACCTCAATAAATACAAGAAGATCGAAATAATCCCATGCCTCCTATCAGATCACTATGGTGTAAGAGTGTTTTTCCATAGCAACAAAAACAACAGAAAGCCTACATACACATGGAGGCTGAACAATACTCTACTCAATGACACCTTGGCCAAAGAAAAAATAAAGAAATCAGAGACTTTTTAGAATTTAATGAAGATGAAGGCACAGCATACCCAAATCTTTGGGACACAATGAAAGCAGGGCTAAGAGGAAATCTCATAGCCCTGAGTGCCTCCAAAAAGAAAACGGAGGGAGCATTCACTAGCACCTTAACGACACACCTGAAAGCCCTGGAACAAAAAGAAGCCAATTCCCCCAGGAAGAGTAGAAGACAGGAAATCATCAAACTCAGGGCTGAAATCAATCAAGTGGAAACAAAGAGAACCGTACAAAGAAACAACGAATCCAGGAGCTGGTTCTTTGAGAAAATCAACAAGATAGATAAACCCTTAGCCAAGCTGACCAAAGGGCACAGAGAAAGTATGCAAATTAACAAAATTAGAAATGAAAGGGGGGATATAACAACAGAAACTGAGGAAATCCAAAAAATCATCAGATCCTACTATAAAAGCCTATACTCAACACAACTGGAGAATCTGGAGGAAATGGACAATTTCCTTGACAGATACCAAATACCAAAATTAAATCAGGACCAAATAGATCATCTAAACAGTCCCATAACCCCAAAAGAAATAGAAGGGGTCATAGAAAGTCTTCCAACCAAAAAAAGCACAAGACCAGATGGTTTCAATGCAGAATTCTATCAGACCTTCAAAGAAGACCTAACACCAATATTCTTCAACCTATTCCACAAAATAGAAACAGAAAAAAGATTACCCAATTCGTTCTACGAAGCCACAATTACACTGATACCAAAACCACACAAAGATCCAACAAAGAAAGAGAACTTCAGACCAATTTCCCTTATGAACATCGATGCAAAAATACTCAATAAAATTCTTTCCAACCGAATCCAAGAACACATCAAAACGATCATCCACCATGATCACGTGGGCTTTATCCAGGGATGCAGGGTAGGTTCAATATACAGAAATCCATCAATGCAATCCACTAAATAAACAAAGTCACAGAAAAAAACCACATGAGCATTTCATTGGATGCTGAAAAAGCATTTGACAAAATTCAGCATCCTTTCATGCTTAAAGACTTGGAAAGAACAGGAATACAAGGCCCATAACTAAACATAGTAAAAACAGTATACAGCAAACCGGTAGCCAGCATCAAACTGAATGGAGAGAAACTTGAAGCAAATCCCACTAAAATCAGGGACTAGACAGGGCTGCCCCCTTTATCCTTATCTTTTCAATATTGTACTTGAGGTACTAGCTCGGGCAATTAGACAACATAAGGAGGTCAAAGGGATACAAATTGGAAAGGAAGAAGTCAAACTATCATTATTTGCAGATGATATGATAGTCTACCTAAGTGACCCAAAAAACTCCACTAGAGAACTCCTATAGCTGATAAACAACTTCAGCAAAGTGGCAGGTAATAAATTTAACTCAAGCAAATCAGTAGTCTTCCTATACTGAAAGTTTAAGCAGGCTGCGAAAGAAATTAAGGAAATGACCCCCTTTACAATAACCACAAAAAGTATAAAGTACCTTGGGGTGACTCTTACCAAACATGTGAAAGATATGAGTGACAAGAACTTCAAGACTATGAAGAAGGAAATGGAAGAAGACCTGAAAAAATGGAAAAACCTCCCATGCTCATGGATCGGCAGGATTAATATAGTTAAAATGGCCATTTTGCCAAAAGCTATATAGAGATTCAACGCAATACCCACCAAAATTCCAATTCAATTCTTCACAGAGTTATAAAGAGCAATCCTCAAATTCATCTGGAATAACAAAAAACCCAGGATATCTAAAACTATTCTCAACAACAAAAGAAATCCTGCGGGAATCAGTATCCCTGACCTCAATCAATACTACAGAGCAATAGTGTTAAAAAACTGCATGGTATTGGTACAATGACAGGCAGGCAGATCAATGGAGCAGAACTGAAGATCCAGAAATGAACCCACACACCTATGGCCACTTGATCCTCATCAAAGGGCCTGAAAACATCCAATGGAAAAAGGATAGCCTTTTCAACAAATGGTGCTGGTTCAACTGGAGGTCAGCATGCAGAAGAATGCGAACTGATCCATCCTTGTCTCCTTGTACTAAGCTCAACTCCAAATGGATCAAGGACCTACACATAAAGCCAGACACTCTGAATCTAATAGAAAAGAAACTGGGGAAGACCCTTGAGGACATTGGTACGGGGGGAAAGTTTCTGAACAGATCACCAATAGCTTATACTCTAAGATCAAGAATTGACAAATGAGACCTCATAAAATTACAAAGTTTCTATAAGGCAAAGGACACCATCAAAAGGACAAATCGGCAACCAACAAATTGGGAAAAGATCTTCACCAACGCTACATCAGATAGAGAGCTAATATGCAATATATACAAAGAACTTAAGAAGTTAGACACCAGAAAACCAAATAACCCTATTAAAAATTGGGGGACAGAGTTAAACAAAGAATTTTCACCTGAAGAACTTCGGATGGCAGAGAAGCATCTTTAAAAATGCTCAACTTCATTAGTCATTAGGGAAATTCAATTCAAAACAACCCTGAGATTTCACCTTACACCAGTCAGAATGGCTAAGATTAAAAATTCAGGAGACAGCAGATGTTGGTGAGGATGTGGACAAAGAGGAACACTCCTCCACTGCTGGTGGGGTTGCAAATTGATACAACCACTCTGGAAATCAGTCTCGCAGTTCCTCAGAAAACTGGGTACCTCACTTCCAGATGACCCTGCTATACCACACCTGGGCATATACCCAGAAGATTCCCCAGCATGTAATAAGGATACATTTTCCAATATGTTCATAGCAGCCCTATATATAATTGCCAGAAGCTGGAAAGAACCCAGGTATCCCTCAACAGAAGAGTGGATGCAAAAAAATGTGGTATAGATACGCAGTGGAGTACATTGTATATATATATCAGCCATTAGAAACAATGAATTCATGAAATTCTTAGGCAAATAGATGGAGCTGGAGAACATCATACTAAGTGAGGTAACCCAGTCTCAAAAAGATCAATCATGGTATGCACTTACTAATAAGTGGATATTAACCCAGAAATCTGGAATACCCAAAACATAATCCACACATCAAATCAGGTACAAGAAGAACGGAGGAGTGGCCCCTTGTTCTGGAAAGGCTCAGTGTAGCAGTATAGGGCAAAACCAGAACAGAGAAGTGGGAAGGGGTGGGTGGGAGAACAGGGGGAGGAAAAGGGGCTTATGAGACTTTTGGGGAGTAAGGGGGGGCAGAAAAGGGGAAATCATTTGAAATGTAAATAAAAAATATATCAAATAAAAAAAAGGAAAAGAAATGTTCAACATCATTAGCCATTAGGGAAATGCAGATAAAAACAACCCTGAGATTTCACCTCACACCAGTCAGAATGGCTAAGGTTAAAATCTCAGGAGACAGCAGGTGTTGGCAAGGATGTGGAGAAAGAGGAACACTTCTTCACTGCTGGTGGGATTGTAAAATGGTATAACCACACTGGAAATCAGTCTGGCAGTACCTAAGAAAACTGGGTATGACACTTCCGGAGGACCCTGCTATATCTCTCCTGGGCATATATATACCCAGAGGATTCCCCAGCATGCAATAAGGACACATGCTCCACTATATTCGTAGCAGCCTTATTTATAATAGCCAGAAGCTGGAAAGAACCCAGATATTTCTCAATGGAGGAATGGATACAGAAAATGTGGTATATATACACAATGGAGTACTATTCAAAACAATGAATTCATGAACTTTTTAGGCAAATGGATGGAACTGGAAAATATCATCCTAAGCGATGTAAAGCAATCACAAAAGAAGACACATGGAATGCAATCATTGATAAGTGGATATTAATTAGACCTGAAGCTCTGAATACTGGAGATACAATTATCACATCAAATGATTCCCATGAAGAAGGAAGATGAGGGCCCTAATCCTGGAAAGGCTTGATCCAGCATTGTAGGGGAGTACCAGGACAGAAAAAAGGGAGGGGTAAAGACAGGAGAATGGATGGAGAGAAGAGGACTTATGGAACATATGAAGGGGATTGGGAAAGGGGAAGGCTTTTAGAATGTAAACAAAGAATGTAGAAAATAAATAAATAAAATTTAAAAATTAAAAAAAAAAGAGAGAATCAACAAAATAGATAAACCCTTAGCCAAACTAACTACAGGGCCCACAGGCAGTATGCAAATTAACAAAAACAGAAATGAAAAGAGACATTAACAACAGAAATATAGGAAATTCAAAAGAATCATTGAACCTTACTACAAAAGCCTACACTCAACAAACCTGGAAAATCTAGGTGAACTGTATGGTTTTCTAGACAGTTACCACATATCAAAGTTAAATTAAGAGCAGTTTAACTAAGCCGGGAGTTGGTGGCTCACGCCTGTAATCCCAGCACTCTGGGAGGCAGGGGCAGGCAGATTTCTGAGTTCAAGGCCAGCCTGGTCTACAGAGTGTGTTCCAGGACAGCCAGGGCTACACAGAGAAACCCTGTCTCGACAAAACCAAATCCAAAAGAAAAATAAAAGAGAGAGAGAAGTTTAACTATCTAAACAGGCCCATATCCCATAAGGAAATAGGAGAAGTCACTAAAAAACCTCCCAACCAAAAAAAAAAAAAAAAAAAAAAAGCCTAGGACCAGACGTATTTAGTGCAGAATACTACCAGAACTTCAAAGAAGACCTGATACCAGTATTCCTCACACTATTCCATAAAATATAAACAGAAGGAACGCTAATTAATTTATTCTATGAAGCCGCAATTACTCTGATACCTAAACTTCGAAAGGATCCAACCAAAAAGTGAACTTCAAATGAATCTTGCTTATAAATATCAATGTAAAGACTCAATAGAATTCTTGTAAACACATCAAGAATCCAACAACACATCAAGGCTATCATTCACCATGCTCAAGTAGGCTTCATCCTAGGGATGCAAGGTTGGTTCAATATACAAAATCCATTAACATATTCACCTGTATAAACAGACTCAAAGAAAAAAATCACATGATCATCTCCTTAGGTGTAGAAAAAGCATTTGACACAATACAACACTCCTTCATATTAAAAGTATTTAAGAGATCATGGGCCAGGCTGTGGTGGTGCGTTCCTGTAATCCCAGCACTCTGGGAGGCAAAGGCAGGTGGATTTCTGAGTTCAAGGGCAACCTGGTCTACAGAGTGAGGTCCAAGACCGCCAGGGTTAAACAGAGAAACCCTGTCTCGAAAAAACCAAATCAAAAAACAAACAAACAAAAAAACAACAACAAAAAAAAGGTCCACACCTAACCATAATAAAGCATAATAAAGATAATTTACTGTAAAATAACAGCCACTATCAAGTAAAATGGAGAAATGCTTGAAGCAACCCCACTAAAATTTGGGACAAGGCAATGAGGCCCACTCTCCCCATATCTATTTAATATAGTACTCAAAGTGCTAGCTGGAATAATAAGACAAAAAAAAGAGAGATTGAAGGGATACAAATTGGCAAAGAAAAAATTAAAGGTATTGTTATTTGCAAATGATATGATAGTATACATACGCGACCACAAAAATTCTACCAGAGAACTTCTCCAGCTGATTAACAACTTCAGCAAAGTGGCCAGATATAAAATTAACTCAAATAAATTAATAGCCTTACTTTATACAAGTGATAGACAGGCTGAGAAAAATTTAGGGAAACAACTCCCTATACAATAACCACAAATAATATAAAGTATCTTAGAATAACTCTATCCAAACTAATGAAAGATATGTATGACAATAACTTCAAATCTCTGAATAAAGAAAGTGAAGATCTCAGAAAATGGAGCGATCTCCCATCCTTCTGGATTGGCTGATTTAACACAGTAAAAAATAGCCATCCTACCAAAGTCCTACTCAAATTGATGCAATCCTCAACAAAATCCAAACTCATTTCAAAAGGACATTGAAAAAGTAATTCCAAAATTCATCTGTAAAGGAAGGTAAAAAAATAAGAATAGCAAAAAGTATTCTTAACAATAAAAGAGTGGCTGGGGGAATCACCAATCCCTGACCTCAAGCTCTACATCTGAGGAATTTTGATAAAAACTGCATGGTACTGGTACAGAGACAGACACATTGATCAGTGGAATAGAATTGAAGACCCAGAAAAAAAACACACACACACACACTTATGCACACTTGAACTTTGACAAAGAAGACAAAAATATGCAATGGAAAAAAGAAAACATCTTCAATAAATGGTGCTCGTCTAACTGGCTGTCTGTATGTAGGAAAATGAAAATAGACCCATATATGTCACCTTGCACAAAGCTCAAAGTTCAAGTGAATCAAGAACCTCCAAATAAAACCAGATATGCTGAATCTAATAGAAGGGAAAGTGAAAAAGAGCCTTGAACTCATTGGCACAAGGGGAAACTTCCTAAACAGAACTCCAATGGCTCATGCTCTAAGATCAAGAAGGAATTGATAAATGGACCCCCATGAAACTGGAAAGGTTCTGTAAGGCACAGGACATAGTCAATAAGACAAATTGGCAACCTACAGATCCTGGGAAAAAAATCTTCACTAACCCCACATCCCATAAAGGCCAATATCCAAAATATATAAAGAACTTAAGAAGTTAACCATCAAAAAACCAAACAACTCGATCAAAAAATGGAGTATTCACAACAGAGGAATCTCAAATGGCTGAGAAGCACCAAAAGAAATGTTCCAAGTCCTTAATGATCAGAGAAAGGCAAATCAAAAGGACTCTGAGATTCCACCTTACACCAATCAGAATGGCTAGGATCAAAACAACAGGTGATGATGTTTGTTGTTGAAGATGTGGAGAAAAAGAAACACTCCTGTATTGCTGGTGAGATTGCAAATTGTAAAACCACTCTGGAAATCAAACTAGAAGATCATCAGAAAATTGGAAATAGATCTACCTGAAGACCCAGTAATACCACTCTGGGGAATATACCCAAAAGATGCCCCACCTTGCCACAGGGGTACATGTCCTACTATGTTCATAGTGGCCCTGTTTGTGATAGCTGGAAACAACCCAGATATCCCACAACAGAAAGATGGACACAGAAAATATAGTTTATTTACACAATGGACTACTACTCAGGTATTAAAAATAAGGACATCCTGAGTTTTGCAGACAAATAGATGGAACTAGAATATTTATCATCCTGGACTGGAGAGATGGCTCAGAGGTCAAGAGCACTAACTTCCAGGGGTCCTGAGTTCAATTCCTAGCAATCACAGGGTATCTCACAACCATCTATAGTGCGATCTGGTGCCCTCTTCTGGTGTGGCTGAAAACAGCAACAGTGTGCTCATATAATATAAGTAAATAATATTTTTTAAAAAAGAGAGGTTATAAAAAAAATAAAATTAAATTAAAAAAAAACTCCTGGGCTTATACCCAGAGGATTCCCCACCATGTAAGAAGGATACATGCTCTACTATGTTCACAGCAGCCCTATTTATAATTGCCAGATGCTGGAAAGAACCCAGGTATCCCTCAACAGAAGAGTGGATGCAAAAAATGTGGTATATCTACACAATGGAGTACTATTCAGCCATAAGAAACAATGAATTCATGAAATTCTTAGGCACATGCATGGAGCTGGAGAACATCATACTAAGTGAGGTAACCCAGACTCAAAAGGTGAATCATGGTATGCACTCACTAATAAGTGGATATTAACCTAGAAAACTGGAATACCCAAAACATAATCCACACATCAAATGAGGTAGAAGAAGAAAAGAGGAGTGGCCCCTTGTTCTGGAAAGACTCAGTGAAGCAGTATTCGGCAAAACCAGAACGGGGAAGTGGGAAGGGGTGGCTGGGAGGACAGGGGGAGAGAAGTGGGCTCACGGTACATTCGGGGAGTGGGGGGCTAGAAAAGGGGAAATCATTTGAAATTTATAAAATTATATTGAATAACGAGAGAGAGAGAGAGAGAGAGAGAGAGAGAGAGAGAGAGAGAGAGAGAGAGAGAGAGAGGTTAAAAAAATAGAGCCAAGCAGTGGTACTACACACCTTTAATCCCAGCACTTGGGAGGCACAGGCAGGCAGATTTCTGAGTTCGAGGCCAGCCTGGTCTCCAGAGTGAGTTCCAGGACAGCCAGGGCTACACAGAGAAACCCTGTCTCAGGAAAAAAAAATGATTAGGGCTGGAGAGATGGAGGACAGCTCAGTAGTTAAGAGCACTGAGTGCTCTTCTGAAGGTCCTGAGTTCAAATCCCAACAACCACATGGTGGCTCACAATCATCCATAACATGATCTGACGCCCTCTTCTGGTGTGTCCGAAGATAGCTACAGTGTACTTACATATAATTGATACATAAATCTTTAAAATTGTTAAATAAAAAGAAGGAATATAAATAAACATACAAATAAACAATTGTCCAAAAACAGGAGGTCAATTGAACCCTCTGGGTCCTTAATCTGAAGATGCTGGGTGAAAAACCTGGGCCTTGTTTTTCTCTCTTACCTCTCTCACTCTCACCTCTCTCCTCTCTGGGCTCTCCTCCCCTCCCCCCTCTCTCCACTTGGTCATGGCCAGCCTCCACTTCTTTACTCTCTCCCTCTCTCTGCCTTTCTCTGCCTCTACTACCCCATTAACTCCCATCCTCTGCCCTGAAAAAGCTCTATTCTATACCAAAAAAAAAAAAAAAAACCAAAACAAAACCCTGGGCCTTGGTTTCTACATACCATCTGTCACAGAACCCTAAGGAACCTGGACACAAAGGCATAAAGGCTGGAAAACCTGGACATGAAGCCCACAGATGAAGGAAGCACCTCTTTGGAGTCGCTAAGATTCACTGACACTGTGTGATACCAGCATGCCTCCTTCATGCACCAGAATTCTGCATTGAGCCTAAGGGAGATGCAAATCCAGCCTTGGATATACCTTTACCACAATATTCTCCAACCTAGAACTGGGGCAAGAAACCCAAAGCAGTATATGGGCACCAAAATGCCATTGTCAAAAGTGTACAAGTGTCTCATGGGGGAGGGGCTGAATATAAGGGTGGGAAACACAAAATGGAGCATACCTTGATCTGTTTCTCTTTCATGCCAAGCCTTTGAGCCAGTGTCTTGCACTGTTCCTGGCTCACGTACTTGCTGTTATCAAAAAGTTTTCCCAGGACTAGCCTTTGTTCTTTGGAAAGCACATTTCGTTTCTTCTTCTGTGTTCCTGGATCATTGGATCTTGTGACCCTAAAGGGATTTGAAAAGTCATGAGACATTGTTGACTTGGTAGACCCGAGGCACCTGGAGAATTCTGGAGGTCTGCAGGAAATTCACTGGAAAATTGCAGAATTTGTTACTGGAAAGGACAGAGCATCCTCACATCATTTGTAGGACTGGATGATGAATGGAAGTTTTAGAGAACTAGAGATCTTTATATTTCCTGGAAATGAGATCCCTTTGGGAGACCTGGTTAAACAGAAGAACCTGGGTTTTTCAGCATCTAGTTGGACAGTCATGTGATTTTTTTCTTTCAGTTTGTTGATCTGGTGGATTGCATTGGTGGATTTTGATATTTAGAAGCAGCTCCCTGCATCTGGTGGATGAAGATTACTTGTACATTGTGTGTAAGTTCTTTGATGTGTTCTTTTATTGGTTGACTTTGTATTTTGCTGAGTATTTTTGCATCAAGGGAAATTGATCTGAAATTTCTTTCTTAAATTGTTCTGTGGTTTAGGTATCAGGGTGACTGTTACCTCATAGAGTCACTTTGGTAATGTTCCTTTTGTGTTTTGTGCAATACTTTGAAGAGGTTTGATATTATCTCTTCTTTGAAAATCTGACAGAATTCTGTGCTAAAACTACCTTGGCCCTTAGATTTTATTCAGTTAAAAGACTGTAAATGACTACTTTTGTTTCCTTGGATAGTTTACATTGTCTTAACTTGGCAAATGGAATGTATCTAGTAAATCATCCATTTCATTTAGATTTTTCACTTATTTGGAGTGCAGACTTGTAGTGAGACCTAATGATTCTTTGAATTTCCCCAGTATCCATTGCTATCTCTCCCATTTAATTTCTGATTGTGTTCATGTGGATCCTGTCTCTGCCTTTTAGTAGTTGGCTCAGGGGTTGTCTATATTGCTGATTTTCTCCCAAGCCAGCTCTTGGATTTGATGATTCCTTGTATTGATCTCTTTGTTTCCAATTGACAATTATGCCCTGAGTTTGATTATTTTCTGCTGTTTACTCCTTTGGGCATGTTTGCTTCTCACCCCACCCCCAGGATCTTTAAATGTACACATTATTTGTTAGTATTAGAACTCTCGAGGAAAGGAAAAGAGGAGGAAGGAAAAAAAGAACTCACTAAATTCATTTTTTTAAGATTTATTATGATACATAAGTACACTGTAGCTGTCTTCAGACAGTCCAGAAGAGGGCAACAGATCCCATTAAAGATGGTTGTGAGCCCCTCATACAGACAAAAGAGGTGGCATGGCAGATGTGGGATGGGGGGTTGTTGGAGGGGTAACTGGGAAGTGGGAAATCATTTGTGATGTAAATGAATTGGAAAGTAAGGGAAAATTGGCTTTTCCTTCATGAGACTCCAGCCCAGAAGAAATTGTGGCTTCACCAGTCAGTCATTTTCTCAGGAAATGGATATATACTCACTCGGCTTCCAGGGTTCTTGACAACTACTTTCCTCTTACTATGCACCCATTCTTACAGGACGGCAGCCTGTTCAGTCTTCAACTACCTTGTTAGCTCCCTTATTCAACCATTCTTCTTCCTGGGCCTTTCACAATTTCTAAATGACCCCTCAAATACTCTGTATGTGTTGTGGTATCTACCTAGATTCCCAAAAGGCATGGAGAGCTCAAGGCTTCAGCAGTTCGGTGCCTGGGTTTCTGCTCCTAGTTTATCCCTAAGCTAAATAGTTTTAAGGGGAAAAAAACGCTGGACAGGCGGTGGTGGCACACACCTTTAATCCCAGCACTTGGGAGGCAGAGGAAGGCAGATTTCTGAGTTGGAGGCCAGTCTGGTCTACAGAGTGAGTTCCAAGACAGCCAAGGCTACACAAAGAAACCCTGTCTCAAAAAAACAAAAAAGAAAAAAAAAAAAAAACCTCAGTCATTCAAAGATGATGACAAGTTCTTGGTCTGTACCATAACCCCAGTTTCTGACTTTTTTTTCCTGGCTGATCCCAAACTCACTGGATGACTGAGGTTGACTAAATTTCTCATTCTACTGCCCAACAAATGTTGTGATTAGAGGCCAACATCCCTTGAGTGAGCTTTTACTGTACCATTTAGTATTTCATGGTGGCATTTTGCTCTAAATGCATATTTAATTGGTTTCTTTTTATAAACCTTGTTTCCTCAGAGAACGTATTATCCTGCTTCCATGTATTGAAACCATACCTCTGTCTCTTGCTCTGTCTGTCTGTCTGTGTCTAAATCTGTCTTTCTGTCTCTGCTGGTCTCTATCTCCTTCTCTGTCTCTAGATCTGTTTCTCTTTTTGTGTCTCTGTCTTTCTCTGTGTCTTTCTCTCTGTGTCTCTGTCTCTCTCTATCTCTCATTGTGTGTGTGTGTGTGTGTGTTGTGTGAGTCTCTGTGTCTCTCTATACTTAATATTTTTAGGAAGAGTTTCTCTGAGTAGCTCTGGCTGTGCTCCAATATCCTCTATAGACCAAGCTTGACTCAAACTCAGAAGCAGAACTCCTTCTGCCTCCCTAGTGCTGCAAATAAAGGCCTATGCCACCACTGCCCAGGCTTTATCAACCTTCTTTGGCCTCTGCAAAGACACTGGTCCAGCAACTGCTCTTGGTATAAGCCAAAGACAAGAAAGCGTCATACTAAGCTAGACTTGACCAATGCATTTTCTAGTGAAAAGTTTCTTATCAATACTTTTGTTTCAGGTAGGGCCTGGTGTACCTTAAACTGTCCTTGAAATTGCTGTACAGTTAACAATGACCATGAGACCTCATTGCTTAGGAGCAGCAGTGGATCTTGATGAAGATGTGAGCCCATTTCCAAACACACATGTAAGACCTCCACTCTATAGTTTCACTCCAAGAGATACTATACACTTTGAGTCTCCAACTACAAGACAGTTGCATACATGCACTGCAGGCATTCACATGTAAAAATATTTAGGGAGAAAGACTGGAAAAAACATTATTTTTATTTTTCAACACGTTTTTTTCTTTCATTTAAAGAACATATAATTCAACAATATGGAGAGAATAGTTTCCTTTGTTTTTTTTTTTTTAAACAATCCCATTATATAAACTAGTGACATGAAACTACTACAGATAGGACTGCTTAATTTCCCCAAATATACTAACACACCTCTCAAATATACTAACACACCTCTTCCTTTCTATAAAGGCCTGAATGAATCAAGGGGAGAGAGGTGTTTTATGGAATGGTGTGGTGGTATCTACAATTGTACCGATCCTCCAACTCCTCAAAGTCTTCAAGAATCCACTGCCAGAGCCCCTCAGCAGATGGACCTGAATCTTGAGCATCCTCTGTACCTTGAGTGGATGCTACCATGGCTACTGAAGCTCCAGATCCTGCTATGCCAGTCTGGACTTCAACTGCTACTGATTGACTAGAGTCACCAGCCCTAACAGGGGCATGGTCATCAAGCAGGTATTCTTGCTGACTACACCTGGCACCATCACAGGCTTGATCACGATGGCTGAAGTTGAGCTTGACCATCCCTGGCTGCAGTTGAGGTTGGAAATGGAATCCTCACCAAATGTGCCTGAACCCATGGAGTCTCCATTGGCAGAAGCAATTACAGGTAAGGAACCAGGAAGATGGGTTGGCTCAGAAACAGCTTCAGAGCTTCCATTTCTTTCTGGAGGTGCTGCTGGGATATTCTTGAGATTCTTCCACTTGGACTTAGCCCGGGTGTTCTTGAACCAGATCTGAAAAACAAAGGAGACATCAAAGGAATACCTGTGTGCCCCCAACTTGTCACTAGGTGAAGCTTCTGGATTGAAAGGAATTTCTGCAGCAATACTGCATGAGTCCACAACAGAGAAGTCTGAAGGTCTAGATCCCTAAGGGATTGTAGTAAGATAGAATGAATATGACCTGACACCAAAAGCCTAGAGAAGATTCAGTTAGTGTGTCCTGTATTGTACTATGAGCTCTGAGGTCTAGGTCTCTGAGACCCTACAGGATAATAATATTCATCCATATTCCTACCTGGGTTGAAGCAGAATGTGAGGTCCAGCTCTTGATGCATGTATATTCAACTTCCACAACTGTCCCTAACATTAAAGAGCACAGAGCTCAGGAGTCTGATAGGGGGAGGGGGGGTTGGATATTTTGGCTGTCAGAGACAGCGAAGAGAGGCATGCCTGGATCTCATGTGCTGTCAAACCAATCAACAATGCCAGTCCCCCCCCCCCTGCTCCTCCCGTTTTGGGTATGTGCACTTAGCCAAATATGTTTACAGCAGGTTCTTTTGCTCCCTGGTGTATACAGTGAGTATTTTCTGATGGTTCCTTGGAGCCCAGAGTCTCTTTTGTCGGTAACCATAATTAGGTGACAGTACCATAGGTCCCACAGGAACCTGGAAATTAGATCTCACTGAGGATCTTGAAGGTATCTGATGATGTGGATGCACTAAGAGGCTTCTCAGAATTGGTAAACCTGGACCCATTACAGGACCTCGTTGCATTTGGATACTTGATCTTCTTGATGGACCTTGGGACTCTTGCTGATGGAGGTCTCTTTCAAGGGCACTTAGAGGCAGAGACAGGTGGATTTCTGAGTTCGAGGCCAATCTGGCCTACAGAGTGAATTCCAGGACAGCCAGTGGCACTGAGAAAAATACTGTCTCAAAACAACAAACAAAAAAATTAAAAACCCCATACTTCAGCTATGCATCTTTTGTCATTGATCTCTAGAAGACTATTAAAGGAACTAATATTGGATTTTTCCTGTCAAAATCTATTTCAGTATCTACTAGAACAATCATGTGATTTGTTTTTCTTTCAGTTTGTTGATGTGGTGGTTTGCCTTGGTGGATTTTGATATTTAGAAGCAGCTCCCTGTATCTGGTGGATGAAGACTACTTGATCATAGTGTATGATTTCTTTGATGTGTTCTTTGATTGGGGGACTTAGTATATTGCGGTGTATTTTTGCATCAATGTTCATAAGGAAAATTGATCTGAAACTTTCTTCATTAAATTGTTCTGTGGTGTAGGTATCAGGGTGACTGTCAACTCATAGAGAATTGGAAAACCTGGGCCCATTACAGGACCTGGTTGCATTTGGATAATTGATCTTCTTGATGGACCTTGGGAATCTTGTCGACAGAGGTCGCTTTCAGGGACTGAATGACTTGATTGCATTGGACAAGTTGGAGTCTCTAGGGGACTCACTTGGAAAGGCAGATTCCTTGCAAGCTCTTGAGGCATTTGGGAACTGGTTTGTGTGGGTGCATTTGAAGACATTTGGAATCTTAAATGCAAGGACAGACCTTAGGACTTAGATGGGTTCTGATCTTATTGGAGTATGTTCTTAGAGGAGAACATGGAAAAAGGTAAAAATATCAGAAAAGTTCCAGAGACCACCCATCATGCCTACCCATCACAAGCTGTGGACTTATTATAGAGCAGGGATTATTCAGGGGCCACACTCTTTCTGACCACCTGCCAGTGCCTCCCATGCTTCTTAAGTATTCTCAACATTGCAATAAGCTTGCAAATAGCTCATGTGATAATATGAGTCTGTCAGCCTAGGGAGGCTAGCAATTGAATGTCCTCCCCCAAAGTTTAAAAGTCCTAGAACCCTGGAGGGATTGAAGTGGGAGTAGGTGGGTGAGTGGGTGAGGGGAGCATAAGGTGGGGAGCACTTTTTCAGAGTCAAAGGTGAGGAGGGGTGAAGAACTCCATGATGGAGGACCTGGATGTGGGCTGAAATCAAGCAATTAGAAAGAGGAAGGGCTGGAGAGATGACTGAGTGTTTAAGAGCTCTTCCAAAGGTCCTGAGTTCAATCCAAGGAACCACATGGTGGCTCATGACCATCTGTAAAGGAATCTGATTCCCTCTTCTGGTGTCCGAAGACAGCTACAGTGTACTCACATACATAAAATAAATAAATCTTTTCTAAAAAAAGAAAAGGAAGAAAGAGGAAAAATTTAAAAAAAAAATCAACAAAACCAAGAGCTCAACCAGGTTGGCAAACCCTTAGCCAACTTAACTAAAAGACTCTCAGAGACACAGTATTTCTTTCAGTCTACTTTGTAATTTTTTCTTTTTTTTCTTTTCAGAAAATATTGAGGTTGATCTCACACAATCATACATAAATTCTCACCTAGATAAAGCCTTACAAGAACCTATTTAGTTAAATTTGCTTTCAATTTTGCGGTAAATTTAATCCTCAGTAGATGTGAAGAAAGCTTCACAGGACCCATGGGATTCTCAGGAACTGAACCACCATCCAAAGAGCATGCATAAATTGGACCTAGCCTTCCTTGAACTTATGTAGCAGATGTTCAGGCTGATCTTCACAGGTTCTGGAGCAACTGGAGCAGGAGCTATCTCAAAAACTGTTGCATGTATATGGGATATCTACTTCTAGCTGCACTGCCTTGTATTGTGTCAGTGGAAGAACAAATGCTTAGCCTTACAGAGACTTGAAGTGCCTGATTGGGTGAGACTTCTCACCCACTCTGAAAAGAAGGGGCTGGGGGTGGGAGATGGCTGTGGGGATTGTGCATGTGGGGTAAGGGGGTGCAAATAAATAATTTAACATTTTAAAGAGTCACAGTCGGACAGTGGTGGTACACACCTTTAATCCCAGCACTTGGCAGACAGAGGGAGGAGGTTTTCTGAGTTCAAGACCAGCCTGTACTACACTGTGAGGTCCATGACAGCCAGGGCCACACCGAGAAACCTTCTCTCAGAAAAACAACAACAAAAAAATCACAGATCCTCTTCCATTCTTCTTGACTCTCTGACTCCAACCAAAAATTGAAGAGCCATAGAAGAGAAAACATCAAGTGACCTCTTCCCACTCTAATCTACACTAGAGCACTCGTGGTCAAATTAGACAAATCATGAGGCTCTTACATCTACCAAAGACTGACCCTGGTATTGAAACTCTAATCCAAGGACTTGGCCTCAAGTTAATCTTCACCTTGGCCTTCCGATAGGCTCCTCTCTCATCCCCTCAGGTCCAGCAGACATTCCCACCCTGCGGCCACATTCAGTCTGCAGCCATACCTTTGGAAATGTGGTCAGGTACAAGACCATAAGCAATAGAAGCCAGTATATGTGGGCATTATCAGAACCCAGTTCTTCCACCACAACAAACCCTGAAATACCTTCAAAATCAGGAAGCTGACCTAAAATCCTATTTCATATTGATAATAAAGTGCTTTAAGGAGGATATAAATGACTCACTGAAAGAAATACAGGAAAATACAGGTCAACAGGTAGAAGCACTTAAAGAGGAAACAAATAAATCGCTTTTTTTTTTGAAACGGTGTCTTACATTGAAAGCCCAGGCTGGCCTTGAACCCTCAGATATTCTATTGCAGTCTCCTGAGTGCTAGGATTGCAAGGACATGCCATCATGCCTGGCTTTAAGCATTGTATCTCCTGTTTTCTATGAGTGCCTTTTTCTTTTTTATATATATAATTTTTATTTTCTATATTCTTTGTTTACATTCCAAAAGATTTCCCCTTTCCCAGATTCCTCCTCCCCATATGTCCCATAAACCTTCTCTCCACACATTCTACCTGCTTGTCACTGTACCAATACAAGATGATTTTTAGCATTGTTGCACTGTAGTACTGATTGAGGTCAGGGATAGTGCTTCCCCCAGTTCTTTTATTGTCGATAATAGTTTTGCTATTCTGGGTTTTATGCTATTCCAGATGAATTTGAGAATTGCTCTTTCAAACTTTATGAATAATTCATTTGGAATTTTGATGGGCATTGCATTGAATCTGTAGATTGCTCTTGCATTGTGTCCATTTTTACTATATCAATCTTGCCTATCCAGGAGCATGGGAGATCTTTCCATCTTCTGAGGTCTTCTTTGATTTCTTTCTTTCGAAACATGAAGTTCTTGTCATACAGATCTTTCACATGTTTGATTAGAGTCACAACAAGGTATGAAATATTATTTGTGACTACTGTGAAAGGTGTCATTTCACTAATTTCTTTCTCAGCCTGTTTATCCTTGGAGCATAAGATTTGTTTGAGTTAATTTTATATCCAGCCACTTTGCTGAAGTTGTTTATCAGCTGTAGGAGATCTCTGGTGGAGTTTTGGGGGTCACTTAATTATACTATCATATCATCTGCAAATAGTGGTAGTTTGATTTCTTCCTGTCCAATTTGTATCCCTCTTACCGAATTGTGTTTTCTAATTGCTTTACTTAGAACTTCAAGTAATATACTGAATAAATATGGAGAGAGAGGGCAGGCTTGTCTAGTACTTGATATTAGTGCGATTGCTTCAATTTTCTCACCATTTAGTTTGATGTTGGCTACTGGTTTGCTTTTACTGTTTAGGTATGGGCCTGAAATTTCTGATCTTTATAACTGTGTGTTTTGAGCTTTACTAAAGTTTCTTTTATGAATGTGGGTGCCCTTGCAATTAGAGCATAGGTGCTCAGAATGAGAGTTCTTCTTGGTAGATTATTCCTTTGATCTATATGAAGTGTCCTGTGTCTTTTTAAATAACTTTTGGATGAAAGTCAATTTTATCTGATATTAGAATTGCTGCCACGCCTTTTGTCCTGGAAACATTTGCTTGGAAATTTGTTTTCCAGCCTTTTTCTCTGAGGTAGTGTTTGTTTTTGATAACGATATGCGTTTCATGTATGCAGCAAAGTGCTGTGTCCTGTTTGCATAGCCAGACTTTTAGTCTATGTCTTTTTATTGGTAAATTGAGTCCATTGAGGTTAAGAGATATTAAAGTATAGTGATTGTTGCTCCCTGTTATTTTTGATGTAATTTTTATGTTTGAGTGGTTATCTTCTTTTGGATTTATTAAAAGAAGATTACTATCTTGCTTTTTCTTTTTTTTTTTTTTAATCTTTTTTTATTGAGTATCTTCTTCACTTACATTGCCAATGGTAAAACCTTTCCCAATTTCCCCCCTCCCAAAAGTCCCCCTCCCCAATAATTCCCCACCCCTCCTCCCAGCTCCTGCCTCCTTGTATATGCCCCTTTACCCAACACACTCCCACCTACCCCCCCAACTCCCTCCCCTGTACATTTTCCTTTGTTGACCCTCTATTGGGTCTTTACCTGACCAAAGACCACTCCTCCCACTGATGCCCAACAAGGCATTGCTCTGCCACATTTTTGGCTGGAACTATGTACACGCCTTCGTGGATGGTCAGTCCCTGGGAGTCTTGGGGTGCCTGGGTGTCCGAAGTCATTGTTCTTCCCATGGGGCTATATACTCTTTCAGCTCCTCCGGGCAACCCTCCAGATCCTCTGATGGGGACACCAAGATTATTCCAATAGTTGGGTGCTAGTTTCTGCCTCTGTATTTGTAAGGCTTAGGTGGGGCCCTATGGAGAGAGCCATGGCATGCTTCTTTTGGTACAAACTTCTCTTCATAGTGTCAGTGTTTGGTGACTGTCTATAGGATGAATCCCCTCCTGGGCACTTGCTGGGTGGCCTTTACTTCAGACTCTGCTCCACATATTGCCTGCCTGCCGTGTTGCTCCTGTGACGATTTTGTTCCCATTCTCAGAGGAATCATAGCACCCTCACTTAAGTCCTCCTTCTTCTTGAGCTTCCTGTGCTGGGTGAATTATAAATTGTTTATTTTGAGCTTTTGGACTAGCATCTGCTTATTTGTGAATGAATACCATGTACGTTCTTTTGTGACTGGGTTACCTCATTCAAGATGACACTTTCTAGTTCCATCCATTTGCCTAAGAATTTCATGAATTCATTGTTTTTGATAGCTGAATACTAATCCATTGTGTATATATACCACAATTCCTGTATCCATTTCTCTGTTGAGGGACATCTGGGTTCTTTCCAGCTTCTGGCTATTATAAATAAGACAGCTATGAACATAGTGGAGCATGTGTCCTTATTACATAAAGAGCACATTCTGAGTGGTATAGCTGGGTCCACAAGTAGTACTATGTCTAATTTTCTAAGGAATCGCCAAACTGATTTCCAGAGTGGTTTTACCAGCTTGCAATTCCACCAACAATGGAGAAGTGTTCCTCTTTCCCTGCATCCTCTCCAGCTACTGCTGTCCCCTGAGTTGGTCATCTTAGCCTTTCTGACTGGTGTAAGGTGGAATCTCAGTGTTGTTTTGATATGCATTTCCCTGATAACTAAGGATACTGAATATTTCTTTAGGTGCTTTAGAGCCATTGGAGTTTCCTCAGTTGAGTATTCCCCGTTAAGTTCTGTAACCTAAATAGGGTTGTTTGATTATCTGGAGACTAACTTCTTGCATTTTTGTATATGTTAGGGTTAATAAAGATCTTTTCCCAATGTGTTGGTTGAAGTTTTGTCCTATTGACTTTATTCTTTGCCTTACAGAAGCTTTGCCGTTTTATGAGCTCCCATTTGTCGATTCTTGTTCTTAGAGTATAAGCTATTGGTTTTCTGTTCAGAAACTGTTCCCCTGTGCCCGTGTGTTCAAGTTTTGTCCCCACTTTCTGCTCTATAAGCTTCAGTGTGTCTGATTTTATGTATTGATCTTTGACCCACTTGGACTTGAACGTAGTACAAGGAGATAAGAATGGGTCAATTTGCATTTTTCTGCATGCAAACCTCCAGTGGATCTAGCCCATTTGTTTAAAATGCTGGCTTTTTTCCATTGGATGATTTTAGCTCCTTTGTCAAATATCAAGTGAATGTACATGTGTGGGTTATTTGCTCGGTCCTCAATCCTATTCCATTGCTCTTCCTGCCTGTCTGCATACTAATACTAAACAGTTTTTATAACTATCCTCTGTAGTAGAGTTTGTGGTCAGGGATGGTGATTCCCCTGCAATATCTTTTGTTGTGGGGAATAGTTATTGCTATCCTGTTTTTGTTGTTGTTGTTGTTGTTGTTATTCCAGATGAATTTAAGAATTCCTCTTTCTAGAACTATGAAAAATTGATTTGGAATTCTGATTGCATTGATGGGGATTGCACTGAATCTGTCAAATGCTTTCAGCAAGATGGCCATTTTTACTATATTGATCCTGCGAATCTGTGAGCATTGCAGATCTTTCCATCTTCTTAGTATTTCTTCGATTTCTTTTTTTAGAGGCTTAAAGTTCTTGTCATATAGACCCTTCACTTTCTTCGCAGGGTCACACCTAGGTATGAAATATTACTTTGAACTATTTTGAAAGATGTCATTTCCATAAATTCTTTCTCTTCTTGTTTATCCTTTCAGTAGAAGAAGCCTAATGATTTGCTTGAGTTAATTTTATATCCAACAACTTTGCTGAAGTTTTTTTTTTTATCAGCTTTAGGAATTCTTTGTTGGAAAGCTTGGGGTCATTTAAGCTTTCATCTGCACATAGTGATAGTTTGACTTCTTCCTTTCCAATATGTATTCCTTTGACCTCTTTTTGCTGCCTGATTGCTCTGTCTAGGATTTCAAGTACTATATTGAATAGAGAGAGAGAGAGTGAGCAGCCTTGTTTGGTCCCTGATTTTAGGGGGATTGACTCAAGTTTCTCTCCATTTAGTTTGATGTTGCCTACCAGTTTGCAGAATATTTCTTTCACTGTGTTTAGGTATGGGCCTTGGATTCCCAATCTCTCGAAGACTTTTATCATGAAGGGATGCTGAATTTTGTCAAAAGCTTTTCAGCATCTAATGAATTGACCATGTGGGTATTTTTTCCTTTAATTTGTTTATGTAGTGAATTATATTGACAGATTTCTGTATATTGAACCATCCATGCATCCCCTGGATGAAGCCTACCTGATTGTGGTGAATTACAGTTCTGACGCATGCTTGGATTCGGTTGGCCAGGATTTTGTTCAGTATTTTTGCATCAATGTTCATGAGGGAGATTGGTCTGAAGTTCTCTTTCCTTGTTTGGCCTTCTCACTGACCACCACATCTGTAAGATCAAGAGACCGAAGGTCCCTGAGTTGAAGGATGCTCAGTTACAGATATATTGTCAAAAGATGGGGCTATGGTTACCATCACAATCATTGCTGCTTTTATCTTTGAACATATTATTAAACAGATGGCTCCCAGCATTATGAAAAGCCTGATGGTTCACTACACTCCTGAACTTTAAATACCTTGTACAGTGCATCACATCACAGCTGAATGTTTCCAGCTTTCCTCTTTGGCTACTTCTCTATTTCTCACATGATGCTTTCCTGGAGCTGGAGAGAATATGATGCTTGGAGACCTTTCTATTTTCTATCATAGCCAGAAACTTCACTCTATCTGATATCAGCTTGAGATTTTAAGATAGGAGTGTAGACTTAGCATGGTTTTAAAGATGTAAAACGCTCAAAAGATTTACTGACATTCCTAGACTTGGTTCTTTACTGGGAACCTGATGTTTTTATATAAGCCATGGTCAATAGGATAAATGGTGTAGGCTTAGCTGCCCCTGAGAACTGGTCAGCTTTCTCCTAGAACAAAGCACGGTGTTAGTCATGTGCTTCAGTTCTGTGGAATACTTTGATTTTAGTACATCAGCATAGTACATTTAGAATGATTGCATTTGAAAGTTATTTTTTAAGTTTTCCCTGCGTGAGTATGTAAAATCCAACTAATCAACTCTGTTTTCATTCCACAATGCATTATACAGTTGTGTGTGCATTGCAAGAGACTGTAATGATGGTCATTAAATCTTAATGACCTTCACGTAATATGCTTCAATTGTCACCCTAAATATACATAGCATTTAGTATAAAAGCCAAAATAGAATTATTGCTCCCTTCTGAAACATGAAATATTACCTCTCTATTAAACTGTTATATGCTAGCTCTCAGCATCTTAATGGTAAAGCTAAGCTTCCTAGTCATATCAAGATTTTCTAGTCACTGCACAAAGAAAATGCCTAAGAGCTGCCCTATTGCTTTCTGAGAAAACAAAGTGCTGTATATTTCACGTATAAGTTGTTATACTCAATAACTTTTTGAGTTTCTTATTTACTTATAGAATAATTAGGTAATATCTAAATTAGTGTTTGAATCTTAATATTACATAACTTTAGCTAAGTTGGCATGGTTTTAGAAAGTTTCCCTAGTCATCTTAATTTGCTCCATTTTCTGACTCCTCCCTGTAAACAAAAACAGCAAGGACACTTTATCCTGATTGTTTTCTTTCTTAATTAGTTAATCTCTTATTCAGTTATAATATGTGATACTATCGTAATAAATGTAAAAAAACGTTAAAACATATTAGGAGAAAACTTTATCTAATGTGTTGGGTGAAGAACTATAGGTCAGTGTGACATATGCCATAGTGACTGGAATGTAAATGGATAATATAACTTAATAAAATAATTTTCAGGAACTGTTTCTCCTTTTATTTCATGAGAATATGATCTAACAATGAAGAATGAATATTTACAGTTACTTTGAAACAACCCCTCTATATACCCAGAGGATTCCCCACCATGTAATAATGATACATGCTCTACTATGTTCATAGCAGCCCTATTTATAATTGCCAGATGCTGGAAAGAACCCAGATATCCCTCAACAGAAGAGTGGATGCAAAAAATGTGGTATATCTACACAATGGAGTACTATTCAGCCATTAGAAACAATGAATACATGAAATTCTTAGGCAAATGGATGGAGCTAGAGAACATCATACTAAGTGAGGTAACCCAGACTCAAAAGGTAAATCATGGTATGCCCTCACTAATAAGTGGATATTAACCAGAAAACTGGAATACCCAAAACATAATCCACACATCAAATGAGGTACAAGAAGAACGGAGGAGTCTTAAAGTCTAAAAAGACTGAGTGAAGCAGTATAGAGCAAAATCAGAACAGGGAAGTGGGAAGAGTTGGGTGGGAAAACAGGGGGAGGGAAGGGGACTGATGGGACTTCCGGGGAGTGGGGGTCCAGAAAAGGGGAAATCATTTGAAATGTAAATAAATATATCAATAAATTAAAAAAAAGAATTAGTGGAGAGCATGTGTCATTTGCTTAATGATATTTATCCTATTACCACTTGCTCTTGTTGGCTTTCCTATGATATAGCTTTCCTGATTTGTTTTTTTGTTTTTGTTTTCTTTTTGGTTTTGTTTTTTGTTTTTTGTTTTTGTTGTTGTTGTTTTGGGTTTTTGAAACAGGGTTTCTCTGTGTAGCCCTGGCTGTCCTAGAACTCACTCTGTACACCAGGCCGGCCTCAAATGGAGAAATCTGCCCACCTCAATGTCCCAAGTGCAGGGATTAAAGGCATCCCCAACCACTGCCCAGCAGATATGTTTAAATAAATAACTCTCTCTTCTCTCTCTCTGTGTGTGTCTCTCTCTCTCACTCTCTCTCTCTTTCTCTCTCTCTCTCTCTTTCTCTCTTTCTCTCTCTCTCTCTCTCTCTCTCTCTCTCTCTCTCTCTCTCTCACTCACACACACAAACACACACACACACATGAGAGTTGGTTTATGTAGTGGATTACATTGAAAGATTTCCATATATTGAACCACCCCTGCATCGCTGGGATGAAGCCTATTTGATCCTGGTGAATTACTGTTTTGATGTGTTCTTGGATTCGGTCAGCAAGAATTTTATTGAGTAGTTTTGCATCAATGTTCTTAAGGGAAATTCGTCTGGAGTTCTCTTTCATGGTTTGGTCTTTGTTTCGTTTGTGTATAAGCATTACTATGGCTTCATATAATGAATTGTGAAGTATACCTCAGATTTCTGATTTGTGGAATAGTTTGAAAAGTATCTGTAGTAGGTCTTCTTTGAAGATCTGATAGAATTCCCCACAAACACATCTGGTCCTGTGCTTTTGTTGTTGTTGTTGTTTTTGGTGGTGGTGGTGTTGGTGATGGTGGTGTTTTTGGAAGACTGTTAATAACTGACTCTATTTCCTCCGGTGTTATGGGATTATTTTGATGGTTTATCTGATCATGTTTTAACATTGGCACCTGGCATGTGTCTACAAAATTGTCCATTTCATCCAGATTTTCCAATTTTGTTGAGTATAAGCTTTTTTTTGTAGGATCTGATGATTTTTGGAATTTCTGCTGTTTCTGCTGTTATATCTCCCTTTTCACTAACGATTTTATTAATTTGTGTGGTTCCTCTATTCCTTCTGGTTAGTCTGCTAAGTGTTTATCTATCTTGTTCATTTTCTCAAAGAACCAACTCCTGGTTTTGTTGATTCTTTGTATAACTCTTTTTGTTTCTATTTGGTATATTTTGGCCTTGAATTTGTTTATTCCCTGCTGTGTATTCCTCTTGGATGTATTTGTTTCATTTGGTTGTACAGCTTTCAAATGTTCTGTCAAGCTGCTAATGTAAGCTCTTTCCATTTCCTTGTTGGAGGCATTTAAATATAAGAGTTTTTCTCTTAGCACATATGACTATTGACAGCTTTTCAGGATTTCTAGTTGCAACTGCTTTAAGAGGAGAATCTTCTAGAAATGTTATTGTTCATTGTTTACAGGCTTTTACTGCTAAGGGACTGCCTAAAGTTGGCAAGACAGATAATGGGCCTGCTTATACTGGAAACAGCTTTGAACAATTTTGCAAGGAATTTGGAATTGAAAATAAAACTGAAATTCCTCATGATCCAATGAGACTAGGAATTGTTGAATGTATCTGAAAAATTAGCGTTAGAAAACAAAAAAGGGGGAGTTTTAACCTCCAAGGTCACCAAAAGCACATCTCGCTTTTGCATTATTTGTTTTAATTTTTTGTAAACTGATGCTAAAGGTCAGTCTGCAGTAGATCACCGCTGGCATCCAGACACTTCCAGATCATATACCATGGTTAAATGTTGAGATCCTTTAACTAATACTTTGGAATGGTCCCAACCCTATTTTAATACAGGAATGAGATCCTGTTTGTGGTTTTTCAAATAAAGGAACTGGAGATCAATGACTACTGAAAAGATTGTTTCGCCAAGTGGCCACAGATCCTGAGCCTTCTAATGATTATGATACTAATGATGAAGGCATCTCAGAATCCCTATGAGCCATCTAAATTAACCTGAAGTGTAGTCTTCGCCCTTACTGGATAGCAGGTGTTTTCTATCAATTCTCAAAGCCACCCTCCTTACACCAGGAGGCTTGATCTTGTTTGGATCTTTGTCAGCTCCAAGTTTAGGCACTTAACTAAGCTATTACCCCTTGGAGGTTCACTTGAGTATGATGGAAAAGAGTCCTGCTCCCCAAATCCTTGGTCATGTGAAGGTTTTATCTGAAAGGTGGGATGTAGACATCCAGTGCTTAGAGACCATTTAAGCATTTGTTCTTTTCACATGTGTCCTTGAGATGGCAGGACTAGATCCCATGGTCATAGTTGGGGAGGTGCAGAATATTTTTTTCTGTGCTGTTTGGAAATGTGAGACCACAAGGAATGTTTATTGGAAGCCCCAAAGAGATTTAATTACAGTAGCTAGGATTTCAACAGGTCCAGGCCTATCTAGTTCTAGTTATAATGGCAATGGACATTGTTTCTTCGGGGTTTTAGTTGTGCCAAAGCTGCGCTGTCTGGATCCTGGACAGGAGTAGCATCCTCCGTTAGTTTTCTCTGTAATCCTATTCCAGTGTCTGGAAAAAATGTTAGAGAAGGCTGGATTAAAGGAAGGACTTGAAAACTTTGGCTTTATAAGGAAGATTATGATTATGGATTACTTTTTGTTTGTTTGTTTGTTTGTTTGTTTGTTTGTTTGTGACAGGGTTTTTCTGTGTAGCCATGGCTGTCCTGGAACTCACTCTGCAGACCAGGCTGTCCTCCAACTCAGAAATCTGCCTACCTCTGCCTCCCAATGACTGGGATTAAATGAGTGTGCCAGGATGGATGACATTTTACCAAAATTGTGACTTTGACATTTTCTGTAGGACCTACTAAGATCATAAATAAGCCCAAAAGAAGAAACTATAAAGATAAAAAGAAAAAAATAGTGCTAAAAGGAATAGGAGTAATACTGCTTTCTTATTTTCTTCTCCGGTATCTGGAATTCTTCAGAGTCCTACTGTTAACACCACTACTTTTTCTGTATCTGCTATTCCCCTTACAGAATTAGTGGAGAGCATGTGTCATTTGCTTAATGATATTTATCCTATTACCACTCGCTCTTGTTGGCTGTCCTATGATATAGCTCCACCTTATTTGTTTTTTGTTTGTTTTCTTTTTTATTTTGTTTTTTGTTTTTGTTGTAGTTGTTCTGGATTTTTGAAACAGGGTTTCTCTGTGTAGCCCTGGCTGTCCTGGAACTCACTCTGTAAACCAGGCTGGCCTCAAACGGAGAAATCTGCCCACCTCAGTGTCCCAAGTGCAGGGATTAAAGGCATCCCCAACCACTGCCCAGCATAGATGTTTGAATAAATAACTCTCTCTCTCTCTCTCTCTCTCTCTCTCTCTCTCTCTCTCTCTCTCTCTCTCTCTCTCTCTCTCTCTCCCTCTCTCTCTCTCTCTCTCTCTCTCTCTCTCTCTCTCTCACACACACACACACACACACTCACTCACTCACTCACACAAACACAGTAGATTCCCTTAAAGCCAACTGCACTAGAACTGACCATGGTACAAAGAGTAGGATACATTTGTTATACTCAGTGTTTGATAATTTCTAAGTAAGCCATGGGGCCAGGTAGTGATGGCTCAAGCCTTTAATCCCAGCACTTGGGAGACAGAGACAGGTGGATTTCTGAGTTCGAGGCCAGCTTGGTCTTCAGAGTGAGTTCCAGGACAGCCAGGGCTACACAGACAAACCCTCTCTCAAAAAAAATGAAAAAGAAAAGAGGGCTGCTAAGATGGTATAGGTCTTGCTTCAAAGCCTGATGATCAGTTACCATAAGTAAGCCCCATAAAACAGAAGGTTCCCCAACGTAAACTTTGGTGGCAAAAAGAAGGAAAGAAGCACCTGGACATGGAGTTCCAGGTGATAGTGTGTTCCACGTGGCTTGAATGCACTGTCACAGCAAAAAGTAAGACAAGGTAACATTTTATTTATATGGAAATTACACATCTAGAAGAAATGTCAAGGATTCACACACATATGATTTAATACTATTATGCTTAATACTCATGAGAGTAATTAAGCATCAGTAGCCACTCTTGTAGAGGAACAGACTTTAGTCCCAGGCATACAGAAATTGGCTCACAACTGCCTATAATACTGTCGTGGGCGATCCTACACTCCTCTGTCCTGCCAAGTACCAGGTATGTCCATGCATGGATTGAGGCATTACATGTGTCTTAGTCAGTGTTTCTATTCCTGCACAGATATCATGACCAAGAAGCAAGTTAGGGAGGAAAGGATTTATTCTGCTTAAACTTCCACATTCCTGTTGCTCACCAAAGGAAGTCAGGAATGGAACTCAAGTAGGTCAAGAAACAGGAGCTGATGCAGAGGCCGTGGGGCCATGTTACTTATTGGCTTGCTTCCCCAAGCTTGCTCAGCCTGCTCTCTTGTAGATCCCAAGAATACCAGCCCAGCGATGGTACCACCCACAAGGAGCCCTCTTCCCTTGATCACTAAGTGAGAAAATACCCCACAGCTGAATCTCATGTAGGCATTTCCCCAACTGAGGCTCCTTTCTCTGTGAAAGGATGTGTCAAGTTCACACACTAAACCATCCAGTACAACATGTAAAAATAAATTAAGGCTGGGCATTATAACAGAGCCTTTTAATCCCACTACCTGCAAGGCAAATGGATGAGGATCTCCATTTGTGGAAGGCAGTCTTGTTTACATAAGCACTTCCAGGAGAGTTAGAACTACATACAAAGGCCCTATGTTAAGAAATCAAAAATAATGCCAGGAGGTGGTGGCACGTGACTTCAATCCCAGCACTTGGGAGCCAGAGGCAGAGAGATTTCTTAATTCAAGTCCAGCCTGGTCTAGAGATTGATTGCCAGGATAGCCAGTGTTACACAGAGAAACCCTGTCTCAAAAAAACAAAAAAAATCCAAATTAAAATAAGATGAATAAATCTTTGTAATTGAAAAACAAAACAACTGTCATTGTACTAGCTGTTCTGCCAAGAGTAATTATAAAAATTCCTTTCAGAAAATAATTAACACTATTTTACCTACAATCTGATTTAATACTACCTAATGAATATTCACTTTGTGTGACATCATCACCCTTCATATCACTGGCTATTCTGGAATAGTCTCAAACTCACTTGAGTTTGACTCTGCCTCCAAATACTGAGGATAAAGGCATGTAACACCACTCCTGGATTAATTTTTCTAAACAGGCTTTGGGAACAACGAACAGGCTGCCCTGGAGATTAGAATCCTTCCATCATAATTCATGGCATTAAAAGTGAGCCCTTCCAGCCTGATGGGGGTGGTGCACTCCCTTATTCCTAAAACTTGGAAGGCAGAGGCAGGCAGATTTCTCAGTTCCAGGCCAGTCTGGTCTAAAGACTGAGTTCCAGGACAGCCAGAGCTACACAGAGAAAAACTGTCTCAAAAAACAACAACAACAAAGGTGAACCCTACCACACCCAACTTAATTCATTTTCTACAAGTTCATTTGCATTTTATTCAGTTTTCTGTGAGTGTGCATGTCTCATGTGTGGGGGTCCGTGTGCCTCAAAAAGGGATTCAGAGCCCCTGCATCTGGAGTTATGGCATATATGGGATTCCAGACCAATTAGGAACCAAATTCCAAGAGTCAAGATCAACAAGCAATCTTTTCTTTTGTTGTAAATGCAGGTGTTTACATGCATATGTGTCAGTAATAAGTAAGCATGCCTGGAAATCTACACACAGAAGGAAGACTAAGACTCCAAAGAAATACCACTCCCAATCGATGGTTCTGAGCCACCTAGAGGAGGCGGTGAAATAAACCAGGCTTCCTGATAAAGCAACTATTGCTCTGAATCACTGAGCCATCACTGTATCCCCACAATAAGTAACCCTCAGTTAAATCCAGCTCTAGTCCCAGAATGCTTAGAGTTTTGATATTTTGCAATAGTATGTAATGGAAGAGGTCACATTAAATAAAATTCAAGTAAGATATGGTGATGCACTCCTTAAGCCCAATACTTGGGACACCAAAGCAGGTAGATCTCTGTGAGTTCCAGACCAGCCTTGACTATAGAGTAAGTCAGAGGACTACCATGGCTGTTACAAAAAAAAAAAAAAAAAAAAAAAAAAAAAAAAAAAAAAAAAAAAAAAAAAACTGTCTCAAATAAAGGAGAAAAATCAAACTGTACTCAAGAAAGCACTTTTATTTAAAGAAAAATAAACTGCACATCCATTATGAAAAGAAACAGAGTAACAAACTCATTTGGCACACACCAATAAAATCAGCACAGTGGATGCTGGAGAAGAGTGTCAAAGAGGGGGACGAGCCCTCTTGGGAGCTCTCAGAGACTCCGTGGCCAACCAAAGACCACACACACACACACACACACACACACACACACACAGGGTTTGAACTTAGGCCCTCATAATATATGTAGGAGATGTACACCTCAGACTTCATGTGGGTCCCCCAATAACTAGAAAGGAAGTTATTGGCTGGCCTCAGCAGGATAGGATGCACCTAATCCTGCAGAGACTTGATGCATTAGCTTCGAGGTAGACACATGGGGGAACCCTATGAGAGAAAGGGTATAGAAGAGGGACTGTGAGGAGGAGTTGAGGGGGAGGTAGTGTTCAGAACATAAGATGGATATATTCATTAATGGGAAACACTGCCTAGCCAAAGATGAAGGAGAAATTGAGGCAATGGCCAATCAATTGTCAGCACAAATTGTAAACCATTCTATGGCCAAGAACCAATCCCTGAAACTATTAATGATACTCTGTTATGTTTGTAAATAGGAACCTTGCAAACTATGCTATAATCATTGTTATACTCCTGGGGAACTGGCTAGCCCAATTGTAATCCAGTGCCTCTCATTCAGCAACCAATAAGAATAAATTCAATTAAAAATAAAAAAGGAAACTGGTGGTTAACCTAAAATGCTACCTCCTTTTGGGCCTTGGGCAGCTTGGATATATAACAGGGCTTCACATCAGAGACTTTCATTAAGGGCAGAAGTGCTGCACGTCTTTAATCCCAGCACTTGGGAAGCAGAGGCAGGTGGATTTCTGAGTTCGAGGCCACCCTGTCTAATGAGTGATTTCCAGGACAGCCAGGGCTGCACAGAGAAACCCTCTCTTATAAAACCAAGAGAGAAAGAGAGAGAGAGAGAGAGAGAGAGAGAGAGAGAGAGAGAGAGAGAGAGAGAGAGAGAGAGAGACAGAGAGACAGAGACAGAGAGACAGAGAGACAGAGAGTCAGAGAGAGAGAGAGGGACTTTCATAGGTCTGAGCAATGGAGATTGATTCTGTGTCTGAGACCATACTTGAGCTAGGAGGAGAAAAGTTGCGATGTTCCTTCCCATGTGGAAAATATGGGTTCTGAGTCTGGACACATGGGCTTTGGATTCGTGGAAAGTGAGAACTAAGAATAAACTGTCCCTGGGACAAGATATCCTCAAAGGCAGAGATTAGCAGAAAGACATGGCAATTTTGAGTAGGAGTCATTCACAGGTATCCTGGCCTTGTATCTTCATTTATACCATACTCCTTTTCCTCTGCTTCCTTTGCTTCCTAGACCTTGTATTCTTTAGGTAGATCTCACAGGCTTCATCAGTTTTGAAGAAGATGGCCATCTGTTCTAGGGAATTACTAAAGGGGCTAGGTTCAGGAATAGGGTTCATACCTGATGGTACATGACAGAGGGAGAAGGTGGATTCTGGCATTTGGGTAATATTTGAAGGTCTGAGTCAAGGAGGAAAGTTTAAACTCGAGGGTCTCTCATAGAGAGAATCTGGATTGGCTGACACATCAAGTCAACAAGGAACATTGGAATGTCCAGACCTATCACTAGATAGGTGCCCTGTTTTCCTGGGAAGTTCTCTACATGTCTGCCTCTGATGCTCCTCAATAATGTGGCTTTTGCTGAAACACACTTGTTCCAAGGACTGACCAATGAGGGAGAAGCTGGATTCCTGATGGTGGTATTTCCTCGATGGCCTAAACTGAGGAGGAGAGCTGATATCCAAATGTCTCTGGTGCACAGAACCACTACTGGTAGCAGAAACAGGAACTTTACCACCTTTGGGGTAGGGAGGCCTATAGTGAAGTCCACTTCCAGTCTTCCCAAGCAGTGGTTGACCCTTCTTCTGAATTTCGCTGGCTCGTCTATTCTTGAAATACATCTGGACTTAAAAAGGAAATGTTGTTATACTCTATTGAGTCTCTTTTTGACGACTTCGAGTCTCTTTTTGAGTCTCTTCTTTACAAAAAGAATAATTAGGTAATATATAAATTATCGTTTGAATCCTAACATTATGTAACTTTAGCTAAGTTGGCATGGTTTTAGAATGTTTCCCTAGTCATCTTAATTTGTTCCATTTTCTGACTCCTTCCTGTAAACAAAAATGGCAGGGACACTTTATCCTGATTTTTTCTTTCTTAATTAGTTAATCTCCTATTCTATTATAGTATGTGATACTATCTATCGTAATAAATGTAAAAAAAAAAAGTTAAAAAATATTACGGGAAAATTTTATCTAATGTGTTGGGTGAAGAAATATAGGTCAGTGGGACATATGTTATAGTGACTGGAATGTAAATGGATAATATAATGTAATAAAATAATTTTCAGGAACGATTTCTCCTTTTATTTAATGAGAACATAATCTAACAATGAAGAATGAATACTTACAGTTGCTTTGAAACAACCCCTTTATATAAACCACAGTGGTACACAACGTCTACAGATAGGCCTGGTTAATTCCCACAAATACTGACATGAAGGGTGTACATAAAACACTTTTTCATGACTATAAATGTCTGGAATGGTCAAGGAGCTGAGAGATGTAACTTGATTTGGGGTGTAATCCAGAGTAAGTCAGTCCTCGGATTTGTCAAAGTCGTCAATGATTCTTTGCCAGAGTTCCTCTGCAGATGGACCTGAACCTTGAGCCTCTTCTGGGCAATGGGTGGCAGCTTGTAGGACATCTGTAGATTCAGTCACTGCTAGATCAGTCTGGGCTTCAACTGCTGCTGATTGACCAGAATCCCAAGCTGTAATGGGAGCATGGCCAACAAGCAGATCTTCTTGCTGACTACACCTGTCTGCATCACTGGCCTGATAATGATGCAGAGAAGATTCCTGGATGCAGTGGAGTTTGGGAATGGAATCTTCACCAAATGTGCCTGAACACATGGGCTCTCCATCCTCAGCAGCAACAAGAGGTATGGAACCAGGAAAGTGAGTTGATTCAAAAACAGCTTTAGAACTTCCATTGGTCTCTGGCAGAGCTTCTGTAATATTCTGGAGAGTCATCTGCTTGTACTTAGCTCGGCTGTTCTTAAAACAGATCTGGAAAAGAAAGAAGACATCAGAAGAATGCCTGTTGTCCCCTAACAGGACCACAAGGTGGAGATTTTGGATAAAAGGTGTTTGTATAGCAATGATTCACATGTCAAAAACAAAGAAGCAGGAAACTCAGGATGACTAAGATATTATAATAAGGTAGATTGTGTATGACCAGACAACATAAGACTGGCGAGATTGACCCAGTGTGTCCTGTGTTTTAGCAGGAGCTCTGATGATTAGGTTTCTGAGACCCTGCATGGAAACAATGCTATTCTATATTGCTACCAGATTGATAAAAATTTGGGTCCCAGCATTTGATTCAAAAATATCCACCACCTAAAACTGTCATCACTGCCCTAAGCATTTAAGAACAAAATTAAAGTTCCTGATGGGAAAGTGTAGATTTTTGCTGTTGGATTGAGGGAAAAGAGAGAGGCAGACCTTGATGTCCATCGCTGTCACACCAACTAACTCTGCCAGCTCCACACATTGATCCTGGTTTGGGGACTGACACTTCTCAAAATGTTCTTGCAGCAGGTGCTTTTGTTTTTTGGAGTACACAATGCATTCCTTCCACCCCTTTCTTGAAGTCACAGGGCCAGATTGATGGTCACCATATTTCTCTGACAGTACCACAGATCCTATGAGAACATGGAAACAAGATTTCACTTATATATCTGATAACTTGGATGCCCTGAGGGTTTTTTCAAAGTAGGTAAACCTGGGCCCAGTACAAGATCTAGTTTTATTTGGATACCTGATTTTCTTAATGGTCCTTGGAACTCTTGCTGATGTAGGTCCCTTTCAGGGACTGAAAGACTTGATTGCATTGGACTTGTTGGGGTCAATATGGGACTGTGATGCATTTGAAAGTGTAAGTTCCTTGCCGTCTCTTGAAGCCTTTGGGGTCTGGTTTCTATGGGTGCACTTGAAGGCATTTGGAATTTTGGACACAAGGAGGGAACTTCGGCCATATGTGTGTTCCGAACCTATTGGGATACGTTCCCTTACTGGAGAATCTGGTCAAAGGAAACACATGAGAAAATGTACAGAGAGTACCGATTTACCCATCCTGCCTACCCAGCATTTGGTTTGGACTGTTACAGAGCAGGAATCAGACAGGAGCTTCATTCTTTCTGAACAACTGCCTCTGTTTCCAAATCTTACAAGTATTCTCAGTATTGAAATAAACATGTACTTAGCTCCAGTATTAACAAGAGGGTGCCAGTCCAGGTAGGCTGGCAATTCAATGTTCATTTCCAATGTTTAAATTGTCCATATCCTACCCTTCTGGCTGTCAAATTTTGTTGGGACAGACTACTAGCTAGTCTGCCTCTGCCCATGAAAATAAAAAACTGAAGGCTTCACAGGATTTCTGTGGCATGTAGGGCAACTGACACCACAGTAAAATCACAACCCAGGAATTCTGCAAACAGGGCAACTGGACCACTGACACCAAAGACTGAAGACCTCCCAGGGGCACTGCAGCATGCAGAGAAATTGAATCAACAGTCAGAAAGCCTCCCTGGAGTTCTTCTGCATGCAGGGAAACAAAACCACAGTATTTATGCTTCCCTGGTGAACAGCTAAACATAGGGCAACAGCTTGACTAATCCTCTCAAAACTCAACAGTATGAAGGCATCCCAGTTGACGTGTAACAGCCAGGGCAACATATCTCCAGCTTCTCTGCCCCTCTACAGAACCCACAATTCAAAGGTCTTCAAGAAGGCCTACCTGAAGACACACTGCCACCACGGCAAAAATTCATCAGTGTACATGCCCCTCTGAAGATCCCACAGGAAGTTTGCCACATACAAGGCAATTGGCCTACCATGAGCCCTGAGTCAACCTAGGGACAAAAAAAGGCAACGCCCAAACAGAAACACCCCAACCAGGAAAGACTCCCTATAACCATATGGCAAGAGGCAAGAGTAAGACCATGAGAAACAGAAGCCAGTAAACTTTGGCATTATCAGAAACTACTTCTCCCACCACAGCAAGCCCTGAATAGACAAATGAACTTGAAAGTCAGGAAGATGACCTAAAATCTTATCTCCTTAAGATAATAGAATCCTTTTAAAGGGATATAAATAACTCACATAAAGAAATATAAGAAAACACAGGTGAGCAGGTAGAAGCACTTAGAGAGGAAACACATAAATCCCATAAGCAATACAGAAAATACAATCAAAGAAGTGAAAGTTTTTATTAAAGCAGTCCAAGACCTAGAATTGGAAGTAGATATAACAAGGACAAATATAGGCAACCCTGGAAATTGAAAACCAAGGAATGAGATCTGGAATAATTAATCATTACCAGGAGAATGCAAGAGATAGAAGAAAGAAAGCAGTAGTCTCAAATAACCTGGACCCCCCCAAGATCTCTCAGAAGGAGAGAGATCTAGGAAACTACCATTTAAGCATACACCAGCTGATATGAGGCCCCCAACACATACTCAGCAGAACACTGTGGGACTGTACTCCCTCAGAGAAGATGTACCTAACCCTAAAGAGACTTGAGGCCCCAAGTGGGCAGGGAGTTCTTGCAGGTAGGGGGTGGAGTGAGGACATCCTCCCAGAGAAGGAAACTAGACTTATGGGATGTGGAACATTCAGTGGGTGGACCAGAAGGGGGATATATTCTGGACTGCATATACCCAAAGGATTCCCCGGCATGCAATAAAGACACATGCTCCATTATGTTCATAGCAGCCTTATTTATAATAGCCAGAAGCTGGAAAGAACCCAGATGCCCCTCAAAGGAGGAATGGATACAGAAAATGTGGTATATTTACACAATGGAATACTACTCAGCAATTAGAAACAATGAATTCACAAAATTTTTAGGCAAATAGTTTGATCTGGAAAATATCATCCTAAGTGAGGTAATCCAGACACAAAAGAATACACATGGAATGCAATCTCTGATAAGTGGATATTAATTAGCCCAGAAGCCCTGAATACCCAAGGCACAAATCGCATTACAAATGACTCCCATGAAGAAGTATGGAGAAGGTCCTGTTCCTGAAAAGGATTGATCTAGCAGTGGAGGGGAATATAAGTACAGAGGAAAAAAAAGAGGGAGGTGATTGAAGAATGGATGGAGAGAAGACGTTTTATGGGACATATGGGGAGGAGGGATCCAGGAAAGGGGAAATAATTTGGAATGTAAACAAAGAATATAGAAAATAAAAATATTTAAAAAAAAAAAGAAAATACGCAAATACACTTCAAATTATAAAAATTTGTCATCAATGGCCTCAATTTCTTTTCCTTTTTTTGGTGGTTCTGAGCCACCTAGTGGAGGTTGGGAACTAAACCTCCTGATAAAGCAACTCTTTCTCTGACTCACTGAGCCATCGCTCCATCTCCACATTAAGTAACCCTCAGTTAAATCCAGCTCTAGTCCCAGAATGCTAAGAGTTTTGATATTTTTGCAATGGTATGTAGTAGGAGAGATCACATTAAATTAAATTCAAGTTAGATATGGTGGTGCACTTCTTAAGCCCAACACTTGGAACACCAAAGCAGGTAGATCTCTGTGAGTTCCAGACCAGCCTTGGCTACAGAGTAAGTCAGAGGACTATAATGGCTGTTACAGAAAAAAACTGTCTCAAATAAAATAGACAGATCAAAGTGTACTCAAGAAAGCACTTTTATTGAAAGAAAAAATTAACTGCACATTAGTTAGGAAATGAAACTGAGACTAACAGACTCACTTGGCACACACCTATAAAATCAGCAGAGTGGATGTTGGAGAAGAATGGCAAAACCTGGAGACCAGCCCTCTTGGGAGCTCTCCCAGACTCAGTAGCCAGCAAAAGACCACACACACACATACACACACACACACACACACACACACACACACACACACACATGGGTTGAACATAGGCCCCCATAATATATTTAGCAGATGTGCACCTCAGTCTTCATGTGGGTCCACCAATAACTAGAGAGGAAGCTATAGGCTGTCTCTGGAGCCATTCCTATACATAGGCTGCCTTGAGTGGCCTCAACAGGAGAGGATGCACCTGATCCTGCAGAGACTTGATGCATTAAGTTCAAGGTAGACACATGGGGGAACCCTATGAGAGAAAGGGAATAGAGACTGTCAGGTGGGGTTGAGAGGGAGGTAGTGTTCAGAACATAAAATGGATATATTCGTTAATGGGAAACACTGCCTAGACAAAGATGAAGGAGAAACTGAGGCAATGTCCAATATACAAATGCACTTGAAAGTCAGGGAGATGACCTAAAATCTTATCTCATTAAGATAATAGAATCCTTTAAAAAGGATATGAATTACTCACATAAAGAAACATAAGAAAACACAGGTGAACAGGTAGAA
This sequence comes from Apodemus sylvaticus, assembly GCF_947179515.1. Taxonomy (NCBI): domain Eukaryota; kingdom Metazoa; phylum Chordata; class Mammalia; order Rodentia; family Muridae; genus Apodemus; species Apodemus sylvaticus. The sequence goes on along the minus strand of NC_067472.1, from coordinate 195,876,060 downwards.
GCACTTAGAGAGGAAACACATAAATCCCGTAAGCAATACAGGAAAATACAATCAAACAAGTGAACGTATTTATTAAAGCAGTCCAAGACCTAAAATTGGAAGTAGATATAATAAAGACAAATTTAGGCAACCCTGGAAATTGGACATTGAAAACCAAGGAATGAGATCTGGAATAATTAAGCATTACCAGCAGAATACAAGAGATAGAAGAGACAAAGCAGCAGTCTCAACTATCCTGGACCCCCAAGATCTCTCAGAAATTAGGCAACCACCAATTAAGCATACACCAGCTGATATGAGGCCCCCAACACATACTCAGCAGAAACCTGTGGGACTGTAGACCCTCAGAGAAGATGTACCTAACCCTAAAAAGACTGGAGGCCCCAAATCAGCAGGGAGTTCTTGTAGGTGGGGGGTGGGGTGGGAACATCCTCCTGGAGAAGGAATCTAGACTTTTGGGATGTGGAACCAGAAGTGGGAGGATAAAATATGGACTGTAAAAAAGAGTAAATTTTTTTTTAAAAAAGTAATATTATCATAATTGGAAAAACATGTTCCGAGATTCTCCTCCTTGCAGTATGACACCCTGTGTCAAAATAAAGAATCAAGGGCCATGGAACATGTCCCATTGCAATGAACCCCTTTCCACAGCCCATATTCTAAACAAGAGCATTGATGATCTAATTACTCTGGATGTCAGAAGGCAAGTAAACCTAAGCCAGATCCCATGATATTGAAGTTCTATACCAACGACTTAGCCTTAATTGAATCTCCCTATCCAGGACCCTCCTACAGGCTCCTCCTTTCATCCTCTAGAATCCAGCAGCTATACACACCCTGTTGTAACACCCGGTCTGTAGCCACAACTTAATACCTAACAGAAACCTGGCCAGATCGCAGACGTTTTTTGTACTCTTTTTCTTTTGTGACTGAGTTTCTCTAAATGAACTATGCTGTATGTGAGTCAAACAGAACACAAGGCTGAAACAGAATTCATAAGGATCAGCCTAACTGTTACTTCCCAAGCTGGGCTAGGACTAAAGGTGTGTAACAAAGAACTGACCCATCCTGTAGGTTTTCCTCCTAACTTGGGCTCCATCCAGAAAATAAAAATTTTCCTTACTCTCTAGGGGCAAACTCAAAAAATGCGTCTCTTCTCATCCTGCTGCCCAGAGGACATGCACATTCCCAGCCACCGCTAACACCTCTTTATTTCTCCAAAATTCCTCTTCTGAGACTGAGGCAGATTCCATGTGCATGTCCCTGACTTCCTGATTCTCATTATACAGACAAGCCAGGCCTCACGATCACAAAAACCCACTTGACATTTGTTTCTGAGTCCTGGGTTAAAGTTGTGGTCCATGCATCCAAAATGGTTACAGATTCTAGATGAAGGAAGGCCTGCTCAGCCAAACACCATCCAAGATGTCACACTTTTGAGTCAGAATGCCAATACTATGCCTTATCTAGGCAATCTGGAGCCTCAATTGGTCCCAAGGTCACTTGAGATCCCATTGTCAGTTCTTTCCTTTGTCCTATAGACAGGCCTCACTATCTATTGATCCAGGCTTTCTGAACAGCCCAGGATTTAATCATGTGCTTAGAATGAAGAATAAAGCCCCTTGAGGTCTCTTGAAAGCTCATTCATAGAGTGCCCTGATCAGGGCAAGTCACTGCTCTGCACTGTTCACCGTTATGGGATAGACTTGAAACATCTACTAAATTTAAATAACATCTTCTGCATGTATACAGGGCATATTTTATACTTGACCAATCAAACACCCATACAGGCTAAAAAATTACCAAAAATCCTCCTCCACTGTCTCCCATGCTTTCTGCAACAGGATATCCCCTTTACATAGCAACGTTAGACATTTCATGCAACTCACCAACTCACCAGGAATGAAGAGGTTTCCTGTAACCGGCTCAGTCCTCTGTCTTTGAATTCTACTTAGAATACCTGCCCTCATATATCTCTCCAAACCTGGATTTCAAAGCCCCTCCCACCCTTTGGCTCCTCCCACTTGCAATATTCAAATCCATTATTCTCTCCCACCCTTTGATGCTACACCAGGTGTAGCCTCATCTTATAGAACCCATGAATTTAAATTTTTTGGTTTGTAATCCTTTATTTCTTTACATTTTATATTTTACTTTTATTACTTTACCGTTCAGCTGTTACTTTCCTCCCAGACCTCCCTCCCACAATTTTTCATCACATTCCTAATCCCATGTCTCCAAGAGAATGCCTTCCACACCAGGCCTTTCGTCTGGTTTAAATAACTAAATGTGTGCAGCCATCTTACTTTTGTTTCTGTCTGGTTTTTAAGGTATAAATATGTTCTGCATGTCTCGGTTATATAGTTTTAACTGAGATTGCATTGAATCTGTAGTTTGCTTTTGGCAAGGTGGCCATTTTTACTATATTAATTCTGCCAATCCATGATCATGAGAGAGATCTTTCCATCTTCTGAGATCTGCTTCAATTTCTTTCTTCAGAGACTTGAAATTCTTGTCATATAAATTTTTCACTTGCAATCTTAGAGTCACACAAAGATATGTAATGTTATTTGTGACTATGGTAAAGGGTGTCATTTCCCTATTTTCTTTCTCAGCTTGTTTATCCTTTGAGTAGAGGAAGGCTACTGATTTGACTGAGTTAATTTTATATCCAGCGACTTTGCAGAAATTGTTTATCAGTTGTAGGAGTTCTCTCGTGTTGTTTTATTGGGTTGCATACGTATACTATCATATCATCTGCAAATAGTGATGTTTTGACTACCTCCTTTCCAGTTTGTAACACTGTACCTCCTTTTGTTCTCTAAATGCTCTAGCAAGATCTTCAAGTACTATATTGAATAAATAGGGAGAGAGTGGGCAACATTTTCTAAACCATAATTTTAGTGGGATTACTTCAGATTTTCTCCATTTAGTTTGATGTTGGCTTCTGGTTTGCTGTATATTGCTTTTATTATGTTTTGTTATAGGACTTGAATTCCTGATCATTCCAAGACTTTTAACATGAAGGGATAGTAAATTTTGTCAAATGCTTTCTCACCCTCTAACTAAATGATATTGTGGAGTTTTTTTTTTCTGAGTTTGTTTATGTAGTGGATTACATTGAAAGATTTCCATATATTGAACCACCCCTGCAACGCTGGGATGAAGCCTATTTGATCCTGGTGAATTGCTGTTTTGATGCGTTCTTGGATTCGGTCAGCAAGACTTTTATTGAGTAGTTTTGCATCAATATTCTCAAGGGAAATTGGTCTGGAATTCTCTTTCCTTGTTTGGTCTTTGTTTGGTTTATTTATAAGCATTACTGTGGCTTCATATAATGAATTGTGAAGTATACCTCGGGTTTCTGATTTGTGGAATAGTTTGAAAAGTATCCGTAGTAGGTCTTCTTTGAATCTCTGATAGAATTCCTTACAAACACATCTGGTCCTGTGCTTTTGTTGTTGTTGTTGTTGTTGTTTTTGGTGGTGGTGGTGGTGGTGATGGTGGTGTTTTGGGAAGACTGTTAATAACTGACTCTATTTCCTCACTTGTTATGGGACTATTTTGATGGTTTATCTGATCAGCTTTTAACATTGGCACCTGGCATGTGTCTACAAAATTGTCCATTTCGTCCAGATTTCCCAATTTTGATGAGTACAAGCTTTTGTAGTAGGATCTGATGATATTTGGAATTTCTGCATTTTCTGTTGTGATATCTCCCTTTTCATTAACGATTTTATTAATTTGCATGGTTCCTCTATTCCTTCTAGTTAGTCTGCTAAGTGTTTATCTATCTTGTTGATTTTATCAAAGAACCAACTCCTGGTTTTGTTGATTCTTTGTATAATTTTTTTTGTTTCTACTTGGTTGATTTTGGCCTTGAATTTTTTTAATCCCTGCCGTGTATTCCTCTTGGATGTATTTGTTTCATTTGGTTGTAGAGCTTTCAGATGTTCTGTCAAGTTGCTAATGTAAGCTCTCTCCATTTCCTTGTTGGAGGCACTTAACTATATGAGTTTTTCTCTTAGCACATATGACTATTGACAGCTTTTCAGGATTTCTAGTTGCAACTGCTTTAAGAGGAGAACCTTCTAGAAATGTTATTATTCATTGTTTACAGGCTTTTACTGCTAAGGGACGGCCTAAAGTTGGCAAGACAGATAATGGGCCTGCTTATACTGGAAACATCTTTGAACAAATTTGCAAGTAATTTGGAATTGAACATAAAACTGAAATTCCTCATGATCCCATGAGACAAGGAATTGGTGAATGTATCAGAAAAATTAGCGATAGAAAACAAAAAGGGGGAGTTTTAACCTCCAAGGTCACTAAAATGACATCTCACTTTTGCATTATTTGTTTTAATTTTTTGTAAACTGATGGTAAAGGTCAGTCTGCAGTAGATCACCGCTGGCATCCAGACACTTCCAGCTCATATGCCATGGTTAAATGTTGAGATCCTTTAACTAATACTTTGGAATGGCCCCAACCCTGTTTTAATACGGGAATGAGATCCTGTTTGTGTTTTTTTCACATAAAGGAATTGGAGATCAATGACTACTGAAAAGATTGTTTCCCAAAGTGGACACAGATCCTGAGCCTTCTAATGATTGTGATACTAATGATGAAGGCATCTCAGAATCCCTATGAGCCATCTAAATTAACCTGAAGTGTAGTCTTTGCCCTTACTGGATAGCAGGTGTTTTCTATCAATTCTCAAAGCCGCCATCCTTACACCAGGAGGCTTGATCTTGTTTGGATCTTTGTCAGGTCCCAGTTTAGGCACTTAACTAAGGAATTACCCCTTGGAGGTTCACTTGAGTATGATGGAAAAGAGTCCTGATCCCCAAATCCTTGGTCATGTGAAGGTTTTATCTGAAAGGTGGGATGTAGACATCCAGTGCTTAGAGACCATTTAAGCATTTGTTCTTTTCACATGTGTCCTTGAGATGGCAGGACTAGATCCCATGGTCATAGTTGGGGAGGTGCAGAAGATTTTTTTCTATGCTGTTTGGAAATGTGAGACCACAAGGAATATTTATTGGAAGCCCCAAAGAGATTTAATTACAGTAGCTAGGATTTCAACAGATTCTGGCCTATCTAGTTCTAGTTATACCAGCAATGCACCTTGTTTCTTCAGGGTTTTAGTTGTGCCAAAGCTGCGCTGTCTGGATCCTGGAAAGGAGTAGCATCCTTGGTTAGTTTTCTCTGTAACCCAATTCCAGTGTCTGGAAAAAATGTTAGAGAAGGCTGGATTAAGGGAAGGACTTGGACACTTTGGATTTATAAGGAAGATTATGATTATGGACTACTTGTTTGTTTGTTTGTTTGTTTGTTTGTTTGTTTGTGACAGGGTTTCTCTGTGTAGCCCTGGCAGTTCTGGAACCTACCCTGCAAACCTGGGTGGCCTCAGGAAACTCAGCAATCTGCCTGCCTCTGACTCCCAATGACTGGGATTAAATTAGTGTACCACCCAGGAGGGGCCCTCTCCCCTTGATCACTAATTGAGAAAATACCCCACAGCTGAATCTCATGGAGGCATTTCCCCAACTCAAGCTCCTTTCTCTGTGAAAGAATGTGTCAAGTTCACACTAACCCATCCAGTACAACATGTAAAAATAAAGTAATTCTGGGCATCATAACAGAGCCTTTCAATCCCATTACCTGCAAAGCAAATGGATGAGGATCTCCATTTTTGGAAGGCAGTCTTGTTTACATAAGCACTTCCAAGAGAGCTAGAACTACGTACAAAGGCCCTATGTTAAGAAATCAAAAATAATGCCAGGAGGTGGTGGCACATGCCTTCAATCCCAGCACTTGGGAGCCAGAGGCAGAGAGATTTCTTAATTCAAGGCCAGCCTGGTCTACAGATTGATTGCCAGGACAGCCAGTGTTACACAGAGAAATCCTGACTCCAAAAACAAAACAAAAAAATCCAAAATAAAATAAGATGAATAAATCTTTGTAATTTAAAAACAAAACAACTGTCATTGTACTAGCTGTTCTGCCAAGAGTAATTATAAAAATTCCTTTCAAAAAATAATTAACACTATTTTACCTACAATCTGATTTAATACTACCTAATGGATATTTACTTTGGGTGACATCATCACTCTTCATATCACTGGATATTCTGTAATAGTCTCAAACTCACTTGAGTTTGACTCTGCCTCCAAATATTGAAGATAAAGGCATGTAACACCACTCCTGGATTAATTTTTCTAAACAGGCTTTGGGAAAAAAGAACAGGATGCCCTGGAGAATAGAATCCTTCCATCACAATTCATGGCATTAAAAGTGAGCCTTTCCAGCATGATGGGGGTGGTTCACTCCTTTATTCCCAAAACTTGGAAGGCAGAGGCAGGCAGATTTCTCAGTTCCAGGCCAGTTTGGTCTAAAGACTGAGTTCCAGGACAGCCAGAGCTACACAGAGAAAAACTGTCTCAAAAAACAACATCAACAAAAGTGAGCCCTACCACCCCCAACTTAATTCATTTTCTACAAGTTCATTTGCATTTTGTTCAGTTTTCTGTGAGTGTGTATGTCTCATGTGTGTGGTCCCTGTGCCTCAAAAAGGGATTCAGAGCCCCTGCGTCTGGAGTTATGGCATATATGGGATTCCAGACCAATTAGAAACCAAATTTCAAGAATCAAGATCAACAAGCAATCTTTTCTTTTGTTGTAAATGTAGGTGTATACATGAACATGTGTCAGTAATGTGTAAGCATGCCTGGAACCCTACAGACAGAAGGAGGGCTAAGACTCCAAAGGAATACAATTCCCAATGGATGGTTCTGAGCCACATAGTGGAGGTTGGGAACTAAACCAGGCTTTCCTGATGAAGCAACTATTGCTCTGACTCACTGAGCCATCACTCCTTCCCCACAATAAGTAACCCTCAGTTAAATCCAGCTCTAGTTCCAGAATGCTAAGAGTTTTGATATTTTGCAATGGTATGTAGTAGAAGAGATCACATTCAATTAAATTCAAGTTAGATATGGTGGTGCACTCCTTAAGCCCAGCAGTTGGAACTCCAAAGCAGGTAGATCTCTGTGAGTCCCAGACCAGCCTTGACTACAGAGTAAGTCACAGGACTACCATGGCTGTTACAGAATAAAAAACTGTCTCAAATAAAAGAGACAGATCAAACTGTACTCAAGAAAGCACTTTTATAAATGCAAATCAAAACAACCCTGAGATTTCACCTTACACCAGTAAGAATGTCTAAGATTAAAAATTCAGGAGAAGCAGATGTAGGCGAGGATGTGGAGATAGAGGAACACTCCTCCACTCCTGGTGGAGTTGCAAATTGGTACAACCACTCTAGATATCAGTCTGGCAGTTCCTCAGAAAACTGGGCACCTCACTTCTAGAAGATCCTGCTATACCACTCCTGGGCATATACCCAGAAGATTTCCCCAGCATGTAATAAGGATACATGTTCCACTATGTTTATAACAGCCCTATTTATAATTGCCAGAAGCTGGAAAGAACCCAGGTATCCCTCAACAGAAGAGTGGATGCAAAAAATGTGGTATATACACAATGGAGTACTATTCAGCCATTAGAAACAATGAATTCATGAAATTCTTAGGCAAACGGATGGAGCTGGAGAACATCATACTAAGTGAGGTAACCCAGACTCAAAAAATGAATCATGGTATGCACTCACTAATAAGTGGATATTAACCTAGAAAACTGGAATACCGAAAACATAATCCAAACATCAAATGAGGTACAAGAAGAACAGAGGAGTTTTCCCCGGTTCTGGAAAGACTCAGTCAAGTATTATAGCACAAAACCAGAACAGGAAATTGGGAAGGGGTGTGGGGGGGAGAACAGGGGGAGGGAAGGGGGCTAATGGGACTTTCGGTGTTTGGGGTCTAGAAAAGGGGAAATCATTTGAAATGTAAATGAAAATATATCGAATAAAGAAAAGAAAGTACTTTTATTTAAAGAAAAATTAACTGCACATTAGTTAGGAAAAGAAACTGAGAGTAACAGACTCATTTGGCATACACCTATAAAATCAGCAGAGTGGATGATGGAGAAGAATGGCAAAACCTGGGGACCAGCCCTCTTGGGAGCTCTCATAGACTCAGTAGCCAAAAAAGACCACACACACACACACACACACACACACACACACACACACACGGGTTGAACTTAAGCCCCCATAATATATTTAGCAGTTGTGCACCTCAGTCTTCATGTGGGTCCCCCAATAACTAGCTTGGAAGCTATTGGCTGTCTCTGGAGCCATTCTTCTACCTAGGCTGCCTCGAGTGGCCTCAAAAGGAGAGGATGCACCTCATCCTGCAGAGACCTGATGCATTAGGTTCAAGGTAGACCCATGGGGGAACCCTACGAGAGAAAGGGAATAGAGTAGTGACTGTCAGGTAGGGTTGAGAGGGAGGTAGTGTTCAGTACATAAAATGGATATATTTATTAATGGGAACACTGCCTAGACAAAGATGAAGGAGAAACTGAGGCAATTTCCAATTAATTGCCAGCACAAATTGTAAACCATCCTATGGGCAAGAACCAACCCCTGACACTATCAATGATACTCTGTTATGTTTGTCAATGGGAACCTTGCATAACTATGCTATGCTCATTGTTATACTCCTGGGGAACTGGCTAGCCCAATTTTAATCTGATGCCTGCCATTCAGCAACCAATGAGTCCTAAGGCAGAGACACATAGGCAGAAATATAGGCAGAGCCACGGAAGCACCACAGAACGGGTAAAGGACTGCAGTAGTTAGAGCAGTTGAAAATACCAAGAAAACAGAGCCACCGGATCAAATAAGCTAGGCTTACAGAGATTACAGAGATGGAAGCAACAATCAGGCAGTTTGTATAGGTCTGACCAAGGACCCTACATATGTGGTCCTGTAGCTTGGAGTGCCTGTCTTTGTCACTGAGGTAGATTTCTATGTAGCAAAATGCTGGATCCTGTTTACATATCCAGTCTGTTAGTCTATGTTTTTATTGGTAAATTATGTTCATTGAGGTTAAGAGATATTAAGGAAAAGTGATTGTTGCTCCCGGTTATTTTTGATGTAATTTTTATGTTTGAGTGCTTCTCCTCTTTTGGATGTGTTGAAAGATTATTACTTCCTTTTTCTAAGGTGTAGTTTCCCTCCTTGTGCTGGCATTTTATATTATCCTTTGTAGGGCTGGATTTGTGGAAAGATATTGGGCAAATTTTGTTTTATCATGGAATATCTTAGTTTTTCCATATATGGTGATAAGAGTTTTGGTGGGTATAGTAGTCTGGGCTAGCATTTGTTTTCTCTTATGATCTGTATGAGATCTGCCCAAGATCTCCTTGTTTTCATGGTCTCTGGTGAGAAGTCTGGCGTAATTCTGATAAGTTTTCCTTTCCATTACAGGTTTGAATGGTCTTTCTTTGTCAAGTGCATATCTGTTCTTGTCCAGTCTGTTTGGATTTCTGTAGGCTTCTTGAATGGTCACAGACATCTCTCTCTTTAGGTTAGGGAAGTTTCCTTCTACAATTTTGTTGAAGTTATTTACTGGTCAATTAAGTTGTAAATCTTTATGCTCCTCTATACCTGTAGTCCTTAGGTTTGCTCTTCTCATTGTGGTCTGGATTTCCTGAATGTTTTGGGTTACACGGTTTCTGCATTTTGCATTTTCCTTGATGGTTGAGTCAATGCTTTCTATGGTATCTTCAGCATCTGAGATTCCTTCATCTAACTCTTCTATTCTGTTGCTGATGCTTGTATCTATGACTCTTGAATTCTTACCAAGGTTTTCTATCTCCAGAGTTGTATCCCTTTGTGATTTCTTTGTTGTTTCTAGTTCCATTATTAGATACTGTATGGTATGGTTTTGTTCAATTCCTTCACCTGTTTGTGTGTGTGTGTGTGTGTGTGTGTGTGTGTGTGTTTTCCTGTAATTCCTTAAGAGAGTTTTGTGTTTTCTCTTTAAGGGCTTCAACCTGTTGACAAATGTTCTCCTGTTTGTATTTAAGGGAACTATTTATGTCTCTGACAACCTATATCAGCATCATGAGATGTAATTTTAAATCCAGATCTTGTTTTTCTGGTGTGTTGGGGTATCCAGGACTTGCTGTTGTGGGAGAACTGGGTTTGCATGGTGCCATGTTGACTTGGTTTGTTGGCAGTGTTCTTGCATTTGATTTTTGCCATCTGGTTATCTCTGGTGCTAGCTAGTCTTGATGTCTCTGACTGTGGTTTAACTGTCCTGCTAGCCTATGTATCTGAACTCGAGGGAGACCCATTCTCTCTGGGAGGAGTTTATGTATGCAGAGCTGTGATAATGTGTGAGCTCAGGTGTACATACAGAAATCAAAAGTATCCTGTCACCAGCTGATTCTTGATTCCTGAGTCCTGATGGTTCTTAGCAGGTCGCACTTTGTCCACAAATTTGAGAATGGTGGTGGCCTCACCTTTGGACACAGATTGGTAGACACTCCTGAAAGGGTAGCTTCCTTGTGGTGGTATTTCTATATGTAATTCTGTGGCGCAGCATCTTATCTGGATGCAGACAAAAATCAGAAGTCTTCTGTCCCAGGCTGATCCTGGGTACCTGTGTTCTCAGGATTTTGGGCTGGTTCCTCTGAGCAGCAGGGGTGGTCCTCCCTGTGCTCTCAAACCTCTCTGCACTCCTGTGTGGTTTGCTATCTCCCTGATTAACCAGGATATGGCACTCTGTGGGAGAGGATCGTCCCCAGCTGGAGATAGAAACCAAACGCTTCCTGCCTGGGAGTACTTGACATGATCCTCTGAGCAACAGGGATTCTCCTAGCTGTGCTCTCTGGCTTCTCCACACTTCTGTGTGTCTGCTATCTCTGTGCATCACCTGGATATTTGCTTTATCGTTAGAAGTGTTAAAATCTCATCCATAGTGAAGGATAATTCTGCTACCAGTAATAGCCTTCTAACTGACAACCACATCTGTGAGATCAAGGGACAGAATGTCAGTGGCTTGAAGGATGCTCAGACTGCAGATAGACTGTCAAAAGCTGGGACTGTGGTTACCCTCACGATCATGCCTGCTTTTATCTGGGAACATTATTAAACGGATAGCTCCCAGCATTATGAAAAGCCTGATGGTTCACTCCAGTCCTGAACTTTAAATGCCTTGTACAGTGAATCACATCACAGCTGAATGTTTCCAGCTTTCCTCTTTGCCTACTTCTCTATTTCTCACATGATGCTTTCCTGGAACCTGAGGGAATATGGCGCTTGGAAGCCTTTCTATTTTCTATCATAGCTGGGAACCTCACTCTATTTCATATCAGCTTCTGATTTGAAGATAGATGTGTAGCCTTAGCCAGGTTCTAGAGATGTAAAACACTCAAAGTTTTACTTACATTCCTAGATTTGGTTCTTTACTGGGAACCTGATGTGTTTATATAAGCCATGGTTATTAGGATAAATGGTGTAGGCTTAGCTTTCCCTGAGAACTGGTCAGCTTTCTCCTAGAACAAAGCACGGTGTTAGTCATGTGTTTCAGTTCTGTGGCATACTTTGAATTTAGTACATCAGCATAGTACATTGCCTTTGATAGTTATTTTTTAAGTTTTCTCTGTGTGGGTATGTAAAATCCAATTAATCAACACTGTTTTCATTCCAGAGAAGCATTATACAGTTGTGTGTACATTGCAAGACACTGTAATGATTGTCATTAAATCTTAATGACCTTCACATCATATGCTTCAATTGTCACCTTAAATATAATAAGCATTTAGTATAAAAGCCAAAATAGAATTATTGCTGCCTTCTGAAACCTGAAGTGTTACCTCTCTATTAAACTGCTATATGGTATATCTGATCAGCTTACTGGTAAAGCTGAGGTGCCTAGTCATATCAAGATTTTCTAGTCACTGTACAAAGAAAATGCCTAAGAGCTGCCCTATTGCTTTCTGAGAAAACAAAGTGCTGTATATTTCATGTGTAAGTTGTTATACTCAATAACGTTTTGGGTCTCTTATTTACTTAGAGAATAATTTGGTAATATCTAAATTAGGGTTTGAATCCTAATATTATGTAACTTTAGCTAAGTTGGCATGGTTTTAGGCGTTTACCTAGTCGTCTTAATTTGTTCCACTTTCTGAATCCTTAATGTAAACAAAAATGGCAAGGACACTTTATCCTGATTTATTTCTTTTTGAATTAGTTAATCTGCTATTCTATTATAGTATGTGATACTATCGTAATAAAGGTAAAAAACGTTAAAAAATATTAGGGGAAAACTTTACCTAATGTGTTGGGTGAAGAACTATAGGTCAGTGGGACATATGCCGTAGTGACTGGAATGTAAATGGATAATATATGTAATAAAATAATTTTCAGGAACTATTTCTACTTTTATTTCATGAGAACATAATGTAACAATGAAGAATGAATATTTACAGTTGCTTTGAAACAACCCCTCTATATAAACCACAGTGGTACACAACGTCTACAGAAAGGCCTGGTTAATTCCCACAAATACTGAGATGAAGGGTGTACATAACACACTTCTTCATGACTATAAATGTCTGGAATGGTCAAGGAGCTGAGAGAAGTAAGTTGGATTTGGGGTGTAAACCAGAGTAAGCCTGTCCTCGGATTTGTCAAAGTCGTCAAGGATTCTTTGCCAGAGTTCCTCTGCAGATGGACCTGAACCTCGAGCCTCCTCTGGGCAATGGGTGGCAGCTTCTAGGACGTTTGTAGATTCAGTCACTGGAGTAAGCCAGTCCTCGGGTATGTCAAAGTCGTCAATAATTCTTTGCCAGAGTTCCTCTGCAGATGGACCTGAACCTTGAGCCTCCTCTGGGCAATGGGTGGCAGCTTCTAGGACATCTGTAGATTCAGTCACTGGAGTAAGCCAGTCCTCGGATTTCTCCAAGTCGTCAAGGATTCTTTGCCAGAGTTCCTCTGCAGATGGACCTGAACCTTGAGCCTCCTCTGGGCAATGGGTGGCAGCTTCTAGGACATCTGTAGATTCAGTCACTGCTAGATCAGTCTGGGCTTCAACTGCTGCTGATTGACCAGAATCCCAATCTATAATGGGAGCATGGCCAACAAGCAGATCTTCCTGCTGACTACACCTGTCTGCATCACTGGCCTGATAATGATGCAGAGAAGATTCCTGGATGCAGTTGAGTTTGGGATTGGAAACCTCACTAAATGTGCCTGAACACATGGGCTCTCCATTCTCAGCAGCAACAAGAGGTATGGAACCAGGAAAGTGGGTTGATTCAAAAACCGGTTTTGAACTTCCATTGGTCTCTGGCAAAGCTTCTGTAATATTCTGCAGAGTCATCCGCTTGTACTTAGCTCGGCTGTTCTTAAACCAGATCTGGAAAAGAAAGAAGATATCAGAAGAATGCCTGTTGTCCCCTAACAGGACCACAAAGTGAAGATTTTGGATAAAAGGTGTTTGTATAGCAATGATTCACATGTCAGAAACAAAGAAGCAGGAAACTCAAGATGGCTAAGATATTATAATAAAGTAGATTGTGTATGACCAGACAACATAAGACTGGGGAGATTGAGCCAGTGTGTCCTGTATTTTAGCAGGAGCTCTGATGATTAGGTTTCTGAGACCCTGCATGGAAACAATGCTATTTTATATTGCTACCAGGTTGATAAAAATTTGAGTCCCAGCATTTGATTCATAAATATCCACCACCTAAAACTGTCATCACTGCCCTAAGCATTTAAGAACAAAATTAAAGTTTCTGATGGGAAAGTGTAGATTTTTGCTGTTGGATTGAGGGAAAAGAGAGGGGCAGACCTTGATGTCCCTCACTGTCACACAAACTAACTCTGCCAGCTTCACACATTGATCCTGGTTTGGGTACTGACACTTATCAAAATGTTCTTGCAGCAGGTGCTTTTGTTTTTTGGAGTACACAATGCGTTCCTTCCGCACATTTCTTGAAGTCACAGGGCCAGATTGATGGTCACCATACTTCTCTGACAGTACCACAGATCCTATGAGAACATGGAAACAAGATTTCAATTATGTATTTGATAACTTAGACGCCCTGAGGGTTTTTTCAAACTAGGTAAACCTGGGCCCAGTACAGGATCTAGTTGCATTTGGATACCTGATTTTCTTGATGGTCCTTGGAACTCTTGCTGATGTAGGTCCCTTTCAGGGACTGAAAGACTTGATTGCATTGGATTTGTTGGGGTCAATATGGGACTGTAATAAACTTGAAAGGGTAAGTTCCTTGCAGTCTCTTGAAGCCTTTGGGGTCTGGTTTCTATGGGTGCACTTGAAGGCATTTGGAATTTTGGATACAAGGAGGGACCTTCAGCCCTATGTGTGTTCCGAACCTATTGGAATATGTTCCCCTTCTGGAGAATCTAGTAAAAGAAAACACGTCAAAAAACGTACAGAGAGCACTGATTTACCCATCCTGTCTACCCAGCATTTGGTTTGGACTGTTACAGAGCAGGAATCAGACAGGAGCTTCATTCTTTCTGAACAACTGCCTCTGTTTCCAAATCTTACAAGTATTCTCAGTATTGAAATAAATATGCACTTGGCTCCAGTATTAACAAGAGGTTGCCAGTCCAGGTAAGCTGGCAATTGAATGTTCATTTCCAATGTTTAAATTTTCCATATCCTACACTTCTGGCTGTGAAATTTTGTTGGGACAGACTACTAGCTAGTCTGCCTCTGCCCATGAAAATAAAAGCCTGAAGGCTTCACAGGATTTCTGTGGCATGCAGGGCAACTGACACAAAAGTCAAATCACAAACCCAGGAATTCTGCAAACAGAGTAAATGGACAACTGACACCAAAGTCTGAAGACCTCCCAGGGGCACTGCAGCATGCAGAGAAACTGAATCGACAGTCTGAAAGCCTGTCGGGAATTCTTTTGCATGCAGGGAAACAAAACCTACAGTACTTATGCTTCCCTGGTTAACAGCTAAACATAGGGCAACAGCTTGACAAATCCTCTCAAGAGTAAACAGTATGAAGGCATCCCAGTAGATGTGTCACAGCCAGGGCAACATATCTCCAGCTTCTCTGCCCCTCTAATGAACCCACAATTCAAAGGTCTTCAAGAAGGCCTCCCTGAAGACACACTGCCACCAGGGCAACAAGTCACCAGTGTACATGCCCCTCTGAAGGTTCCACAGTCAAAAGATCCCACAGGAGGTTTGCCACATCCAAGGCAACTGGCCTACCATGAGACTTGAGTCAACCTAGGGACAAAAAAGACAACTCCCAAACAGAAACACCCCAACCAGAAAAAAACTCCCTATAACCATATGACAGGAGGCAAGAGCAAGACCATGAGAAACAGAAGCCAGTAAACTTTGGCATTATCAGAAACTACTTCTCCCACCACAGCAAGCCCTGGATAGACAAATGCACTTGAAAGTCAGGAAGATGACCTAAAATCTTATCTTAATGATAATAGAATCCTTTTAAAGAGATATAAATAACTCACATAAAGAAATAGAAGAAAACGCAAGTGAACAGGTAGAAGCACTTAGAGAGGAAACACATAAATCCCATAAGCAATACAGGAAGATACAATCAAAAAAGTGGAAATTGAAAACCAAGGAATGAGATCTGGGATAATTAATCATTACCAGGAGAATACAAGAGATAGAAGAAAGAAAGCCGCAGTCTCAACTAACCTGGACCGCCCAAGATCTCTCAGAAACTAGACAACCACCAATTAAGCGTACACCAGCTGATATGAGGCCCCCAACACATACTCAGCAGAAAACTGTGGGACTGTACTCCCTCAGAAAAGATGTACCTAACCCTAAAAAGACTGGAGGCCCGAAGTGGGCAGGGAGTTCTTATAGGTAGGCGGTGGGGTGAAGACATTCTCCCTGAGAAGGAAACTAGACTTACAGGATGTGGAACTTTCCATGGGAGGACCAGAAGGGGGATAAAATCTGGATTGTAAAAAAGATTAAATATTTTTTAAACAAAGGAATATTATCATAATTGGAAAAACATGATCCCAGTTTCTCCTCCTTGCAGTATGACACCCTGTGACAAAATAAAGAATCAAGGGCAATGGAACATGTCCCATTTCCATGGACCCTTTCCACTCCCGTATTCTAAACAAGAGCATTGATGATCTAATTACTCTGGATGTCAGTAGGCACGTACACCTAAGCCAGATTCCCTGATATTGAAGTTCTATACCAAGGACTTAGCCTTAATTGAACCTCCCTATCAAGAACCCTCCCACAGGCTCCTCCTTTCATCCTCTAGAATCCAGAAGCTATACACACCCTGTTGTAATATCCAGTCTGTAGCCACAACTTAATATCTAACGGAAATATGGCCAGATCACAGACTTTTTTTGTACTCTTTTCTTTTGTGACTGAGTTTCGCTAAATGAACTATGCTGTATGTGAGTCAAACAGAACACAAGGCTGAAACAGAATTCAGAAGGATCAGCCTAACTGTTACTTCCCAAGCAGGGCTAAGACTAAAGGTGTGTAACAAAGAACTGAGCCAACCTGTAGGATTTCCACCTAACATGGGCTCCATCGAGAAAATAAAAATTTTCCTTACTCTCTAGAAGCAATCTCAAAAAATGCGTCTCTTCTCATCCTGCTGCCAAGAGGACATGCACGTTTCCGGCCACCACTAACACCTATTTATTTCTCCACACTTTCTCTTCTGAGACTGAGGCAGGTTCCATGTGCATGCCCCTGACTTCCTGATTCACACTATACATGCAAGCCAGGGCTCACAATTTCAAAAACCCACTTGCCATTAGTTCCCGAGTCCTGGGATTAAAGGTGTGGTCCATGCATCCCAAATGGTTACAGATTTTAGATGAAGGAGGGCCTGCTCAGCCAAACACCATCCAAGATGTCACAGTTTTGAGTCAGAATGCCACTACTATGCCTTATCTAGGCAATCTGGAGCCTCAATTGGTCCCAAGGTCACTTGAGATCCCATTGTCAGTTCTTTCCTTTGTCCTATAGACAGGCCTCACTATCTATTGATCCAGGCTTTCTGAACAGCCCAGGATTCAATCTTGTGCTTAGAATGAAGAATAGAGCCCCTTGAGGTCTCTTGAAAGCTCATCCATAGAGTGCCCCGATCAGGGCAAATCACTGCTCTGCACTGTTCACATTTATGGGATAGACTTGAACCATCTACTAAATTTAAATAACATCTTCTGCATGTATACAGGGCATATTTTATACTTCACCAATCAAACACCCATACAGGCTAAAAAAATCACCAAAATCCTCCTCCACTGTCTCCCAAATTTTCCCCAACTTGATATCCCCTTTACATAGCAACCTTAGACATTTCATGCAACTCACCAATTCACCAGGAATGAAGAGGTTTCCTGTAACCTGCTCAGTCCTCTGTCTTTGAATTCTCCTTAGAAGACCTGCCCTTATATATCTCTCCTAACCTGGAATTCAAAGCCCCTCCCACCCTTTGGCTCCTCCTACTTGCAATATTCAAATCCATTATTCTCTCCCACCCTTTGATGCTAGTCCAGGTGTAGCCTCATTTTATAGAACCCATGAATTTAAATTTTTTGGTTTGTAATCCTTTATTTCTTTACATTTTATATTTTACTTTTATTACTTCCCAGTTCAGCTCTTACTTTCCTCCCAGACCTCCCTCCCACAATTTTTCATCACATTCCTAATCCCATGTCTCCAAGAGAATGCCTTCCACACCAGGCCTTTGGTCTGGTTTAAATAATTTAATGTGTGTAGCCATCTTACTTTTGTTTCTGTCTGGTTTTTAAGGTATAAATATGTTCTGCATGTCTTGGTTATATAGTTTTGACTGGGAGTGCATTGAATCTGTAGTTTGCTTTTGGCAAGGTGGCCATTTTTACTACATTAATTCTGCCAATGCATGATCATGAAAGAGATCTTTCCATATTCTGAGATCTGCTTTGATTTCTTTCTTCAGAGACTTGAAATTCTTGTCATACAAATTTTTCACTTGCATACTTAGAGTGACACCAAGATATGTAATGTTATATGTGACTATGGTAAAGGGTGTCACTACCCTATTTTCTTTCTCAGCTTATTTATCCTTTGAGTAGAGGAAGGCTACTGATTTGATTGAGTTAATTTTACATCCAGCCACATGGCAGAAATTGTTTCTCAGTTGTAGGAGTTCTCTAGTGTTGTTTTATTGGGTTGCATAAGTATACTATCATATCATCTGCAAATAGTGATGTTTTGACTACCTCCTTTCCAGTTTGTAACATTTTGACAAGTGTTACAAACTGTACCTCCTTTTGTTCTCTAAATGCTCTAGATAGATCTTCAAGTACTATATTGAATAAATAGGGAAAGAGTGGGCAACATTTTCTGGACCATAATTTTAGTAGGATTACTTTAAATTTCCTCTATTTAGTTTGATGTTGGCTTCTGGTTTGCTGTATATTGCTTTTACTATGTTTTGGCATAGGCCTTGAATTCCTGATCATTCCAAGACTTTTAACATGAAGGGATAGTGAATTTTGTCAAATGCTTTCTCAGCATCTAACTAAATGATCTTGTGGGGTATTTTTTTTCGAGTTTCTTTATGTAGTGGATTACATTGAAAGATTTCTATATATTGAACCACACTTGCATTGCTGGGATGAAGCCTATTTGATCCTGGTGAATTACTGTTTTGATGTGTTCTTGGATTCGGTCAGCAAGAATTTTATTGAGTAGTTTTGGATCACTGTTCTCAAGGGAAATTGGTCTGGACTTCTCTTTCCTTGTTTAATCTTTGTTTGGTTTATGTATAAGCAATACTGTGGCTTCATATAATGAATTGTAAAGGATACCTCGGGTTTCTGATTTGTGGAATAGTTTGAAAAGTATCCGTAGTAGGTCTTCTTTTAAGAACTGATAGAATTCCCAACAAACACATCTGGTCCTGTGTTGTTGTTGTTGTTGTTGTTGTTGTTGTTGTTTTTGTTTTTGGTGGTGGTGGTGGTGGTGGTGGTTGTGGTTGTGGTGGTGATGGTGGTGTTTTGGGAAGACTGTTAATAACTGAATCTATTTCCTCACGTGTTATGGGACTATTTTGATGGTTTATCTGATCAGGTTTTAACATTGGCAGCTGGCATGTGTCTACAAAACTGTCCATTTCATCCAGATTTCCCAATTTTGTTGAGTATAAGCTTTTGTAGTAGGATCTGATGATATTTGGAATTTCTGCAGTTTCTGTTGTTATATCTCCCTTTTCATTCCAATTTTATTAATTTGCGTGTTTCCTCTATTCCTTCTTGTTAGTCTGCTAAGTGTTTATCTATCTTGTTGATTTTCTCAAAGAACCAACTCTTGGTTTTGTTGATTCTTTGTATAATTCTTTTTGTTTCTACTTGGTTGATTTTGGCCTTGAATTTGTTTATTCCCTGCCATGTATTCCTCTTGGATGTATTTGTTTCATTTGGTTGTAGAGCTTTCAGATGTTCTGTCAAGCTGCTAATGTAAGCTCTCTCCATTTCCTTGTTGGAGGCACTTAACTATATGAGATTTTCTCTTAGCACATATGACTATTGACAGCTTTTCAGGATTTCTAGTTGCAACTGCTTTAAGAGGAGAACCTTCTAGAAAGGTTATTGTTCATTGTTTACAGGCTTTTACTGCTAAGGGACTGCCTAAAGTTGGCAAAACAGATAATGGGCCTTCATACACTGGAAACAGCTTTGAACAATTTTGCAAGGAATTTGGAATTGAACATAAAACTGAAATTCCTCATGATCCAATGGGACAAGGAATTGTTGAATGTATCTGAAAAATTAGCTTTAGAAAGCAAAACAGGGTGAGTTTTAACTTCCAAGGTCACCCAAAGCACATCTCGCTTTTGCATTATTTGTTTTAATGTTTTGTAAACTGATGCTAAAGGTCAGTCTGCAGTAGATCATCGCTGGCATCCAGACACTTCCAGCTCATATGCCATGGTTAAATGTTGAGATCCTTTAACTAATACTTTGGAATGGCCCCATCCCTGTTTTAATACGGGAATGAGATCCTGTTTGTGTTTTTTCACATAAAGGAATTGGAGATCAATGACTACTGAAAAGATTGTTTCGCCAAGTGGACACAGATCCTGAGCCTTCTAATGATTATGATACTAATGATGAAGGCATCTCAGGATCCCTATGAGCCATCTAAATTAACCTGAAGTGTAGTCTTTGCCCTTACTGGATAGCAGGTGTTTTCTATCAATTCTCAAAGCCACCCTCCTTACACCAGGAGGCTTGATCTTGTTTGGATCGTTGTCAGCTCCCAGTTTAGGCACTTAACTAAGCAATTACCCCTTGGAGGTTCACTTGAGTATGATGGAAAAGAGTCCTGCTCCACAAATCCTTGGTCATGTGTAGGTTTTATCTGAAAGGTGGGATGTAGACATCCAGTGCTTAGAGACCATTTAAGCATTTGTTCTTTTCACATGTGTCCTTGAGATGGCAGGACTAGATCCCATGGTCATAGTTGGGTGGTGCAGAAGATTATTTTCTGTGCTGTTTGGAAAAGTGAGACCACAAGGAATGTTTACTGGAAGCCCCAAAGAGATTTAATTACAGTTGCTAGGATTTCAACAGGTTCTGGCCTATCTAGTTCTAGTTATAACGGTAATGGACATTGTTTCTTCAGGGTTTTAGTTGTGCCAAAGCTGCGCTGTCTGGAACCTGGAAAGGAGTAGCATCCTTGGTTAGTTTTCTCTGTAACCCAATTCCAGTGTCTGGAAAAAATGTTAGAGAAGGCTGGATTAAGGGAAGGACTTGGACACTTTGGCTTTATAAGGAAGATTATGATTATGGACTACTTGTTTGTTTGTTTGTTTGTTTGTTTGTTTGTTTGTGACAGGGTTTCTCTGTGTAGCCCTGGCAGTCCTGGAACCTACCCTGCAAACCTGGGTGGCCTCAGAAAACTCAGCAATCTGCCTGCCTCTGCCTCCCAATGACAGGGATTAAATGAGTGTACCACGCAGGAGGGGCCCTCTCCCCTTGATCACTAATTGAGAAAATACCCCACAGCTGAATCTCATGGAGGCATTTCCCCAACTGAAGCTCCTTTCTCTATGAAAGAATGTGTCAAGTTCACACACTAACCCATCCAGTACAACATGTAAAAATGAAGTAAGTCTGGGCATCATAACAGAGCCTTTCAATCCCATTACCTGCAATGCAAATGGATGAGGATCTCCATTTGTGGAAGGCAGTCTTGTTTACATAAGCACTTCCAGGAGAGTTAGAACTACGTACAAAGGCCCTATGTTAAGAAATCAAAAATAATGCCAGGAGGTGGTGGCACATGCCTTCAATCCCAGCACTTGGGAGCCAGAGGCAGAGAGATTTCTTAATTCAAGGCCAGCCTGGTCTACAGATTGATTGCCAGGACAGCCAGTGTTACACAGAGAAACCCTGTCTCCAAAAACAAAACCAAAAAATCCAAAATAAAATAAGATGAATAAATCTTTGTAATGGAAAAACAAAACAACTGTCATTGTACTAGCTGTTCTGCCAAGAGTAATTATAAAAATTCCTTTCAGAAAATAATTAACACTATTTTACCTACAATCTGATTTAATACTACCTAATGAATATTTACTTCTGGTGACATCATCACTCTTCATATCACTGGATATTCTGGAATAGTCTCAAACTCACTCAGAGTTTGACTCTGCCTCCAAATACTGACCATAAAGGCATGTAACACCACTCCTGGATTAATTTTTCTTAACAGGCTTTGGGAACAAAGAACAGGATGCCCTGGAGAATAGAATCCTTCCATCACAATTCATGGCATTAAAAGTGAGCCCTTCCAGCCTGACGGGGGTGGTGCACTCCTTTATTCCCAAAACTTGGAAGGCAGAGGCAGGCAGATTTCTCAGTTCCAGGCCAGTCTGGTCTAAAGACTGAGTTCCAGGGCAGCCAGAGCTACACAGAGAAAAACTGTCTCAAAAAACAACAACAACAAAAGTGAGCCCTACCACACCCAACTTAATTCATTTTCTACAAGTTCATTTGCATTTTGTTCAGTTTTCTGTGAGTGTTCATGTCTCATGTGTGCGGTCCCTGTGCCTCAAAAAGGGATTCAGAGCCCCTGCGTCTGGAGTTATAGCATATATGGGATTCCAGACCAATTAGGAACCAAATTTCAAGAATCAAGATCAACAAGCAATCTTTTCTTTTGTTGTAAATGTAGGTGTATACATGAACACGTGTCAGTAATGTGCAAGCATGCCTGGAACCCTACAGACAGAAGGAGGGCTAAGACTCCAAAGGAATACAATTCCCAATGGATGGTTCTGAGCCACATAGTGGAGGTTGGGAACTAAACCAGGCTTTCCTGATGAAGCAACTATTGCTCTGACTCACTGAGCCATCACTCCATCTCCACAATAAGTAACCCTCAGTTAAATCCAGCTCTAGTTCCATAATGCTAAGAGTTTTGATATTTTGCAATGGTATGTTGTAGAAGAGATCACATTCAATTAAATTCAAGTTAGATATGGTGGTGCACCCCTTAAGCCCAACACATGGAACACCAAAGCAGGAAGATCTCTGTGAGTTCCAGACCAGCCTTGACTACAGAGTAAGTCACAGGACTACCATGGCTGTTACAGAATAAAAAACTGTCTCAAATAAAAGAGACAGATCAAACTGTACTCAAGAAAGCACTTTTATATATGCAAATCAAAACAACCCTGAGATTTCACCTTACACCAGTAAGAATGGCTAAGATTAAAAATTCAGGAGAAGCAGATGTAGGCGAGGATGTGGAGAAAGAGGAACACTCCTCCACTGCTTGTGGCGTTGCAAATTGGTACAACCACTCTAGAAATAAGTCTGGCAGTTCCTCAGAAAACTGGGCACCTCACTTCCAGACGATCCTGCTATACCACTCCTGGGCATATACCCAGAAGATTTCCCCAGCATGTAATAAGTATACATGTTCCACTATGTTCATAGCAGCCCTATTTATAATTGCCAGAAGCTGGAAAGAACCCAGGTATCCCTCAACAGAAGAGTAGATGCAAAAAAATGTGGTATATATACACAGTGGAGTACTATTCAACCATTAGAAACAATGAATTCATGAAATTCTTAGGCAAATGGATGGAGCTGGAGAACATCATACTAAGTGAGGTAACCCAGACTCAAAAAATGAATCATGGTATGCACTCACTAATAAGTGGATATTAACCTAGAAAACTGGAATACCAAAAACATAATCCACACATCAAATGAGGTACAAGAAGAACAGAGGAGTGGCCCCCAGTTCTGGAAAGACTCAGTCAAGCATTATAGCACAAACCAGAACACGGAATTGGGAAGGGGTGGGGGGGGGGGAGAACAGGGGGAGGGAAGGGGGCTGATGGGACTTTCGGGGTTTGGGGCTCTAGAAAAGGGGAAATCATTTGAAATGTAAATGAAAATATATCGAATAAAGAAAAGAAAGTACTTTTATTTAAAGAAAAATTAACTGCACATTAGTTAGGAAAAGAAACTGAGAGTAACAGACTCATTTGGCACACACCTATAAAATCAGCAGAGTGGATGTTGGAGAAGAATGGCAAAACCTGGGACCAGCCCTCTTGGGAGCTCTCACAGACTCAGTAGCCAACAAAAGACCACACACACACACACACACACACACACACACACACACACACACACACACACACACATGGGTTGAACTTAGGCCCCCATAATATATTTAGCAGATGTGCACCTCAGTCTTCATGTGGGTCCCCCAATAACTAGATTGGAAGCTAATGGCTGTCTCTGGAGCCATTCTTCTACCTAGGCTGCCTTGAGTGGCCTCAAAAGGAGAGGATGCACCTGATCCTGCAGAGACTTGATGCATTAGGTTGAAGGTAGACCCATGGGGAAACCCTATGAGAGAAAGGGAATAGAGTAGTGACTGTCAGGTAATGTTGAGAGGTAGGTAGTGTTGAGAACATAAAATGGATGTATTTATTAATGGGAAACACTGCCTCGACAAAGATGAAGGAGAAACTGAGGCAATTTCCAATTAATTGCCAGCACAAATTGTAAACCATCCTATGGGCAAGAACCAACCCCTGACACTATCAATGATACTCTGTTATGTTTGTCAATGGGAACCTTGCATAACTATGCTATGCTCATTGTTATACTCCTGGAGAACTGGCTAGCCCTATTTTAATCTGATGGCTGCCATTCAGCAACCAATGAGACCTAAAGCAGAGGCACATAGGCAGAAATATAGGCAGAGCCACGGAAGCGCCACAGAACGGGTAAAAGACTGCAGTAGTTAGAGCAGTTGAAAATACCAAGAAAACACAGCCCACCGGATCAAATAAGCTAGGCTTACAGAGATTTACAGAGATGGAAGCAACAATCAGGCAGTTTGTATAGGTCTGACCAAGGTCCCTACATATGTGGTCCTGTAGCTTGGAGTGCCTGTCTTTGTCACTGAGGTAGATTTCTATGTAGCAAAATGCTGGATCCTGTTTTCAAATCCAGTCTGTTAGTCTATGTTTCTATTGGTAAATTATGTTCATTGAGATTAAGAGATATTAAGGAAAAGTGATTGTTGCTCCCGGTTATTTTTGATGTAATTTTTATGTTTGAGTGCTTCTCCTCTTTTGGATGTGTTGAAAGATTATTACTTCCTTTTTCTAAGGTGTAGTTTCCCTCCTTGTGCTGGCATTTTATATTATCCTTTGTAGGGCTGGATTTGTGGAAAGATATTGGGCAAATTTTGTTTTATCATGGAATATCTTAGTTTTTCCATATATGGTGATAAGAGTTTTGGTGGGTATAGTAGTCTGGGCTAGCGTTTGTTTTCTCTTATGATCTGTATGAGATCTGCACAAGATCTCCTTGTTTTCATGGTCTCTGGTGAGAAGTCTGGCGTAATTCTGATAAGTTTTCCTTTCCATTACAGGTTTGAATGGTCTTTCTTTGTCAAGTGCATATCTGTTCTTGTCCAGTCTGTTTGGATTTCTGTAGGCTTCTTGAATGGTCACAGGCATCTCTCTCTTTACGTCAGGGAAGTTTTCTTCTACAATTTTGTTGAAGTTATTTACTGGTCAATTAAGTTGTAAATCTTTATGCTCCTCTATACCTATAGTCCTTAGGTTTGCTCTTCTCATTGTGGTCTGGATTTCCTGAATGTTTTGGGTTACACGGTTTCTGCATTTTGCATTTTCCTTGATGGTTGAGTCAATGCTTTCTATGGTATCTTCAGCATCTGAGATTCCTTCATCTAACTCTTCTATTCTGTTGCTGATGCTTGTATCTATGACTCTTGAATTCTTACCAAGGTTTTCTATCTCCAGAGTTGTATCCCTTTGTGATTTCTTTGTTGTTTCTAGTTCCACTATTAGATCCTGTATGGTTCTGTTCAATTCCTTCACCTGTTTTTTTTGTTTCTTTGGTTTGTGTGTGTGTGTGTGTGTGTGTGTGTGTGTGTGTGTTTTCCTGTAATTCCTTAAAAAAGTTTTGTGTTTTCTCTTTAAGGGCTTCTACCTGTTGAAAAATGTTCTCCTGTTTGTATTTAAGGGAACGATTTATGTCCACTCTGACGTCCTATATCAGCATCATGAGATGTAATTTTAAATCCAGATCTTGTTTTTCTGGTGTGTTGGGGTATCCAGGACTTGCTGTTGTGGGAGAACTGGGTTCGCATGGTTCCATGTTGACTTGGTTTGTTGCCAGTGTTCTTGCATTTGATTTTTGCCATCTGGTTATCTCTGGTGCTAGCTGGTCTTGATGTCTCTGACTGTGGTTTAAATGTCCTGCTAGCCTATGTATCTGAACTCCAGGGAGACCCATTCTCTCTAGGAGGAGTTTATGTATGCAGAGCTGGGATAATGTGTGAGCTCAGGTGTACATAAAGAAATCAAAAGTATCCTGTCACCAGCTGATTCTTGATTCCTGTGTCCTGACGGTTCTTAGCAGGTCCCACTTTGTCCAGAAATTTGAGAATGGTGGTGGCCTAACCTTTGGACACAGATTGGTAGGCACTCCTGAAAGACTAGCTTCCTTGTGGTGGTATTTCTATATGTCATTCTGTGGCCCAGCATCTTATCTGGATGCAGACAAAAATCAGAAGTCTTCTGTCCCAGGCTGATCCTGGGTACCTGTGTTCTCAGGATTTTGGGCTGGTGCCTCTGAGCAGCAGGGGTGGTCCTCCCTGTGCTCTCAAACCTCTCTGCACTCCTGTGTGGTTAGCTATCTCCCTGATTAACCAGGATATGGCACTCTGTGGGAGAGGATCGTCCCCAGCTGGGGATAGAAACCAAACGCTTCCTGCCTGGGAGTACTTGACATGATCCTCTGAGCAACAGGGATTCTCCTAGCTGTGCTCTCTGGCTTCTCCACACTTCTGTGTGTCTGCTATCTCTGTGCATCACCTGGATATTTGCTTTATCGTTAGAAGTGTTAAAATCTCATCCATCGTGAAGGATAATTCTGCTACCAGTAACAGCCTTCTAACTGACAACCACATCTGTGAGATCAAGGGACAGAATGTCAGTGGCTTGAAGGATGCTCAGACTGCAGATAGGCTGTCAAAAGCTGGGACTGTGGTTACCCTCACGATCATGCCTGCTTTTATCTGGGAACATTATTAAACGGATAGCTCCCAGCATTATAAAAAGCATGATGGTTCACTCCAGTCCTGAACTTTAAATGCCTTGTACAGTGAATCACATCACAGCTGAATGTTTCCAGCTTTCCTCTTTGCCTACTTCTCTATTTCTCACATGATGCTTTCCTGGAACCTGAGGGAATATGGTGCTTGGAAGCCTTTCTATTTTCTATCATAGCTGGGAACCTCACTCTATTTCATATCAGCTTCTGATTTGAAGATAGATGTGTAGCCTTAGCCAGGTTCTAGAGATGTAAAACACTCAAAGTTTTACTTACATTCCTAGATTTGGTTCTTTACTGGGACCCTGATGTGTTTATATAAGCCATGGTTATTAGGATAAATGGTGTAGGCTTAGCTTTCCCTGAGAACTGGTCAGCTTTCTCCTAGAACAAAGCACGGTGTTAGTCATGTGTTTCAGTTCTGTGGCATACTTTGAATTTAGTACATCAGCATAGTACATTGCCTTTGATAGTTATTTTTTAAGTTTTCTCTGTGTGGGTATGTAAAATCCAATTAATCAACACTGTTTTCATTCCAGAGAAGCATTATACAGTTGTGTGTACATTGCAAGACACTGTAATGATTGTCATTAAATCTTAATGACCTTCACATCATATGCTTCAATTGTCACCTTAAATATAATAAGCATTTAGTATAAAAGCCAAAATAGAATTATTGCTGCCTTCTGAAACCTGAAGTGTTACCTCTCTATTAAAGTGCTATATGCTATATCTGATCAGCTTACTGGTAAAGCTGAGGTGCCTAGTCATATCAAAATTTTCTAGTCAGTGTACAAAGAAAATGCCTAAGAGCTGCCCTATTGCTTTCTGAGAAAACAAAGTGCTGTATATTTCATGTGTAAGTTGTTATACTCAATAACGTTTTGGGTCTCTTATTTACTTAGAGAATAATTTGGTAATATCTAAATTAGGGTTTGAATCCTAATATTATGTAACTTTAGCTAAGTTGGCATGGTTTTAGGTGTTTACCTAGTCGTCTTAATTTGTTCCACTTTCTGAATCCTTAATGTAAACAAAAATGGCAAGGACACTTTATCCTGATTTATTTCTTTCTGAATTAGTTAATCTCCTATTCTATTAGTATGTGATACTATCGTAATAAAGGTAAAAAACGTTAAAAAATATTAGGGGAAAACTTTACCTAATGTGTTGGGTGAAGAACTATAGGTCAGTGGGACATATGCAGTAGTGACTGGAATGTAAATGGATAATATATGTAATAAAATAATTTTCAGGTACTATTTCTCCTTTTATTTCATGAGAACATAATGTAACAATGAAGAATGAATATTTACAGTTGCTTTGAAACAACCCCTCTATATAAACCACAGTGGTACACAACGTCTACAGAAAGGCCTGGATAATTCCCACAAATACTGAGATGAAGGGTGTACATAACACACTTCTTCATGACTATAAATGTCTGGAATGGTCAAGGAGCTGAGAGAAGTAAGTTGGATTTGGGGTGTAATCCAGAGTAAGCCAGTCCTCGGATTTGTCAAAGTCGTCAAGGATTCTTTGCCAGAGTTCCTCTGCAGATGGACCTGAACCTCGAGCCTCCTCTGGGCAATGGGTGGCAGCTTCTAGGACATCTGTAGATTCAGTCACTGGAGTAAGCCAGTCCTCGGGTATGTCAAAGTCGTCAATGATTCCTTGCCAGAGTTCCTCTGCAGATGGACCTGAACCTTGAGCCTCCTCTGGGCAATGGGAGGCAGCTTCTAGGCCATTTGTAGATTCAGTCACTGGAGTAAGCCAGTCCTCGGATTTCTCCAAGTCGTCAAGGATTCTTTGCCAGAGTTCCTCTGCAGATGGACCTGAACCTTGAGCCTCCTCTGGGCAATGGGTGGCAGCTTGTAGGACATCTGTAGATTCAGTCACTGCTAGATCAGTCTGGGCTTCAACTGCTGCTGATTGACCAGAATCCCAATCTATAATGGGAGCATGGCCAACAAGCAGATCTTCCTGCTGACTACACCTGTCTGCATCACTGGCCTGATAATGATGCAGAGAAGATTCCTGGATGCAGTTGAGTTTGGGAATGGAAACCTCACTAAATGTGCCTGAACACATGGGCTCTCCATTCTCAGCAGCAACAAGAGGTATGGAACCAGGAAAGTGGGTTGATTCAAAAACTGGTTTTGAACTTCCATTGGTCTCTGGCAAAGCTTCTGTAATATTCTGGAGAGCCATCCGCTTGTACTTAGCTCGGCTGTTCTTAAACCAGATCTGGAAAAGAAAGAAGATATCAGAAGAATGCCTGTTGTCCCCTAACAGGACCACAAGGTGAAGATTTTGGATAAAAGGTGTTTGTATAGCAATGATTCACATGTCAGAAACAAAGAAGCAGGAAACTCAGCATGACTAAGATATTATAATAAGGTAGATTGTGTATGACCAATCAACATAAGACTGGGGAGATTGAGCCAGTGTCTCCTGTGTTTTAGCAGGAGCTCTGATGATTAGGTTTCTGAGACCCTGCATGGAAACAATGCTATTCTATATTGCTACCAGATTGATAAAAATTTGGGTCCCAGCATTTGATCCAAAAATATCCACCACATAAAACTGTCATCACTGCCCTAAGCATTTAAGAACAAAATTAAAGTTCCTGATGGGAAAGTGTAGATTTTTGCTGTTGGATTGAGGGAAAAGAGAGAAGCAGACCGTGATGTCCAGCGCTGTCAGACCAACTAACTCTGCCAGCTCCACACATTGATCCTGGTTTGGGGACTGACACTTATCAAAATGTTCTTGCAGCAGGTGCTTTTGTTTTTTGGAGTACACAATGTGTTCCTTCAGCCCCTTTCTTGAAGTCACAGGGCCAGATTGATGGTCACCATATTTCTCTTACAGTACCACAGATCCTATGAGAACATGGAAACCAGATTTCACTTATATATCTGATAACTTGGATGCCCCGAGGGTTTTTTTAAAGTAGGTAAACCTGGGCCCAGTACAGGATCTAGTTGCATTTGGATACCTGATTTTCTTGACGGTCCTTGGAACTCTTGCTGATGTAGGTCCCTTTCAGGGACTGAAAGACTGGATTGCATTGGACTTGTTGGGGTCAATATGGGAGTGTGATGCATTTGAAAGGGTAAGTTCCTTGCAGGCTCTTGAAGCCTTTGTGGTCTGGTTTCTATCGGTGCACTTGAAGGCATTTGGAATTTTGGACACTAGGAGGGATCTTCGGCCATATGTGTGTTCCGAACCTATTGGGATACGTTCCCTTATTGGAGAATCTGGTCAAAGAAAACACATGAGAAAATGCACAGAGAGCAACGATTTACCCATGTGCCTACGCAGCATTTGGTTTGGACTGTTACAGAGCAGGAATCAGACAGGAGCTTCATTCTTTCTGAACAACTGCCTCTGTTTCCAAATCTTACAAGTATTCTCAATATTGAAATAAACATGTAATTAGCCCCAGTATTAACAAGAGATTGCCAGTCCAGGTAGACTGGCAATTGAATGTTCATTTCCAATGTTTAAATTTCCCATATCCTACCCTTCTGGCTGTTAAATATTGTTGGGACAGACTGCTAGCTAGTCTGCCTCTGCCCATGAAAATAAAAACCTGAAGGATTCACAGGATTTCTGTGGCATGTAGGGCAACTGACAACAGAGTCAAATCACAACCAGGAATTCTGCAAACAGGGCAACTGGACAACTGACACCAAAGACTGAAGACCTCCCAGGGGCACTGCAGCATGCAGAGAAATTGAATCAACAGTCAGAAAGCCTCCCTGGAGTTCTTCTGCATGCAGGGAAACAAAACCACAGTATTTATGCTTCCCTGGTGAACAGCTAAACATAGGGCAACAGCTTGATTAATCATCTCAAAACTCAACAGTATGAAGGCATCCCAGTAGATGTTTCACAGCCAGGGCAACATATCTCCAGCTTCTCTGCCCCTCTACAGAACCCACAATTCAAAGGTCTTCAAGAAGGCCTCCCTGAAGACACACTACCACCAGGGCAAAAATTCACTCGTGTATATGCCCCTCTGAAGGTTCCACAGTCAGAAGATCCCACAGGAAGTTTGCCACATACAAGCCAATTGGCCTACCATGAGACCTGAGTCAACCTAGGGACAAAAAAAGGCAACGCCCAAACAGAAACACCCCAACCAGGAAAGACTCCCTATAACCATATGGCAAGAGGCAAGAGTAAGACCATGAGAAACAGAAGCCAGTAAACTTTGGCATTATCAGAAACTACTTCTCCCACCACAGCAAGCCCTGAATAGACAAATGCACTTGAAAGTCAGGAAGATGACCTAAAATCTTATCTCATTAAGATAATAGAATCCTTTTAAAGAGATATAAATAACTCACATAAAGAAATATAAGAAAACACAGGTGAACAGGTAGAAGCACTTAGAGAGGAAACACATAAATCCCATAAGCAATACAGGAAATACAATCAAAGAAGTGAAAGTTTTTATTAAAGCAGTCCAAGACCTAGAATTGGAAGTAGATATAACAAGGACAAATATAGGCAACCATGGAAATTGAAAACCAAAGAATGAGATCTGGAATAATTAATCATTACCAGGAGAATACAAGAGATAGAAGAAAGAAAGCAGTAGTCTCAAATAACCTGGACCCCCCAAGATCTCTCAGAAACTAGGAAACTACCATTTAAGCATACACCAGCTGATATGAGGCCCCCAACACATACTCAGCAGAACACTGTATGACTGTATTCCCTCAGAGAAGATGTACCTAACCCTAAAGAGACTTGAGGCCCCAAGTGGGCAGGGAGTTCTTGCAGGTAGGGGGTGGAATGAGGACATCCTCCCAGAGAAGGAAACTAGACTTATGGGATGTGGAACATTCAGTGGGTGGACCAGAAGGGGGATATAATCTGGACTGCATATACCCAAAGGATATCCTGGCATGCAATAAAGACACATGCTCCATTATGTTCATAGAAGCCTTATTTATATTAGCCAGAAGCTGGAAAGAACCCAGATGCCCCTCAAAGGAGGAATGGATACAGAAAATGTGGTATATTTACACAATGGAATACTACTCAGCAATTAGAAACAATGAATTCACAAAATTTTTAGGCAAATAGTTTGATCTGGAAAATATCATCCTAAGTGAGGTAATCCAGACACAAAAGAATACACATGGAATGCAATCTCTGATAAGTGAATATTAATTAGCCCAGAAGCCCTGAATACCCAAGGCACAAATCGCATTACAAATGACTCCCATGAAGAAGTATGGAGAAGGTCCTGTTCCTGAAAAGGATTGATCTAGCAGTGGAGGGGAATATAAGTACAGAGGAAAAAAAGGAGGGAGGTGATTGAAGAATGGATGGAGAGAAGACGTTTTATGGGACATATGGGGAGGAGGGATCCAGGAAAGGGGAAATAATTTGGAATGTAAACAAAGAATATAGAATATAAAAATATTAAAAAAAAGAAAATACGCAAATGCACTTCAAATTATAAAAATCTGTCATCAGTGGCCGCAATTTCTTTTCCTTTTTTTGGTGGTTCTGAGCCACCTAGTGGAGGTTGGGAACTAAACCAGGCTTTCCTGATAAAGCAACTATTGCTCTGACTCACTGAGCCATCGCTCCATCCCCACATTAAGTAACCCTCAGTTAAAGCCAGCTCTAGTCCCAGAATGCTAAGAGTTTTGATATTTTTGCAATGGTATGTAGTAGGAGAGATCACATTGAATTAAATTCAAGTTAGATATGATGGTGCACTTCTTAAGCCCAACACTTGGAACACCAAAGCAGGTAGATCTCTGTGAGTTCCAGACCAGCCTTGGCTACAGAGTAAGTCAGAGGACTATAATGGCTGTTACAGAAAAAAACTGTCTCAAATAAAATAGACAGATCAAAGTGTACTCAAGAAAGCACTTTTATTGAAAGAAAAATTAACTGCACATTAGTTAGCAAAGGAAACTGAGACTAACAGACTCACTTGGCACACACCTATAAAATCAGCAGAGTGGATGTTGGAGAAGAATGGCAAAACCTGGGGACCAGACCTCTTGGGAGCTCTCAGAGAATCAGTAGCCAACCAAAGACCACACATACACACACACACACACACACACACACATGGGTTGAACATAGGCCCCCATAATATATTTAGCAGATGTGTACCTCAGTCTTCATGTGGGTCCACCAATAACTAGAGAGGAAGCTATAGGCTGTCTCTGGAGCCATTCCTATACCTAGGCTGCCTTGAGTGGCCTCAACAGGAGAGGATGCACCTGATCCTGCAGAGACTTGATGCATTAAGTTCAAGGTAGACACATGGGGGAACCCTCTGAGAGAAAGAGAATAGAGACTGTCAGGTGGGGTTGAGAGGGAGGTAGTGTTCAGAACATAAAATGGATATATTCATTAATGGGAAACACTGCCTAGACAAAGATGAAGGAGAAACTGAGGCAATGTCCAATATACAAATGCACTTGAAAGTCAGGAAGATGACCTAAAATCTTATCTCATTAAGATATTAGAATACTTTAAAAAGGATATGAATTACTTACATAAAGAAATATAAGAAAACACAGGTGAACAGGTAGAAGAACTTAGAGAGGAAACACATAAATCCTGTAAGCAATACAGGAAAATACAATCAAACAAGTGAACGTATTTATTAAAGCAGTCCAAGACCTAAAATTGGAAGTAGATATAATAAAAACAAATTTAGGCAACCCTCGAAATTGGACATTGAAAACCAAGGAATGAGATCTGGAATAATTAAGCATTACCAGCAGAATACAAGAGATAGAAGAGAGAAAGCAGCAGTCTCAACTATCCTGGACCCCCAAGATCTCTCAGCAACTAGGCAACCACAAATTAAGCATACACCAGCTGATATGAGGCCCCCAACACATACTCAGCAGAAAACTGTGGGACTGTACTCCCTCAAAGAAGATGTAACTAACCCTAAAATGCCTAGAGGCCGCAAATCAGCAGGTAATTCTTGTAGGTAGGGGGTGGGGTGGGAACATCCTCCTGGAGAAGGAATCTAGACTTATGGGATGTGAAACCAGAAGTGGGAGGATAAAATATGGACTGTAAAAAAGAGTAAATATTTTTTTTAAAAAAAGTAATATTATCATAATTGGAAAAACATGTTCTGAGATTCTCCTCCTTGCAGTATGACACCCTGTGTCAAAATAAAGAATCAAGGGCCATGGAACATGTCCCACTGCAATGGACCCCTTTCCACAGCCCATATTCTAAACAAGAGCATTGATGATCTAATTACTCTGGATGTCAGAAGGCAAGTACACCTAAGCCAGTTCCCCTGATATTGAAGTACTATACCAAGGACTTAGCCTTAATTGAATCTCCCTATCCAGGACCCTCCCACAGGCTACTCCTTTCATCCTCTAGAATCCAGCAGCTATACACGCCCTGTTGTAACACCCGGTCTGTAGCCACAACTTAATACCTAACAGAAACCTGGCCAGATCGCAGATGTTTTTTGTACTCTTTTTCTTTTGTGACTGAGTTTCACTAAATGAACTATGCTGTATGTGAGTCAAACAGAACACAAGGCTGAAACAGAATTCATAAGGATCAGCCTAACTGTTACTTCCCAAGCAGGGCTAGGACTAAAGGTGTGTAACAAAGAACTGACCCATCCTGTAGGATTTCCTCCTAACTTGGGCTCCATCCAGAATATAAAAATTTTCCTTACTCTCTAGGGGCAATCTCAAAAAATGCGTCTCTTCTCACCCTGCTGCCCAGAGGACATGCACATTTCCAGCCAGTGCTAACACCTCTTTATTTCTCCAAAAGTTCTCTTCTGAGACTGAGGCAGGTTCCATGTGCATGTTCCTGACTTCCTGATTCTCACTATACAGACAAGCCAGGTCTCAAAATCACAAAAACCCACTTGCCATTTGTTTCTGAGTCCTGGGATTAAAGTTGTCTTCCATGCATCCAAAATGGTTACAGATTCTAGATGAAGGAAGACCTGCTTAGCCAAACACCATCCAAGATGTCACACTTTTGAGTCAGAATGCCAATACCATGCTTTATCTAGGCAATCTGGAGCCTCAATTGGTCCCAAGGTCACTTGAGATCCCATTGTCAGTTCTTTCCTTTGTCCTATAGACAGACCTCACTACCTATTGATCCAGGCTTTCTGAACAGCCCAGGATTTAATCATGTGCTTAGAATGAAGAATAGAGCCCCTTGAGGTCTCTTGAAAGCTCATTCAT
This sequence comes from Apodemus sylvaticus, assembly GCF_947179515.1. Taxonomy (NCBI): domain Eukaryota; kingdom Metazoa; phylum Chordata; class Mammalia; order Rodentia; family Muridae; genus Apodemus; species Apodemus sylvaticus. The sequence continues at coordinate 195,841,228 of NC_067472.1, read as the reverse complement.
AGAGTGCGCAAATCAGGGCAAGTCACTGCTCTGCACTGTTCACCTTTATGGGATAGACTTGAAACATCTACTAAATTTAAATAACATCTTCTGCATGTATACAGGGAATATTTTATACTTGACCAATCAAACACCCATACAGGCTAAAAAATTACCAAAAATCATCCTCCACTGTCTCCCATGCTTTCCGCAACATGAAATCCCCTTTACATAGCAACCTTAGACATTTCATGCAACTCACCAACTCACCAGGAATGAAGAGGTTTCCTGTAACCTGCTCAGTCCTCTGTCTTTGAATTCTACTTAGAAGTCCTGCCCTTATATATCTTTTTTTTCTTTTTTTTTAATTTTTTTATTCGATATAATTTATTTACATTTCAAATGATTTCCCCTTTTCTAGCCCCCCCACTCCCCGAAAGTCCCGTAAGCCCCCTTCTCTTCCCCTGTCCTCCCATCCACCCCTTCCCACTTCCCCGTTCTGGTTTTGCTGAATACTGTTTCACTGAGTCTTTCCAGAACCAGGGGCCACTCCTCCTTTCTTCTTGTACCTCATTTGATGTGTGGATTATGTTTTGGGTATTCCAGTTTTCTAGGTTAATATCCACTTATTAGTGAGTGCATACCATGATTCACCTTTTGAGTCTGGGTTACCTCACTGAGTATGATATTCTCTAGCTCCATCCATTTGCCTAAGAATTTCATGAATTCGTTGTTTCTAATGGCTGAATAGTACTCCATTGTGTAGATATACCACATTTTTTGCATCCACTCTTCTGTTGAGGGATACCTGGGTTCTTTCCAGCATCTGGCAATTATAAATAGGGCTGCTATGAACATAGTAGAACATGTATCCTTATTACATGGTGGGGAGTCTTCTGGGTATATGCCCAGGAGTTGTATAGCAGGATCTTCTGGAAGTGAGGTGCCCAGTTTTCGGAGGAACCGCCAGACTGCTTTCCAGAGTGGTTGTACCAATTTGCAACCCACCAGCAGTGGAGGAGTGTTCCTCTTTCTCCACACCCTCTCCAACACCTGCTGTCTCCTGAATTTTTAATCTTAGCCATTCTGACTGGTGTAAGATGAAATCTTAGGGTTGTTTTGATTTGCATTTCCCTAATGACTAATGAAGTTGAGCATTTTTTAAGATGATTCTCCGCCATCCGAAGTTCTTCAGGTGAGAATTCTTTGTTTAACTCTGTACCCCATTTTTTAATAGGGTTGTTTGGTTTTCTGGAGTCTAACTTCTTGAGTTCTTTATATATATTGGATATTAGCCCTCTATCTGATGTAGGATTGGTGAAGATCTTTTCCCAATTTGTTGGTTGCCGATTTGTCCTCTTGATGGTGTACTTTGCCTTACAGAAACTTTGTAATTTTATGAGGTCCCATTTGTCAATTCTTGCTCTTAGATCATACGCTATTGGTGTTCTGTTCAGAAACTTTCTCCCTGTACCGATGTCCTCAAGGGTCTTCCCCAGTTTCTTTTCTATTAGCTTCAGAGTGTCTGGCTTTATGTGGAGGTCTTTGATCCATTTGGATTTGAGCTTAGTACAAGGAGACAAGGATGGATCAATTCGCATTCTTCTGCATGCTGACCTCCAGTTGAACCAGCACCATTTGTTGAAAAGACTATCTTTTTTCCATCAGATGTTTTCAGCCTCTTTGTCGAGGATCAAGTGGCCATAGGTGTGTGGGTTCATTTCCGGATCTTCAATCCTGTTCCATTGACCCTCCTGTCTGTCACTGTACCAATACCATGCAGTTTTTAACACTATTGCTCTGTAGTATTGCTTGAGGTCAGGGATACTGATTCCCCCAGATTTTCTTTTGTTGCTGAGAATAGTTTTAGCTATCCTGGGTTTTTTTTGTTCCAGATGAATTTGATAATTGCTCTTTCTAACTCTGTGAAGAATTGAGTTTGGATTTTGATGGGTATTGCATTGAATCTGTATAGTGCTTTAGGCAAAATGGCCATTTTAACTATATTGATTCTACCGATTCATGAGCATGGGAGGTTTTCCCATTTTTTGAGGTCTTCTTCCATTTCCTTCTTCAGAGTCTTGAAGTTCTTGTCATACAGATGTTTCACATGTTTAGTAAGAGTCACCCCAAGATACTTTATACTGTTTGAGGCTATTGTGAAGGGGGTCATTTCCCTAATTTCTTTCTCAGCTTGCTTTCCATTGAGTATAGGAAGGCCACTGATTTGCTTGAGTTGATTTTATAACCTGCCACTTTGCTGAAGTTGTTTATCAGCTGTAGGAGCTCTCTAGTGGAGTTCTTTGGGTCACTTAGGTAGACGATCATGTCGTCTGCAAATAATGATAGTTTGACTTCTTCCTTTCCAATTTGTATCCTTTGACCTCCTTATGTTGTCAAATTGCCCGAGCTAGTACCTCAAGTACAATATTGAAAAGATAAGGAGAAAGGGGGCAGCCTTGTCTGGTCCCTGATTTCAGTGGGATTGCTTCAAGTTTCTCTCCATTTAGTTTGATGCTGGCTACCGGTTTGCTGTATATTGCTTTTACTATGTTTAGGTATGGGCCTTGAATTCCTGTTCTCTCCAAGACTTTAAGCATGAAGGGATGCTGAATTTTGTCAAATGCTTTTTCAGCATCCAATGAAATGACCATGTGGTTTTGTTCTTTGAGTTTGTTTATGTAGTGGATTGTATTGATGGATTTCCGTACATTGAACCAACCCTGCATTCCCGGGATAAAGCCTACTTGATCATGGTGGATGATCGTTTTGATGTGTTCTTGGATTCGGTTCGCAAGAATTTTATTGAGTATTTTTGCATCGATGTTCATAAGGGAAATTGGTCTGAAGTTCTCTTTCTTTGTTGGATCTTTTTGTGGCTTTGGTATCAGCGTAATTGTGGCTTCATAGAAGGAATTGGGTAGTGTTCCTTCTGTTTCTATTTTGTGGAATAGTTTGAAGAGTATTGGGGTCTGGTAGAATTCTGCACTGAAGCCATCTGGTCCTGTGCTTTTTTTGGTTGGAAGACTTTCTATGACTCCTTCTATTTCTTTAGGCATTATGGGACTGTTTAGATGGTCTAGTTGGTCCTGATTTAATTTTGGTATTTGGTATCTGTCAAGGAAATTGTCCATTTCCTCCAGATTCTCCAGTTGTGTTGAGTACAGGCTCTTGTAGTAGGATCTGATGATTTTTTGGATTTCCTCAGTTTCCGTTGTTATATCTCCCTTTTCATTTCTAAGTTTGTTAATTTGGATACTTTCTCTGTGCCCTTTGGTCAGTCTGGCTAAGGGTTTATCTATCTTGTTGATTTTCTCAAAGAACCAGCTCCTGGTTTTGTTGATTTTTTGTATGGTTCTCTTTGTTTCTACTTGATTGATTTCGGCCCTGAGTTTGATGATTTCCTGCCTTCTACTCCTCCTGGGTGAAATAGCTTCTTTTTGTTCTAGGGCTTTCAGGTGTGTCATTAAGCTGGTAATGTATGCTCTCTCCATTTTCTTTTTAGAGGCACTCAGGGCTATGAGTTTTCCTCTTAGCACTGCTTTCATTGTGTCCCATAGATTTGGGTATGTTGTGTTTTCATTTTCATTGTGTTCTAAAAAGTCTTTAATTTCTTTCTTTATTTCTTCCTTGACCAAGGTATCATTGAGTAGAGTGTTGTTCAGTTTCCACGTGTATGTGGGTTTTCTGTTGTTTCTGTTGCTATTGAAGACCACTTTTACTCCATAGTGATCAGATAGGAGGCATGGGATTAGTTCTATCTTCTTATATTTGTTGAGGTCTGTCTTGTGACCAATTATATGGTCGATTTTGGAGAAGGTACCATGAGGTGCTGAGAAAAAGGTATATTCTTTTGTTTTAGGATAGAATGTTCTATATATATCTGTTAAATCTAATTGGTCCAAAGCTTCAATTAGTTTCATTGTGTCCCTATTTAGTTTCTGTTTTCCTGATCAGTCCATTGAGGAAAGTGCAGTGTTGAAGTCACCCACAATTATTGTGTTAGGTGCAATGTGTGCTTTTAGTTTTAATAAAGTTTCTTTTACGAAAGAGGGTGCCCTTGCATTTGGGGCAGAGATGTTCAAGATTGACAGTTCTTCTTTTTGAATTTTTCCTTTGACCAGCAAGAAGTGTCCCTCAGGGTCTCTTTTAATGACTGGGTTGAAAGTCAATTTTATCTGATATTAAAATGGCTACTCCAGCTTGTTTCCTGAGACCATTTGCTTGTAAAATTGTCTTCCAGCCTTTTACTCTAAGGTAGTGTTTGTCTTTGACCCTGAGGTGTGTTTCCTGTAAGCAGCAAAATGTAGGGTCCTGTTTACGTATCCATTCAGTTAGTCTGTGTCTTTTTATTGGGGCATTAAGTCCATTGATGTTAAGAGATATTAAGGAATAGTGATTGTTACTTCCTATCATTTTTGACGTTATTTTTTAAATTTGAATGCTTAACTTCTTTTGGGTTTGATGAAAGGTTACTATCTTGCTTTTTCCAGGGTGAAGTTTCCCTCCTTTTATTGGTGTTGTCCTCCTATTATCCTTTTTAGGGCCGGGTTTGAGGATAGATATTGGGTAAACTTGGTTTTGTCATGAAATATCTTAGTTTCTCCATCTATGGTGATTGAGAGTTTTGCTGGATATAGTAATTTTGGTTGACATTTGTGTTCTCTTAGAGTCTGCATGAGATCTGCCCAGGACCTTCTAGCCTTCATAGTCTCAGGTGAAAAGTCTGCTGTGATTCTGATAGGTCTTCCTTTATATGTTACTTGGCCTTTTTCTCTTACTGCCTTTAGTATTCTTTTTTGTTTAGAACATTTGGTGTTTTGATTATTATGTGACGGGAAGTATTTCTGTTCTGGTCCAGTCTGTTTGGAGTTCTGTAGGCTTCTTGTATATTCATGGGCATCTCTCTCTTTAGGTTAGGGAAGATTTCTTCCATAATTTTATTGAAGATATTTGCTAGCCCTTTAAGTTGTAAATCTTCACTCTCATCTATGCCTATAATCCTTAGGTTTGGTCTTCTCATTGTGTCCTGGATTTCCTGGATATTTTGGGTTACAAGCTTTTTGCATTTTGCATTTTCTTTAACTATTGAGTCCATGGTTTCTATGGAATCTTCAGCATCTGAGATTCTTTCTTCTATCTCTTGTATTCTGTTGTTGATATTTGCATCTCTGTCCCCTGATTTCTTCCCAAGGCTTTCTATCTCCAAAGTTGTCTCCCTTTGAGTTTTCTTAGTTGTTTCTACTTCTGATTTTAGATCCTGGATGGTTTTGCTTAGCTCCTTCACTTGCATGTTTGTGTTTTCCTGTAATTCTTTAAGAGATTTTTGTGTTTCCTCTTTCATGAGCTCAGCCTGTTGTCCAAAGTTCTCCTGTATTTCTTTAAGAGATTTTTGTGTTTCGTCTTTCATGACCTCAGCCTGTTGACCAAAGTTCTCCTGTATTTCTTTAAGTGTTTTTTGCATTTCCTCCTTGTTGGCTTTTGTATTCTCCTGGATTTCTTTCAATGATTTTTGTGTTTCCCTTGCAAGGGCTTCTAACTTTTGATCCATTTTCTCCTGAATTTCTTTAAGTATGTCCTTCATGTGTTCCTGTACCAGCATCATGACCAGTGATTTTAAATCCAAATCTTGTTTTACTGGTGTGATGGGGTATCCAGGACATGTTGGTAGAGGAGAATTGGGTTCAGATGTTGCCATATTGCCTTGATTTCTGTTAGTGACGTTCCTGCGTTTGCCTTTTGCCATCTAGTTCTCACTGGTTTTAGTTTTTTCTTGTCAGTGCTGGACTCACCAGTGCAAGATGCCCCTTCCCAGTTGGCCTCTGGTGCACAGCTTACCTCCTGCGCTGCTTGTAGACAGGGTGCTGCTGCCCAGGCTGTTCAGATCCCAAAGCAGGCACCCGAAGGCTCCGGCTGGGGCCCGCTGGATTCACTGGAGCACACTGACTTCTCCCAGCTGGCTGCCCGGAAACCCAGCTAGCCACTTGCAGGACTTGGAGATGTGGTGCTGCTGCCCAGGCTGATCTGGGCAGCAGAACTCCCAACCGGGTTGGTGCACACAAGGCTAGCCTAGCTGCTCAGGCCCTGAGTCTAGGCAAAAGCCTGGCAGGCCAATGTCGGTGCAAAGTTCCCCTCAGCTGTGGGTGTTAATTGGGTGTGTCAGGTGGCTAGGATGTCGGCGTGCACGAGTTCCCTGAGAGTGCTGGGAGAGTCTGCTGGGCTAACAACCTCCTGGCTGGGTCAGCACACAGATGGCCCAACGAGCAGCCCAGGGCCTGGGGGCAGTCCGGGGCCTGACCGTCTGAGACCCCTGCTATGTCCGCCTCGGGCTATGCCTGTTAGCCGGTTTGGTTTTGCCTGCTAGGTCTCCCTGGCTTCCCTTAGGCAAAATGGTGGTGGTGCGCGCACCAGCCCGAGAGGAAAAAAACCTCCTGGCCAGGTTTGCACCACGGGGGACCCCCGATCAGCCCAGGGCCTGGGTGCAGGCCAACGCCCATCGGGCTTAGACCCCCGCAATGTTGGTCTCGGGTTATATTTGCGTACCTCAGTCTGATTTCTCTGGAGACCAAGAACCAATATGGAAACCCTGGTAACTGACTGGCAGGGGGCAGAGTTCTGATGTGGCTTCTGTCGCCCTTATATATCTTTCCAAACCTAGATTTCAAAGCCCCTCCCACCCTTTGGCTCCTCCAACTTGCAATATTCAAATCCATTATTCTCTCCCACCCTTTGATGCTACTCCAGGTGTAGCCTCATCTTATAGAACCCATGAATTTAAATTTTTTGGTTTGTAATCCTTTATTTCTTTACATTTTATATTTTACTTTTATTACTTCACAGTCCAGCTGTTACTTTCCTCCCAGACCTCCCTCCCACAATTTTTCATCACATTCCTCATCCCATGTCTCCAAGAGAATGCCTTCCACACCAGGCCTTTGGTCTGGTTTAAATAACTAAATGTGTGCAGCCATCTTACTTTTGTTTCTGTCTGGTTTTTAAGGTATAAATATGTTCTGCATGTCTCAGTTATATAGTTTTAACTGACATTGCATTGAATCTGTAGTTTGCTTTTGGCAAGGTGGCCATTTTTACTACATTAATTCTGCCAATCCATGATCATGAGAGAGATCTTTCCATCTTCTGAGATCTGCTTCAATTTCTTTCTTCAGAGACTTGAAATTCTTGTCATACAAATTTTTCACTTGCAAAGTTAGAGTCACACAAAGATATGTAATGTTATTTGTGACTATGGTAAAGGGTGTCATTTCCCTATTTTCTTTCTCAGCTTGTTTATCCTTTGAGTAGAAGAAGGCTACTGATTTGATTGAGTTAATTTTACATCCAGCCACATGGCAGAAATTGTTTCTCAGTTGTAGCAGTTCTCTAGTGTTGTTTTATTGGGTTGCATAAGTATACTATCATATCATCTGCAAATAGTGATGTTTTAACTACCTCCTTTCCAGTTTGTAACACTTTGACAAGTGTTACAAACTGTACCTCCTTTTGTTCTCTAAATGCTCTAGCAAGATCTTCAAGTACTATATTGAATAAATAGGGAGAGAGTGGGCAACATTTTCTGGACCATAATTTTAGTGGGATTACTTCAGATTTTCTCCATTTAGTTTGATGTTGGCTTCTGGTTTGCTGTATATTGCTTTTACTATGTTTTGGTATAGGACTTGAATTCCTGATCATTCCAAGACTTTTAACATGAAGGGATAGTAAATTTTGTCAAATGCTTTCTCACCGTCTAACTAAATGATCTTGTGGAGTTTTTTTTTTTTTTTCCGAGTTTGTTTATGTAGTGGATTACATTGAAAGATTTCCATATATTGAACCACCCCTGCAACGCTGGGATGAAGCCTATTTGATCCAGGTGAATTACTGTTTTGATGTGTTCTTGGATTCGGTCAGCAAGAATTTTATTGAGTAGTTTTGCATCAATGATCTCAGGGGAAATTGGTCTGGAATCCTCTTTCCTTGTTTGGTCTTTGTTTGGTTTATGTATAAGCATTACTGTGGCTTCATATAATGAATTGTTAAGTATACCTCGGCTTTCTGATTTGTGGAATAGTTTGAAAAGTATCCGTAGTAGGTCTTCTTTGAAGATCTGATAGAATTCCCTACAAACACATCTGGTCCTGTGCTTTTGTTGTTGTTGTTGTTGTTGTTTTGGTGGTGGTGGTGGTGGTGATGGTAGTGTTTTTGGAAGACTGTTAATAACTGACTCTATTTCCTCAGGTGCTATGGAACAATTTTGATGGTTTATCTGATCAGCTTTTAACATTGTCACCTGGCATGTGTCTACAAAATTGTCCATTTCGTCCAGATTTTCCAATTTTGTTGAGTATAAGCTTTTGTAGTAGGATCTGATGATATTTGGAATTTCTGCAGTTTCTGTTGTTATATCTCCCTTTTCATTAACGATTTTATTAATTTGCGTGGTTCCTCTATTCCTTCTAGTTAGTCTGCTAAGTGTTTATCTATCTTGTTGATTTTCTCAAAGAATCAGCTCCTGGTTTTGTTGATTTTTTGTATAATTCTTTTTGTTTCTACTTGGTTGATTTTGGCCTTGAATTTGTTTATTCCCTGCCGTGTACTCCTCTTGGATGTATTTGTTCATTTGGTTGTAGAGCTTTCAGATGCTCTGTCAAGCTGCTAATGTAAGCTCTCTCCATTTCCTTGTTGGAGGCACTTAATTATATGAGTATTTCTCTTAGCACATATGACGATTGACAGCTTTTCAAGATTTCTAGTTGCAACTGCTTTAAGAGGAGAACCTTCCAGAAATGTTATTGTTCATTGTTTACAGGCTTTTACTGCTAAGGGACTGCCTAAAGATGGCAAGACAGATAATGGGCCTGCATATACTGGAAACAGCTTTGAACAATTTTGCAAGGAATTGAACATAAAACTGAAATTCCTCATGATCCAATAGGACAAGGAATTGTTGAATGTATCTAAAAAATTAGCTTAAGAAAACAAAAAAGGGGGAGTTTTAACCTCCAAGGTCACCAAATGCACATCTCGCTTTTGCATTATTTGTTTTAATTTTTTGTAAACTGATGCTAAAGGTCAGTCTGCAGTAGATCACCGCTGGCATCAAGACACTTCCAGCTAATATGCCATGGTTAAATGTTGAGATCCTTTAACTAATACTTTGGAATGGTCCCAACCCTGTTTTAATACGGGAATGAGATCCTGTTTGTGTTTTTTTCACATAAAGGAATTGGAGAACAATGACTACTGAAAAGATTGTTTCACAAAGTGGAAACAGATGCTGAGCCTTCTAATGATTGTGATACTAATGATGAAGGCATCTCAGAATCCCTATGAGCCATCTAAATTAACCTGAAGTGTAGTCTTTGCCCTTACTGGATAGCAGGTGTTTTCTATCAATTCTCAAAGCCACCCTCCTTACACCAGGAGGCTTCATCTTGTTTGGATCTTTGTCAGCTCCCAGTTTAGGCACTTAACTAAGCAATTACCCCTTGGAGGTTCACTTGAGTATGATGGAAAAGAGTCCTGCTCCACAAATCCTTGGTCATGTGAAGGTTTTATCTAAAAGGTGGGATGTAGACATCCAGTGCTTAGAGACCATTTAAGCATTTGTTCTTTTCACATGTGTCCTTGAGATGGCAGGACTAGATCCCAGGGTCATAGTTGGGGAGGTGCAGAAGATTATTTTCTGTGCTTTTTGGAAATGTGAGACCACAAGGAATGTTTACTGGAAGCCCCAAAGAGATTTAATTACAGTGGCTAGGATTTCAACAGGTTCTGGCCTATCTAGTTCTAGTTATAACGGCAATGGACATTGTTTCTTCAGGGTTTTAGTTGTGCCAAAGCTGCGCTGTCTGGAACCTGGAAAGGAGTAGCATCCTTGGTTAGTTTTCTCTGTAACCCAATTCCAGTGTCTGGAAAAAATGTTAGAGAAGGCTGGATTAAAGGAAGGACTTGGACACTTTGGCTTTATAAGGAAGATTATGATTATGGACTACTTGTTTGTTTGTTTGTTTGTTTGTTTGTTTGTGACAGGGTTTCTCTGTGTAGCCCTGGCAGTCCTGGAACCTACCCTGCAAACCTGGGTGGCCTCAGAAAACTCAGCAATCTGCCTGCCTCTGCCTCCCAATGACAGGGATTAAATGAGTGTACCACCCAGGAGGGGCCCTCTCCCCTTGATCACTAATTGAGAAAATACCCCACAGCTGAATCTCATGGAGGCATTTTCCCAACTGAAGCTCCTTTCTCTGTGAAAGAATGTGTCAAGTTCACACACTAACCCATCCAGTACAACATGTAAAAATGAAGTAAGGCTGGGCATCATAACAGAGCCTTTCAATCCCATTACCTGCAAAGCAAATGGATGAGGATCTCCATTTGTGGAAGGCAGTCTTGTTTACATAAGCACTTCCAGGAGAGTTAGAACTACGTACAAAGGCCCTATGTTAAGAAATCAAAAATAATGGCAGGAGGTGGTAGCACATGCCTTCAATCCCAGCACTTGAAAGCCAGAGGCAGAGAGATTTCTTAATTCAAGGCCAGCCTGGTCTACAGATTGATTGCCAGGACAGCCAGTGTTACATAGAGAAACCCTGTCTCCAAAAACAAAACAAAAAAATCCAAAATATAATAAGATGAATAAATCTTTGTAATGGAAAAACAAAACAACTGTCATTGTACTAGCTGTTCTGCCAAGAGTAATTATAAAAATTCCTTTCAGAAAATAATTAACACTATTTTACCTACAATCTGATTTAATACTACCTAATGAATATTTACTTTGGGTGACATCATCACTCTTCATATCACTGGATATTCTGGAATAGTCTCAAACTCACTCAGAGTTTGACTCTGCCTCCAAATACTGACCATAAAGGCATGTAACACCACTCCTGGATTAATTTTTCTAAACAGGCTTTGGGAACAAAGAACAGGATGCCCTGGAGAATAGAATCCTTCCATCACAATTCATGGCGTTAAAAGTGAGCCCTTCCAGCCTGACGGGGGTGGTGCACTCCTTTATTCCCAAAACTTGGAAGGCAGAGGCAGGCAGATTTCTCAGTTCCAGGCCAGTCTGGTCTAAAGACTGAGTTCCAGGGCAGCCAGAGCTACACAGAGAAAAACTGTCTCAAAAACAACAACAACAAAAGTGAGCCCTACAACACCCAACTTAATTCATTTTCTACAAGTTCATTTGCATTTTGTTCAGTTTTCTGTGAGTGTTCATGTCTCATGTGTGCGGTCCCTGTGCCTCAAAAAGGGATTCAGAGCCCCTGCGTGTGGAGTTATAGCATATATGGGATTCCAGGCCAATTAGGAACCAAATTTCAAGAATCAAGATCAACAAGCAATCTTTTCTTTTGTTGTAAATGTAGGTGTATACATGAACATGTGTCAGTAATGTGCAAGCATGCCTGGAACCCTACAGACAGAAGGAGGGCTAAGACTCCAAAGGAATACAATTCCCAATGGATGGTTCTGAGCCACATAGTGGAGGTTGGGAACTAAACCAGGCTTTCCTGATGAAGCAACTATTGCTCTGACTCACTGAGCCATCACTCCATCTCCACAATAAGTAACCCTCAGTTAAATCCAGCTCTAGTTCCATAATGCTAAGAGTTTTGATATTTTGCAATGGTATGTAGTAGAAGAGATCACATTCAATTAAATTCAAGTTAGATATGGTGGTGCACTCCTTAAGCCCAACACTTGGAACACCAAAGCAGGTAGATCTCTGTGAGTTCCAGACCAGCCTTGACTACAGAGTAAGTCACAGGACTACCATGGCTGTTACAGAATAAAAAAACTGTCTCAAATAAAAGAGACAGATCAAACTGTACTCAAGAAAGCACTTTTATAAATGCAAATCAAAACAACCCATAGATTTCACCTTACACCAGTAAGAATGTCTAAGATTAAAAATTCAGGAGAAGCAGATGTAGGCGAGGATGTGGAGAAAGAGGAACACTCCTCCACTGCTTGTGGGGTTGCAAATTGGTACAACCACTCTAGAAATCAGTCTGGCCGTTCCTCAGAAAACTGGGCACCTCACTTCCAGAAGATCCTGCTATACCACTCCTGGGCATATACCCAGAAGATTTCCCCAGCATGTAATAAGGATACATGTTCCACTATGTTCATAGCAGCCCTATTTATAATTGCCAGAAGCTGGAAAGAACCCAGGTATCCCTCAACAGAAGAGTGGATGCAAAAAAATGTGGTATATATACACAGTGGAGTACTATTCAGCCATTAGAAACAATGAATTCATGAAATTCTTAGGCAAATGGATGGAGCTGGAGAACATCATACTAAGTGAGGTAACCCAGACTCAAAAAATGAATCATGGTATGCACTCACTAATAAGTGGATATTAACCTAGAAAACTGGAATACCAAAAACATAATCCACACATCAAATGAGGTACAAGAAGAACAGAGGAGTGGCCCCCAGTCCTGGAAAGACTCAGTCAAGCATTATAGCACAAAACCAGAACAGGGAATTGGGAAGGGGTGGGGGGGAGAACAGGGGGAGGGAAGGGGGCTGATGGGACTTTCGGGGTTTGGGGGTCTAGAAAAGGGGAAATCATGTGAAATGTAAATGAAAATATATCGAATAAAGAAAAGAAAGTACTTTCATTTAAAGAAAAATTAACTGCACATTAGTTAGGAAAAGAAACTGAGAGTAACAGACTCATTTGGCACACATCTATAAAATCAGCAGAGTGGATGTTGGAGAAGAATGGCAAAACCTGGGGACCAGCCCTCTTGGGAGCTCTCACAGACTCAGTAGCCAACAAAAGTCCACACACACACACACACATGGGTTGAACTTAGGCCCCCATAATATATTTAGCAGATGTGCACCTCAGTCTTCTTGTGGGTCCCCCAATAACTAGATTGGAAGCTATTGGCTGTCTCTGGAGCCATTCTTCTACCTAGGCTGCCTTGAGTGGCCTCAAAAGGAGAGGATGCACCTGATCCTGCAGAGACTTGATGCATTAGGTTCAAGGTAGACCCATGGGGAAACCCTATGAGAGAAAGGGAATAGAGTAGTGACTGTCAGGTAATGTTGAGAGGTAGGTAGTGTTGAGAACATAAAATGGATATATTTATTAATGGGACACACTGCCTAGACAAAGATGAAGGAGAAACTGAGGCAATTTCCAATTAATTGCCAGCACAAATTGTAAACCATCCTATGGGCAAGAACCAACCCCTGACACTATCAATGATACTCTGTTATGTTTGTCAATGGGAACCTTGCATAACTATGCTATGCTCATTGTTATACTCCTGGAGAACTGGCTAGCCCAATTTTAATCTGATGCCTGCCATTCAGCAACCAATGAGACCTAAAGCAGAGGCACATAGGCAGAAATATAGGCAGAGCCACGGAAGCGCCACAGAACGGGTAAAAGACTGCAGTAGTTAGAGCAGTTGAAATTACCAAGAAAACACAGCCCACCGGATCAAATAAGCTAGGCTTACAGAGATTTACAGAGATGGAAGCAACAATCAGGCAGTTTGTATAGGTCTGACCAAGGTCCCTACATATGTGGTCCTGTAGCTTGGAGTGCCTGTCTTTGTCACTGAGGTAGATTTCTATGTAGCAAAATGCTGGATCCTGTTTACATATCCAGTCTGTTAGTCTATGTTTTTATTGGTAAATTATGTTCATTGAGATTAAGAGATATTAAGGAAAAGTGATTGTTGCTCCCGGTTATTTTTGATGTAATTTTTATGTTTGAGTGCTTCTCCTCTTTTGGATGTGTTGAAAGATTATTACTTCCTTTTTCTAAGGTGTAGTTTCCCTCCTTGTGCTGGCATTTTATATTATCCTTTGTAGGGCTGGATTTGTGGAAAGATATTGGGCAAATTTTGTTTTATCATGGAATATCTTAGTTTTTCCATATATGGTGATAAGAGTTTTGGTGGGTATAGTAGTCTGGGCTAGCATTTGTTTTCTCTTATGATCTGTATGAGATCTGCACAAGATCTCCTTGTTTTTATGGTCTCTGGTGAGAAGTCTGTTGTAATTCTGATAAGTTTTCCTTTCCATTACAGGTTTGAATGGTCTTTCTTTGTCAAGTGCATATCTGTTCTTGTCCAGTCTGATTGGATTTCTGTAGGCTTCTTGAATGGTCACAGGCATCTCTCTCTTTACGTCAGGGAAGTTTTCTTCTACAATTTTGATGAAGTTATTTACAGGTCAATTAAGTTGTAAATCTTTATGCTCCTCTATACCTGTAGTCCTTATGTTTGCTCTTCTCATTGTGGTCTGGATTTCCTGAATGTTTTGGGTTACACGGTTTCTGCATTTTGCATTTTCCTTGATGGTTGAGTCAATGCTTTCTATGGTATCTTCAGCATCTGAGATTCCTTCATCTAACTCTTCTATTCTGTTGCTGATGCTTGTATCTATGACTCTTGAATTCTTACCAAGGTTTTCTATCTCCAGAGTTGTATCCCTTTGTGATTTCTTTGTTGTTTCTAGTTCCCATATTAGATCCTGTATGGTTTTGTTCAATTCCTTCACCTGTTTTTTTTTTTTGTTTCTTTGGTTTGTGTGTGTGTGTGTGTGTGTGTGTGTGTGTGTGTGAGTTTTCCTGTAATTCCTTAAGAAAGTTTTGTGTTTTCTCTTTAAGGGCTTCTACCTGTTGACAAATGTTCTCCTGTTTGTATTTAAGGGAACTATTTATGTCCTCTCTGACGTCCTATATCAGCATCATGAGATGTAATTTTAAATCCAGATCTTGTTTTTCTGGTGTGTTGGGGTATCCAGGACTTGCTGTTGTGGGAGAACTGGGTTCGCATGGTGCCATGTTGACTTGGTTTGTTGCCAGTGTTCTTGCATTTGATTTTTGCCATCTGGTTATCTCTGGTGCTAGCTGGTCTTGATGTCTCTGACTGTGGTTTAACTGTCCTGCTAGCCTATGTATCTGAACTCCAGGGAGACCCATTCTCTCTAGGAGGAGTTTATGTATGCAGAGCTGGGATAATGTGTGAGCTCAGGTGTACATAAAGAAATCAAAAGTATCCTGTCACCAGCTAATTCTTGATTCCTGTGTCCTGATGGTTCTTAGCAGGTCCCACTTTGTCCAGAAATTTGAGAATGGTGGTGGCCTCACCTTTAGACACAGATTGGTAGGCACTCCTGAAAGACTAGCTTTCTTGTGGTGGTATTTCTATATGTAATTCTGTGGCCCAGCATCTTATCTGGATGCAGACAAAAATCAGAAGTCTTCTGTCCCAGGCTGATCCTGGGTACCTGTGTTCTCAGGATTTTGGGCTGGTTCCTCTGAGCAGCAGGGGTGGTCCTCCCTGTGCTCTCAAACCTCTCTGCACTCCTGTGTGGTTAGCTATCTCCCTGATTAACCAGGATATTGCACTCTGTGGGAGAGGATCGTCCCCAGCTGGAGATAGAAACCAAACGCTTCCTGCCTGGGAGTACTTGACATGATCCTCTGAGCAACAGGGATTCTCCTAGCTGTGCTCTCTGGCTTCTCCACACTTCTGTGTGTCTGCTATCTCTGTGCATCACCTGGATATTTGCTTTATCATTAGAAGTGTTAAAATCTCATCCATAGTGAAGGATAATTCTGCTACCAGTAATAGCCTTCTAACTGACAACCACATCTGTGAGATCAAGGGACAGAATGTCAGTGGCTTGAAGGATGCTCAGACTGCAGATAGACTGTCAAAAGCTGGGACTGTGGTTACCCTCACGATCATGCCTGCTTTTATCTGGGATCATTATTAAACGGATAGCTCCCAGCAATATGAAAAGCCTGATGGTTCACTCCAGTACTGAACTTTAAATGCCTTGTACAGTGAATCACATTACAGCTGAATGTTTCCAGCTTTCCTCTTTGCCTACTTCTCTATTTCTCACATGATGCTTTCCTGGAACCTGAGGGAATATGGCGCTTGGAAGCCTTTCTATTTTCTATCATAGCTGGGAACCTCACTCTATTTCATATCAGCTTCTGATTTGAAGATAGATGTGTAGCCTTATCCAGGTTCTAGAGATGTAAAACACTCAAAGTTTTACTTACATTCCTAGATTTGGTTCTTTACTGGGACCCTGATGTGTTTATATAAGCCATGGTTATTAGGATAAATGGTGTAGGCTTAGCTTTCCCTGAGAACTGGTCAGCTTTCTCCTAGAACAAAGCACGGTGTTAGTCATGTGTTTCAGTTCTGTGGCATACTTTGAATTTAGTACATCAGCATAGTACATTGCCTCTGATAGTTATTTTTTAAGTTTTCTCTGTGTGGGTATGTAAAATCCAATTAATCAACACTGTTTTCATTCCAGAGAAGCATTATACAGTTGTGTGTACATTGCAAGACACTGTAATGATTGTCATTAAATCTTAATGACCTTCACATCATATGCTTCAATTGTCAGCTTAAATATAATAAGCATTTAGTATAAAAGTCAAAATAGAATTATTGCTGCCTTCTGAAACCTGAAGTGTTACCTCTCTATTAAACTGCTATATGCTATATCTGATCAGCTTACTGGTAAAGCTGAGGTGCCTAGTCATATCAAGATTTTCCAGTCACTGTACAAAGAAAATGCCTAAGAGCTGCCCTATTGCTTTCTGAGAAAACAAAGTGCTGTATATTTCATGTGTAAGTTGTTATACTCAATAACGTTTTGGGTCTCTTATTTACTTAGAGAATAATTTGGTAATATCTAAATTAGGGTTTGAATCCTAATATTATGTAACTTTAGCTAAGTTGGCATGGTTTTAGGTGTTTACCTAGTCGTCTTAATTTGTTCCACTTTCTGAATCCTTAATGTAAACAAAAATGGCAAGGACACTTTATCCTGATTTATTTCTTTCTGAATTAGTTAATCTCCTATTCTATTATAGCATGTGATACTATCATAATAAAGGTAAAAAACGTTAAAAAATATTAGGGGAAAACTTTACCTAATGTGTTGGGTGAAGAACTATAGGTCAGTGGGACATATGCAGTAGTGACTGGAATGTAAATGGATAATATATGTAATAAAATAATTTTCAGGAATTATTTCTCCTTTTATTTCATGAGAACATAATGTAACAATGAAGAATGAATATTTACAGTTGCTTTGAAACAACCCCTCTATATAAACCACAGTGGTACACAACGTCTACAGAAAGGCCTGGTTAATTCCCACAAATACTGAGATGAAGGGTGTACATAACACACTTCTTCATGACTATAAATGTCTGGAATGGTCAAGGAGCTGAGAGAAGTAAGTTGGATTTGGGGTGTAATCCAGAGTAAGCCAGTCCTCGGATTTGTCAAAGTCGTCAAGGATTCTTTGCCAGAGTTCCTCTGCAGATGGACCTGAACCTCGAGCCTTTTCTGGGCAATGGGTGGCAGCTTCTAGGACATCTGTAGTTTCAGTCACTGGAGTAAGCCAGTCCTCGGGTATGTCAAAGTCGTCAATGATTCTTTGCCAGAGTTCCTCTGCAGATGGACCTGAACCTTGAGCCTCCTCTGGGCAATGGGTGGCAGCTTCTAGGACATCTGTAGATTCAGTCACTGGAGTAAGCCAGTCCTCGGATTTCTCCAAGTCGTCAAGGATTCTTTGCCAGAGTTCCTCTGCAGATGGACCTGAACCTTGAGCCTCCTCTGGGCAATGGGAGGCAGCTTCTAGGACATCTGTAGATTCAGTCACTGCTAGATCAGTCTGGGCTTCAACTGCTGCTGATTGACCAGAATCCCAATCTATAATGGGAGCATGGCCAACAAGCAGATCTTCCTGCTGACTACACCTGTCTGCATCACTGGCCTGATAATGATGCAGAGAAGATTCCTGGATGCAGTTGAGTTTGGGAATGGAAACCTCACTAAATGTGCCTGAACACATGGGCTCTCCATTCTCAGCAGCAACAAGAGGTATGGAACCAGGAAAGTGGGTTGATTCAAAAACAGGTTTTGAACTTCCATTGGTCTCTGGCAAAGCTTCTGTAATATTCTGGAGAGCCATCCGCTTGTACTTAGCTCGGCTGTTCTTAAACCAGATCTGGAAAAGAAAGAAGATATCAGAAGAATGCTTGTTGTCCCCTAACAGGACCACAAAGTGAAGATTTTGGATAAAAGGTGTTTGGATAGCAATGATTCACATGTCAGAAACAAAGAAGCAGGAAACTCAAGATGGCTAAGATATTATAATAAAGTAGATTGTGTATGACCAGACAACATAAGACTGGGGAGATTGAGCCAGTTTGTCCTGTATTTTAGCAGGAGCTCTGATGATTAGGTTTCTGAGACCCTGCATGGAAACAATGCTATTCAATATTGCTACCAGGTTGATAAAAATTTGAGTCCCAGCATTTGATTCATAAATATCCACCACCTAAAACTGTCATCACTGCCCTAAGCATTTAAGAACAAAATTAAAGTTTCTGATGGGAAAGTGTAGATTTTTGCTGTTGGATTGAGGGAAAAGAGAGGGGCAGACCTTGATGTCCCTCGCTGTCACACCAACTAACTCTGCCAGCTTCACACATTGATCCTGGTTTGGGTACTGACACTTATCAAAATGTTCTTGCAGCAGGTGCTTTTGTTTTTCAGAGTACACAATGCGTTCCTTCCGCCCCTTTCTTGAAGTCACAGGGCCAGATTGATGGTCACCATATTTCTCTGACAGTACCACAGATCCTATGAGAACATGGAAACAAGATTTCAATTATGTATTTGATAACTTAGACGCCCTGAGGGTTTTTTCAAAGTAGGTAAACCTGGGCCCAGTACAGGATCTAGTTGCATTTGGATACCTGATTTTCTTGATGGTCCTTGGAACTCTTGCTGATGTAGGTCCCTTTCAGGGACTGAAAGACTTGATTGCATTGGATTTGTTGGGGTCAATATGGGACTGTAATAAACTTGAAAGGGTAAGTTCCTTGCAGTCTCTTGAAGCCTTTGGGGTCTAGTTTCTATGGGTGCACTTGAAGGCATTTGGAATTTTGGATACAAGGAGGGACCTTCAGCCCTATGTGTGTTCCGAACCTATTGGAATATGTTCTGGAGAATCTAGTAAAAGAAAACACGTCAAAAAACGTACAGAGAGCACTGATTTACCCATCCTGCCTACCCAGCATTTGGTTTGGACTGTTACAGAGCAGGACTCAGACAGGAGCTTCATTCTTTCTGAACAACTGCCTCTGTTTCTAAATCTTACAAGTATTCTCAGTATTGAAATAAATATGTACTTGGCTCCAGTATTAACAAGAGGTTGCCAGTCCAGGTAAGCTGGCAATTGAATGTTCATTTCCAATGTTTAAATTTTCCATATCCTACACTTCTGGCTGTGAAATTTTGTTGGGACAGACTACTAGCTAGTCTGCCTCTGCCCATGAAAATAAAAGCCTGAAGGCTTCACAGGATTTCTGTGGCATGCAGGGCAACTGACACAAAAGTCAAATCACAAACCCAGGAATTCTGCAAACAGAGTAAATGGACAACTGACACCAAAGTCTGAAGACCTCCCAGGGGCACTGCAGCATGCAGAGAAACTGAATCGACAGTCTGAAAGCCTCTCTGGAATTCTTTTGCATGCAGGGAAACAAAACCTACAGTACTTATGTTTCCCTGGTTAACAGCTAAACATAGGGCAACAGCTTGACAAATCCTCTCAAGAGTAAACAGTAAGAAGGCATCCCAGTAGATGTGTCACAGCCAGGGCAACATATCTCCAGCTTCTCTGCCCCTCTAAAGAACCCACAATTCAACGGTTTTCAAGAAGGCCTCCCTGAAGACACACTGCCACCAGGGCAACAAGTCACCAGTGTACATGCCCCTCTGAAGGTTCCACAGTCAGAAGATCCCACAGGAGGTTTGCCACATCCAAGGCAACTGGCCTACCATGAGACTTGAGGGACAAAAAAGACAACTCCCAAACAGAAACACCCCAACCAGAAAAAAACTCCCTATAACCATATGACAAGAGGCAAGAGCAAGACCATGAGAAACAGAAGCCAGTAAACTTTGGCATTATAAGAAACTACTTCTCCCACCACAGCAAGCCCTAGATAGACAAATGCACTTGAAAGTCAGGAAGATGACCTAACATCTTATCTCATTAAGATAATAGAATCCTTTTAAAGAGATATAAATAACTCACATAAAGAAATATAAGAAAACGCAAGTGAACAGGTAGAAGCACTTAAAGAGGAAACACATAAATCCCATAAGCAATACAGGAAGATACAATCAAAAAAGTGAAAGTTTTTATTAATGCAGTCCAAGACCTAGAATTGGAAGTAGATATAACAAAGACAAATATCGGCAACCCTGGAAATTGAAAACCAAGGAATGAGATCTGGGATAATTAATCATTACCAGGAGAATACAAGAGATAGAAGAAAGAAAGCAGCAGTCTCAACTAACCTGGACCCCCCAAGATCTCTCAGAAACTAGGCAACCACCAATTAAGCGTACACCAGCTGATATGAGGCCCCCAACACATACTCAGCAGAAAACTGTGGGACTGTACTCCCTCAGAAAAGATGTACCTAACCCTAAAAAGACTGGAGGCCCGAAGTGGGCAGGGAGTTCTTATAGGTAGGGGGTGGGGTGAAGACATTCTCCCTGAGAAGGAAACTAGACTTACAGGATGTGGAACTTACCGTGGGAGGACCAGAAGGGGGATAAAATCTGGATTGTAAAAAAGATTAAATATTTTTTAAACAAAGGAATATTATCATAATTGGAAAAACATGATCCCAGTTTCTCCTCCTTGCAGTATGACACCCTGTGACAAAATAAAGAATCAAGGGCAATGGAACATGTCCCATTTCCATGGACCCTTTCCACTCCCGTATTCTAAACAAGAGCATTGATGATCTAATTACTCTGGATGTCAGAAGGCACGTACACCTAAGCCAGATCCCCTGATATTGAAGTGCTATACCAAGGACTTAGCCTTAATTGAATCTCCCTATCAAGAACCCACCCACAGGCTCCTCCTTTCATCCTCTAGAATCCAGCAGCTATACACACCCTGTTGTAACATCCATTCTGTAGCCACAACTTAATATCTAACGGAAATATGGCCAGATCACAGACTTTTTTTGTACTCTTTTCTTTTGTGTCTGAGTTTCGCTAAATGAACTATGCTGTATGTGAGTCAAACAGAACACAAGGCTGAAACAGAATTCATAAGGATCAGCCAAACTATTACTTCCCAAGCAGGGCTAAGACTAAAGGTGTGTAACAAAGAACTGAGCCATCCTGTAGGATTTCCTCCTAATATGGGCTCCATCGAGAAAATAAAAATTTTCCTTACTCTCTAGGAGCAATCTCAAAAAATGCGTCTCTTCTCATCCTGCTGCCAAGAGGACATGCACGTTTCTGGCCACCACTAACACCTATTTATTTCTCCACACTTTCTCTTCTGAGATTGAGGCAGGTTCCATGTGCATGCCCCTGACTTCCTGATTCACACTATACATGCAAGCCAGGGCTCACAATTACAAAAACCCACTTGCCATTAGTTTCCGAGTCCTGGGATTAAAGGTGTGGTCCATGCATCCCAAATGGTTACAGATTTTAGATGAAGGAGGGCCTGCTCAGCCAAACACCATCCAAGATGTCACACTTTTGAGTCAGAATGCCACTACTATGCCTTATCTAGGCAATCTGGAGCCTCAATTGGTCCCAAGGTCACTTGAGATCCCATTGTCAGTTCTTTCCTTTGTCCTATAGACAGGCCTCACTATCTATTGATCCAGGCTTCCTGAACAGCCCAGGATTCAATCTTGTGCTTAGAATGAAGAATAGAGCCCCTTGAGGTCTCTTGAAAGGCCTCATCCATAGAGTGCCCCGATCAGGGCAAATCACTGCTCTGCACTGTTCACATTTATGGGATAGACTTGAAACATCTACTAAATTTAAATAAAATCTTCTGCATGTATACAGGGCATATTTTATACTTCACCAATCAAACACCCATACAGGCTAAAAAAATAACCAAAATCCTCCTCCACTGTCTCCCAAATTTTCCCCAACTTGATATCCCCTTTACATAGCAACCTTAGACATTTCATGCAACTCACCAATTCACCAGGAATGAAAAGGGTTCCTGTAACGTGCTCAGTCCTCTGTCTTTGAATTCTCCTTAGAAGACCTGCCCTTATATATCTCTCCTAACCTGGAATTCAAAGCCCCTCCCACCCTTTGGCTCCTCCTACTTGCAATATTCAAATCCATTATTCTTTCCCACCCTTTGATGCTACTCCAGGTGTAGCCTCATTTTATAGAACTCATGAATTTAAATTTTTTGGTTTGTAATCCTTTATTTCTTTACATTTTATATTTTACTGTTATTACTTCCCAGTTCAGCTGTTACTTTCCTCCCAGACCTCCCTCCCACAATTTTTCATCACATTCCTAATCCCATGTCTCCAAGAGAATGCCTTCCACACCAGACGTTTGATCTGGTTTAAATAATTTAATGTGTGTAGCCATCTTACTTTTGTTTCTGTCTGGTTTTTAAGGTCTAAATATGTTCTGCATGTCTTGGTTATATAGTTTTGACTGGGAGTGCATTGAATCTGTAGTTTGCTTTTGGCAAGCTGGCCATTTTTACTACCTTAATTCTGCCAATCCATGATCATGAAAGAGATCTTTCCATATTCTGAGATCTGCTTTGATTTCTTTCTTCAGAGACTTGAAATTCTTGTCATACAAATTTTTCACTTGCATACTTAGAGTGACACCAAGATATGTAATGTTATTTGTGACTATGGTAAAGGGTGTCATTATCCTATTTTCTTTCTCAGCTTATTTATCCTTTGAGTAGAGGAAGGCTACTGATTTGATTGAGTTAATTTTACATCCAGCCACATGGCAGAAATTGTTTCTCAGTTGTAGGAGTTCTCTAGTGTTGTTTTATTGGGTTGCATAAGTATACTATCATATTATCTGCAAATAGTGATGTTTTGACTACCTCCTTTCCAGTTTGTAACATTTTGACAAGTGTTACAAACTGTACCTCCTTTTGTTCTCTAAATGCTCTAGATAGATCTTCAAGTACTATATTGAATAAATAGGGAAAGAGTGGGAAACATTTTCTGGACCATAATTTTAGTAGGATTACTTCAAATTTCCTCTATTTAGTTTGATGTTGGCTTCTGGTTTGCTGTATATTGCTTTTACTATGTTTTGGTATAGGCCTTGAATTCCTGATCATTCCAAGACTTTTAACATGAAGGGATAGTGAATTTTGTCAAATGGTTTCTCAGCATCTAACTAAATGATCTTGTGGGGTATTTTTTTTCGAGTTTCTTTATGTAGTGGATTACATTGAAAGATTTCTATATATTGAACCACACTTGCATTGCTGGGATGAAGCCTATTTGATCCTGGTGAATTACTGTTTTGATGTGTTCTTGGATTCGGTCAGCAAGAATTTTATTGAGTAGTTTTGGATCACTGTTCTCAAGGGAAATTGGTCTGGAATTCTCTTTCCTTGTTTAATCTTTGTTTGGTTTATGTATAAGCAATACTGTGGCTTCATATAATGAATTGTGAAGGATACCTCGGGTTTCTGATTTGTGGAATAGTTTGAAAAGTATCCGTAGTAGGTCTTCTTTGAAGAACTGATAGAATTCCCAACAAACACATCTGGTCTTGTGTTTTTGTTGTTGTTGTTGTTGTTGTTGTTGTTGTTGTTTTTGGTGGTGGTGGTGGTGGTGGTGGTGGTTGTGGTTGTGGTGGTGATGGTGGTGTTTTGGGAAGACTGTTAATAACTGAATCTATTTCCTCAAGTGTTATGGGACTATTTTGATGGTTTATCTGATCAGGTTTTAACATTGGCAGCTGGCATGTGTCTACAAAACTGTCCATTTCATCCAGATTTCCCAATTTTGTTGAGTATAAGCTTTTGTAGTAGGATCTGATGATATTTGGAATTTCTGCAGTTTCTGTTGTTATATCTCCCTTTTCATTCCAATTTTATTAATTTGCGTGTTTCCTCTATTCCTTCTTGTTAGTCTGCTAAGTGTTTATCTATCTTGTTGATTTTCTCAAAGAACCAACTCTTGGTTTTGTTGATTCTTTGTATAATTCTTTTTGTTTCTACTTTGTTGATTTTGGCCTTGAATTTGTTTATTCCCTGCCATGTATTCCTCTTGGATGTATTTGTTTCATTTGGTTGTAGAGCTTTCAGAAGTTCTGTCAAGCTGCTAATGTAAGCTCTCTCCATTTCCTTGTTGGAGGCACTTAACTATATGAGTTTTTCTCTTAGCACATATGACTATTGACAGCTTTTCAGGATTTCTAGTTGCAACTGCTTTAAGAGGAGAACCTTCTAGAAAGGTTATTGTTCATTGTTTACAGATTTTTACTGCTAAGGGACTGCCTAAAGTTGGCAAGACAGATAATGGGCCTGCATACACTGGAAACAGCTTTGAACAATTTTGCAAGGAATTTGGAATTGAACATAAAACTGAAATTCCTCATGATCCAATTGGACAAGGAATCGTTGAATGTATCAGAAAAATTAGCTTTAGAAAACGAAAAAGGGTGAGTTTTATCTTCCAAGGTCACCAAAAGCACATCTCGCTTTTGCATTATTTGTTTTAATTTTTTGTAAACTGATGCTAAAGGTCAGTCTGCAGTAGATCATCGCTGGCATCCAGACACTTCCAGCTCATATGCCATGGTTAAATGTTGAGATCCTTTAACTAATACTTTGGAATGGCCCCAACCCTGTTTTAATACGGGAATGAGATCCTGTTTGTGTTTTTTCACATAAAGGAATTGGAGATCAATGACTACTGAAAAGATTGTTTCGCCAAGTGGACACAGATCCTGAGCCTTCTAATGATTATGATACTAAGGATGAAGGCATCTCAGGATGCCATGAGCCATCTAAATTAACCTGAAGTGTAGTCTTTGCCCTAACTGGATAGCAAGTGTTTTCTATCAATTCTCAAAGCCACCCTCCTTACACCAGGAGGCTTGATCTTGTTTGGATCTTTGTCAGCTCCCAGTTTAGGCACTTAACTAAGCAATTACCCCTTGGAAGTTCACTTGAGTATGATGGAAAAGAGTCCTGCTCCACAAATCCTTAGTCATGTGAAGGTTTTATCTGAAAGGTGGGATGTAGACATCCAGTGCTTAGAGACCATTTAAGCATTTGTTCTTTTCACATGTGTCCTTGAGATGGCAGGACTAGATCCCATGGTCATAGTTGGGTGGTGCAGAAGATTATTTTCTGTGCTGTTTGGAAATGTGAGACCACAAGGAATGTTTACTGGAAGCCCCAAAGAGATTTAATTACAGTTGCTAGGATTTCAACAGGTTCTGGCCTAGCTAGTTCTAGTTATAACGGTAATGGACATTGTTTCTTCAGGGTTTTAGTTGTGCCAAAGCTGCGCTGTCTGGAACCTGGAAAGGAGTAGCATCCTTGGTTAGTTTTCTCTGTAACCCAATTCCAGTGTCTGGAAAAAATGTTAGAGAAGGCTGGATTAAAGGAAGGACTTGGACACTTTGGCTTTATAAGGAAGATTATGATTATGGACTACTTGTTTCTTTGTTTGTTTGTTTGTTTGTTTGTTTGTGACAGGGTTTCTCTGTGTAGCCCTGGCAGTCCTGGAACCTACCCTGCAAACCTGGGTGGCCTCAGAAAACTCAGCAATCTGCCTGCCTCTGCCTCCCAATGACAGGGATTAAATGAGTGTACCACCCAGGAGGGGCCCTCTCCCCTTGATCACTAATTGAGAAAATACCCCACAGCTGAATCTCATGGAGGCATTTCCCCAACTGAAGCTCCTTTCTCTGTGAAAGAATGTGTCAAGTTCACACACTAACCCATCCAGTACAACATGTAAAAATGAAGTAAGGCTGGGCATCATAACAGAGCCTTTCAATCCCATTACCTGCAAAGCAAATGGATGAGGATCTCCATTTGCGGAAGGCAGTCTTGTTTACATAAGCACTTCCAGGAGAGTTAGAACTACGTACAAAGGCCCTATGTTAAGAAATCAGAAATAATGCCAGGAGGTGGTGGCACATGCCTTCAATCCCAGCACTTGGGAGCCAGAGGCAGAGAGATTTCTTGGGAGCCAGAGGCAGAGAGGCAGCCTGGTCTACAGATTGATTGCCAGGACAGCCAGTGTTACACAGAGAAACCCTGTCTCCAAAAACAAAACAAAAAAATCCAAAATAAAATAAGATGAATAAATCTTTGTAATGGAAAAACAAAACAACTGTCATTGTACTAGCTGTTCTGCCAAGAGTAATTATAAAAATTCCTTTCAGAAAATAATTAACACTATTTTACCTACAATCTGATTTAATACTACCTAATGAATATTTACTTCAGGTGACATCATCACTCTTCATATCACTGGATATTCTGGAATAGTCTCAAACTCACTCAGAGTTTGACTCTGCCTCCAAATACTGACCATAAAGGCATGTAACACCACTCCTGAATTAATTTTTCTAAACAGGCTTTGGGAACAAAGAACAGGATGCCCTGGAGAATAGAATCCTTCCATCACAATTCATGGCATTAAAAGTGAGCCCTTCCAGCCTGACGGGGGTGGTGCACTCCTTTATTCCCAAAACTTGGAAGGCAGAGGCAGGCAGATTTCTCAGTTCCAGGCCAGTCTGGTCTAAAGACTGAGTTCCAGGGCAGCCAGAGCTACACAGAGAAAAACTGTCTCAAAAAACAACAACAAAAAAAGTGAGCCCTACCACACCCAACTTAATTCATTTTCTACAAGTTCATTGGCATTTTGTTCAGTTTTCTGTGAGTGTTCATGTCTCATGTGTGCGGTCCCTGTGCCTCAAAAAGGGATTCAGAGCCCCTGCGTCTGGAGTTATAGCATATATGGGATTCCAAACCAATTAGGAACCCAATTTCAAGAATCAAGATCAACAAGCAATCTTTTCTTTTGTTGTAAATGTAGGTGTATACATGAACATGTGTCAGTAATGTGCAAGCATGCCTGGAACCCTACAGACAGAAGGAGGGCTAAGACTCCAAAGGAATACAATTCCCAATGGATGATTCTGAGCCACATAGTGGAGGTTGGGAACTAAACCAGGCTTTCCTGATGAAGCAACTATTGCTCTGACTCACTGAGCCATCACTCCATCTCCACAATAAGTAACCCTCAGTTAAATCCAGCTCTAGATCCATAATGCGAAGAGTTTTGATAATTTGCAATGGTATGTAGTAGAAGAGATCACATTCAATTAAATTCAAGTTAGATATGGTGGTGCACTCCTTAAGCCAAACACTTGGAACACCAAAGCAGGTATATCTCTGTGAGTTCCAGACCAGCCTTGACTACAGAGTAAGTCACAGGACTACCATGGCTGTTACAGAATAAAAAACTGTCTCAAATAAAGGAGACAGATCAAACTGTACTCAAGAAAGCACTTTTATAAATGCAAATCAAAATAACCCTGAGATTTCACCTTACACCAGTAAGAATGGCTAAGATTAAAAATTCAGGAGAAGCAGATGTAGGCGAGGATGTGGAGAAAGAACAACACTCCTCCACTGCTTGTGGGGTTGCAAATTGGTACAACCACTCTAGAAATCAGTCTGGCAGTTCCTCAGAAAACTGGGCACCTCACTTCCAGAAGATCCTGCTATACCACTCCTGGGCATATACCCAGAAGATTTCCCCAGCATGTAATAAGGATACATGTTCCACTATGTTCATAGCAGCCCTATTTATAATTGCCAGAAGCTGGAAAGAACCCAGGTATCCCTCAACAGAAGAGTGGATGCAAAAAAATGTGGTATATATACACAGTGGAGTACTATTCAGCCATTAGAAACAATGAATTCATGAAATTCTTAGGCAAATGGATGGAGCTGGAGAACATCATACTAAGTGAGGTAACCCAGACTCAAAAAATGAATCATGGTATGCACTCACTAATAAGTGGATATTAACCTAGAAAACTGGAATACCAAAAACATAATCCACACATCAAATGAGGTACAAGAAGAACAGAGGAGTGGCCCCCAGTTCTGGAAAGACTCAGTCAAGCATTATAGCACAAAACCAGAACAGGGAATTGGGAAGGGGTGGGGGGGGAGAACAGGGGGAGGGAAGGGGGCTGATGGGACTTTCGGGGTTTGGGGGTCTAGAAAAGGGGAAATCATGTGAAATGTAAATGAAAATATATCGAATAAAGAAAAGAAAGTACTTTTATTTAAAGAAAAATTAACTGCACATTAGTTAGGAAAAGAAACTGAGAGTAACAGACTCATTTGGCACACACCTATAAAATCAGCAGAGTGCATGTTGGAGAAGAATGGAAAAACCTGGGGACCAGCCCCCTTGGGAGCTCTCACAGACTCAGTAGCCAACAAAAGACCACACACACACACACACACACACACACACACACACACACACACATGGGTTGAACTTAGGCCCCCATAATATATTTAGCAGATGTGCACCTCAGTCTTCATGTGGGTCCCCCAATAACTAGATTGGAAGCTAATGGCTGTCTCTGGAGCCATTCTTCTACCTAGGCTGCCTTGAGTGGCCTCAAAAGGAGAGGATGCACCTGATCCTGCAGAGACTTGATGCATTAGGTTCAAGGTAGACCCATGGGGAAACCCTATGAGAGAAAGGGAATAGAGTAGTGACTGTCAGGTAATGTTGAGAGGTAGGTAGTGTTGAGAACATAAAATGGATATATTTATTAATGGGACACACTGCCTAGACAAAGATGAAGGAGAAACTAAAGCAATTTCCAATTAATTGCCAGCACAAATTGTAAACCATCCTATGGGCAAGAACCAACCCCTGACACTATCAATGATACTCTGTTATGTTTGTCAATGGGAACCTTGCATAACTATGCTATGCTCATTGTTATACTCCTGGAGAACTGGCTAGCCCAATTTTAATCTGATGCCTGCCATTCAGCAACCAATGAGACCTAAAGCAGAGGCACATAGGCAGAAATATAGGCAGAGCCACGGAAGCGCCACAGAACGGGTAAAAGACTGCAGTAGTTAGAGCAGTTGAAAATACCAAGAAAACACAGCCCACCGGATCAAATAAGCTAGGCTTACAGAGATTTACAGAGATGGAAGCAACAATCAGGCAGTTTGTATAGGTCTGACCAAGGTCCCTACATATGTGGTCCTGTAGCTTGGAGTGCCTGTCTTTGTCACTGAGGTAGATTTCTATGTAGCAAAATGCTGGATCCTGTTTTCAAATCCAGTCTGTTAGTCTATGTGTTTATTGGTAAATTATGTTCATTGAGATTAAGAGATATTAAGGAAAAGTGATTGTTGCTCCCGGTTATTTTTGATGTAATTTTTATGTTTGAGTGCTTCTCCTCTTTTGGATGTGTTGAAAGATTACTACTTCCTTTTTCTAAGGTGTAGTTTCCCTCCTTGTGCTGGCATTTTATATTATCCTTTGTAGGGCTGGATTTGTGGAAAGATATTGGGCAAATTTTGTTTTATCATGGAATATCTTAGTTTTTCCATATATGGTGATAAGAGTTTTGGTGGGTATAGTAGTCTGGGCTAGCATTTGTTTTCTCTTATGATCTGTATGACATCTGCACAAGATCTCCTTGTTTTCATGGTCTCTGGTGAGAAGTCTGGCGTAATTCTGATAAGTTTTCCTTTCCATTACAGGTTTGAATGGTCTTTCTTTCTCAAGTGCATATCTGTTCTTGTCCAGTCTGTTTGGATTTCTGTAGGCTTCTTGAATGGTCACAGGCATCTCTCTCTTTACGTCAGGGAAGTTTTCTTCTACAATTTTGTTGACGTTATTTACTGGTCAATTAAGTTGTAAATCTTTATGCTCCTCTATACCTATAGTCCTTAGGTTTGCTCTTCTCATTGTGGTCTGGATTTCCTGAATGTTTTGGGTTACAGGGTTTCTGCATTTTGCATTTTCCTTGATGGTTGAGTCAATGCTTTCTATGGTATCTTCAGCATCTGAGATTCCTTCATCTAACTCTTCTATTCTGTTGCTGATGCTTGTATCTATGACTCTTGAATTCTTACCAAGGTTTTCTATCTCCAGAGTTGTATCCCTTTGTGATTTCTTTGTTGTTTCTAGTTCCACTATTAGATCCTGTATGGTTTTGTTCAATTCCTTCACCTGTTTTTTTTTGTTTCTTTGGTTTGTGTGTGTGTGTGTGTGTGTGTGTGTGTGTGTGTGTGTGTGTGTGTTTTCCTGTAATTCCTTAAGAAAGTTTTGTGTTTTCTCTTTAAGGGCTTCTACCTGTTGACAAATGTTCTCCTGTTTGTATTTAAGGGAACTATTTATGTCCTCTCTGACGTCCTATATCAGCATCATGAGATGTAATTTTAAATCCAGATCTTGTTTTTCTGGTGTGTTGGGGTATCCAGGACTTGCTGTTGTGGGAGAACTGGGTTCGCATGGTTCCATGTTGACTTGGTTTGTTGCCAGTGTTCTTGCATTTGATTTTTGCCATCTTGTTATCTCTGGTGCTAGCTGGTCTTGATGTCTCTGACTGTGGTTTAACTGTCCTGCTAGCCTAAGTATCTGAACTCCAGGGAGACCCATTCTCTCTAGGAGGAGTTTATGTATGCAGAGCTGGGATAATGTGTGAGCTCAGGTGTACATAAAGAAATCAAAAGTATCCTGTCACCAGCTGATTCTTGATTCCTGTGTCCTGATGGTTCTTAGCAGGTCCCACTTTGTCCAGAAATTTGAGAATGGTGGTGGCCTCACCTTTGGACACAGATTGGTAGGCACTCCTGAAAGACTAGCTTCCTTGTGGTGGTATTTCTATATGTAATTCTGTGGCCCAGCATCTTATCTGGATGCAGACAAAAATCAGAAGTCTTCTGTCCCAGGCTGATCCTGGGTACCTGTGTTCTCAGGATTTGGGGCTGGTTCCTCTGAGCAGCAGGGGTGGTCCTCCCTGTGCTCTCAAACCTCTCTGCACTCCTGTGTGGTTAGCTATCTCCCTGATTAACCAGGATATGGCACTCTGTGGGAGAGGATCGTCCCCAGCTGGAGAAAGAAACCAAACGCTTCCTGCCTGGGAGTACTTGACATGATCCTCTGAGCAACAGGGATTCTCCTAGCTGTGCTCTCTGGCTTCTCCACACTTCTGTGTGTCTGCTATCTCTGTGCATCACCTGGATATTTGCTTTATCGTTAGAAGTGTTAAAATCTCATCCATCGTGAAGGATAATTCTGCTACCAGTAATAGCCTTCTAACTGACAACCACATCTGTGAGATCAAGGGACAGAATGTCAGTGGCTTGAAGGATGCTCAGACTGCAGATAGACTGTCAAAAGCTGGGACTGTGGTTACCCTCACGATCATGCCTGCTTTTATCTGGGAACATTATTAAATGGATAGCTCCCAGCATTATGAAAAGCATGATGGTTCACTCCAGTCCTGAACTTTAAATGACTTGTACAGTGAATCACATCACAGCTGAATGTTTCCAGCTTTCCTCTTTGCCTTCTTCTCTATTTCTCACATGATGCTTTCCTGGAACCTGAGGGAATATGGTGCTTGGAAGCCTTTCTATTTTCTATCATAGCTGGGAACCTCACTCTATTTCATATCAGCTTCTGATTTGAAGATAGATGTGTAGCCTTAGGCAGGTTCTAGAGATGTAAAACACTCAAAGTTTTACTTACATTCCTAGATTTGGTTCTTTACTGGGAACCTGATGTGTTTATATAAGCCATGGTTATTAGGATAAATGGTGTAGGCTTAGCTTTCCCTGAGAACTGGTCAGCTTTCTCCTAGAACAAAGCACGGTGTTAGTCATGTGTTTCAGTTCTGTGGCATACTTTGAATTTAGTACATCAGCATAGTACATTGCCTTTGATAGTTATTTTTTAAGTTTTCTCTGTGTGGATATGTAAAATCCAATTAATCAACACTGTTTTCATTCCAGAGAAGCATTATACAGTTGTGTGTACATTGCAAGACACTGTAATGATTGTCATTAAATCTTAATGACCTTCACATCATATGCTTCAATTGTCACCTTAAATATAATAAGCATTTAGTATAAAAGCCAAAATAGAATTATTGCTGCCTTCTGAAACCTGAAGTGTTACCTCTCTATTAAACTGCTATATTCTATATCTGATCAGCTTACTGGTAAAGCTGAGGTGCCTAGTCATATCAAGATTTTTAGTCACTGTACAAAGAAAATGCCTAAGAGCTGCCCTATTGCTTTCTGAGAAAACAAAGTGCTGTATATTTCATGTGTAAGTTGTTATACTCAATAACGTTTTGGGTTTCTTATTTACTTAGAGAATAATTTGGTAAGATCTAAATTAGGGTTTGAATCCTAATATTATGTAACTTTAGCTAAGTTGGCATGGTTTTAGGTGTTTACCTAGTCGTCTTAATTTGTTCCACTTTCTGAATCCTTAATGTAAACAAAAATGGCAAGGACACTTTATCCTGATTTATTTCTTTCTGAATTAGTTAATCTCCTATTCTATTATAGTATGTGATACTATCGTAATAAAGGTAAAAAACGTTAAAAAATATTAGGGGAAAACTTTACCTAATGTGTTGGGTGAAGAACTATAGGTCAGTGGGACATATGCAGTAGTGACTGGAATGTAAATGGATAATATATGTAATAAAATAATTTTCAGGAACTATTTCTCCTTTTATTTCATGAGAACATAATGTAACAATGAAGAATGAATATTTACAGTTGCTTTGAAACAACCCCTCTATATAAACCACAGTGGTACACAACGTCTACAGAAAGGCCTGGTTAATTCCCACAAATACTGAGATGAAGGGTGTACATAAAACACTTCTTCATGACTATAAATGTCTGGAATGGTCAAGGAGCTGAGAGAAGTAAGTTGGATTTGGGGTGTAATCCAGAGTAAGCCAGTCCTTGGATTTGTCAAAGTCGTCAAGGATTCTTTGCCAGAGTTCCTCTGCAGATGGACCTAAACCTCGAGCCTCCTCTGGGCAATAGGTGGCAGCTTCTAGGACATCTGTAGATTCAGTCACTGGAGTAAGCCAGTCCTCGGGTATGTCAAAGTCGTCAATGATTCTTTGCCAGAGTTCCTCTGCAGATGGACCTGAACCTTGAGGCTCCTCTGGGCAATGGGTGGCAGCTTCTAGGACATCTGTAGATTCAGTCACTGGAGTAAGCCAGTCCTCGGATTTCTCCAAGTCGTCAAGGATTCTTTGCCAGAGTTCCTCTGCAGATGGACCTGAACCTTGAGCCTCCTCTGGGCAATGGGTGGCAGCTTCTAGGACATCTGTAGATTCAGTCACTGCTAGATCAGTCTGGGCTTCAACTACTGCAGATTGACCAGAATCCCAATCTATAATGGGAGCATGGCCAACAAGCAGATCTTCCTGCTGACTACACCTGTCTGCATCACTGGCCTGATAATGATGCAGAGAAGATTCCTGGATGCAGTTGAGTTTGGGAATGGAAACCTCACTAAATGTGCCTGAACACATGGGCTCTCCATTCTCAGCAGCAACAAGAGGTATGGAACCAGGAAAGTGGGTTGATTCAAAAACTGGTTTTGAACTTCCATTGGTCTCTGGCAAAGCTTCTGTAATATTCTGGAGAGCCATCCGCTTGTACTTAGCTCGGCTGTTCTTAAACCAGATCTGGAAAAGAAAGAAGATATCAGAAGAATGCCTGTTGTCCCCTAACAGGACCACAAGGTGAAGATTTTGGATAAAAGGTGTTTGTGTAGCAATGATTCACATGTCAGAAACAAAGAAGCAGGAAACTCAAGATGGCTAAGATATTATAATAAAGTAGATTGTGTATGACCAGACAACATAAGACTGGGGAGATTGAGCCAGTGTGTCCTGTATTTTAGCAGGAGCTCTGGTGATTAGATTTCTGAGACCCTTCATGGAAACAATGCTATTCTATATTGCTACCAGGTTGATAAAAATTTGAGTCCCAGCATTTGATTCATAAATATCCACCACCTAAAACTGTCATCACTGCCCTAAGCATTAAAGAACAAAATTAAAGTTTCTGATGGGAAAGTGTAGATTTTTGCTGTTGGATTGAGGGAAAAGAGAGGGGCAGACCTTGATGTCCCTCGCTGTCACACCAACTAACTCTGCCAGCTTCACACATTGATCCTGGTTTGGGTACTGACACTTATCAAAATGTTCTTGCAGCAGGTGCTTTTGTTTTTTGGAGTACACAATGCGTTCCTTCCGCACCTTTCTTGAAGTCACAGGGCCAGATTGATGGTCACCATATTTCTCTGACAGTACCACAGATCCTATGAGAACATGGAAACAAGATTTCAATTATGTATTTGATAACTTAGACGCCCTGAGGGTTTTTTCAAAGTAGGTAAACCTGGGCCCAGTACAGGATCTAGTTGCATTTGGATACCTGATTTTCTTGATGGTCCTTGGAACTCTTGCTGATGTAGGTCCCTTTCAGGGACTGAAAGACTTGATTGCATTGGATTTGTTGGGGTCAATATGGGACTGTAATAAACTTGAAAGGGTAAGTTCCTTGCAGTCTCTTGAAGCCTTTGGGGTCTGGTTTCTTTGGGTGCACTTGAAGGCATTTGGAATTTTGGATACAAGGAGGGACCTTCAGCCCTATGTGTGTTCCGAACCTATTGGAATATGTTCTGGAGAATCTAGTAAAAGAAAACACGTCAAAAAAACGTACAGAGAGCACTGATTTACCCATCCTGCCTACCCAGCATTTGGTTTGGACTGTTACAGAGCAGGAATCAGACAGGAGCTTCATTCTTTCTGAACAACTGCCTCTGTTTCCAAATCTTACAAGTATTCTCAGTATTGAAATAAATATGCACTTGGCTCCAGTATTAACAAGAGGTTGCCAGTCCAGGTAAGCTGGCAATTGAATGTTCATTTCCAATGTTTAAATTTTCCATATCCTACACTTCTGGCTGTGAAATTTTGTTGGGACAGACTACTAGCTAGTCTGCCTCTGCCCATGAAAATAAAAGCCTGAAGGCTTCACAGGATTTCTGTGGCATGCAGGGCAACTGACACAAAAGTCAAATCACAAACCCAGGAATTCTGCAAACAGAGTAAATGGACAACTGACACCAAAGTCTGAAGACCTCCCAGGGGCACTGCAGCATGCAGAGAAACTGAATCGACAGTCTGAAAGCCTGTCGGGAATTCTTTTGCATGCAGGGAAACAAAACCTACAGTACTTATGCTTCCCGGGTTAACAGCGAAACATAGGGCAACAGCTTGACAAATCCTCTCAAGAGTAAACAGCATGAAGGCATCCCAGTAGATGTGTCACAGCCAGGGCAACATATCTCCAGCTTCTCTGCCTCTCTAAAGAACCCACAATTCAAAGGTCTTCAAGAAGGCCTCCCTGAAGACACACGGCCACCAGGGCAACAAGTCACCAGTGTACATGCCCCTCTGAAGGTTCCACAGTCAGAAGATCCCACAGGAGTTTTGCCACATCCAAGGCAACTGGCCTACCATGAGACTTGAGTCAACCTAGGGACAAAAAAGAAAACTCCCAAACAGAAACACCCCAACCAGAAAAAAACTCCCTATAACCATATGACAAGAGGCAAGAGCAAGACCATGAGAAACAGAAGCCAGTAAACTTTGGCATTATCAGAAACTACTTCTCCCACCACAGCAAGCCCTGGATAGACAAATGCAATTGAAAGTCAGGAAGATGACCTAAAATCTTATCTTAATGATAATAGAATCCTTTTAAAGAGATATAAATAACTCACATAAAGAAATATAAGAAAACGCAAGTGAACAGGTAGAAGCACTTAGAGAGGAAACACATAAATCCCATAAGCAATACAGGAAGATACAATCAAAAAAGTGAAAGTTTTTATTAATGCAGTCCAAGACCTAGAATTGGAAGTAGATATAACAAAGACAAATATAGGCAACCCTGGAAATTGAAAACCAAGGAATGAGATCTGGGATAATTAATCATTACCAGGAGAATACAAGAGATA
Source organism: Apodemus sylvaticus (assembly GCF_947179515.1). NCBI lineage: Eukaryota > Metazoa > Chordata > Mammalia > Rodentia > Muridae > Apodemus > Apodemus sylvaticus. Next base: position 195,805,290 of record NC_067472.1, on the reverse strand, counting down.
GAAGAAAGAAAGCAGCAGTCTCAGCTAACCTGGACCCCCCAAGATCTCTCAGAAACTAGACAACCACCAATTAAGCGTACACCAGCTGATATGAGGCCACCAACACATACCCAGCAGAAAACTGTGGGACTGTACTCCCTCAGAAAAGATGTACCTATCCCTAAAAAGACTGGAGGCCCGAAGTGGGCAGGGAGTTCTTATAGGTAGGGGGTGGGTTGAAGACATTCTCCCTGAGAAGGAAACTAGACTTACAGGATGTGGAACTTTCCGTGGGAGGACCAGAAGGGGGATAAAATCTGGATTGTAAAAAAGATTAAATATTTTTTAAACAAAGGAATATTATCATAATTGGAAAAACATGATCCCAGTTTCTCCTCCTTGCAGTATGACACCCTGTGACAAAATAAAGAATCAAGGGCAATGGAACATGTCCCATTTCCATGGACCCTTTCCACTCCGGTATTCTAAACAAGAGCATTGATGATCTAATTACTCTGGATGTCAGAAGGCACATACACCTAAGCCAGATACCCTGATATTGAAGTGCTATACCAAGGACTTAGCCTTAATTGAATCTCCCTATCAAGAACCCTCCCACAGGCTCCTCCTTTCATCCTCTAGAATCCAGCACCTATACACACCCTGTTGTAACATCCAGTCTGTAGCCACAACTTAATATCTAACGGAAATATGGCCAGATCACAGACTTTTTTTGTACTCTTTTCTTTTGTGACTGAGTTTCGCTAAATGAACTATGCTGTATGTGAGTCAAACAGAACACAAGGCTGAAAACCGAATTCAGAAGGATCAGCCTAACTGTTACTTCCCAAGCAGGGCTAAGACTAAAGGTGTGTAACAAAGAACTGAGCCATCCTGTAGGATTTCCTCTTAACATGGGCTCCATCGAGAAAATAAAAATTTTCCTTAATCTCTAGGAGCAATCTCAAAAAATGCGTCTCTTCTCATCCTGCTGCCAAGAGGACATGCACATTTCCGGCCACCACTAACACCTATTTATTTCTCCAAACTTTCTCTTCTGAGACTGAGACAGGTTCCATGTGCATGCCCCTGACTTCCTGATTCACACTATACATGCAAGCCAGGGCTCACAATTACAAAAACCCACTTGCCATTAGTTTCCGAGTCCTGGGATTAAAGGTGTGGTCCAGGCATCCAAAATGGTTACAGATTTTAGATGAAGGAGGGCCTGATCAGCCAAACACCATCCAAGATGTCACACTTTTGAGTCAGAATGCCACTACTATGCCTTATCTAGGCAATCTGGAGCCTCAATTGGTCCCAAGGTCACTTGAGATCCCATTGTCAGTTCTTTCCTTTGTCCTATAGACAGGCCTCACTATCTATTGATCCAGGCTTTCTGAACAGTCCAGGATTCAATCTTGTGCTTAGAATGAAGAATAGAGCCCCTTGAGGTCTCTTGAAAGCTCATCCATAGAGTGCCCCGATCAGGGCAAATCACTGCTCTGCATTGTTCACATTTATGGGATAGACTTGAACCATCTACTAAATTTAAATAACATCTTCTGCATGTATACAGGGCATATTTTATACTTCACCAATCAAACACCCATACAGGCTAAAAAAATCACCAAAAATCCTCCTCCACTGTCTCCCAAATTTTCCCCAAGTTGATATCCCCTTTACATAGCAACCTTAGACATTTCATGCAACTCACCAATTCACCAGGAATGAAGAGGGTTCCTGTAACCTGCTCAGTCCTCTGTCTTTGAATTCTCCTTAGAAGACCTGCCCTTATATATCTCTCCTAACCTGGAATTCAAAGCCCCTCCCACCCTTTGGCTCCTCCTACTTGCAATATTCAAATCCATTATTCTCTCCCACCCTTTGATGCTACTCCAGGTGTAGCCTCATTTTATAGAACCCATGAATTTAAATTTTTTGGTTTGTAATCCTTTATTTCTTTACATTTGATATTTTACTTTTATTACTTCCCAGTTCAGCTGTTACTTTCCTCCCAGACCTCCCTCCCACAATTTTTCATCACATTCCTAATCCCATGTCTCCAAGAGAATGCCTTCCACACCAGGCCTTTGGTCTGGTTTAAATAATTTAATGTGTGTAGCCATCTTACTTTTGTTTCTGTCTGGTTTTTAAGGTATAAATATGTTCTGCATGTCTTGGTTATATAGTTTTGACTGGGAGTGCATTGAATCTGTAGTTTGCTTTTGGCAAGGTGGCCATTTTTACTACCTTAATTCTGCCAATCCATGATCATGAAAGAGATCTTTCCATATTCTGAGATCTGCTTTGATTTCTTTCTTCAGAGACTTGAAATTCTTGTCATACAAATTTTTCACTTGCATACTTAGAGTGACACCAAGATATGTAATGTTATTTGTGACTATGGTAAAGGGTGTCATTACCCTATTTTCTTTCTCAGCTTATTTATCCTTTGAGTAGAGGAAGGCTACTGATTTGATTGAGTTAATTTTACATCCAGCCACATGGCAGAAATTGTTTCTCAGTTGTAGGAGTTCTCTAGTGTTGTTTTATTGGGTTGCATAAGTATACTATCATATCATCTGCAAATAGTGATGTTTTGACTACCTCCTTTCCAGTTTGTAACATTTTGACAAGTGTTACAAACTGTACCTCCTTTTGTTCTCTAAATGCTCTAGATAGATCTTCAAGTACTATATTGAATAAATAGGGAAAGAGTGGGCAACATTTTCTGGACCATAATTTTAGTAGGATTACTTCAAATTTCCTCTATTTAGTTTGATGTTGGCTTCTGGTTTGCTGTATATTGCTTTTACTATGTTTTGGTATAGGCCTTGAATTCATGATCATTCCAAGACTTTTAACATGAAGGGATAGTGAATTTTGTCAAATGGTTTCTCAGCATCTAACTAAATGATCTTGTGGGGTATTTTTTTTTCGAGTTTCTTTATGTAGTGGATTACATTGAAAGATTTCTATATATTGAACCACACTTGCATTGCTGGGATGAAGCCTATTTGATCCTGGTGAATTACTGTTTTGATGTGTTCTTGGATTCGGTCAGCAAGAATTTTATTGAGTAGTTTTGGATCACTGTTCTCAAGGGAAATTGGTCTGGAATTCTCTTTCCTTGTTTAATCTTTGTTTGGTTTATGTATAAGCAATACTGTGGTTTCATATAATGAATTGTGAAGGATACCTCGGTTTTCTGATTTGTGGAATACTTTGAAAAGTATCCGTAGTAGGTCTTCTTTGAAGAACTGATAGAATTCCCAACAAACACATCTGGTCCTGTGTTTTTGTTGTTGTTGTTGTTGTTGTTGTTGTTGTTGTTTTTGGTGGTGTTGATGGTGGTGGTTGTTGTGGTTGTGGTGGTGATGGTGGTGTTTTGGGAAGACTGTTAATAACTGAATCTATTTCCTCACGTGTTATGGGACTATTTTGATGGTTTATCTGATCAGGTTTTAACATTGACAGCTGGCATGTGTCTACAAAATTGTCCATTTCATCCAGATTTCCCAATTTTGTTGAGTATAAGCTTTTGTAGTAGGATCTGATGATATTTGGAATTTCTGCCATTTCTGTTGTTATATCTCCCTTTTCATTCCGATTTTATTAATTTGCGTGTTTCTTCTATTCCTTCTTGTTAGTCTGCTAAGTGTTTATCTATCTTGTTGATTTTCTCAAAGAACCAACTCTTGGTTTTGTTGATTCTTTGTATAATTCTTTTTGTTTCTACTTTGTTGATTTTGGCCTTGAATTTGTTTATTCCCTGCCATGTATTCCTCTTGGATGTATTTGTTTCATTTGGTTGTAGAGCTTTCAGATGTTCTGTCAAGCTGCTAATGTAAGCTCTCTCCATTTCCTTGATGGAGGCACTTAAATATATGAGTTTTTCTCTTAGCACATATGACTATAGACAGCTTCTCAGGATTTCTAGTTGCAACTGCTTTAAGAGGAGAACCTTCTAGAAAGGGTATTGTTCATTGTTTACAGACTTTTACTGCTAAGGGACTGCCTAAATTTGGCAAGACAGATAATGGGCCTGCATACACTGGAAACAGCTTTGAACAATTTTGCAAGGAATTTGGAATTGAACATAAAACTGAAATTCCTCATGATCCAATGGGACAAGGAATTGTTGAATGTATCTGAAAAATTAGCTTTAGAAAACAAAACAGGGTGAGTTTTAACTTCCAAGGTCACCAAAAGCACATCTCGCTTTTGCATTATTTGTTTTAATTTTTTGTAAACTGATGCTAAAGGTCAGTCTGCAGTAGATCATCGCTGGCATCCAGACACTTCTGGCTCATATGCCATGGTTAAATGTTGAGATCCTTTAGCTAATACTTTGGAATGGCCCCAACCCTGTTTTAATACGGGAATGAGATCCTGTTTGTGTTTTTTCACATAAAGGAATTGGAGATCAATGACTACTGAAAAGATTGTTACGCCGAGTGGACACAGATCCTGAGCCTTCTAATGATTATGATACTAATGATGAAGGCATCTCAGGATCCCTATGAGCCATCTAAATTAACCTGAAGTGTAGTCTTTGCCCTTACTGGATAGCAGGTGTTTTCTATCAATTCTCAAAGCCACCCTCCTTACACCAGGAGGCTTGATCTTGTTTGGATCTTTGTCAGCTCCCAGTTTAGGCACTTAACTAAGCAATTACCCCTTGGAGGTTCACTTGAGTATGATGGAAAAGAGTCCTGCTCCACAAATCCTTGGTCATGTGAAGGTTTTATCTGAAAGGTGGGATGTAGACATCCAGTGCTTAGAGACCATTTAAGCATTTGTTCTTTTCACATGTGTCCTTGAGATGGCAGGATTAGATCCCATGGTCATAGTTGGGTGGTGCAGAAGATTATTTTCTGTGCTGTTTGGAAATGTGAGACCACAAGGAATGTTTACTGGAAGCCCCAAAGAGATTTAATTACAGTTGCTAGGATTTCAACAGGTTCTGGCCTATCTAGTTCTAGTTATAACGGCAATGGACATTGTTTCTTCAGGGTTTTAGTTGTGCCAAAGCTGCGCTGTCTGGAACCTGGAAAGGAGTAGCATCCTTGGTTAGTTTTCTCTGTAACCCAATTCCAGTGTCTGGAAAAAATGTTAGAGAAGGCTGGATTAAGGGAAGGACTTGGACACTTTGGCTTTATAAGGAAGATTATGATTATGGACTACTTGTTTGTTTGTTTGTTTGTTTGTTTGTTTGTTTGTGACAGGGTTTCTCTGTGTAGCCCTGGCAGTCCTGGAACCTACCCTGCAAACCTGGGTGGCCTCAGAAAACTCAGCAATCTGCCTGCCTCTGCCTCCCAATGACAGGGATTAAATGAGTGTACCACCCAGGAGGGGCCCTCTCCCCTTGATCACTAATTGAGAAAATACCCCACAGCTGAATCTCATGGAGGCATTTCCCCAACTGAAGCTCCTTTCTCTGTGAAAGAATGTGTCAAGTTCACACACTAACCCATCCAGTACAACATGTAAAATTGAAGTAAGGCTGGGCATCATAACAGAGCCTTTCAATCCCATTACCTGCAAAGCAAATGGATGAGGATCTCCATTTGTGGAAGGCAGTCTTGTTTACATAAGCACTTCCAGGAGAGTTAGAACTACGTACAAAGGCCCTATGTTAAGATATCAAAAATAATGCCAGGAGGTGGTGGCACATGCCTTCAATCCCAGCACTTGGGAGCCAGAGGCAGAGAGATTTCTTAATTCAAGGCCAGCCTGGTCTACAGATTGATTGCCAGGACAACCAGTGTTACACAGAGAAACCCTGTCTCCAAAAACAAAACAAAAAAATCCAAAATAAAATAAGATGAATAAATCTTTGTAATGGAAAAACAAAACAACTGTCATTGTACTAGCTGTTCTGCCAAGAGTAATTATAAAAATTACTTTCAGAAAATAATTAACACTATTTTACCTACAATCTGATTTAATACTACCTAATGAATATTTACTTCGGGTGACATCATCACTCTTCATATCACTGGATATTCTGGAATAGTCTCAAACTCACTCAGAGTTTGACTCTGCCTCCAAATACTGATCATAAAGGCATGTAACACCACTCCTGGATTAATTTTTCTTAACAGGCTTTGGGAACAAAGAACAGGATGCCCTGGAGAAGAGAATCCTTCCATCACAATTCATGGCATTAAAAGTGAGCCCTTCCAGCCTGACGGGGGTGGTGCACTCCTTTATTCCCAAAACTTGGAAGGCAGAGGCAGGCAGATTTCTCAGTTCCAGGCCAGTCTGGTATAAAGACTGAGTTCCAGGGCAGCCAGAGCTACACAGAGAAAAACTGTCTCAAAAAACAACAACAACAAAAGTGAGCCCTACCACACCCAACTTAATTCATTTTCTACAAGTTCATTTGCATTTTGTTCAGTTTTCTGTGAGTGTTCATGTCTCATGTGTGCGGTCCCTGTGCCTCAAAAAGGGATTCAGAGCCCCTGTATCTGGAGTTATAGCATATATGGGATTCCAGACCAATTAGGAACCATATTTCAAGAATCAAGATCAACAAGCAATCTTTTCTTTTGTTGTAAATGTAGGTGTATACATGAACACGTGTCAGTAATGTGCAAGCATGCCTGGAACCCTACAGACAGAAGGAGGGCTAAGACTCCAAAGGAATACAATTCCCAATGGATGGTTCTGAGCCACATAGTGGAGGTTGGGAACTAAACCAGGCTTTCCTGATGAAGCAACTATTGCTCTGACTCACTGAGCCATCACTCCATCTCCACAATAAGTAACCCTCAGTTAAATCCAGCTCTAGTTCCATAATGCTAAGAGTTTTGATATTTTGCAATGGTATGTAGTAGAAGAGATCACATTCAATTAAATTCAAGTTAGATATGGTGGTGCACTCCTTAAGCCCAACACTTGGAACACCAAAGCAGGTAGATCTCTGTGAGTTCCAGACCAGCCTTGACTACAGAGTAAGTCACAGGACTACCATGGCTGTTACAGAATAAAAAACTGTCTCAAATAAAAGAGACAGATCAAACTGTACTCAAGAAAGCACTTTTATAAATGCAAATCAAAACAACCCTGAGATTTCACCTTACACCAGTAAGAATGGCTAAGATTAAAAATTCAGGAGAAGCAGATGTAGGCGAGGATGTGGAGAAAGAGGAACACTCCTCCACTGCTTTGGGGTTGCAAATTGGTACAACCACTCTAGAAATCAGTCTGGCATTTCCTCAGAAAACTGGGCACCTCACTTCCAGAAGATCCTGCTATACCACTCCTGGGCATATACCCAGAAGATTTCCCCAGCATGTAATAAGGATACATGTTCCACTATGTTCATAGCAGCCCTATTTATAATTGCCAGAAGCTGGAAAGAACCCAGGTGTCCCTCAACAGAAGAGTGGATGCAAAAAAATGTGGTATATATACACAGTGGAGTACTATTCAGCCATTTGAAACAATGAATTCATGAAATTTTTAGGCAAACAGATGGAGCTGGAGAACATCATACTAAGTGAGGTAACCCAGACTCAAAAAATGAATCATGGTATGCACTCACTAATAAGTGGATATTAACCTAGAAAACTGGAATACCAAAAACATAATCCACACATCAAATGAGGTACAAGAAGAACAGAGGAGTGGCCCCCAGTTCTGGAAAGACTCAGTCAAGCATTATAGCACAAACCAGAACAGGGAATTAGGAAGGGGTGGGGGGGGAGAACAGGGGGAGGGAAGGGGGCTGATGGGACTTTCGGGGTTTGGGGGTCTAGAAAAGGGGAAATCATTTGAAATGTAAATGAAAATATATCGAATAAAGAAAAGAAAGTACTTTTATTTAAAGAAAAATTAACTACACATTAGTTAGGAAAAGAAACTGAGAGTAACAGACTCATTTGGCACACACCTATAAAATCAGCAGAGTGGATGTTGGAGAAGAATGGCAAAACCTGGGGACCAGCCCTCTTGGGAGCTCTCACAGACTCAGTAGCCAACAAAAGACCACACACACACACACACACACACACACACACATGGGTTGAACTTAGGCCCCCATAATATATTTAGCAGATGTGCACCTCAGTCTTCATGTGGGTCCCCCAATAACTAGATTGGAAGCTAATGGCTGTCTCTGGAGCCATTCTTCTACCTAGGCTGCCTTGAGTGGCCTCAAAAGGAGAGGATGCACCTGATCCTGCAGAGACTTGATGCATTAGGTTCAAGGTAGACCCATGGGGAAACCCTATGAGAAAAAGGGAATAGAGTAGTGACTGTCAGGTAATGTTGAGAGGTAGGTAGTGTTGAGAACATAAAATGGATGTATTTATTAATGGGAAACACTGCCTAGACAAAGATGAAGGAGAAACTGAGGCAATTTCCAATTAATTGCCAGCACAAATTGTAAACCATCCTATGGGCAAGAACCAACCCCTGACACTATCAATGATACTCTGTTATGTTTGTCAATGGGAACCTTGCATAACTATGCTATGCTCATTGTTATACTCCTGGAGAACTGGCTAGCCCAATTTTAATCTGATGCCTGCCATTCAGCAACCAATGAGACCTAAAGCAGAGGCACATAGGCAGAAATATAGGCAGAGCCACGGAAGCGCCACAGAACGGGTAAAAGACTGCAGTAGTTAGAGCAGTTGAAAATACCAAGAAAACACAGCCCACCGGATCAAATAAGCTAGGCTTACAGAGATTTACAGAGATGGAAGCAACAATCAGGCAGTTTGTATAGGTCTGACCAAGGTCCCTACATATGTGGTCCTGTAGCTTGGAGTGCCTGTCTTTGTCACTGAGGTAGATTTCTATGTAGCAAAATGCTGGATCCTGTTTTCAAATCCAGTCTGTTAGTCTATGTTTTTATTGGTAAATTATGTTCATTGAGATTAAGAGATATTAAGGAAAAGTGATTGTTGCTCCCGGTTATTTTTGATGTAATTTTTATGTTTGAGTGCTTCTCCTCTTTTGGATGTGTTGAAAGATTATTACTTCCTTTTTCTAAGGTGTAGTTTCCCTCCTTGTGCTGGCATTTTATATTATCTTTGTAGGGCTGGATTTGTGGAAAGATATTGGGCAAATTTTGTTTTATCATGGAATATCTTAGTTTTTCCATATATGGTGATAAGAGTTTTGGTGGGTATAGTAGTCTGGGCTAGCGTTTGTTTTCTCTTATGATCTGTATGAGATCTGCACAAGATCTCCTTGTTTTCATGGTCTCTGGTGAGAAGTCTGGCGTAATTCTGATAAGTTTTCCTTTCCATTACAGGTTTGAATGGTCTTTCTTTGTCAAGTGCATATCTGTTCTTGTCCAGTCTGTTTGGATTTCTGTAGGCTTCTTGAATGGTCACAGGCATCTCTCTCTTTACGTCAGGGAAGTTTTCTTCTACAATTTTGTTGAAGTTATTTACTGGTCAATTAAGTTGTAAATCTTTATGCTCCTCTATACCTATAATCCTTAGGTTTGCTCTTCTCATTGTGGTCTGGATTTCCTGAATGTTTTGGGTTACACGGTTTCTGCATTTTGCATTTTCCTTGATGGTTGAGTCAATGCTTTCTATGGTATCTTCAGCATCTGAGATTCCTTCATCTAACTCTTCTATTCTGTTGCTGATGCTTGTATCTATGACTCTTGAATTCTTACCAAGGTTTTCTATCTCCAGAATTGTATCCCTTTGTGATTTCTTTGTTGTTTCTAGTTCCACTATTAGATCCTGTATGGTTTTGTTCAATTCCTTCACCTGTTTTTTTTTGTTTCTTTGGTTTGTGTGTGTGTGTGTGTGTGTGTGTCTGTGTGTGTGTGTTTTCCTGTAATTCCTTAAGAAAGTTTTGTGTTTTCTCTTTAAGGGCTTCTACCTGTTGACAAATGTTCTCCTGTTTGTATTTAAGGGAACTATTTATGTCCTCTCTGACGTCCTATATCAGCATCATGAGATGTAATTTTAAATCCAGATCTTGTTTTTCTGGTGTGTTGGGGTATCCAGGACTTGCTGTTGTGGGGGATCTGGGTTCGCATGGTTCCATGTTGACTTGGTTTGTTGCCAGTGTTCTTGCATTTGATTTTTGCCATCTGGTTATCTCTGGTGCTAGCTGGTCTTGATGTCTCTGACTGTGGTTTAACTGTCCTGCTAGCCTATGTATCTGAACTCCAGGGAGACCCATTCTCTCTAGGAGGAGTTTATGTATGCAGATCTGGGATAATGTGTGAGCTCAGGTGTACATAAAGAAATCAAAAGTATCCTGTCACCAGCTGATTCTTGATTCCTGTGTCCTGATGGTTCTTAGCAGGTCCCACTTTGTCCAGAAATTTGAGAATGGTGGTGGCCTCACCTTTGGACACAGATTGGTAGGCACTCCTGAAAGACTAGCTTCCTTGTGGTGGTATTTCTATATGTAATTCTGTGGCCCAGCATCTTATCTGGATGCAGACAAAAATCAAAAGTCTTCTGTCCCAGGCTGATCCTGGGTACCTGTGTTCTCAGGATTTTGGGCTGGTTCCTCTGAGCAGCAGGGGTGGTCCTCCCTGTGCTCTCAAACCTCTCTGCACTCCTGTGTGGTTAGCTATCTCCCTGATTAACCAGGATATGGCACTCTCTGGGAGTGGATCGTCCCCAGCTGGAGAAAGAAACCAAACGCTTCCTGCCTGGGAGTACTTGACATGATCCTCTGAGCAACAGGGATTCTCCTAGCTGTGCTCTCTGGCTTCTCCACACTTCTGTGTGTCTGCTATCTCTGTGCATCACCTGGATATTTGCTTTATCGTTAGAAGTGTTAAAATCTCATCCATCGTGAAGGATAATTCTGCTACCAGTAATAGCCTTCTAACTGACAACCACATCTGTGAGATCAAGGGACAGAATGTCAGTGGCTTGAAGGATGCTCAGACTGCAGATAGACTGTCAAAAGCTGGGACTGTGGTTACCCTCACGATCATGCCTGCTTTTATCTGGGAACATTATTAAACGGATAGCTCCCAGCATTATGAAAAGCATGATGGTTCACTCCAGTCCTGAACTTTAAATGCCTTGTACAGTGAATCACATCACAGCTGAATGTTTCCAGCTTTCCTCTTTGCCTACTTCTCTATTTCTCACATGATGCTTTCCTGGAACCTGAGGGAATGTGGTGCTTGGAAGCCTTTCTATTTTCTATCATAGCTGGGAACCTCACTCTATTTCATATCAGCTTCTGATTTGAAGATTGATGTGTAGCCTTAGGCAGGTTCTAGAGATGTAAAACACTCAAAGTTTTACTTACATTCCTAGATTTGGTTCTTTACTGGGAACCTGATGTGTTTATATATGCCATGGTTATTAGGATAAATGGTGTAGGCTTAGCTTTCCCTGAGAACTGGTCAGCTTTCTCCTAGAACAAAGCACGGTGTTAGTCATGTGTTTCAGTTCTGTGGCATACTTTGAATTTAGTACATCAGCATAGTACATTGCCTTTGATAGTTATTTTTTAAGTTTTCTCTGTGTGGGTATGTAAAATCCAATTAATCAACACTGTTTTCATTCCAGAGAAGCATTATACAGTTGTGTGTACATTGCAAGACACTGTAATGATTGTCATTAAATCTTAATGACCTTCACATCATATGCTTCAATTGTCACCTTAAATATAATAAGCATTTAGTATAAAAGCCAAAATAGAATTATTGCTGCCTTCTGAAACCTGAAGTGTTACCTCTCTATTAAACTGCTATATGCTATATCTGATCAGCTTACTGGTAAAGCTGAGGTGCCTAGTCATATCAAGATTTTCTAGTCACTGTACAAAGAAAATGCCTAAGAGCTGCCCTATTGCTTTCTGAGAAAACAAAGTGCTGTATATTTCATGTGTAAGTTGTTATACTCAATAACGTTTTGGGTCTCTTATTTACTTAGAGAATAATTTGGTAATATCTAAATTAGGGTTTGAATCCTAATATTATGTAACTTTAGCTAAGTTGGCATGGTTTTAGGTGTTTACCTAGTCGTCTTAATTTGTTCCACTTTCTGAATCCTTAATGTAAACAAAAATGGCAAGGACACTTTATCCTGATTTATTTCTTTCTGAATTAGTTAATCTCCTATTCTATTATAGTATGTGATACTATCGTAATAAAGGTAAAAAACGTTAAAAAATATTAGGGGAAAACTTTACCTAATGTGTTGGGTGAAGAACTATAGGTCAGTGGGACATATGCAGTAGTGACTGGAATGTAAATGGATAATATATGTAATAAAATAATTTTCAGGAACTATTTCTCCTTTTATTTCATGAGAACATAATGTAACAATGAAGAATGAATATTTACAGTTGCTTTGAAACAACCCCTCTATATAAACCACAGTGGTACACAACGTCTACAGAAAGGCCTGGTTAATTCCCACAAATACTGAGATGAAGGGTGTACATAACACACTTCTTCATGACTATAAATGTCTGGAATGGTCAAGGAGCTGAGAGAAGTAAGTTGGATTTGGGGTGTAATCCAGAGTAAGCCAGTCCTCGGATTTGTCAAAGTCGTCAAGGATTCTTTGCCAGAGTTCCTCTGCAGATGGACCTGAACCTCGAGCCTCCTCTGGGCAATGGGTGGCAGCTTCTAGGACATCTGTAGATTCAGTCACTGGAGTAAGCCAGTCCTCGGGTATGTCAAAGTCGTCAATGATTCTTTGCCAGAGTTCCTCTGCAGATGGACCTGAACCTTGAGCCTCCTCTGGGCAATGGGTGGCAGCTTCTAGGACATCTGTAGATTCAGTCACTGCTAGATCAGTCTGGGCTTCAACTGCTGCTGATTGACCAGAATCCCAATCTATAATGGGAGCATGGCCAACAAGCAGATCTTCCTGCTGACTACACCTGTCTGCATCACTGGCCTGATAATGATGCAGAGAAGATTCCTGGATGCAGTTGAGTTTGGGAATGGAAACCTCACTAAATGTGCCTGAACACATGGGCTCTCCATTCTCAGCAGCAACAAGAGGTATGGAACCAGGAAAGTGGGTTGATTCAAAAACTGGTTTTGAACTTCCATTGGTCTCTGGCAAAGCTTCTGTAATATTCTGGAGAGCCATCCGCTTGTACTTAGCTCGGCTGTTCTTAAACCAGATCTGGAAAAGAAAGAAGATATCAGAAGAATGCCTGTTGTCCCCTAACAGGACCACAAGGTGAAGATTTTGGATAAAAGGTGTTTGTATAGCAATGATTCACATGTCAGAAACAAAGAAGCAGGAAACTCAAGATGGCTAAGATATTATAATAAAGTAGATTGTGTATGACCAGACAACATAAGACTGGGGAGATTGAGCCAGTGTTTCCTGTATTTTAGCAGGAGCTCTGGTGATTAGATTTCTGAGACCCTGCATGGAAACAATGCTATTCTATATTGCTACCAGGTTGATAAAAATTTGAGTCCCAGCATTTGATTCATAAATATCCACCACCTAAAACTGTCATCACTGCCCTAAGCATTTAAGAACAAAATTAAAGTTTCTGATGGGAAAGTGTAGATTTTTGCTGTTGGATTGAGGGAAAAGAGAGGGGCAGACCTTGATGTCCCTCGCTGTCACACCAACTAACTCTGCCAGCTTCACACATTGATCCTGGTTTGGGTACTGACACTTATCAAAATGTTCTTGCAGCAGGTGCTTTTGTTTTATGGAGTACACAATGCGTTACTTCCGCACCTTTCTTGAAGTCACAGGGCCAGATTGATGGTCACCATATTTCTCTGACAGTACCACAGATCCTATGAGAACATGGAAACAAGATTTCAATTATGTATTTGATAACTTAGACGCCCTGAGGGTTTTTTCAAAGTAGGTAAACCTGGGCCCAGTACAGGATCTAGTTGCATTTGGATACCTGATTTTCTTGATGGTCCTTGGAACTCTTGCTGATGTAGGTCCCTTTCAGGGACTGAAAGACTTGATTGCATTGGATTTGTTGGGGTCAATATGGGACTGTAATAAACTTGAAAGGGTAAGTTCCTTGCAGTCTCTTGAAGCCTTTGGGGTCTGGTTTCTATGGGTGCACTTGAAGGCATTTGGAATTTTGGATACAAGGAGGGACCTTCAGCCCTATGTGTGTTCCGAACCTATTGGAATATGTTCTGGAGAATCTAGTAAAAGAAAACACGTCAAAAAACGTACAGAGAGCACTGATTTACCCATCCTGCCTACCCAGCATTTGGTTTGGACTGTTACAGAGCAGGAATCAGACAGGAGCTTCATTCTTTCTGAACAACTGCCTGTGTTTCCAAATCTTACAAGTATTCTCAGTATTGAAATAAATATGCACTTGGCTCCAGTATTAACAAGAGGTTGCCAGTCCAGGTAAGCTGGCAATTGAATGTTCATTTCCAATGTTTAAATTTTCCATATCCTACACTTCTGGCTGTGAAATTTTGTTGGGACAGACTACTAGCTAGTCTGCCTCTTCCCATGAAAATAAAAGCCTGAAGGCTTCACAGGATTTCTGTGGCATGCAGGGCAACTGACACAAAAGTCAAATCTCAAACCCAGGAATTCTGCAAACAGAGTAAATGGACAACTGACACCAAAGTCTGAAGACCTCCCAGGGGCACTGCAGCATGCAGAGAAACTGAATCGACAGTCTGAAAGCCTGTCGGGAATTCTTTTGCATGCAGGGAAACAAAACCTACAGTACTTATGCTTCCCTGGGTAACAGCGAAACATAGGGCAACAGCTTGACAAATCCTCTCAAGAGTAAACAGTATGAAGGCATCCCAGTAGATGTGTCACAGCCAGGGCAACATATCTCCAGCTTCTCTGCCTCTCTAAAGAACCCACAATTCAAAGGTCTTCAAGAAGGCCTCCCTGAAGACACACGGCCACCAGGGCAACAAGTCACCAGTGTACATGCCCCTCTGAAGGTTCCCCAGTGAGAAGATCCCACAGGAGGTTTGCCACATCCAAGGCAACTGGCCTACCATGAGACTTGAGTCAACCTAGGGACAAAAAAGAAAACTCCCAAACAGAAACACCCCAACCAGAAAAAAACTCCCTATAACCATATGACAAGAGGCAAGAGCAAGACCATGAGAAACAGAAGCCAGTAAAATTTGGCATTATCAGAAACTACTTCTCCCACCACAGCAAGCCCTGGATAGACAAATGCACTTGAAAGTCAGGAAGATGACCTAAAATCTTATCTTAATGATAATAGAATCCTTTTAAAGAGATATAAATAACTCACATAAAGAAATATAAGAAAACGCAAGTGAACAGGTAGAAGCACTTAGAGAGGAAACACATAAATCCCATAAGCAATACAGGAAGATACAATCAGAAAAGTGAAAGTTTTTATTAATGCAGTCCAAGACCTAGAATTGGAAGTAGATATAACAAAGACAAATATAGGCAACCCTGGAAATTGAAAACCAAGGAATGAGATCTGGGATAATTAATCATTACCAGGAGAATACAAGACATAGAAGAAAGAAAGCAGCAGTCTCAACTAACCTGGACCCCCCAAGATCTCTCAGAAACAAGACAACCACCAATTAAGCGTACACCAGCTGATATGAGGCCCCCAACACATACTCAGCCGAAAACTGTGGGACTGTACTCCCTCAGAAAAGATGTACCTATCCCTAAAAAGACTGGAGTCCCGAAGTGGGCAGGGAGTTCTTATAGGTAGGGGGTGGGTTGAAGACATTCTCCCTGAGAAGGAAACTAGACTTACAGGATGTGGAACTTTCCGTGGGAGGACCAGAAGGGGGATAAAATCTGGATTGTAAAAAAGATTAAATATTTTTTAAACAAAGGAATATTATCATAATTGGAAAAACATGATCCCAGTTTCTCCTCCTTGCAGTATGACACCCTGTGACAAAATAAAGAATCAAGGGCAATGGAACATGTCCCATTTCCATGGACCCTTTCCACTCCCGTATTCTAAACAAGAGCATTGATGATCTAATTACTCTGGATGTCAGAAGGCACATACACCTAAGCCAGATCCCCTGATATTGAAGTGCTATACCAAGGACTTAGCCTTAATTGAATCTCCCTATCATGAACCCTCCCACAGGCTCCTCCTTTCATCCTCTAGAATCCAGCAGCTATACACACCCTGTTGTAACATCCAGTCTGTAGCCACAACTTAATATCTAATGGAAATATGGCCAGATCATAGACTTTTTTTGTACTCTTTTCTTTTGTGACTGAGTTTCGCTAAATGAACTATGCTGTATGTGAGTCAAACAGAACACAAGGCTGAAACAGAATTCAGAAGGATCAGCCTAACTGTTACTTCCCAAGCAGGGCTAAGACTAAAGGTGTGTAACAAAGAACTGAGCCATCCTGTAGGATTTCCTCCTAACATGGGCTCCATCGAGAAAATAAAAATTTTCCTTACTCTCTAGGAGCAATCTCAAAAAATGCGTCTCTTCTCATGCTGCTGCCAAGAGGACATGCACATTTCCGGCCACCTCTAACACCTATTTATTTCTCCAAACTTTCTCTTCTGAGACTGAGACAGGTTCCATGTGCATGCCCCTGACTTCCTGATTCACACTATACATGCAAGCCAGGGCTCACAATTACAAAAACCCACTTGCCATTAGTTTCCGAGTCCTGGGATTAAAGGTGTGGTCCATGCATCCAAAATGGTTACAGATTTTAGATGAAGGGGGCCTGCTCAGCCAAACACCATCCAAGATGTCACACTTTTGAGTCAGAATGCCACTACTATGCCTTATCTAGGCAATCTGGAGCCTCAATTGGTCCCAAGGTCACTTGAGATCCCATTGTCAGTTCTTTCCTTTGTCCTATAGACAGGCCTCACTATCTATTGATCCAGGCTTTCTGAACAGCCCAGGATTCAATCTTGTGCTTAGAATGAAGAATAGAGCCCCTTGAGGTCTCTTGAAAGCTCATCCATAGAGTGCCCCGATCAGGGCAAATCACTGCTCTGCACTGTTCACATTTATGGGATAGACTTGAACCATCTACTAAATTTAAATAACATCTTCTGCATGTATACAGGGCATATTTTATACTTCACCAATCAAACACCCATACAAGCTAAAAAAATCACCAAAAATCCTCCTCCACTGTCTCCCAAATTTTCCCCAACTTGATATCCCCTTTACATAGCAACCTTAGACATTTCATGCAACTCACCAATTCACCAGGAATGAAGAGGGTTCCTGTAACCTGCTCAGTCCTCTGTCTTTGAAATCTCCTTAGAAGACCTGCCCTTATATATCTCTCCTAACCTGGAATTCAAAGCCCCTCCCACCCTTTGGCTCCTCCTACTTGCAATATTCAAATCCATTATTCTCTCCCACCCTTTGATGCTACTCCAGGTGTAGCCTCATTTTATAGAACCCATGAATTTAAATTATTTGGTTTGTAATCCTTTATTTCTTTACATTTGATATTTTACTTTTATTACTTCCCAGTTCACCTGTTACTTTCCTCCCAGACCTCCCTCCCACAATTTTTTATCATATTCCTAATCCCATGTCTCCAAGAGAATGCCTTCCACACCAGGCCTTAGGTCTGGTTTAAATAATTTAATGTGTGTAGCCATCTTACTTTTGTTTCTGTCTGGTTTTTAAGGTATAAATATGTTCTGCATGTCTTGGTTATATAGTTTTGACTGGGAGTGCACTGAATCTATAGTTTGCTTTTGGCAAGGTGGCCATTTTTACTACCTTAATTCTGCCAATCCATGATCATGAAAGAGATCTTTCCATATTCTGAGATCTGCTTTGATTTCTTTCTTCAGAGACTTGAAATTCTTGTCATACAAATTTTTCACTTGCATACTTAGAGTGACACCAAGATATGTAATGTTATTTGTGACTATGGTAAAGGGTGTCATTACCCTATTTTCTTTCTCAGCTTATTTATTCTTTGAGTAGAGGAAGGCTACTGATTTGATTGAGTTAATTTTACATCCAGCCACATGGCAGAAATTGTTTCTCAGTTGTAGGAGTTCTCTAGTGTTGTTTTATTGGGTTGCATAAGTATACTATCATATCATCTGCAAATAGTGATGTTTTGACTACCTCCTTTCCAGTTTGTAACATTTTGACAAGTGTTACAAACTGTACCTCCTTTTGTTCTCTAAATGCTCTAGATAGATCTTCAAGTACTATATTGAATAAATAGGGAAAGAGTGGGCAACATTTTCTGGACCATAATTTTAGTAGGATTACTTCAAATTTCCTCTATTTAGTTTGATGTTGGCTTCTGGTTTGCTGTATATTGCTTTTACTATGTTTTGGTATAGGCCTTGAATTCCTGATCATTCCAAGACTTTTAACATGAAGGGATAGTGAATTTTGTCAAATGCTTTCTCAGCATCTAACTAAATGATCTTGTGGGGTATTTTTTTTTGAGTTTCTTTATGTAGTGGATTACATTGAAAGATTTCTATATATTGAACCACACTTGCATTGCTGTGATGAAGCCTATTTGATCCTGGTGAATTACTGTTTTGATGTGTTCTTGGATTCGGTCAGCGAGAATTTTATTGAGTAGTTTTGGATCACTGTTCTCAAGGGAAATTGGTCTGGAATTCTCTTTCCTTGTTTAATCTTTGTTTGGTTTATGTATAAGCAATACTGTGGCTTCATATAATGAATTGTGAAGGATACCTCGGGTTTCTGATTTGTGGAATAGTTTGAAAAGTATCCGTAGTAGGTCTTCTTTGAAGAACTGATAGAATTCCCAACAAACACATCTGGTCCTGTGTTTTTGTTGTTGTTGTTGTTGTTGTTGTTGTTGTTGTTTTTGGTGATGGTGGTGGTGGTGGTGGTTGTGGTTGTGGTGGTGATGGTGGTGTTTTGGGAAGACTGTTAATAACTGAATCTATTTCCTCACGTGTTATGGGACTATTTTGATGGTTTATCTGATCAGGTTTTAACATTGGCAGCTGGCATGTGTCTACAAAACTGTCCATTTCATCCAGATTTCCCAATTTTGTTGAGTATAAGCTTTTGTAGTAGCATCTGATGATATTTGGAATTTCTGCAGTTTCTGTTGTTATATCTCCCTTTTCATTCCAATTTTATTAATTTGCGTGTTTCCTCTATTCCTTCTTGTTAGTCTGCTAAGTGTTTATCTATCTTGTTGATGTTCTCAAAGAACCAACTCTTGGTTTTGTTGATTCTTTGTATAATTCTTTTTGTTTCTACTTTGTTGATTTTGGCCTTGAATTTGTTTATTCCCTGCCATGTATTCCTCTTGGATGTATTTGTTTCATTTGGTTGTAGAGCTTTCAGATATTCTGTCAAGCTGCTAATGTAAGCTCTCTCCATTTCCTTGTTGGAGGCACTTAACTATATGAGTTTTTCTCTTAGCACATATGACTATTGACAGCTTTTCAGGATTTCTAGTTGCAACTGCTTTAAGAGGAGAACCTTCTAGAAAGTTTATTGTTCATTGTTTACAGGCTTTTACTGCTAAGGGACTGCCTAAAGTTGGCAAGACAGATAATGGGCCTGCATACACTGGAAACAGCTTTGAACAATTTTGCAAGGAATTTGGAATTGAACATAAAACTGAAATTCCTCATGATCCAATGGGACAAGGAATTGTTGAATGTATCTGAAAAATGAGCTTTAGAAAACAAAACAGGGTGAGTTTTAACTTCCAAGGTCACCAAAAGCACATCTCGCTTTTGCATTATTTGTTTTAATTTTTTGTAAACTGATGCTAAAGTCAGTCTGCAGTAGATCATCGCTGGCATCCAGACACTTCCAGCTCATATGCCATGGTTAAATGTTGAGATCCTTTAACTAATACTTTGGAATGGCCCCAACCCTGTTTTAATACGGGAATGAGATCCTGTTTGGGTTTTTTCACATAAAGGAATTGGAGATCAATGACTACTGAAAAGATTGTTTCGCCAAGTGGACACAGATCCTGAGCCTTCTAATGATTATGATACTAATGATGAAGGCATCTCAGGATCCCTATGAGCCATCTAAATTAACCTGAAGTGTAGTCTTTGCCCTTACTGGATAGCAGGTGTTTTCTATCAATTCTCAAAGCCACCCTCCTTACACCAGGAGGCTTGATCTTGTTTGGATCTTTGTCAGCTCCCAGTTTAGGCACTTAACTAAGCAATTACCCCTTGGAGGTTCACTTGAGTATGATGGAAAAGAGTCCTGCTCCACAAATCCTTGGTCATGTGAAGGTTTTATCTGAAAGGTGGGATGTAGACATCCAGTGCTTAGAGACCATTTAAGCATTTGTTCTTTTCACATGTGTCCTTGAGATGGCAGGACTAGATCCCATGGTCATAGTTGGGTGGTGCAGAAGATTATTTTCTGTGCTGTTTGGAAATGTGAGACCACAAGGAATGTACTGGAAGCCCCAAAGAGATTTAATTACAGTTGCTAGGATTTCAACAGGTTCTGGCCTATCTAGTTCTAGTTATAACGGCAATGGACATTGTTTCTTCAGGGTTTTAGTTGTGCCAAAGCTGCGCTGTCTGGAACCTGGAAAGGAGTAGCATCCTTGGTTAGTTTTCTCTGTAACCGAATTCCAGTGTCTGGAAAAAATGTTAGAGAAGGCTAGACTAAGGGAAGGACTTGGACACTTTGGCTTTATAAGGAAGATTATGATTATGGACTACTTGTTTGTTTGTTTGTTTGTTTGTTTCTTTGTTTGTTTGTGACAGGGTTTCTCTGTGTAGCCCTGGCAGTCCTGGAACCTACCCTGCAAACCTGGGTGGCTTCAGAAAACTCAGCAATCTGCCTGCGTCTGCCTACCAATGACAGGGATTAAATGAGTGTACCACCCAGGAGGGGCCCTCTCCCCTTGATCACTAATTGAGAAAATACCCCACAGCTGAATCTCATGGAGGCATTTCCCCAACTGAAGCTCCTTCCTCTGTGAAAGAATGTGTCAAGTTCACACACTAACCCATCCAGTACAACATGTAAAAATGAAGTAAGGCTGGGCATCATAACAGAGCCTTTCAATCCCATTACCTGCAAAGCAAATGGATGAGGATCTCCATTTGTGGAAGGCAGTCTTGTTTACATAAGCACTTCCAGGAGAGTTAGAACTATGTACAAAGGCCCTATGTTAAGAAATCAAAAATAATGCCAGGAGGTGGTGGCACATGCCTTCAATCCCAGCACTTGGGAGCCAGAGGCAGAGAGATTTCTTAATTCAAGGCCAGCCTGGTCTACAGATTGATTGCCAGGACAGCCAATGTTACACAGAGAAACCCTGTCTCCAAAAACAAAACCAAAAAATCCAAAATAAAATAAGATGAATAAATCTTTGTAATGGAAAAACAAAACAACTGTCATTGTACTAGCTGTTCTGCCAAGAGTAATTATAAAAATTACTTTCAGAAAATAATTAACACTATTTTACCTACAATCTGATTTAATACTACCTAATGAATATTTACTTCGGGTGACATCATCACTCTTCATATCACTGGATATTCTGGAATAGTCTCAAACTCACTCAGAGTTTGACTCTGCCTCCAAATACTGACCATAAGGCATGTAACACCACTCCTGGATTAATTTTTCTAAACAGGCTTTGGGAACAAAGAACAGGATGCCCTGGAGAATAGAATCCTTCCATCACAATATATGGCATTAAAAGTGAGCCCTTCCAGCCTGACAGGGGTGGTGCACTCCTTTATTCCCAAAACTTGGAAGGCAGAGGCAGGCAGATTTCTCAGTTCCAGGCCAGTCTGGTCTAAAGACTGAGTTCCAGGGCAGCCAGAGCTACACAGAGAAAAACTGTCTCAAAAAACAACAACAACAAAAGTGAGCCCTACCACACCCAACTTAATTCATTTTCTACAAGTTCATTTGCATTTTGTTCAGTTTTCTGTGAGTGTTCATGTCTCATGTGTGCGGTCCCTGTGCCTCAAAAAGGGATTCAGAGCCCCTGCGTCTGGAGTTATAGCATATATGGGATTCCAGACCAATTAGGAACCAAATTTCAAGAATCAAGATCAACAAGCAATCTTTTCTTTTGTTGTAAATGTAGGTGTATACATGAACACGTGTCAGTAATGTGCAAGCATGCCTGGAACCCTACAGACAGAAGGAGGGCTAAGACTCCAAAGGAATACAATTCCCAATGGATGGTTCTGAGCCACATAGTGGAGGTTGGGAATGAAACCAGGCTTTCCTGATGAAGCAACTATTGCTCTGACTCACTGAGCCATCACTCCATCTCCACAATAAGTAACCCTCAGATAAATCCAGTTCTAGTTCCATAATGCTAAGAGTTTTGATATTTTGCAATGGTATGTAGTAGAAGAGATCACATTCAATTAAATTCAAGTTAGATATGGTGGTGCACTCCTTAAGCCCAACATTGGAACACCAAAGCAGGTAGATCTCTGTGAGTTCCAGACCAGCCTTGACTACAGAGTAAGTCACAGGACTACCATGGCTGTTACAGAATAAAAAACTGTCTCAAATAAAAGAGACAGATCAAACTGTACTCAAGAAAGCACTTTTATAAATGCAAATCAAAACAACCCTGAGATTTCACCTTACACCAGTAAGAATGGCTAAGATTAAAAATTCAGGAGAAGCAGATGTAGGCGAGGATGTGGGGAAAGAGGAACACTCCTCCACTGCTTGTGGGGTTGCAAATTGGTACAACCACTCTAGAAATCAGTCTGGCAGTTCCTCAGAAAACTGGGCACCTCACTTCCAGAAGATCCTGCTATACCACTCCTGTGCATATACCCAGAAGATTTCCCCAGCATGTAATAAGGATACATGTTCCACTACTTTCATAGCAGCCCTATTTATAATTGCCAGAAGCTGGAAAGAACCCAGGTATCCCTCAACAGAAGAGTGGATGCAAAAAAATGTGGTATATATACACAGTGGAGTACTATTCAGCCATTAGAAACAATGAATTCATGAAATTCTTAGGCAAATGGATGGAGCAGGAGAACATCATACTAAGTGAGGTAACCCAGACTCAAAAAATGAATCATGGTATGCACTCACTAATAAGTGGATATTAACCTAGAAAACTGGAATACCAAAAACATAATCCACACATCAAATGAGGTACAAGAAGAACAGAGGAGTGGCCCCCAGTTCTGGAAAGACTAAGTCAAGCATTATAGCACAAACCAGAACAGGGAATTGGGAAGGGGTGGGGGGGGGGAGAATAGGGGGAGGGAAGGGGGCTGATGGACTTTCGGGGTTTGGGGGTCTAGAAAAGGGGAAATCATTTGAAATGTAAATGAAAATATATCGAATAAAGAAAAGAAAGTACTTTTATTTAAAGAAAAATTAACTGCACATTAGTTAGGAAAAGAAACTGAGAGTAACAGACTCATTTGGCACACACCTATAAAATCAGCAGAGTGGATGTTGGAGAAGAATGGCAAAACCTGGGGACCAGCCCTCTTGGGAGCTCTCACAGACTCAGTAGCCAACAAAAGACCACACACACACACACACACACACACACACACACACACACACACACACATGGGTTGAACTTAGGCCCCCATAATATATTTAGCAGATGTGCACCTCAGTCTTCATGTGGGTCCCCCTATAACTAGATTGGAAGCTAATGGCTGTCTCTGGAGCCATTCTTCTACCTAGGCTGCCTTGAGTGGCCTCAAAAGGAGAGGATGCACCTGATCCTGCAGAGACTTGATGCATTAGGTTCAAGGTAGACCCATGGGGAAACCCTATGAGAGAAAGGGAATAGAGTAGTGACTGTCAGGTAATGTTGAGAGGTAGGTAGTGTTGAGAACATAAAATGGATGTATTTATTAATGGGAAACACTGCCTAGACAAAGATGAAGGAGAAACTGAGGCAATTTCCAATTAATTGCCAGCACAAATTGTAAACCATCCTATGGGCAAGAACCAACCCCTGACACTATCAATGATACTCTGTTATGTTTGTCAATGGGAACCTTGCATAACTATGCTATGCTCATTGTTATACTCCTGGAGAACTGGCTAGCCCAATTTTAATCTGATGCCTGCCATTCAGCAACCAATGAGACCTAAAGCAGAGGCACATCGGCAGAAATATAGGCAGAGCCACGGAAGCGCCACAGAACGGGTAAAAGACTGCAGTAGTTAGAGCAGTTGAAAATACCAAGAAAACACAGCCCACCTGATCAAATAAGCTAGGCTTACAGAGATTTACAGAGATGGAAGCAACAATCAGGCAGTTTGTATAGGTCTGACCAAGGTCCCTACATATGTGGTCCTGTAGCTTGGAGTGCCTGTCTTTGTCACTGAGGTAGATTTCTATGTAGCAAAATGCTGGATCCTGTTTTCAAATCCAGTCTGTTAGTCTATGTTTTTATTGGTAAATTATGTTCATTGAGATTAAGAGATATTAAGGAAAAGTGATTGTTGCTCCCGGTTATTTTTGATGTAATTTTTATGTTTGAGTGCTTCTCCTCTTTTGGATGTGTTGAAAGATTATTACTTCCTTTTTCTAAGGTGTAGTTTCCCTCCTTGTGCTGGCATTTTATATTATCCTTTGTAGGGCTGGATTTGTGGAAAGATATTGGGCAAATTTGTTTTATCATGGAATATCTTAGTTTTTCCATATATGGTGATAAGAGTTTTGGTGGGTATAGTAGTCTGGGCTAGCATTTGTTTTCTCTTATGATCTGTATGAGATCTGCACAAGATCTCCTTGTTTTCATGGTCTCTGGTGAGAAGTCTGGCGTAATTCTGATAAGTTTTCCTTTCCATTACAGGTTTGAATGGTCTTTCTTTGTCAAGTGCATATCTGTTCTTGTCCAGTCTGTTTGGATTTCTGTAGGCTTCTTGAATGGTCACAGGCATCTCTCTCTTTACGTCAGGGAAGTTTTCTTCTACAATTTTGTTGAAGTTATTTACTGGTCAATTAAGTTGTAAATCTTTATGCTCCTCTATACCTATAGTCCTTAGGTTTGCTCTTCTCATTGTGGTCTGGATTTCCTGAATGTTTTGGGTTACACGGTTTCTGCATTTTGCATTTTCCTTGATGGTTGAGTCAATGCTTTCTATGGTATCTTCAGCATCTGAGATTCCTTCATCTAACTCTTCTATTCTGTTGCTGATGCTTGTATCTATGACTCTTGAATTCTTACCAAGGTTTTCTATCTCCAGAGTTGTATCCCTTTGTGATTTCTTTGTTGTTTCTAGTTCCACTATTAGATCCTGTATGGTTTTGTTCAATTCCTTCACCTGTTTTTTTTTGTTTCTTTGGTTTGTGTGTGTGTGTGTGTGTGTGTGTGTGTGTGTGTGTGTTTTCCTGTAATTCCTTAAGAAAGTTTTGTGTTTTCTCTTTAAGGGCTTCTACCTGTTGACAAATGTTCTCCTGTTTGTATTTAAGGGAACTATTTATGTCCTCTCTGACGTCCTATATCAGCATCATGAGATGTAATTTTAAATCCAGATCTTGTTTTTCTGGTGTGTTGGGGTATCCAGGACTTGCTGTTGTGGGAGAACTGGGTTCGCATGGTTCCATGTTGACTTGATTTGTTGCCAGTGTTCTTGCATTTGATTTTTGCCATCTGGTTATCTCTGGTGCTAGCTGGTCTTGATGTCTCTGACTGTGGTTTAACTGTCCTGCTAGCCTATGTATCTGAACTCCAGGGAGACCCATTCTCTCTAGGAGGAGTTTATGTATGCAGATCTGGGATAATGTGTGAGCTCAGGTGTACATAAAGAAATCAAAAGTATCCTGTCAGGAGCTGATTCTTGATTCCTGTGTCCTGATGGTTCTTAGCAGGTCCCACTTTGTCCAGAAATTTGAGAATGGTGGTGGCCTCACATTTGGACACAGATTGGTAGGCACTCCTGAAAGACTAGCTTCCTTGTGGTGGTATTTCTATATGTAATTCTGTGGCCCAGCATCTTATCTGGATGCAGACAAAAATCAGAAGTCTTCTGTCCCAGGCTGATCCTGGGTACCTGTGTTCTCAGGATTTTGGGCTGGTTCCTCTGAGCAGCAGGGGTGGTCCTCCCTGTGCTCTCAAACCTCTCTGCACTCCTGTGTGGTTAGCTATCTCCCTGATTAACCAGGATATGGCACTCTGTGGGAGAGGATCGTCCCCAGCTGGAGATAGAAACCAAATGCTTCCTGCCTGGGAGTACTTGACATGATCCTCTGAGCAACAGGGATTCTCCTAGCTGTGCTCTCTGGCTTCTCCACACTTCTGTGTGTCTGCTATCTCTGTGCATCACCTGGATATTTGCTTTATCGTTAGAAGTGTTAAAATCTCATCCATCGTGAAGGATAATTCTGCTACCAGTAATAGCCTTCTAACTGACAACCACATCTGTGAGATCAAGGGACAGAATGTCAGTGGCTTGAAGGATGCTCAGACTGCAGATAGACTGTCAAAAGCTGGGACTGTGGTTACCCTCACGATCATGCCTGCTTTTATCTGGGAACATTATTAAACGGATAGCTCCCAGCATTATGAAAAGCATGATGGTTCACTCCAGTCCTGAACTTTAAATGCCTTGTACAGTGAATCACATCACAGCTGAATGTTTCCAGCTTTCCTCTTTGCCTACTTCTCTATTTCTCACATGATGCTTTCCTGGAACCTGAGGGAATATGGTGCTTGGAAGCCTTTCTATTTTCTATCATAGCTGGGAACCTCACTCTATTTCATATCAGCTTCTGATTTGAAGATAGATGTGTAGCCTTAGCCAGGTTCTAGAGATGTAAAACACTCAAAGTTTTACTTACATTCCTAGATTTGGTTCTTTACTGGGAACCTGATGTGTTTATATAAGCCATGGTTATTAGGATAAATGGTGTAGGCTTAGCTTTCCCTGAGAACTGGTCAGCTTTCTCCTAGAACAAAGCACGGTGTTAGTCATGTGTTTCAGTTCTGTGGCATACTTTGAATTTAGTACATCAGCATAGTACATTGCCTTTGATAGTTATTTTTTAAGTTTTCTCTGTGTGGGTATGTAAAATCCAATTAATCAACACTGTTGTCATTCCACAGAAGCATTATACAGTTGTGTGTACATTGCAAGACACTGTAATGATTGTCATTAAATCTTAATGACCTTCACATCATATGCTTCAATTGTCACCTTAAATATAATAAGCATTTAGTATAAAAGCCAAAATAGAATTATTGCTGCCTTCTGAAACCTGAAGTGTTACCTCTCTATTAAACTGCTATATGCTATATCTGATCAGCTTACTGGTAAAGCTGAGGTGCCTAGTCATATCAAGATTTTCTAGTCACTGTACAAAGAAAATGCCTAAGAGCTGCCCTATTGCTTTCTGAGAAAACAAAGTGCTGTATATTTCATGTGTAAGTTGTTATACTCAATAACGTTTTGGGTCTCTTATTTACTTAGAGAATAATATGGTAATATCTAAATTAGGGTTTGAATCCTAATATTATGTAACTTTAGCTAAGTTGGCATGGTTTTAGGTGTTTACCTAGTCGTCTTAATTTGTTCCACTTTCTGAATCCTTAATGTAAACAAAAATGGCAAGGACACTTTATCCTGATTTATTTCTTTCTGAATTAGTTAATCTCCTATTCTATTATAGTATGTGATACTATCGTAATAAAGGTAAAAAACGTTAAAAAATATTAGGGGAAAACTTTACCTAATGTGTTGGGTGAAGAACTATAGGTCAGTGGGACATATGCAGTAGTGACTGGAATGTAAATGGATAATATATGTAATAAAATAATTTTCAGGAACTATTTCTCCTTTTATTTCATGAGAACATAATGTAACAATGAAGAATGAATATTTACAGTTGCTTTGAAACAACCCCTCTATATAAACCACAGTGGTACACAATGTCTACAGAAAGGCCTGGTTAATTCCCACAAATACTGAGATGAAGGGTGTACATAACACACTTCTTCATGACTATAAATGTCTGGAATGGTCAAGGAGCTGAGAGAAGTAAGTTGGATTTGGGGTGTAATCCAGAGTAAGCCAGTCCTCGGATTTGTCAAAGTCGTCAAGGATTCTTTGCCAGAGTTCCTCTGCAGATGGACCTGAACCTCGAGCCTCCTCTGGGCAATGGGTGGCAGCTTCTAGGACATCTGTAGATTCAGCCACTGGAGTAAGCCAGTCCTCGGGTATGTCAAAGTCGTCAATGATTCTTTGCCAGAGTTCCTCTGCAGATGGACCTGAACCTTGAGCCTCCTCTGGGCAATGGGTGGCAGCTTCTAGGACATCTGTAGATTCAGTCACTGGAGTAAGCCAGTCCTCGGATTTCTCCAAGTCGTCAAGGATTCTTTGCCAGAGTTCCTCTGCAGATGGACCTGAACCTTGAGCCTCCTCTGGGCAATGGGTGGCAGCTTCTAGGACATCTGTAGATTCAGTCACTGCTAGATCAGTCTGGGCTTCAACTGCTGCTGATTGACCAGAATCCCAATCTATAATGGGAGCATGGCCAACAAGCAGATCTTCCTGCTGACTACACCTGTCTGCATCACTGGCCTGATAATGATGCAGAGAAGATTCCTGGATGCAGTTGAGTTTGGGAATGGAAACCTCACTAAATGTGCCTGAACACATGGGCTCTCCATTCTCAGCAGCAACAAGAGGTATGGAACCAGGAAAGTGGGTTGATTCAAAAACTGGTTTTGAACTTCCATTGGTCTCTGGCAAAGCTTCTGTAATATTCTGGAGAGCCATCCGCTTGTACTTAGCTCGGCTGTTCTTAAACCAGATCTGGAAAAGAAAGAAGATATCAGAAGAATGCCTGTTGTCCCCTAACAGGACCACAAGGTGAAGATTTTGGATAAAAGGTGTTTGTATAGCAATGATTCACATGTCAGAAACAAAGAAGCAGGAAACTCAAGATGGCTAAGATATTATAATAAAGTAGATTGTGTATGGCCAGACAACATAAGACTGGGGAGATTGAGCCAGTGTGTCCTGTATTTTAGCAGGAGCTCTGGTGATTAGATTTCTGAGACCCTGCATGGAAACAATGCTATTCTATATTGCTACCAGGTTGATAAAAATTTGAGTCCCAGCATTTGATTCATAAATATCCACCACCTAAAACTGTCATCACTGCCCTAAGCATTTAAGAACAAAATTAAAGTTTCTGATGGGAAAGTGTAGATTTTTGCTGTTGGATTGAGGGAAAAGAGAGGGGCAGACCTTGATGTCCCTCGCTGTCACACCAACTAACTCTGCCAGCTTCACACATTGATCCTGGTTTGGGTACTGACACTTATCAAAATGTTCTTGCAGCAGGTGCTTTTGTTTTTTGGAGTACACAATGCGTTCCTTCCGCACCTTTCTTGAAGTCACAGGGCCAGATTGATGGTCACCATATTTCTCTGACAGTACCACAGATCCTATGAGAACATGGAAACAAGATTTCAATTATGTATTTGATAACTTAGACGCCCTGAGGGTTTTTTCAAAGTAGGTAAACCTGGGCCCAGTACAGGATCTAGTTGCATTTGGATACCTGATTTTCTTGATGGTCCTTGGAACTCTTGCTGATGTAGGTCCCTTTCAGGGACTGAAAGAATGATTGCATTGGATTTGTTGGGGTCTATATGGGACTGTAATAAACGTGAAAGGGTAAGTTCCTTGCAGTCTCTTGAAGCCTTTGGGGTCTGGTTTCTATGGGTGCACTTGAAGGCATTTGGAATTTTGGATACAAGGAGGGACCTTCAGCCCTCTGTGTGTTCCGAACCTATTGGAATATGTTCTGGAGAATCTAGTAAAAGAAAACACGTCAAAAAACGTACAGAGAGCACTGATTTACCCATCCTGCCTACCCAGCATTTGGTTTGGACTGTTACAGAGCAGGAATCAGACAGGAGCTTCATTCTTTCTGAACAACTGCCTCTGTTTCCAAATCTTACAAGTATTCTCAGTATTGAAATAAATATGCACTTGGCTCCAGTATTAACAAGAGGTTACCAGTCCAGGTAAGCTGGCAATTGAATGTTCATTTCCAATGTTTAAATTTTCCATATCCTACACTTCTGGCTGTGAAATTTTGTTGGGACAGACTACTAGCTAGTCTGCCTCTGCCCATGAAAATAAAAGCCTGAAGGCTTCACAGGATTTCTGTGGCATGCAGGGCAACTGACATAAAAGTCAAATCACAAACCCAGGAATTCTGCAAACAGAGTAAATGGACAACTGACACCAAAGTCTGAAGACCTCCCAGGGGCACTGCAGCATGCAGAGAAACTGAATCGACAGTCTGAAAGCCTGTCGGGAATTCTTTTGCATGCAGGGAAACAAAACCTACAGTACTTATGCTTCCCTGGTTAACAGCGAAACATAGGGCAACAGCTTGACAAATCCTCTCAAGAGTAAACAGTATGAAGGCATCCCAGTAGATGTGTCACAGCCAGGGCAACATATCTCCAGCTTCTCTGCCTCTCTAAAGAACCCACAATTCAAAGGTCTTCAAGAAGGCCTCCCTGAAGACACACGGCCACCAGGGCAACAAGTCACCAGTGTACATGCCCCTCTGAAGGTTCCACAGTCAGAAGATCCCACAGGAGGTTTGCCACATCCAAGGCAACTGGCCTACCATGAGACTTGAGTCAACCTAGGGACAAAAAAGAAAACTCCCAAACAGAAACACCCCAACCAGAAAAAAACTCCCTATAACCATATGACAAGAGGCAAGAGCAAGACCATGAGAAACAGAAGCCAGTAAAATTTGGCATTATCAGAAACTACTTCTCCCACCACAGCAAGCCCTGGATAGACAAATGCACTTGAAAGTCAGGAAGATGACCTAAAATCTTATCTTAATGATAATAGAATCCTTTTAAAGAGAAATAAATAACTCACATAAAGAAATATAAGAAAACGCAAGTGAACAGGGAGAAGCACTTAGAGAGGAAACACATAAATCCCATAAGCAATACAGGAAGATACAATCAAAAAAGTGAAAGTTTTTATTAATGCAGTCCAAGACCTAGAATTGGAAGTAGATATAACAAAGACAAATATAGGCAACCCTGGAAATTGAAAACCAAGGAATGAGATCTGGGATAATTAATCATTACCAGGAGAATACAAGAGATAGAAGAAAGAAAGCAGCAGTCTCAACTAACCTGGACCCCCCAAGATCTCTCAGAAACTAGACAACCACCAATTAAGCGTACACCAGCTGATATGAGGCCCCCAACACATACTCAGCAGAAAACTGTGGGACTGTACTCCCTCAGAAAAGATGTACCTATCCCTAAAAAGACTGGAGGCCCGAAGTGGGCAGGGAGTTCTTATAGGTAGGGGGTGGGGTGAAGACATTCTCCCTGAGAAGGAAACTAGACTTACAGGATTTTGAACTTTCCGTGGGAGGACCAGAAGGGGGATAAAATCTGGATTGTAAAAAAGATTAAATATTTTGTAAACAAAGGAATATTATCATAATTGGAAAAACATGATCCCAGTTTCTCCTCCTTGCAGTATGACACCCTGTGACAAAATAAAGAATCAAGGGCAATGGAACATGTCCCATTTCCATGGACCCTTTCCACTCCCGTATTCTAAACAAGAGCATTGATGATCTAATTACTCTGGATGTCAGAAGGCACATACACCTAAGCCAGATCCCCTGATATTGAAGTGCTATACCAAGGACTTAGCCTTAATTGAATCTCCCTATCAGGAACCCTCCCACAGGCTCCTCCTTTCATCCTCTAGAATCCAGCAGCTATACACACCCTGTTGTAACATCCAGTCTGTAGCCACAACTTAATATCTAACGGAAATATGGCCAGATCACAGACTTTTTTTGTACTCTTTTCTTTTGTGACTGAGTTTCGCTAAATGAACTATGCTGTATGTGAGTCAAACAGAACACAAGGCTGAAACAGAATTCAGAAGGATCAGCCTAACTGTTACTTCCCAAGCAGGGCTAAGACTAAAGGTGTGTAACAAAGAACTGAGCCATCCTGTAGGATTTCCTCCTAACATGGGCTCCATCGAGAAAATAAAAATTTTCCTTACTCTCTAGGAGCAATCTCAAAAAATGCGTCTCTTCTCATCCTGCTGCCAAGAGGACATGCACGTTTCCGGCCACCACTAACACCTATTTATTTCTCCAAACTTTCTCTTCTGAGACTGAGGCAGGTTCCATGTGCATGCCCCTGACTTCCTGATTCACACTATACATGCAAGCCAGGGCTCACAATTACAAAAATCCACTTGCCATTAGTTTCCGAGTCCTGGGATTAAAGGTGTGGTCCATGCATCCAAAATGGTTACAGATTTTAGATGAAGGAGGGCCTGCTCAGCCAAACACCATCCAAGATGTCACACTTTTGAGTCAGAATGCCACTACTATGCCTTATCTAGGCAATCTGGAGCCTCAATTGGTCCCAAGGTCACTTGAGATCCCATTGTCAGTTCTTTCCTTTGTCCTATAGACAGGCCTCACTATCTATTGATCCAGGCTTTCTCAACAGCCCAGGATTCAATCTTGTGCTTAGAATGAAGAATAGAGCCCCTTGAGGTCTCTTGAAAGCTCATGCATAGAGTGCCCCGATCAGGGCAAATCACTGCTCTGCACTGTTCACATTTATGGGATAGACTTGAACCATCTACTAAATTTAAATAACATCTTCTGCATGTATACAGGGCATATTTTATACTTCACCAATCAAACACCCATACAGGCTAAAAAAATCACCAAAAATCCTCCTCCACTGTCTCCCAAATTTTCCCCAACTTGATATCCCCTTTACATAGCAACCTTAGACATTTCATGCAACTCACCAATTCACCAGGAATGAAGAGGTTTCCTGTAACCTGCGCAGTCCTCTGTCTTTGAATTCTCCTTAGAAGACCTGCCCTTATATATCTCTCCTAACCTGGAATTCAAAGCCCCTCCCACCGTTTGGCTCCTCCTACTTGCAATATTCAAATCCATTATTCTCTCCCACCCTTTGATGCTACTCCAGGTGTAGCCTCATCTTATAGAACCCATGAATTTAAATTTTTTGGTTTGTAATCCTTTATTTCTTTACATTTTATATTTTACTTTTATTACTTCCCAGTTCAGCTGTTACTTTCCTCCCAGACCTCCCTCCCACAATTTTTCATCACATTCCTAATCCCATGTCTCCAAGAGAATGCCTTCCACACCAGGCCTTTGGTCTGGTTTAAATAATTTAATGTGTGTAGCCATCTTACTTTTGTTTCTGTCTGGTTTTTAAGGTATAAATATGTTCTGCATGTCTTGGTTATATAGTTTTGACTGGGAGTGCATTGAATCTGTAGTTTGCTTTTGGCAAGGTGGCCATTTTTACTACCTTAATTCTGCCAATCCATGATCATGAAAGAGATCTTTCCATATTCTGAGATCTGCTTTGATTTCTTTCTTCAGAGACTTGAAATTCTTGTCATACAAATTTTTCACTTGCATACTTAGAGTGACACCAAGATATGTAATGTTATTTGTGACTATGGTAAAGGGTGTCATTACCCTATTTTCTTTCTCAGCTTATTTATCCTTTGAGTAGAGGAAGGCTACTGATTTGATTGAGTTAATTTTACATCCAGCCACATGGCAGAAATTGTTTCTCAGTTGTAGGAGTTCTCTAGTGTTGTTTTATTGGGTTGCATAAGTATACTATCATATCATCTGCAAATAGTGATGTTTTGACTACCTCCTTTCCAGTTTGTAACATTTTGACAAGTGTTACAAACTGTACCTCCTTTTGTTCTCTAAATGCTCTAGATAGATCTTCAAGTACTATATTGAATAAATAGGGAAAGAGTGGGCAACATTTTCTGGACCATAATTTTAGTAGGATTACTTCAAATTTCCTCTATTTAGTTTGATGTTGGCTTCTGGTTTGCTGTATATTGCTTTTACTATGTTTTGGTATAGGCCTTGAATTCATGATCATTCCAAGACTTTTAACATGAAGGGATAGTGAATTTTGTCAAATGCTTTCTCAGCATCTAACTAAATGATCTTGTGGGGTATTTTTTTTTCGAGTTTCTTTATGTAGTGGATTACATTGAAAGATTTCTATATATTGAACCACACTTGCATTGCTGGGATGAAGCCTATTTGATCCTGGTGAATTACTGTTTTGATGTGTTCTTGGATTCGGTCAGCAAGAATTTTATTGAGTAGTTTTGGATCACTGTTCTCAAGGGAAATTGGTCTGGAATTCTCTTTCCTTGTTTAATCTTTGTTTGGTTTATGTATAAGCAATACTGTGGCTTCAAATAATGAATTGTGAAGGATACCTCGGGTTTCTGATTTGTGGAATAGTTTGAAAAGTATCCGTAGTAGGTCTTCTTTGAAGAACTGATAGAATTCCCAACAAACACATCTGGTCCTGTGTTTTTGTTGTTGTTGTTGTTGTTGTTGTTGTTGTTGTTGTTTTTGGTGGTGGTGGTGGTGGTGGTGGTGGTTGTGGTTGTGGTGGTGATGGTGGTGTTTTGGGAAGACTGTTAATAACTGAATCTATTTCCTCACGTGTTATGGGACTATTATGATGGTTTATCTGATCAGGTTTTAACATTGGCAGCTGGCATGTGTCTACAAAACTGTCCATTTCATCCAGATTTCCCAATTTTGTTGAGTATAAGCTTTTGTAGTAGGATCTGATGATATTTGGAATTTCTGCAGTTTCTGTTGTTATATCTCCCTTTTCATTCCAATTTTATTAATTTGCGTGTTTCCTCTATTCCTTCTTGTTAGTCTGCTAAGTGTTTATCTATCTTGTTGATTTTCTCAAAGAACCAACTCTTGGTTTTGTTGATTCTTTCTATAATTCTTTTTGTTTCTACTTTGTTGATTTTGGCCTTGAATTTGTTTATTCCCTGCCATGTATTCCTCTTGGATGTATTTGTTTCATTTGGTTGTAGAGCTTTCAGATGTTCTGTCAAGCTGCTAATGTAAGCTCTCTCCATTTCCTTGTTGGAGGCACTTAACTATATGAGTTTTTCTCTTAGCACATATGACTATTGACAGCTTTTCAGGATTTCTAGTTGCAACTGCTTTAAGAGGAGAACCTTCTAGAAAGGTTATTGTTCATTGTTTACAGGCTTTTACTGCTAAGGGACTGCCTAAAGTTGGCAAGACAGATACTGGGCCTGCATACACTGGAAACAGCTTTGAACAATTTTGCAAGGAATTTGGAATTGAACATAAAACTGAAATTCCTCATGATCCAATGGGACAAGGAATTGTTGAATGTATCTGAAAAATTAGCTTTAGAAAACAAAACAGGGTGAGTTTTAACTTCCAAGGTCACCAAAAGCACATCTTGCTTTTGCCTTATTTGTTTTAATTTTTTGTAAACTGATGCTAAATGTCAGTCTGCAGTAGATCATCGCTGGCATCCAGACACTTCCAGCTCATATGCCATGGTTAAATGTTGAGATCCTTTAACTAATACTTTGGAATGGCCCCATCCCTGTTTTAATACGGGAATGAGATCCTGTTTGGGTTTTTTCACATAAAGGAATTGGAGATCAATGACTACTGAAAAGATTGTTTCGCCAAGTGGACACAGATCCTGAGCCTTCTAATGATTATGATACTAATGATGAAGGCATCTCAGGATCCCTATGAGCCATCTAAATTAACCTGAAGTGTAGTCTTTGCCCTTACTGGATAGCAGGTGTTTCTATCAATTCTCAAAGCCACCCTTCTTACACCAGGAGGCTTGATCTTGTTTGGATCTTTGTCAGCTCCCAGTTTAGGCACTTAACTAAGCAATTACCCCTTGGAGGTTCACTTGAGTATGATGGAAAAGAGTCCTGCTCCACAAATCCTTGGTCATGTGAAGGTTTTATCTGAAAGGTGGGATGTAGACATCCAGTGCTTAGAGACCATTTAAGCATTTGTTCTTTTCACATGTGTCCTTGAGATGGCAGGACTAGATCCCATGGTCATAGTTGGGTGGTGCAGAAGATTATTTTCTGTGCTGTTTGGAAATGTGAGACCACAAGGAATGTTTACTGGAAGCCCCAAAGTGATTTAATTACAGTTGCTAGGATTTCAACAGGTTCTGGCCTATCTAGTTCTAGTTATAACGGCAATGGACATTGTTTCTTCAGGGTTTTAGTTGTGCCAAAGCTGCGCTGTCTGGAACCTGGAAAGGAGTAGCATCCTTGGTTAGTTTTCTCTGTAACCCAATTCCAGTGTCTGGAAAAAATGTTAGAGAAGGCTGGATTAAGGGAAGGACTTGGACACTTTGGCTTTATAAGGAAGATTATGATTATGGACTACTTGTTTGTTTGTTTGTTTGTTTGTTTGTTTGTGACAGGGTTTCTCTGTGTAGCCCTGGCAGTCCTGGAACCTACCCTGCAAACCTGGGTGGCCTCAGAAAACTCAGCAATCTGCCTGCCTCTGCCTCCCAATGACAGGGATTAAATGAGTGTACCACCCAGGAGGGGCCCTCTCCCCTTGATCACTAATTGAGAAAATACCCCACAGCTGAATTTCATGGAGGCATTTCCCCAACTGAAGCTCCTTTCTCTGTGAAAGAATGTGTCAAGTTCACACACTAACCCATCCAGTACAACATGTAAAAATGAAGTAAGGCTGGGCATCATAACAGAGCCTTTCAATCCCATTACCTGCAAAGCAAATGGATGAGGATCTCCATTTGTGGAAGGCAGTCTTGTTTACATAAGCACTTCCAGGAGAGTTAGAACTACGTACAAAGGCCCTATGTTAAGAAATCAAAAATAATGCCAGGAGGTGGTGGCACATGCCTTCAATCCCAGCACTTGGGAGCCAGAGGCAGAGAGATTTCTTAATTCAAGGCCAGCCTGGTCTACAGATTGATTGCCAGGACAGCCAGTGTTACACAGAGAAACCCTGTCTCCAAAAACAAAACAAAAAAATCCAAAATAAAATAAGATGAATAAATCTTTGTAATGGAAAAACAAAACAACTGTCATTGTACTAGCTGTTCTGCCAAGAGTAATTATAAAAATTCCTTTCAGAAAATAATTAACACTATTTTACCTACAATCTGATTTAATACTACCTAATGAATATTTACTTCGGGTGACATCATCACTCTTCATATCACTGGATATTCTGGAATAGTCTCAAACTCACTCAGAGTTTGACTCTGCCTCCAAATACTGACCATAAAGGCATGTAACACCACTCCTGGATTAATTTTTCTAAACAGGCTTTGGGAACAAAGAACAGGATGCCCTGGAGAATAGAATCCTTCCATCACAATTCATGGCATTAAAAGTGAGCCCTTCCAGCCTGACGGGGGTGGTGCACTCCTTTATTCCCAAAACTTGGAAGGCAGAGGCAGGCAGATTTCTCAGTTCCAGGCCAGTCTGGTCTAAAGACTGAGTTCCAGGGCAGCCAGAGCTACACA
This sequence comes from Apodemus sylvaticus, assembly GCF_947179515.1. Taxonomy (NCBI): domain Eukaryota; kingdom Metazoa; phylum Chordata; class Mammalia; order Rodentia; family Muridae; genus Apodemus; species Apodemus sylvaticus. The sequence continues at coordinate 195,768,006 of NC_067472.1, read as the reverse complement.
GAGAAAAACTGTCTCAAAAAACAACAACAACAAAAGTGAGCCCTACCACACCCAACTTAATTCATTTTCTACAAGTTCATTTGCATTTTGTTCAGTTTTCTGTGAGTGTTCATGTCTCATGTGTGCGGTCCCTGTGCCTCAAAAAGGGATTCAGAGCCCCTGCGTCTGGAGTTATAGCATATATGGGATTCCAGACCAATTAGGAACCAAATTTCAAGAATCAAGATCAACAAGCAATCTTTTCTTTTGTTGTAAATGTAGGTGTATACATGAACACGTGTCAGTAATGTGCAAGCATGCCTGGAACCCTACAGACAGAAGGAGGGCTAAGACTCCAAAGGAATACAATTCCCAATGGATGGTTCTGAGCCACATAGTGGAGGTTGGGAACTAAACCAGGCTTTCCTGATGAAGCAACTATTGCTCTGACTCACTGAGCCATCACTCCATCTCCACAATAAGTAACCCTCAGTTAAATCCAGCTCTAGTTCCATAATGCTAAGAGTTTTGATATTTTGCAAGGGTATGTAGTAGAAGAGATCACATTCAATTAAATTCAAGTTAGATATGGTGGTGCACTCCTTAAGCCCAACACTTGGAACACCAAAGCAGGTAGATCTCTGTGAGTTCCAGACAGCCTTGACTACAGAGTAAGTCACAGGACTACCATGGCTGTTACAGAATAAAAAAACTGTCTCAAATAAAAGAGACAGATCAAACTGTACTCAAGAAAGCACTTTTATAAATGCAAATCAAAACAACCCTGAGATTTCACCTTACACCAGTAAGAATGGCTAAGATTAAAAATTCAGGAGAAGCAGATGTAGGCGAGGATGTGGAGAAAGAGGAACACTCCTCCACTGCTTGTGGGGTTGCAAATTGGTACAACCACTCTAGAAATCAGTCTGGCAGTTCCTCAGAAAACTGGGCACCTCACTTCCAGAAGATCCTGCTATACCACTCCTGGGCATATACCCAGAAGATTTCCCCAGCATGTAATAAGGATACATGTTCCACTATGTTCATAGCAGCCCTATTTATAATTGCCAGAAGCTGGAAAGAACCCAGGTATCCCTCAACAGAAGAGTGGATGCAAAAAAATGTGGTATATATACACAGTGGAGTACTATTCAGCCATTAGAAACAATGAATTCATGAAATTCTTAGGCAAATGGATGGAGCTGGAGAACATCATACTAAGTGAGGTAACCCAGACTCAAAAAATGAATCACGGTATGCACTCACTAATAAGTGGATATTAACCTAGAAAACTGGAATACCAAAAACATAATCCACACAACAAATGAGGTACAAGAAGAACAGAGGAGTGGCCCCCAGTTCTGGAAAGACTCAGTCAAGCATTATAGCACAAACCAGAACAGGGAATTGGGAAGGGGTGGGGGGGGGAGAACAGGGGGAGGGAAGGGGGCTGATGGGACTTTCGGGGTTTGGGGGTCTAGAAAAGGGGAAATCATTTGAAATGTAAATGAAAATATATCGAATAAAGAAAAGAGAGTACTTTTATTTAAAGAAAAATTAACTGCACATTAGTTAGGAAAAGAAACTGAGAGTAACAGACTCATTTGGCACACACCTATAAAATCAGCAGAGTGGATGTTGGAGAAGAATGGCAAAACCTGGGGACCAGCCTTCTTGGGAGCTCTCACAGACTCAGTAGCCAACAAAAGACCACACACACACACACACACACACACACACACATGGGTTGAACTTAGGCCCCCATAATATATTTAGCAGATGTGCACCTCAGTCTTCATGTGGGTCCCCCAATAACTAGATTGGAAGCTAATGGCTGTCTCTGGAGCCATTCTTCTACCTAGGCTGCCTTGAGTGGCCTCAAAAGGAGAGGATGCACCTGATCCTGCAGAGACTTGATGCATTAGGTTCAAGGTAGACCCATGGGGAAACCCTATGAGAGAAAGGGAATAGAGTAGTGACTGTCAGGTAATGTTGAGAGGTAGGTAGTGTTGAGAACATAAAATGGATGTATTTATTAATGGGAAACACTGCCTAGACAAAGATGAAGGAGAAACTGAGGCAATTTCCAATTAATTGCCAGCACAAATTGTAAACCATCCTATGGGCAAGAACCAACCCCTGACACTATCAATGATACTCTGTTATGTTTGTCAATGGGAACCTTGCATAACTATGCTATGCTCATTGTTATACTCCTGGAGAACTGGCTAGCCCAATTTTAATCTGATGCCTGCCATTCAGCAACCAATGAGACCTAAAGCAGAGGCACATAGGCAGAAATATAGGCAGAGCCACGGAAGCGCCACAGAACGGGTAAAAGACTGCAGTAGTTAGAGCAGTTGAAAATACCAAGAAAACACAGCCCACCGGATCAAATAAGCTAGGCTTACAGAGATTTACAGAGATGGAAGCAACAATCAGGCAGTTTGTATAGGTCTGACCAAGGTCCCTACATATGTGGTCCTGTAGCTTGGAGTGCCTGTCTTTGTCACTGAGGTAGATTTCTATGTAGCAAAATGCTGGATCCTGTTTTCAAATCCAGTCTGTTAGTCTATGTTTTTATTGGTAAATTATGTTCATTGAGATTAAGAGATATTAAGGAAGAGTGATTGTTGCTCCCGGTTATTTTTGATGTAATTTTTATGTTTGAGTGCTTCTCCTCTTTTGGATGTGTTGAAAGATTATTACTTCCTTTTTCTAAGGTGTAGTTTCCCTCCTTGTGCTGGCATTTTATATTATCCTTTGTAGGGCTGGATTTGTGGAAAGATATTGGGCAAATTTTGTTTTATCATGGAATATCTTAGTTTTTCCATATATGGTGATAAGAGTTTTGGTGGGTATAGTAGTCTGGGCTAGCGTTTGTTTTCTCTTATGATCTGTATGCGATCTGCACAAGATCTCCTTGTTTTCATGGTCTCTGGTGAGAAGTCTGGCGTAATTCTGATAAGTTTTCCTTTCCATTACAGGTTTGAATGGTCTTTCTTTGTCAAGTGCATATCTGTTCTTGTCCAGTCTGTTTGGATTTCTGTAGGCTTCTTGAATGGTCACAGGCATCTCTCTCTTTACGTCAGGGAAGTTTTCTTCTACAATTTTGTTGAAGTTATTTACTGGTCAATTAAGTTGTAAATCTTTATGCTCCTCTATACCTATAGTCCTTAGGTTTGCTCTTCTCATTGTGGTCTGGATTTCCTGAATGTTTTGGGTTACACGGTTTCTGCATTTTGCATTTTCCTTGATGGTTGAGTCAATGCTTTCTATGGTATCTTCAGCATCTGAGATTCCTTCATCTAACTCTTCTATTCTGTTGCTGATGCTTGTATCTATGACTCTTGAATTCTTACCAAGGTTTTCTATCTCCAGAGTTGTATCCCTTTGTGATTTCTTTGTTGTTTCTAGTTCCACTATTAGATCCTGTATGGTTTTGTTCAATTCCTTCACCTGTTTTTTTTGTTTCTTTGGTTTGTGTGTGTGTGTGTGTGTGTGTGTGTGTGTGTGTGTGTGTGTGTGTGTGTGTGTGTTTTCCTGTAATTCCTTAAGAAAGTTTTGTGTTTTCTCTTTAAGGGCTTCTACCTGTTGAAAAATGTTCTCCTGTTTGTATTTAAGGGAACTATTTATGTCCTCTCTGACGTCCTATATCAGCATCATGAGATGTAATTTTAAATCCAGATCTTGTTTTTCTGGTGTGTTGGGGTATCCAGGACTTGCTGTTGTGGGAGAACTGGGTTCGCATGGTTCCATGTTGACTTGGTTTGTTGCCAGTGTTCTTGCATTTGATTTTTGCCATCTGGTTATCTCTGGTGCTAGCTGGTCTTGATGTCTCTGACTGTGGTTTAACTGTCCTGCTAGCCTATGTATCTGAACTCCAGGGAGACCCATTCTCTCTAGGAGGAGTTTATGTATGCAGAGCTGGGAAAATGTGTGAGCTCAGGTGTACATAAAGAAATCAAAAGTATCCTGTCACCAGCTGATTCTTGATTCCTGTGTCCTGATGGTTCTTAGCAGGTCCCACTTTGTCCAGAAATTTGAGAATGGTGGTGGCCTCACCTTTGGACACAGATTGGTAGGCACTCCTGAAAGACTAGCTTCCTTGTGGTGGTATTTCTATATGTAATTCTGTGGCCCAGCAACTTATCTGGATGCAGACAAAAATCAGAAGTCTTCTGTCCCAGGCTGATCCTGGGTACCTGTGTTCTCAGGATTTTGGGCTGGTTCCTCTGAGCAGCAGGGGTGGTCCTCCCTGTGCTCTCAAACCTCTCTGCACTCCTGTGTGGTTAGCTATCTCCCTGATTAACCAGGATATGGCACTCTGTGGGAGAGGATCGTCCCCAGCTGGAGAAAGAAACCAAACGCTTCCTGCCTGGGAGTACTTGACATGATCCTCTGAGCAACAGGGATTCTCCTAGCTGTGCTCTCTGGCTTCTCCACACTTCTGTGTGTCTGCTATCTCTGTGCATCACCTGGATATTTGCTTTATCGTTAGAAGTGTTAAAATCTCATCCATCGTGAAGGATAATTCTGCTACCAGTAATAGCCTTCTAACTGACAACCACATCTGTGAGATCAAGGGACAGAATGTCAGTGGCTTGAAGGATGCTCAGACTGCAGATAGGCTGTCAAAAGCTGGGACTGTGGTTACCCTCACGATCATGCCTGCTTTTATCTGGGAACATTATTAAACGGATAGCTCCCAGCATCATGAAAAGCATGATGGTTCACTCCAGTCCTGAACTTTAAATGCCTTGTACAGTGAATCACATCACAGCTGAATGTTTCCAGCTTTCCTCTTTGCCTACTTCTCTATTTCTCACATAATGCTTTCCTGGAACCTGAGGGAATATGGTGCTTGGAAGCCTTTCTATTTTCTATCATAGCTGGGAACCTCACTCTATTTCATATCAGCTTCTGATTTGAAGATAGATGTGTAGCCTTAGCCAGGTTCTAGAGATGTAAAACACTCAAAGTTTTACTTACATTCCTAGATTTGGTTCTTTACTGGGAACCTGATGTGTTTATATAAGCCATGGTTATTAGGATAAATGGTGTAGGCTTAGCTTTCCCTGAGAACTGGTCAGCTTTCTCCTAGAACAAAGCACGGTGTTAGTCATGTGTTTCAGTTCTGTGGCATACTTTGAATTTAGTACATCAGCATAGTACATTGCCTTTGATAGTTATTTTTTAAGTTTTCTCTGTGTGGGTATGTAAAATCCAATTAATCAACACTGTTTTCATTCCACAGAAGCATTATACAGTTGTGTGTACATTGCAAGACACTGTAATGATTGTCATTAAATCTTAATGACCTTCACATCATATGCTTCAATTGTCACCTTAAATATAATAAGCATTTAGTATAAAAGCCAAAATAGAATTATTGCTGCCTTCTGAAACCTGAAGTGTTACCTCTCTATTAAACTGCTATATGCTATATCTGATCAGCTTACTGGTAAAGCTGAGGTGCCTAGTCATATCAAGATTTTCTAGTCACTGTACAAAGAAAATGCCTAAGAGCTGCCCTATTGCTTTCTGAGAAAACAAAGTGCTGTATATTTCATGTGTAAGTTGTTATACTCAATAACGTTTTGGGTCTCTTATTTACTTAGAGAATAAATTGGTAATATCTAAATTAGGGTTTGAATCCTAATATTATGTAACTTTAGCTAAGTTGGCATGGTTTTAGGTGTTTACCTAGTCGTCTTAATTTGTTCCACTTTCTGAATCCTTAATGTAAACAAAAATGGCAAGGACACTTTATCCTGATTTATTTCTTTCTGAATTAGTTAATCTGCTATTCTATTATAGTATGTGATACTATCGTAATAAAGGTAAAAAACGTTAAAAAATATTAGGGGAAAACTTTACCTAATGTGTTGGGTGAAGAACTATAGGTCAGTGGGACATATGCAGTAGTGACTGGAATGTAAATGGATAATATATGTAATAAAATAATTTTCAGGAACTATTTCTCCTTTTATTTCATGAGAACATAATGTAACAATGAAGAATGAATATTTACAGTTGCTTTGAAACAACCCCTCTATATAAACCACAGTGGTACACAACGTCTACAGAAAGGCCTGGTTAATTCCCACAAATACTGAGATGAAGGGTGTACATAACACACTTCTTCATGACTATAAATGTCTGGAATGGTCAAGGAGCTGAGAGAAGTAAGTTGGATTTGGGGTGTAATCCAGAGTAAGCCAGTCCTCGGATTTGTCAAAGTCGTCAAGGATTCTTTGCTAGAGTTCCTCTGCAGATGGACCTGAACCTCGAGCCTCCTCTGGGCAATGGGTGGCAGCTTCTAGGACATCTGTAGATTCAGTCACTGGAGTAAGCCAGTCCTCGGGTATGTCAAAGTCGTCAATGATTCTTTGCCAGAGTTCCTCTGCAGATGGACCTGAACCTTGAGCCTCCTCTGGGCAATGGGTGGCAGCTTCTAGGACATCTGTAGATTCAGTCACTGGAGTAAGCCAGTCCTCGGATTTCTCCAAGTCCTCAAGGATTCTTTGCCAGAGTTCCTCTGCAGATGGACCTGAACCTTGAGCCTCCTCTGGGCAATGGGTGGCAGCTTCTAGGACATCTGTAGATTCAGTCACTGCTAGATCAGTCTGGGCTTCAACTGCTGCTGATTGACCAGAATCCCAATCTATAATGGGAGCATGGCCAACAAGCAGATCTTCCTGCTGACTACACCTGTCTGCATCACTGGCCTGATAATGATGCAGAGAAGATTCCTGGATGCAGTTGAGTTTGGGAATGGAAACCTCACTAAATGTGCCTGAACACATGGGCTCTCCATTCTCAGCAGCAACAAGAGGTATGGAACCAGGAAAGTGGGTTGATTCAAAAACTGGTTTTGAACTTCCATTGGTCTCTGGCAAAGCTTCTGTAATATTCTGGAGAGCCATCCGCTTGTACTTAGCTCGGCTGTTCTTAAACCAGATCTGGAAAAGAAAGAAGATAACAGAAGGATGCCTGTTGTCCCCTAACAGGACCACAAGGTGAAGATTTTGGATAAAAGGTGTTTGTATAGCAATGATTCACATGTCAGAAACAAAGAAGCAGGAAACTCAAGATGGCTAAGATATTATAATAAAGTAGATTGTGTATGACCAGACAACATAAGACTGGGGAGATTGAGCCAGTGTGTCCTGTATTTTAGCAGGAGCTCTGGTGATTAGATTTCTGAGACCCTGCATGGAAACAATGCTATTCTATATTGCTACCAGGTTGATAAAAATTTGAGTCCCAGCATTTGATTCATAAATATCCACCACCTAAAACTGTCATCAGTGCCCTAAGCATTTAAGAACAAAATTAAAGTTTCTGATGGGAAAGTGTAGATTTTTGCTGTTGGATTGAGGGAAAAGAGAGGGGCAGACCTTGATGTCCCTCGCTGTCACACCAACTAACTCTGCCAGCTTCACACATTGATCCTGGTTTGGGTACTGACACTTATCAAAATGTTCTTGCAGCAGGTGCTATTGTTTTTTGGAGTACACAATGCGTTCCTTCCGCACCTTTCTTGAAGTCACAGGGCCAGATTGATGGTCACCATATTTCTCTGACAGTACCACAGATCCTATGAGAACATGGAAACAAGATTTCAATTATGTATTTGATAACTTAGACGCCCTGAGGGTTTTTTCAAAGTAGGTAAACCTGGGCCCAGTACAGGATCTAGTTGCATTTGGATACCTGATTTTCTTGATGGTCCTTGGAACTCTTGCTGATGTAGGTCCCTTTCAGGGACTGAAAGACTTGATTGCATTGGATTTGTTGGGGTCAATATGGGACTGTAATGAACTTGAAAGGGTAAGTTCCTTGCAGTCTCTTGAAGCCTTTGGGGTCTGGTTTCTATGGGTGCACTTGAAGGCATTTGGAATTTTGGATACAAGGAGGGACCTTCAGCCCTCTGTGTGTTCCGAACCTATTGGAATATGTTCTGGAGAATCTAGTAAAAGAAAACACGTCAAAAAACGTACAGAGAGCACTGATTTACCCATCCTGCCTACCCAGCATTTGGTTTGGACTGTTACAGAGCAGGAATCAGACAGGAGCTTCATTCTTTCTGAACAACTGCCTCTGTTTCCAAATCTTACAAGTATTCTCAGTATTGAAATAAATATGCACTTGGCTCCAGTATTAACAAGAGGTTGCCAGTCCAGGTAAGCTGCAAATTGAATGTTCATTTCCAATGTTTAAATTTTCCATATCCTACACTTATGGCTGTGAAATTTTGTTGGGACAGACTACTAGCTACTCTGCCTCTGCCCATGAAAATAAAAGCCTGAACACTTCACAGGATTTCTGTGGCATGCAGGGCAACTGACACAAAAGTCAAATCACAAACCCAGGAATTCTGCAAACAGAGTAAATGGACAACTGACACCAAAGTCTGAAGACCTCCCAGGGGCACTGCAGCATGCAGAGAAACTGAATCGACAGTCTGAAAGCCTGTCGGGAATTCTTTTGCATGCAGGGAAACAAAACCTACAGTACTTATGCTTCCCTGGTTAACAGCGAAACATAGGGCAACAGCTTGACAAATCCTCTCAAGAGTAAACAGTATGAAGGCATCCCAGTAGATGTGTCACAGCCAGGGCAACATATCTCCAGCTTCTCTGCCTCTCTAAAGAACCCACAATTCAAAGGTCTTCAAGAAGGCCTCCCTGAAGACACACGGCCACCAGGGCAACAAGTCACCAGTGTACATGCCCCTCTGAAGGTTCCACAGTCAGAAGATCCCACAGGAGGTTTGGCACATCCAAGGCAACTGGCCTACCATGAGACTTGAGTCAACCTAGGGACAAAAAAGAAAACTCCCAAAAAGAAACACCCCAACCAGAAAAAAACTCCCTATAACCATATGACAAGAGGCAAGAGCAAGACCATGAGAAACAGAAGCCAGTAAACTTTGGCATTATCAGAAACTACTTCTCCCACCACAGCAAGCCCTGGATAGACAAATGCACTTGAAAGTCAGGAAGATGACCTAAAATCTTATCTTAATGATAATAGAATCCTTTTAAAGAGATATAAATAACTCACATAAAGAAATAGAAGAAAACGCAAGTGAACAGGTAGAAGCACTTAGAGAGGAAACACATAAATCCCATAAGCAATACAGGAAGATACAATCAAAAAAGTGAAAGTTTTTATTAATGCAGTCCAAGACCTAGAATTGGAAGTAGATATAACAAAGACAAATATAGGCAACCCTGGAAATTGAAAACCAAGGAATGAGATCTGGGATAATTAATCATTACCAGGAGAATACAAGAGATAGAAGAAAGAAAGCAGCAGTCTCAACTAACCTGGACCCCCCCAAGATCTCTCAGAAACTAGACAACCACCAATTAAGCGTACACCAGCTGATATGAGGCCCCCAACACATACTCAGCAGAAAACTGTGGGACTGTACTCCCTCAGAAAAGATGTACCTATCCCTAAAAAGACTGGAGGCCCGAAGTGGGCAGGGAGTTCTTATAGGTAGGGGGTGGGGTGAAGACATTCTCCCTGAGAAGGAAACTAGACTTACAGGATGTGGAACTTTCCGTGGGAGGACCAGAAGGGGGATAAAATCTGGATTGTAAAAAAGATTAAATATTTTGTAAACAAAGGAATATTATCATAATTGGAAAAACATGATCCCAGTTTCTCCTCCTTGCAGTATGACACCCTGTGACAAAATAAAGAATCAAGGGCAATGGAACATGTCCCATTTCCATGGACCCTTTCCACTCCCGTATTCTAAACAAGAGCATTGATGATCTAATTACTCTGGATGTCAGAAGGCACATACACCTAAGCCAGATCCCCTGATATTGAAGTGCTATACCAAGGACTTAGCCTTAATTGAATCTCCCTATCAAGAACCCTCCCACAGGCTCCTCCTTTCATCCTCTAGAATCCAGCAGCTATACACACCCTGTTGTAACATCCAGTCTGTAGCCACAAGTTAATATCTAACGGAAATATGGCCAGATCACAGACTTTTTTTGTACTCTTTTCTTTTGTGACTGAGTTTTGCTAAATGAACTATGCTGTATGTGAGTCAAACAGAACACAAGGCTGAAACAGAATTCAGAAGGATCAGCCTAACTGTTACTTCCCAAGCAGGGCTAAGACTAAAGGTGTGTAACAAAGAACTGAGCCATCCTGTAGGATTTCCTCCTAACATGGGCTCCATCGAGAAAATAAAATTTTTCCTTACTCTCTAGGAGCAATCTCAAAAAATGCGTCTCTTCTCATCCTGCTGCCAAGAGGACATGCACGTTTCCGGCCACCACTAACACCTATTTATCTCTCCAAACTTTCTCTTCTGAGACTGAGGCAGGTTCCATGTGCATGCCCCTGACTTCCTGATTCACACTATACATGCAAGCCAGGGCTCACAATTACAAAAACCCACTTGCCATTAGTTTCCGAGTCCTGGGATTAAAGGTGTGGTCCATGCATCCAAAATGGTTACAGATTTTAGATGAAGGAGGGCCTGCTCAGCCAAACACCATCCAAGATGTCACACTTTTGAGTCAGAATGCCACTACTATGCCTTATCTAGGCAATCTGGAGCCTCAATTGGTCCCAAGGTCACTTGAGATCCCATTGTCAGATCTTTCCTTTGTCCTATAGACAGGCCTCACTATCTATTGATCCAGGCTTTCTCAACAGCCCAGGATTCAATCTTGTGCTTAGAATTAAGAATAGAGCCCCTTGAGGTCTCTTGAAAGCTCATCCATAGAGTGCCCCGATCAGGGCAAATCACTGCTCTGCACTGTTCACATTTATGGGATAGACTTGAACCATCTACTAAATTTAAATAACATCTTCTGCATGTATACAGGGCATATTTTATACTTCACCAATCAAACACCCATACAGGCTAAAAAAATCACCAAAAATCCTCCTCCACTGTCTCCCAAATTTTCCCCAACTTGATATCCCCTTTACATAGCAACCTTAGACATTTCATGCAACTCACCAATTCACCAGGAATGAAGAGGTTTCCTGTAACCTGTGCAGTCCTCTGTCTTTGAATTCTCCTTAGAAGACCTGCCCTTATATATCTCTCCTAACCTGGAATTCAAAGCCCCTCCCACCCTTTGGCTCCTCCTACTTGCAATATTCAAATCCATTATTCTCTCCCACCCTTTGATGCTACTCCAGGTGTAGCCTCATTTTATAGATCCCATGAATTTAAATTTTTTGGTTTGTAATCCTTTATTTCTTTACATTTGATATTTTACTTTTATTACTTCCCAGTTCACCTGTTACTTTCCTCCCAGACCTCCCTCCCACAATTTTTCATCACATTCCTAATCCCATGTCTCCAAGAGAATGCCTTCCACACCAGGCCTTTGGTCTGGTTTAAATAATTTAATGTGTGTAGCCATCTTACTTTTGTTTCTGTCTGGTTTTTAAGGTATAAATATGTTCTGCATGTCTTGCTTATATAGTTTTGACTGGGAGTGCATTGAATCTGTAGTTTGCTTTTGGCAAGGTGGCCATTTTTACTACCTTAATTCTGCCAATCCATGATCATGAAAGAGATCTTTCCATATTCTGAGATCTGCTTTGATTTCTTTCTTCAGAGACTTGAAATTCTTGTCATACAAATTTTTCACTTGCATACTTAGAGTGACACCAAGATATGTAATGTTATTTGTGACTATGGTAAAGGGTGTCATTACCCTATTTTCTTTCTCAGCTTATTTATCCTTTGAGTAGAGGAAGGCTACTGATTTGATTGAGTTAATTTTACATCCAGCCACATGGCAGAAATTGTTTCTCAGTTGTAGGAGTTCTCTAGTGTTGTTTTATTGGGTTGCATAAGTATACTATCATATCATCTGCAAATAGTGATGTTTTGACTACCTCCTTTCCAGTTTGTAACATTTTGACAAGTGTTACAAACTGTACCTCCTTTTGTTCTCTAAATGCTCTAGATAGATCTTCAAGTACTATATTGAATAAATAGGGAAAGAGTGGGCAACATTTTCTGGACCATAATTTTAGTAGGATTACTTTATATTTCCTCTATTTAGTTTGATGTTGGCTTCGGGTTTGCTGTATATTGCTTTTACTATGTTTTGGCATAGGCCTTGAATTCCTGATCATTCCAAGACTTTTAACATGAAGAGATAGTGAATTTTGTCAAATGCTTTCTCAGCATCTAACTAAATGATCTTGTGGGGTATTTTTTTTCGAGTTTCTTTATGTAGTGGATTACATTGAAAGATTTCTATATATTGAACCACACTTGCATTGCTGGGATGAAGCCTATTTGATCCTGGTGAATTACTGTTTTGATGTGTTCTTGGATTCGGTCAGCAAGAATTTTATTGAGTAGTTTTGGATCACTGTTCTCAAGGGAAATTGGTCTGGAATTCTCTTTCCTTGTTTAATCTTTGTTTGGTTTATGTATAAGCAATACTGTGGCTTCATATAATGAATTGTAAAGGATACCTCGGGTTTCTGATTTGTGGAATAGTTTGAAAAGTATCCGTAGTAGGTCTTCTTTGAAGAACTGATAGAATTCCCAACAAACACATCTGGTCCTGTGTTTTTGTTGTTGTTGTTGTTGTTGTTGTTGTTGTTGTTTTTGGTGGTGGTGGTGGTGGTGGTTGTGGTTGTGGTGGTGATGGTGGTGTTTTGGGAAGACTGTTAATAACTGAATCTATTTCCTCACGTGTTATGGGACTATTTTGATGGTTTATCTGATCAGGTTTTAACATTGGCAGCTGGCATGTGTCTACAAAACTGTCCATTTCATCCAGATTTCCCAATTTTGTTGAGTATAAGCTTTTGTAGTAGGATCTGATGATATTTGGAATTTCTGCAGTTTCTGTTGTTATATCTCCCTTTTCATTCCAATTTTATTAATTTGCGTGTTTCCTCTATTCCTTCTTGTTAGTCTGCTAAGTATTTATCTATCTTGTTGATTTTCTCAAAGAACCAACTCTTGGTTTTGTTGATTCTTTGTATAATTCTTTTTGTTTCTACTTTGTTGATTTTGGCCTTGAATTTGTTTATTCCCTGCCATGTATTCCTCTTGGATGTATTTGTATCATTTGGTTGTAGAGCTTTCAGATGTTCTGTCAAGCTGCTAATGTAAGCTCTCTCCATTTCCTTGTTGGAGGCACTTAACTATATGAGATTTTCTCTTAGCACATATGACTATTGACAGCTTTTCAGGATTTCTAGTTGCAACTGCTTTAAGAGGAGAACCTTCTAGAAAGGTTATTGTTCATTGTTTACAGGCTTTTACTGCTAAGGGACTGCCTAAAGTTGGCAAAACAGATAATGGGCCTGCATACACTGGAAACAGCTTTGAACAATTTTGCAAGGAATTTGGAATTGAACATAAAACTGAAATTCCTCATGATCCAATGGGACAAGGAATTGTTGAATGTATCTGAAAAATTAGCTTTAGAAAGCAAAACAGGGTGAGTTTTAACATCCAAGGTCACCAAAAGCACATCTCGCTTTTGCATTATTTGTTTTAATGTTTTGTAAACTGATGCTAAAGGTCAGTCTGCAGTAGATCATCGCTGGCATCCAGACACTTCCAGCTCATATGCCATGGTTAAATGTTGAGATCCTTTAACTAATACTTTGGAATGGCCCCATCCCTGTTTTAATACGGGAATGAGATCCTGTTTGTGTTTTTTCACATAAAGGAATTGGAGATCAATGACTACTGAAAAGATTGTTTCGCCAAGAGGACACAGATCCTGAGCCTTCTAATGATTATGATACTAATGATGAAGGCATCTCAGGATCCCTATGAGCCATCTAAATTAACCTGAAGTGTAGTCTTTGCCCTTACTGGATAGCAGGTGTTTTCTATCAATTCTCAAAGCCACCCTCCTTACACCAGGAGGCTTGATCTTGTTTGGATCTTTGTCAGCTCCCAGTTTAGGCACTTAACTAAGCAATTACCCCTTGGAGGTTCACTTGAGTATGAGGGAAAAGAGTCCTGCTCCACAAATCCTTGGTCATGTGTAGGTTTTATCTGAAAGGTGGGATGTAGACATCCAGTGCTTAGAGACCATTTAAGCATTTGTTCTTTTCACATGTGTCCTTGAGATGGCAGGACTAGATCCCATGGTCATAGTTGGGTGGTGCAGAAGATTATTTTCTGTGCTGTTTGGAAAAGTGAGACCACAAGGGATGTTTACTGGAAGCCCCAAACAGATTTAATTACAGTTGCTAGGATTTCAAAAGGTTCTGGCCTATCTAGTTCTAGTTATAACGGTAATGGACATTGTTTCTTCAGGGTTTTAGTTGTGCCAAAGCTGCGCTGTCTGGAACCTGGAAAGGAGTAGCATCCTTGGTTAGTTTTCTCTGTAACCCAATTCCAGTGTCTGGAAAAAATGTTAGAGAAGGCTGGATTAAGGGAAGGACTTGGACACTTTGGCTTTATAAGGAAGATTATGATTATGGACTACTTGTTTGTTTGTTTGTTTGTTTGTTTGTTTGTGACAGGGTTTCTCTGTGTAGCCCTGGTAGTCCTGGAACCTACCCTGCAAACCTGGGTGGCCTCAGAAAACTCAGCAATCTGCCTGCCTCTGCCTCCCAATGACAGGGATTAAATGAGTGTACCACCCAGGAGGGGCCCTCTCCCCTTGATCCCTAATTGAGAAAATACCCCACAGCTGAATCTCATGGAGGCATTTCCCCAACTGAAGCTCCTTTCTCTGTGAAAGAATGTGTCAAGTTCACACACTAACCCATCCAGTACAACATGTAAAAATGAAGTAAGGCTGGGCATCATAACAGAGCCTTTCAATCCCATTACCTACAATGCAAATGGATGAGGATCTCCATTTGTGGAAGGCAGTCTTGTTTACATAAGCACTTCCAGGAGAGTTAGAACTACGTACAAAGGCCCTATGTTAAGAAATCAAAAATAATGCCAGGACGTGGTGGCACATGCCTTCAATCCCAGCACTTGGGAGCCAGAGGCAGAGAGATTTCTTAATTCAAGGCCAGCCTGGTCTACAGATTGATTGCCAGGACAGCCAGTGTTACACAGAGAAACCCTGTCTCCAAAAACAAAACAAAAAAATCCAAAATAAAATAAGATGAATAAATCTTTGTAATGGAAAAACAAAACAACTGTCATTGTACTAGCTGTTCTGCCAAGAGTAATTATAAAAATTCCTTTCAGAAAATAATTAACACTATTTTACCTACAATCTGATTTAATACTACCTAATGAATATTTACTTCGGGTGACATCATCACTCTTCATATCACTGGATATTCTGGAATAGTCTCAAACTCACTCAGAGTTTGACTCTGCCTCCAAATACTGACCATAAAGGCATGTAACACCACTCCTGGATTAATTTTTCTAAACAGGCTTTGGGAACAAAGAACAGGATGCCCTGGAGAATAGAATCCTTCCATCACAATTCATGGCATTAAAAGTGAGCCCTTCCAGCCTGACTGGGGTGGTGCACTCCTTTATTCCCAAAACTTGGAAGGCAGAGGCAGGCAGATTTCTCAGTTCCAGGCCAGTCTGGTCTAAAGACTGAGTTCCAGGGCAGCCAGAGCTACACAGAGAAAAACTGTCTCAAAAAACAACAACAACAAAAGTGAGCCCTACCACACTCAACTTAATTCATTTTCTACAAGTTCATTTGCATTTTGTTCAGTTTTCTGTGAGTGTTCATGTCTCATGTGTGCGGTCCCTGTGCCTCAAAAAGGGATTCAGAGCCCCTGCGTCTGGAGTTATAGCATATATGGGATTCCAGACCAATTAGGAACCAAATTTCAAGAATCAAGATCAACAAGCAATCTTTTCTTTTGTTGTAAATGTAGGTGTATACATGAACACATGTCAGTAATGTGCAAGCATGCCTGGAACCCTACAGACAGAAGGAGGGCTAAGACTCCAAAGGAATACAATTCCCAATGGATGGTTCTGAGCCACATAGTGGAGTTTGGGAACTAAACCAGGCTTTCCTGATGAAGCAACTATTGCTCTGACTCACTGAGCCATCACTCCATCTCCACAATAAGTAACCCTTAGTTAAATCCAGCTCTAGTTCCATAATGTTAAGAGTTTTGATATTTTGCAATGGTATGTAGTAGAAGAGATCACATTCAATTAAATTCAAGTTAGATATGGTGGTGCACTCCTTAAGCCCAACACTTGGAACACCAAAGCAGGTAGATCTCTGTGAGTTCCAGACCAGCCTTGACTACAGAGTAAGTCACAGGACTACCATGGCTGTTACAGAATAAAAAAACTGTCTCAAATAAAAGAGACAGATCAAACTGTACTCAAGAAAGCACTTTTATAAATGCAAATCAAAACAACCCTGAGATTTCACCTTACACCAGTAAGAATGGCTAAGATTAAAAATTCAGGAGAAGCAGATGTAGGCGAGGATGTGGAGAAAGAGGAACACTCCTCCACTGCTTGTGGGGTTGCAAATTGATACAACCACTCTAGAAATAAGTCTGGCAGTTCCTCAGAAAACTGGGCACCTCACTTCCAGAAGATCCTGCTATACCACTCCTGGGCATATACCCAGAAGATTTCCCCAGCATGTAATAAGGATACATGTTCCACTATGTTCATAGCAGCCCTATTTATAATTGCCAGAAGCTGGAAAGAACCCAGGTATCCCTCAACAGAAGAGTGGATGCAAAAAAATGTGGTATATATACACAGTGGAGTACTATTCAACCATTAGAAACAATGAATTCATGAAATTCTTAGGCAAATGGATGGAGCTGGAGAACATCATACTAAGTGAGGTAACCCAGACTCAAAGAATGAATCATGGTATGCACTCACTAATAAGTGGATATTAACCTAGAAAACTGGAATACCAAAAACATAATCCACACATCAAATGAGGTACAAGAAGAACAGAGGAGTGGCCCCCAGTTCTGGAAAGACTAAGTCAAGCATTATAGGACAAACCAGAACAGGGAATTGGGAAGGGGTGGGGGGGGTAGAACAGTGGGAGGGAAGGGGGCTGATGGACTTTCGGGGTTTGGGGGTCTAGAAAAGGGGAAATCATTTGAAATGTAAATGAAAATATATCGAATAAAGAAAAGAAAGTACTTTTATTTAAAGAAAAATTAACTGCACATTAGTTAGGAAAAGAAACTGAGAGTAACAGACTCATTTGGCACACACCTATAAAATCAGCAGAGTGGATGTTGGAGAAGAATGGCAAAACCTGGGGACCAGCCCTCTTGGGAGCTCTCACAGACTCAGTAGCCAACAAAAGACCACACACACACACACACACACACACACACACACACACACACACACACGCACATGGGTTGAACTTAGGCCCCCATAATATATTTAGCAGATGTGCACCTCAGTCTTCATGTGGGTCCCCCAATAACTAGATTGGAAGCTAATGGCTGTCTCTGGAGCCATTCTTCTACCTAGGCTGCCTTGAGTGGCCTCAAAAGGAGAGGATGCACCTGATCCTGCAGAGACTTGATGCATTAGGTTCAAGGTAGACCCATGGGGAAACCCTATGAGAGAAAGGGAATAGAGTACTGACTGTCAGGTAATGTTGAGAGGTAGGTAGTGTTGAGAACATAAAATGGATGTATTTATTAATGGGAAACACTGCCTAGACAAAGATGAAGGAGAAACTGAGGCAATTTCCAATTAATTGCCAGCACAAATTGTAAACCATCCTATGGGCAAGAACCAACCCCTGACACTATCAATGATACTCTGTTATGTTTGTCAATGGGAACCTTGCATAACTATGCTATGCTCATTGTTATACTCCTGGAGAACTGGCTAGCCCAATTTTAATCTGATGCCTGCCATTCAGCAACCAATGAGACCTAAAGCAGAGGCACATAGGCAGAAATATAGGCAGAGCCACGGAAGCGCCACAGAACGGGTAAAAGACTGCAGTAGTTAGAGCAGTTGAAAATACCAAGAAAACACAGCACACCGGATCAAAGAAGCTAGGCTTACAGAGATTTACAGAGATGGAAGCAACAATCAGGCAGTTTGTATAGGTCTGACCAAGGTCCCTACATATGTGGTCCTGTAGCTTGGAGTGCCTGTCTTTGTCACTGAGGTAGATTTCTATGTAGAAAAATGCTGGATCCTGTTTTCAAATCCAGTCTGTTAGTCTATGTTTTTATTGGTAAATTATGTTCATTGAGATTAAGAGATATTAAGGAAAAGTGATTGTTGCTCCCGGTTATTTTTGATGTAATTTTTATGTTTGAGTGCTTCTCCTCTTTTGGATGTGTTGAAAGATTATTACTTCCTTTTTCTAAGGTGTAGTTTCCCTCCTTGTGCTGGCATTTTATATTATCCTTTGTAGGGCTGGATTTGTGGAAAGATATTGGGCAAATTTTGTTTTATCATGGAATATCTTAGTTTTTCCATATATGGTGATAAGAGTTTTGGTGGGTATAGTACTCTGGGCTAGCATTTGTTTTCTCTTATGATCTGTATGACATCTGCACAAGATCTCCTTGTTTTCATGGTCTCTGGTGAGAAGTCTGGCGTAATTCTGATAAGTTTTCCTTTCCATTACAGGTTTGAATGGTCTTTCTTTGTCAAGTGCATATCTGTTCTTGTCCAGTCTGTTTGGATTTCTGTAGGCTTCTTGAATGGTCACAGGCATCTCTCTCTTTACGTCAGGGAAGTTTTCTTCTACAATTTTGTTGAAGTTATTTACTGGTCAATTAAGTTGTAAATCTTTATGCTCCTCTATACCTATAGTCCTTAGGTTTGCTCTTCTCATTGTGGTCTGGATTTCCTGGATGTTTTGGGTTACACGGTTTCTGCATTTTGCATTTTCCTTGATGGTTGAGTCAATGCTTTCTATGGTATCTTCAGCATCTGAGATTCCTTCATCTAACTCTTCTATTCTGTTGCTGATGCTTGTATCTATGACTCTTGAATTCTTACCAAGGTTTTCTATCTCCAGAGTTGTATCCCTTTGTGATTTCTTTGTTGTTTCTAGTTCCACTATTAGATCCTGTATGGTTTTGTTCAATTCCTTCACCTGTTTTTTTTTTTGTTTCTTTGGTTTGTGTGTGTGTGTGTGTGTGTGTGTGTGTGTGTGTGTGTGTGTGTGTTTTCCTGTAATTCCTTAAGAAATTTTTGTGTTTTCTCTTTAAGGGCTTCTACCTGTTGACAAATGTTCTCCTGTTTGTATTTAAGGGAACTATTTATGTCCTCTCTGACGTCCTATATCAGCATCATGAGATGTAATTTTAAATCCAGATCTTGTTTTTCTGGTGTGTTGGGGTATCCAGGACTTGCTGTTGTGGGAGAACTGGGTTCGCATGGTTCCATGTTGACTTGGTTTGTTGCCAGTGTTCTTGCATTTGATTTTTGCCATCTGGTTATCTCTGGTGCTAGCTGGTCTTGATGTCTCTGACTGTGGTTTAACTGTCCTGCTAGCCTATGTATCTGAACTCCAGGGATACCCATTCTCTCTAGGAGGAGTTTATGTATGCAGAGCTGGGATAATGTGTGAGCTCAGGTGTACATAAAGAAATCAAAAGTATCCTGTCACCAGCTGATTCTTGATTCCTGTGTCCTGATGGTTCTTAGCAGGTCCCACTTTGTCCAGAAATTTGAGAATGGTGGTGGCCTCACCTTTGGACACAGATTGGTAGGCACTCCTGAAAGACTAGCTTCCTTGTGGTGGTATTTCTATATGTAATTCTGTGGCCCAGCATCTTATCTGGATGCAGACAAAAATCAGAAGTCTTCTGTCCCAGGCTGATCCTGGGTACCTGTGTTCTCAGGATTTGGGGCTGGTTCCTCTGAGCAGCAGGGGTGGTCCTCCCTGTGCTCTCAAACCTCTCTGCACTCCTGTGTGGTTAGCTATCTCCCTGATTAACCAGGATATGGCACTCTGTGGGAGAGGATCGTCCCCAGCTGGAGATAGAAACCAAACGCTTCCTGCCTGGGAGTACTTGACATGATCCTCTGAGCAACAGGGATTCTCCTAGCTGTGCTCTCTGGCTTCTCCACACTTCTGTGTGTCTGCTATCTCTGTGCATCACCTGGATATTTGCTTTATCGTTAGAAGTGTTAAAATATCATCCATCGTGAAGGATAATTCTGCTACCAGTAATAGCCTTCTAACTGACAACCACATCTGTGAGATCAAGGGACAGAATGTCAGTGGCTTGAAGGATGCTCAGACTGCAGATAGACTGTCAAAAGCTGGGACTGTGGTTACCCTCACGATCATGCCTGCTTTTATCTGGGAACATTATTAAACGGATAGCTCCCAGCATTATGAAAAGCATGATGGTTCACTCCAGTCCTGAACTTTAAATGCCTTGTACAGTGAATCACATCACAGCTGAATGTTTCCAGCTTTCCTCTTTGCCCACTTCTCTATTTCTCACATGATGCTTTCCTGGAACCTGAGGGAATATGGTGCTTGGAAGCCTTTCTATTTTCTATCATAGCTGGGAACCTCACTCTATTTCATATCAGCTTCTGATTTGAAGATAGATGTGTAGCCTTAGCCAGGTTCTAGAGATGTAAAACACTCAAAGTTTTACTTACATTCCTAGATTTGGTTCTTTACTGGGAACCTGATGTGTTTATATAAGCCATGGTTATTAGGATAAATGGTGTAGGCTTAGCTTTCCCTGAGAACTGGTCAGCTTTCTCCTAGAACAAAGCACGGTGTTAGTCATGTGTTTCAGTTCTGTGGCATACTTTGAATTTAGTACATCAGCATAGTACATTGCCTTTGATAGTTATTTTTTAAGTTTTCTCTGTGTGGGTATGTAAAATCCAATTAATCAACACTGTTTTCATTCCACAGAAGCATTATACAGTTGTGTGTACATTGCAAGACACTGTAATGATTGTCATTAAATCTTAATGACCTTCACATCATATGCTTCAATTGTCACCTTAAATATAATAAGCATTTAGTATAAAAGCCAATATAGAATTATTGCTGCCTTCTGAAACCTGAAGTGATACCTCTCTATTAAACTGCTATATGCTATATCTGATCAGCTTACTGGTAAAGCTGAGGTGCCTAGTCATATCAAGATTTTCTAGTCACTGTACAAAGAAAATGCCTAAGAGCTGCCCTATTGCTTTCTGAGAAATCAAAGTGCTGTATATTTCATGTGTAAGTTGTTATACTCAATAAGGTTTTAGGTCTCTTATTTACTTAGAGAATAATTTGGTAATATATAAATTAGGGTTTGAATCCTAATATTATGTAACTTTAGCTAAGTTGGCATGGTTTTAGGTGTTTACCTAGTCGTCTTAATTTGTTCCACTTTCTGAATCCTTAATGTAAACAAAAATGGCAAGGACACTTTATCCTGATTTATTTCTTTCTGAATTAGTTAATCTCCTATTCTATTATAGTATGTGATACTATCGTAATAAAGGTAAAAAACGTTAAAAAACATTAGGGGAAAACTTTACCTAATGTGTTGGGTGAAGAACTATAGGTCAGTGGGACATATGCAGTAGTGACTGGAATGTAAATGGATAATATATGTAATAAAATAATTTTCAGGAACTATTTCTCCTTTTATTGCATGAGAACACAATGTAACAATGAAGAATGAATATTTACAGTTGCTTTGAAACAACCCCTCTATATAAACCACAGTGGTACACAACGTCTACAGAAAGGCCTGGTTAATTCCCACAAATACTGAGATGAAGGGTGTACATAACACACTTCTTCATGACTATAAATGTCTGGAATGGTCAAGGAGCTGAGAGAAGTAAGTTGGATTTGGGGTGTAATCCAGAGTAAGCCAGTCCTCGGATTTGTCAAAGTCGTCAAGGATTCTTTGCCAGAGTTCCTCTGCAGATGGACCTGAACCTCGAGCCTCCTCTGGGCAATGGGTGGCAGCTTCTAGGACATCTGTAGATTCAGTCACTGGAGTAAGCCAGTCCTCGGGTATGTCAAAGTCGTCAATGATTCTTTGCCAGAGTTCCTCTGCAGATGGACCTGAACCTTGAGCCTCCTCTGGCCAATGGGTGGCAGCTTCTAGGACATCTGTAGATTCAGTCACTGGAGTAAGCCAGTCCTCGGATTTCTCCAAGTCCTCAAGGATTCTTTGCCAGAGTTCCTCTGCAGATGGACCTGAACCTTGAGTATCCTCTGGGCAATGGGTGGCAGCTTCTAGGACATCTGTAGATTCAGTCACTGCTAGATCAGTCTGGGCTTCAACTGCTGCTGATTGACCAGAATCCCAATCTATAATGGGAGCATGGCCAACAAGCAGATCTTCCTGCTGACTACACCTGTCTGCATCACTGGCCTGATAATGATGCAGAGAAGATTCCTGGATGCAGTTGAGTTTGGGAATGGAAACCTCACTAAATGTGCCTGAACACATGGGCTCTCCATTCTCAGCAGCAACAAGAGGTATGGAACCAGGAAAGTGGGTTGATTCAAAAACTGGTTTTGAACTTCCATTGGTCTCTGGCAAAGCTTCTGTAATATTCTGGAGAGCCATCCGCTTGTACTTAGCTCGGCTGTTCTTAAACCAGATCTGGAAAAGAAAGAAGATATCAGAAGAATGCCTGTTGTCCCCTAACAGGACCACAAGGTGAAGATTTTGGATAAAAGGTGTTTGTATAGCAATGATTCACATGTCAGAAACAAAGAAGCAGGAAACTCAAGATGGCTAAGATATTATAATAAAGAAGATTGTGTATGACCAGACAACATAAGACTGGGGAGATTGAGCCAGTGTGTCCTGTATTTTAGCAGGAGCTCTGGTGATTAGATTTCTGAGACCCTGCATGGAAACAATGCTATTCTATATTGCTACCAGGTTGATAAAAATTTGAGTCCCAGCATTTGATTCATAAATATCCACCACCTAAAACTGTCATCACTGCCCTAAGCATTTAAGAACAAAATTAAAGTTTCTGATGGGAAAGTGTAGATTTTTGCTGTTGGATTGAGGGAAAAGAGAGGGGCAGACCTTGATGTCCCTCACTGTCACACCAACTAACTCTGCCAGCTTCACACATTGATCCTGGTTTGGGTACTGACACTTATCAAAATGTTCTTGCAGCAGGTGCTTTTGTTTTTCGGGAGTACACAATGCGTTCCTTCCGCCCCTTTCTTGAAGTCACAGGGCCAGATTGATGGTCACCATATTTCTCTGACAGTACCACAGATCCTATGAGAACATGGAAACAAGATTTCAATTATGTATTTGATAACTTAGACGCCCTGAGGGTTTTTTCAAAGTAGGTAAACCTGGGCCCAGTACAGGATCTAGTTGCATTTGGATACCTGATTTTCTTGATGGTCCTTGGAACTCTTGCTGATGTAGGTCCCTTTCAGGGACTGAAAGACTTGATTGCATTGGATTTGTTGGGGTCAATATGGGACTGTAATAAACTTGAAAGGGTAAGTTCCTTGCAGTCTCTTGAAGCCTTTGGGGTCTGGTTTCTATGGGTGCACTTGAAGGCATTTGGAATTTTGGATACAAGGAGGGACCTTCAGCCCTATGTGTGTTCCGAACCTATTGGAATATGTTCTGGAGAATCTAGTAAAAGAAAACACGTCAAAAAACGTACAGAGAGCACTGATTTACCCATCCTGCCTACCCAGCATTTGGTTTGGACTGTTACAGAGCAGGAATCAGACAGGAGCTTCATTCTTTCTGAACAACTGCCTGTGTTTCCAAATCTTACAAGTATTCTCAGTATTGAAATAAATATGCACTTGGCTCCAGTATTAACAAGAGGTTGCCAGTCCAGGTAAGCTCGCAATTGAATGTTCATTTCCAATGTTTAAATTTTCCATATCCTACACTTCTGGCTGTGAAATTTTGTTGGGACAGACTACTAGCTAGTCTGCCTCTGCCCATGAAAATAAAAGCCTGAAGGCTTCACAGGATTTCTGTGGCATGCAGGGCAACTGACACAAAAGTCAAATCTCAAACCCAGGAATTCTGCAAACAGAGTAAATGGACAACTGACACCAAAGTCTGAAGACCTCCCAGGGGCACTGCAGCATGCAGAGAAACTGAATCGACAGTCTGAAAGCCTGTCGGGAATTCTTTTGCATGCAGGGAAACAAAACCTACAGTACTTATGCTTCCCTGGTTAACAGCGAAACATAGGGCAACAGCTTGACAAATCCTCTCAAGAGTAAACAGTATGAAGGCATCCCAGTAGATGTGTCACAGCCAGGGCAACATATCTCCAGCTTCTCTGCCTCTCTAAAGAACCCACAATTCAAAGGTCTTCAAGAAGGCCTCCCTGAAGACACACGACCACCAGGGCAACAAGTCACCAGTGTACATGCCCCTCTGAAGGTTCCACAGTCAGAAGATCACACAGGAGGTTTGCCACATCCAAGGCAACTGGCCTACCATGAGACTTGAGTCAACCTAGGGACAAAAAAGAAAACTCCCAAACAGAAACACCCCAACCAGAAAAAAACTCCCTATAACCATATGACAAGAGGCAAGAGCAAGACCATGAGAAACAGAAGCCAGTAAACTTTGGCATTATCAGAAACTACTTCTCCCACCACAGCAAGCCCTGGATAGACAAATGCACTTGAAAGTCAGGAAGATGACCTAAAATCTTATCTTAATGATAATAGAATCCTTTTAAAGAGATATAAATAACTCACATAAAGAAATATAAGAAAACGCAAGTGAACAGGTAGAAGCACTTAGAGAGGAAACACATAAATCCCATAAGCAATACAGGAAGATACAATCAAAAAAGTGAAAGTTTTTATTAATGCAGTCCAAGACCTAGAATTGGAAGTAGATATAACAAAGACAAATATAGGCAACCCTGGAAATTGAAAACCAAGGAATGAGATCTGGGATAATTAATCATTACCAGGAGAATACAAGACATAGAAGAAAGAAAGCAGCAGTCTCAACTAACCTGGACCCCCCAAGATCTCTCAGAAACTAGACAACCACCAATTAAGTGTACACCAGCTGATATGAGGCCCCCAACACATACTCAGCAGAAAACTGTGGGACTGTACTCCCTCAGAAAAGATGTACCTATCCCTAAAAAGACTGGAGGCCCGAAGTGGGCAGGGAGTTCTTATAGGTAGGGGGTGGGGTGAAGACATTCTCCCTGAGAAGGAAACTAGACTTACAGGATGTGGAACTTTCCGTGGGATGACCAGAAGGGGGATAAAATCTGGATTGTAAAAAAGATTAAATATTTTGTAAACAAAGGAATATTATCATAATTGGAAAAACATGATCCCAGTTTCTCCTCCTTGCAGTATGACACCCTGTGACAAAATAAAGAATCAAGGGCAATGGAACATGTGCCATTTCCATGGACCCTTTCCACTCCCGTATTCTAAACAAGAGCATTGATGATCTAATTACTCTGGATGTCAGAAGGCACATACACCTAAGCCAGATCCCCTGATATTGAAGTGCTATACCAAGGACTTAGCCTTAATTGAATCTCCCTATCAAGAACCCTCCCACAGGCTCCTCCTTTCATCCTCTAGAATCCAGCAGCTATAGACACCCTGTTGTAACATCCAGTCTGTAGCCACAACTTAATATCTAACGGAAATATGGCCAGATCACAGACTTTTTTTGTACTCTTTTCTTTTATGACTGAGTTTCGCTAAATGAACTATGCTGTATGTGAGTCAAACAGAACACAAGGCTGAAACAGAATTCAGAAGGATCAGCCTAACTGTTACTTCCCAAGCAGGGCTAAGACTAAAGGTGTGTAACAAAGAACTGAGCCATCCTGTAGGATTTCCTCCTAACATGGGCTCCATCGAGAAAATAAAAATTTTCCTTACTCTCTAGGAGCAATCTCAAAAAATGCGTCTCTTCTCATCCTGCTGCCAAGAGGACATGCACGTTTCCGGCCACCACTAACACCTATTTATTTCTCCAAACTTTCTCTTCTGAGACTGAGGCAGGTTCCATGTGCATGCCCCTGACTTCCTGATTCACACTATACATGCAAGCCAGGGCTCACAATTACAAAAACCCACTTGCCATTAGTTTCCGAGTCCTGGGATTAAAGGTGTGGTCCATGCATCCAAAATGGTTACAGATTTTAGATGAAGGAGGGCCTGCTCAGCCAAACACCATCCAAGATGTCACACTTTTGAGTCAGAATGCCACTACTATGCCTTATCTAGGCAATCTGGAGCCTCAATTGGTCCCAAGGTCACTTGAGATCCCATTGTCAGTTCTTTCCTTTGTCCTATAGACAGGCCTCACTATCTATTGATCTAGGCTTTCTGAACAGCCCAGGATTCAATCTTGTGCTTAGAATGAAGAATAGAGCCCCTTGAGGTCTCTTGAAAGCTCATCCATAGAGTGCCCCGATCAGGGCAAATCACTGCTCTGCACTGTTCACATTTATGGGATAGACTTGAACCATCTACTAAATTTAAATAACATCTTCTGCATGTATACAGGGCATATTTTATACTTCACCAATCAAACACCCATACAGGCTAAAAAAATCACCAAAAATCCTCCTCCACTGTCTCCCAAATTTTCCCCAACTTGATATCCCCTTGACATAGCAACCTTAGACATTTCATGCAACTCACCAATTCACCAGGAATGAAGAGGTTTCCTGTAACCTGCGCAGTCCTCTGTCTTTGAATTCTCCTGAGAAGACCTGCCCTTATATATCTCTCCTAACCTGGAATTCAAAGCCCCTCCCACCCTTTGGCTCCTCCTACTTGCAATATTCAAATCCATTATTCTCTCCCACCCTTTGATGCTACTCCAGGTGTAGCCTCATTTTATAGAACCCATGAATTTAAATTTTTTGGTTTGTAATCCTTTATTTCTTTACATTTTATATTTTACTTTTATTACTTCCCAGTTCAGCTGTTACTTTCCTCCCAGACCTCCCTCCCACAATTTTTCATCACATTCCTAATCCCATGTCTCCAAGAGAATGCCTTCCACACCAGGCCTTTGGTCTGGTTTAAATAATTTAATGTGTGTAGCCATCTTACTTTTGTTTCTGTCTGGTTTTTAAGGTATAAATATGTTCTGCATGTCTTGGTTATATAGTTTTGACTGGGAGTGCATTGAATCTGTAGTTTGCTTTTGGCAAGGTGGCCATTTTTACTACCTTAATTCTGCCAATCCATGATCATGAAAGAGATCTTTCCATATTCTGAGATCTGCTTTGATTTCTTTCTTCAGAGACTTGAAATTCTTGTCATACAAATTTTTCACTTGCATACTTAGAGTGACACCAAGATATGTAATGTTATTTGTGACTATGGTAAAGGGTGTCATTACCCTATTTTCTTTCTCAGCTTATTTATCCTCTGAGTAGAGGAAGGCTACTGATTTGATTGAGTTAATTTTACATCCAGCCACATGGCAGAAATTGTTTCTCAGTTGTAGGAGTTCTCTAGTGTTGTTTTATTGGGTTGCATAAGTATACTATCATATCATCTGCAAATAGTGATGTTTTGACTACCTCCTTTCCAGTTTGTAACATTTTGACAAGTGTTACAAACTGTACCTCCTTTTGTTCTCTAAATGCTCTAGATAGATCTTCAAGTACTATATTGAATAAATAGGGAAAGAGTGGGCAACATTTTCTGGACCATAATTTTAGTAGGATTACTTCAAATTTCCTCTATTTAGTTTGATGTTGGCTTCTGGTTTGCTGTATATTGCTTTTACTATGTTTTGGTATAGGCCTTGAATTCCTGATCATTCCAAGACTTTTAACATGAAGGGATAGTGAATTTTGTCAAATGCTTTCTCAGCATCTAACTAAATGATCTTGTGGGGTATTTTTTTTCGAGTTTCTTTATGTAGTGGATTACATTGAAAGATTTCTATATATTGAACCACACTTGCATTGCTGGGATGAAGCCTATTTGATCCTGGTGAATTACTGTTTTGATGTGTTCTTGGATTCGGTCAGCAAGAATTTTATTGAGTAGTGTTGGATCACTGTTCTCAAGGGAAATTGGTCTGGAATTCTCTTTCCTTGTTTAATCTTTGTTTGGTTTATGTATAAGCAATACTGTGGCTTCATATAATGAATTGTGAAGGATACCTCGGGTTTCTGATTTGTGGAATAGTTTGAAAAGTATCCGTTGTAGGTCTTCTTTGAAGAACTGATAGAATTTCCAACAAACACATCTGGTCCTGTGTTTTTGTTGTTGTTGTTGTTGTTGTTGTTGTTGTTTTTGGTGGTGGTGGTGGTGGTGGTGGTTGTGGTTCTGGTGGTGATGGTGGTGTTTTGGGAAGACTGTTAATAACTGAATCTATTTCCTCACGTGTTATGGGACTATTTTGATGGTTTATCTGATCAGGTTTTAACATTGGCAGCTGGCATGTGTCTACAAAACTGTCCATTTCATCCAGATTTCCCAATTTTGTTGAGTATAAGCTTTTGTAGTAGGATCTGATGATATTTGGAATTTCTGCAGTTTCTGTTGTTATATCTCCCTTTTCATTCCAATTTTATTAATTTGCGTGTTTCCTCTATTCCTTCTTGTTAGTCTGCTAAGTGTTTATCTATCTTGTTGATTTTCTCAAAGAACCAACTCTTGGTTTTGTTGATTCTTTGTATAATTCTTTTTGTTTCTACTTTGTTGATTTTGGCCTTGAATTTGTTTATTCCCTGCCATGTATTCCTCTTGGATGTATTTGTTTCATTTGGTTGTAGAGCTTTCAGATGTTCTGTCAAGCTGCTAATGTAAGCTCTCTCCATTTCCTTGTTGGAGGCACTTAACTATATGAGTTTTTCTCTTAGCACATATGACTATTGACAGCTTTTCAGGATTTCTAGTTGCAACTGCTTTAAGAGGAGAACCTTCTAGAAAGGTTATTGTTCATTGTTTACAGGCTTTTACTGCTAAGGGACTGCCTAAAGTTGGCAAGACAGATAATGGGCCTGCATACACTGGAAACAGCTTTGAACAATTTTGCAAGGAATTTGGAATTGAACATAAAACTGAAATTCCTCATGATCCTATGGGACAAGGAATTGTTGAATATATCTGAAAAATTAGCTTTAGAAAACAAAACAGGGTGAGTTTTAACTTCCAAGGTCACCAAAAGCACATCTCGCTTTTGCATTATTTGTTTTATTGTTTTGTAACCTGATGCTAAAGGTCAGTCTGCAGCAGATCATCGCTGGCATCCAGACACTTCCAGCTCATATGCCATGGTTAAATGCTGAGATCCTTTAACTAATACTTTGGAATGGCCCCAACCCTGTTTTAATACGGGAATGAGATCCTGTTTGTGTTTTTTCACATAAAGGAATTGGAGATCAATGACTACTGAAAAGATTGTTTCGCCAAGTGGACACAGATCCTGAGCCTTCTAATGATTATGATACTAATGATGAAGGCATCTCAGGATCCCTATGAGCCATCTAAATTAACCTGAAGTGTAGTCTTTGCCCTTACTGGATAGCAGGAGTTTTCTATCAATTCTCAAAGCCACCCTCCTTACACCAGGAGGCTTGATCTTGTTTGGATCTTTGTCAGCTCCCAGTTTAGGCACTTAACTAAGCAATTACCCCTTGGAGGTTCACTTGAGTATGATGGAAAAGAGTCCTGCTCCACATCCTTGGTCATGTGAAGGTTTTATCTGAAAGGTGGGATGTAGACATCCAGTGCTTAGAGACCATTTAAGCATTTGTTCTTTTCACATGTGTCCTTGAGATGGCAGGACTAGATCCCATGGTCATAGTTGGGTGGTGCAGAAGATTATTTTCTGTGCTGTTTGGAAATGTGAGACCACAAGGAATGTTTACTGGAGCCCCAAAGAGATTTAATTACAGTTGCTAGGATTTCAACAGGTTCTGGCCTATCTAGTTCTAGTTATAACGGCAATGGACATTGTTTCTTCAGGGTTTTAGTTGTGCCAAAGCTGCGTTGTTTGGAACCTGGAAAGGAGTAGCATCCTCGGTTAGTTTTCTCTGTAACCCAATTCCAGTGTCTGGAAAAAATGTAAGAGAAGGCTGGATTAAGGGAAGGACTTGGACACTTTGGCTTTATAAGGAAGATTATGATTATGGACTACTTGTTTGTTTGTTTGTTTGTTTGTTTGTGTGTTTGTTTGTTTGTGACAGGGTTTCTCTGTGTAGCCCTGGCAGTCCTGGAACCTACCCTGCAAACCTGGGTGGCCTCAGAAAACTCAGCAATCTGCCTGCCTCTGCCTCCCAATGACAGGGATTAAATGAGTGTACCACCCAGGAGGGGCCCTCTCCCCTTGATCACTAATTGAGAAAATACCCCACAGCTGAATCTCATGGAGGCATTTCCCCAACTGAAGCTCCTTTCTCTGTGAAAGAATGTGTCAAGTTCACACACTAACCCATCCAGTACAACATGTAAAAATGAAGTAAGGCTGGGCATCATAACAGAGCCTTTCAATCCCATTACCTGCAAAGCAAATGGATGAGGATCTCCATTTGTGGAAGGCAGTCTTGTTTACATAAGCACTTCCAGGAGAGTTAGAACTACGTACAAAGGCCCTATGTTAAGAAATCAAAAATAATGCCAGGAGGTGGTGGCACATGCCTTCAATCCCAGCACTTGGGAGCCAGAGGCAGAGAGATTTCTTAATTCAAGGCCAGCCTGGTCTACAGATTGATTGCCAGGACAGCCAGTGTTACACAGAGAAACCCTGTCTCCAAAAACAAAACAAAAAAGTCCAAAATAAAATAAGATGAATAAATCTTTGTAATGGAAAAACAAAACAACTGTCATTGTACTAGCTGTTCTGCCAAGAGTAATTATAAAAATTCCTTTCAGAAAATAATTAACACTATTTTACCTACAATCTGATTTAATACTACCTAATGAATATTTACTTCGGGTGACATCATCACTCTTCATATCACTGGATATTCTGGAATAGTCTCAAACTCACTCAGAGTTTGACTCTGCCTCCAAATACTGACCATAAAGGCATGTAACACCACTCCTGGATTAATTTTTCTAAACAGGCTTTGGGAACAAAGAACAGGATGCCCTGGAGAATAGAATCCTTCCATCACAATTCATGGCATTAAAAGTGAGCCCTTCCAGCCTGACGGGGGTGGTGCACTCCTTTATTCCCAAAACTTGGAAGGCAGAGGCAGGCAGATTTCTCAGTTCCAGGCCAGTCTGGTCTAAAGACTGAGTTCCAGGGCAGCCAGAGCTACACAGAGAAAAACTGTCTCAAAAAACAACAACAACAAAAGTGAGCCCTACCACACCCAACTTAATTCATTTTCTACAAGTTCATTTGCATTTTGTTCAGTTTTCTGTGAGTGTTCATGTCTCATGTGTGCGGTCCCTGTGCCTCAAAAAGGGATTCAGAGCCCCTGCGTCTGGAGTTATAGCATATATGGGATTCCAGACCAATTAGGAACCAAATTTCAAGAATCAAGATCAACAAGCAATCTTTTCTTTTGTTGTAAATGTAGGTGTATACATGAACACGTGTCAGTAATGTGCAAGCATGCCTGGAACCCTACAGACAGAAGGAGGGCTAAGACTCCAAAGGAATACAATTCCCAATGGATGGTTCTGAGCCACATAGTGGAGGTTGGGAACTAAGCCAGGCTTTCCTGATGAAGCAACTATTGCTCTGACTCACTGAGCCATCACTCCATCTCCACAATAAGTAACCCTTAGTTAAATCCAGCTCTAGTTCCATAATGCTAAGAGTTTTGATATTTTGCAATGGTATGTAGTAGAAGAGATCACATTCAATTAAATTCAAGTTAGATATGGTGGTGCACTCCTTAAGCCCAACACTTGGAACACCAAAGCAGGTAGATCTCTGTGAGTTCCAGACCAGCCTTGACTACAGAGTAAGTCACAGGACTACCATGGCTGTTACAGAATAAAAAACTGTCTCAAATAAAAGAGACAGATCAAACTGTACTCAAGAAAGCACTTTTATAAATGCAAATCAAAACAACCCTGAGATTTCACCTTACACCAGTAAGAATGGCTAAGATTAAAAATTCAGGAGAAGCAGATGTAGGCGAGGATGTGGAGAAAGAGGAACACTCCTCCACTGCTTGTGGGGTTGCAAATTGGTACAACCACTCTAGAAATCAGTCTGGCAGTTCCTCAGAAAACTGGGCACCTCACTTCCAGAAGATCCTGCTATACCACTCCTGGGCATATACCCAGAAGATTTCCCCATCATGTAATAAGGATACATGTTCCACTATGTTCATAGCAGCCCTATTTATAATTGCCAGAAGCTGGAAAGAACCCAGGTATCCCTCAACAGAAGAGTGGATGCAAAAAAATGTGGTATATATACACAGTGGAGTACTATTCAACCATTAGAAACAATGAATTCATGAAATTCTTAGGCAAATGGATGGAGCTGGAGAACATCATACTAAGTGAGGTAACCCAGACTCAAAAAATGAATCATGGTATGCACTCACTAATAAGTGGATATTAACCAAAAAACTGGAATACCAAAAACATAATCCACACATCAAATGAGGTACAAGAAGAACAGAGGAGTGGCCCCCAGTTCTGGAAAGACTCAGTCAAGCATTATAGCACAAACCAGAACAGGGAATTGGGAAGGGGTGGGGGGGGGGGAAGAACAGGGGGAGGGAAGGGGGCTGATGGGACTTTCGGGGTTTGGGGGTCTAGAAAAGGGGAAATCATTTGAAATGTAAATGAAAATATATCGAATAAAGAAAAGAAAGTACTTTTATTTAAAGAAAAATTAACTGCACATTAGTTAGGAAAAGAAACTGAGAGTAACAGACTCATTTGGCACACACCTATAAAATCAGCAGAGTGGATGTTGGAGAAGAATGGCAAAACCTGGGGACCAGCCCTCTTGGGAGCTCTCACAGACTCAGTAGACAACAAAAGACCACACACACACACACACACACACACACACACATGGGTTGAACTTAGGCCCCCATAATATATTTAGCATATGTGCACCTCACTCTTCATGTGGGTCCCCCAATAACTAGATTGGAAGCTAATGGCTGTCTCTGGAGCCATTCTTCTACCTAGGCTGCCTTGAGTGGCCTCAAAAGGAGAGGATACACCTGATCCTGCAGAGACTTGATGCATTAGGTTCAAGGTAGACCCATGGGGTAACCCTATGAGAGAAAGGGAATAGAGTAGTGACTGTCAGGTAATGTTGAGAGGTAGGTAGTGTTGAGAACATAAAATGGATGTATTTATTAATGGGAAACACTGCCTAGACAAAGATGAAGGAGAAACTGAGGCAATTTCCAATTAATTGCCAGCACAAATTGTAAACCATCCTATGGGCAAGAACCAACCCCTGACACTATCAATGATACTCTGTTATGTTTGTCAATGGGAACCTTGCATAACTATGCTATGCTCATTGTTATAGTCCTGGGGAACTGGCTAGCCCAATTTTAATCTGATGCCTGCCATTCAGCAACCAATGAGACCTAAAGCAGAGGCACATAGGCAGAAATATAGGCAGAGCCACGGAAGCGCCACAGAACGGGTAAAAGACTGCAATAGTTAGAGCAGTTGAAAATACCAAGAAAACACAGCCCACCGGATCAAATAAGCTAGGCTTACAGAGATTTACAGAGATGGAAGCAACAATCAGGCAGTTTGTATAGGTCTGACCAAGGTCCCTACATATGTGGTCCTGTAGCTTGGAGTGCCTGTCTTTGTCACTGAGGTAGATTTCTATGTAGCAAAATGCTGGATCCTGTTTTCATATCCAGTCTGATAGTCTATGTTTTTATTGGTAAATTATGTTCATTGAGATTAAGAGATATTAAGGAAAAGTGATTGTTGCTCCCGGTTATTTTTGATGTAATTTTTATGTTTGAGTGCTTCTCCTCTTTTGGATGTGTTGAAAGATTATTACTTCCTTTTTCTAAGGTGTAGTTTCCCTCCTTGTGCTGGCATTTTATATTATCCTTTGTAGGGCTGGATTTGTGGAAAGATATTGGGCAAATTTTGTTTTATCATGGAATATCTTAGTTTTTCCATATATGGTGATAAGAGTTTTGGTGGGTATAGTAGTCTGGGCTAGCGTTTGTTTTCTCTTATGATCTGTATGAGAACTGCACAAGATCTCCTTGTTTTCATGGTCTCTGGTGAGAAGTCTGGCGTAATTCTGATAAGTTTTCCTTTCCATTACAGGTTTGAATGGTCTTTCTTTGTCAAGTGCATATCTGTTCTTGTCCAGTCTGTTTGGATTTCTGTAGGCTTCTTGAACGGTCACAGGCATCTCTCTCTTTACGTCAGGGAAGTTTTCTTCTACAATTTTGTTGAAGTTATTTACTGGTCAATTAAGTTGTAAATCTTTATGCTCCTCTATACCTATAGTCCTTAGGTTTGCTCTTCTCATTGTGGTCTGGATTTCCTGGATGTTTTGGGTTACACGGTTTCTGCATTTTGCATTTTCCTTGATGGTTGAGTCAATGCTTTCTATGGTATCTTCAGCATCTGAGATTCCTTCATCTAACTCTTCTATTCTGTTGCTGATGCTTGTATCTATGACTCTTGAATTCTTACCAAGGTTTTCTATCTCCAGAGTTGAATCCCTTTGTGATTTCTTTGTTGTTTCTAGTTCCACTAATAGATCCTGTATGGTTTTGTTCAATTCCTTCACCTGTTTTTTTTTGTTTCTTTGGTTTGTGTATGTGTGTGTGTGTGTGTGTGTGTGTGTGTGTGTGTGTGTGTGTGTGTGTGTGTGTGTTTTCCTGTAATTCCTTAAGAAAGTTTTGTGTTTTCTCTTTAAGGGCTTCTACCTGTTGACAAATGTTCTCCTGTTTGTATTTAAGGGAACTATTTATGTCCTCTCTGACGTCCTATATCAGCATCATGAGATGTAATTTTAAATCCAGATCTTGTTTTTCTGGTGTGTTGGGGTATCCAGGACTTGCTGTTGTGGGAGAACTGGGTTCGCATGGTTCCATGTTGACTTGGTTTGTTGCCAGTGTTCTTGCATTTGATTTTTGCCATCTGGTTATCTCTGGTGCTAGCTGGTCTTGATGTCTCTGACTGTGGTTTAACTGTCCTGCTAGCCTATGTATCTGAACTCCAGGGAGACCCATTCTCTCTAGGAGGAGTTTATGTATGCAGAGCTGGGATAATGTGTGAGCTCAGGTGTACATAAAGAAATCAAAAGTATCCTGTCACCAGCTGATTCTTGATTCCTGTGTCCTGATGGTTCTTAGCAGGTCCCACTTTGTCCAGAAATTTGAGAATGGTGGTGGCCTCACCTTTGGCACACAGATTGGTAGGCACTCTTGAAAGACTAGCTTCCTTGTGGTGGTATTTCTATATGTAATTCTGTGGCCCAGCATCTTATCTGGATGCAGACAAAAATCAGAAGTCTTCTGTCCCAGGCTGATCCTGGGTCCTGTGTTCTCAGGATTTTGGGCTGGTTCCTCTGAGCAGCAGGGGTGGTCCCCCCTGTGCTCTCAAACCTCTCTGCACTCCTGTGTGGTTAGCTATCTCCCTGATTAACCAGGATATGGCACTCTGTGGGAGAGGATCGTCCCCAGCTGGAGATAGAAACCAAACGCTTCCTGCCTGGGAGTACTTGACATGATCCTCTGAGCAACAGGGATTCTCCTAGCTATGCTCTCTGGCTTCTCCACACTTCTGTGTGTCTGCTATCTCTGTGCATCACCTGGATATTTGCTTTATCGTTAGAAGTGTTAAAATCTCATCCATCGTGAAGGATAATTCTGCTACCAGTAATAGCCTTCTAACTGACAACCACATCTGTGAGATCAAGGGACAGAATGTCAGTGGCTTGAAGGATGCTCAGACTGCAGATAGGCTGTCAAAAGCTGGGACTGTGGTTACCCTCACGATCATGCCTGCTTTTATCTGGGAACATTATTAAACGGATAGCTCCCAGCATTATGAAAAGCATGATGGTTCACTCCAGTCCTGAACTTTAAATGCCTTATACAGTGAATCACATCACAGCTGAATGTTTCCAGCTTTCCTCTTTGCCTACTTCTCTATTTCTCACATGATGCTTTCCTGGAACCTGAGGGAATATGGTGCTTGGAAGCCTTTCTATTTTCTATCATAGCTGGGAACCTCACTCTATTTCATATCAGCTTCTGATTTGAAGATAGATGTGTAGCCTTAGCCAGGTTCTAGAGATGTAAAACACTCAAAGTTTTACTTACATTCCTAGATTTGATTCTTTACTGGGAACCTGATGTGTTTATATAAGCCATGGTTATTAGGATAAATGGTGTAGGCTTAGCTTTCCCTGAGAACTGGTCAGCTTTCTCCTAGAACAAAGCACGGTGTTAGTCATGTGTTTCAGTTCTGTGGCATACTTTGAATTTAGTACATCAGCATAGTACATTGCCTTTGATAGTTATTTTTTAAGTTTTCTCTGTGTGGGTATGTAAAATCCAATTAATCAACACTGTTTTCATTCCAGAGAAGCATTATACAGTTGTGTGTACATTGCAAGACACTGTAATGATTGTCATTAAATCTTAATGACCTTCACATCATATGCTTCAATTGTCACCTTAAATATAATAAGCATTTAGTATAAAAGCCAAAATAGAATTATTGCTGCCTTCTGAAACCTGAAGTGTTACCTCTCTATTAAACTGCTATATGCTATATCTGATCAGCTTACTGGTAAAGCTGAGGTGCCTAGTCATATCAAGATTTTCTAGTCACTGTACAAAGAAAATGCCTAAGAGCTGCCCTATTGCTTTCTGAGAAAACAAAGTGCTGTATATTTCATGTGTAAGTTGTTATACTCAATAACGTTTTGGGTCTCTTATTTACTTAGAGAATAATTTGGTAATATCTAAATTAGGGTTTGAATCCTAATATTATGTAACTTTAGCTAAGTTGGCATGGTTTTAGGTGTTTACCTAGTCGTCTTAATTTGTTCCACTTTCTGAATCCTTAATGTAAACAAAAATGGCAAGGACACTTTATCCTGATTTATTTCTTTCTGAATTAGTTAATCTCCTATTCTATTATAGTATGTGATACTATCGTAATAAAGGTAAAAAACGTTAAAAAATATTAGGGGAAAACTTTACCTAATGTGTTGGGTGAAGAACTATAGGTCAGTGGGACATATGCAGTAGTGACTGGAATGTAAATCGATAATATATGTAATAAAATAATTTTCAGGAACTATTTCTCCTTTTATTTCATGAGAACATAATGTAACAATGAAGAATGAATATTTACAGTTGCTTTGAAACAACCCCTCTATATAAACCACAGTGGTACACAACGTCTACAAAAAGGCCTGGTTAATTCCCACAAATACTGAGATAAAGGGTGTACATAACACACTTCTTCATGACTATAAATGTCTGGAATGGTCAAGGAGCTGAGAGAAGTAAGTTGGATTTGGGGTGTAATCCAGAGTAAGCCAGTCCTCGGATTTGTCAAAGTCGTCAAGGATTCTTTGCCAGAGTTCCTCTGCAGATGGACCTGAACCTCGAGCCTCCTCTGGGCAATGGGTGGCAGCTTCTAGGACATCTGTAGATTCAGTCACTGGAGTAAGCCAGTCCTCGGGTATGTCAAAGTCGTCAATGATTCTTTGCCAGAGTTCCTCTGCAGATGGACCTGAACCTTGAGCCTCCTCTGGGCAATGGGTGGCAGCTTCTAGGACATCTGTAGATTCAGTCACTGGAGTAAGCCAGTCCTCGGATTTCTCCAAGTCGTCAAGGATTCTTTGCCAGAGTTCCTCTGCAGATGGACCTGAACCTTGAGCCTCCTCTGGGCAATGGGTGGCAGCTTCTAGGACATCTGTAGATTCAGTCACTGCTAGATCAGTCTGGGCTTCAACTGCTGCTGATTGACCAGAATCCCAATCTATAATGGGAGCATGGCCAACAAGCAGATCTTCCTGCTGACTACACCTGTCTGCATCACTGGCCTGATAATGATGCAGAGAAGATTCCTGGATGCAGTTGAATTTGGGAATGGAAACCTCACTAAATGTGCCTGAACACATGGGCTCTCCATTCTCAGCAGCAACAAGAGGTATGGAACCAGGAAAGTGGGTTGATTCAAAAACTGGTTTTGAACTTCCATTGGTCTCTGGCAAAGCTTCTGTAATATTCTGGAGAGCCATCCGCTTGTACTTAGCTCGGCTGTTCTTAAACCAGATCTGGAAAAGAAAGAAGATATCAGAAGAATGCCTGTTGTCCCCTAACAGGACAACAAGGTGAAGATTTTGGATAAAAGGTGTTTGTATAGCAATGATTCACATGTCAGAAACAAAGAAGCAGGAAACTCAAGATGGCTAAGATATTATAATAAAGTAGATTGTGTATGACCAGACAACATAAGACTGGGGAGATTGAGCCAGTGTGTCCTGTATTTTAGCAGGAGCTCTGGTGATTAGATTTCTGAGACCCTGCATGGAAACAATGCTATTCTATATTGCTACCAGGTTGATAAAAATTTGAGTCCCAGCATTTGATTCATAAATATCCACCACCTAAAACTGTCATCACTGCCCTAAGCATTTAAGAACAAAATTAAAGTTTCTGATGGGAAAGTGTAGATTTTTGCTGTTGGATTGAGGGAAAAGAGAGGGGCAGACCTTGATGTCCCTCGCTGTCACACCAACTAACTCTGCCAGCTTCACACATTGATCCTGGTTTGGGTACTGACACTTATCAAAATGTTCTTGCAGCAGGTGCTTTTGTTTTTTGGAGTACACAATGCGTTCCTTCCGCACCTTTCTTGAAGTCACAGGGCCAGATTGATGGTCACCATATTTCTCTGACAGTACCACAGATCCTATGAGAACATGGAAACAAGATTTCAATTATGTATTTGATAACTTAGACGCCCTGAGGGTTTTTTCAAAGTAGGTAAACCTGGGCCCAGTACAGGATCTAGTTGCATTTGGATACCTGATTTTCTTGATGGTCCTTGGAACTCTTGCTGATGTAGGTCCCTTTCAGGGACTGAAAGACTTGATTGCATTGGATTTGTTGGGGTCAATATGGGACTGTAATAAACTTGAAAGGGTAAGTTCCTTGCAGTCTCTTGAAGCCTTTGGGGTCTGGTTTCTATGGGTGCACTTGAAGGCATTTGGAATTTTGGATACAAGGAGGGACCTTCAGCCCTCTGTGTGTTCCGAACCTATTGGAATATGTTCTGGAGAATCTAGTAAAAGAAAACACGTCAAAAAACGTACAGAGAGCACTGATTTACCCATCCTGCCTACCCAGCATTTGGTTTGGACTGTTACAGAGCAGGAATCAGACAGGAGCTTCATTCTTTCTGAACAACTGCCTCTGTTTCCAAATCTTACAAGTATTCTCAGTATTGAAATAAATATGCACTTGGTTCCAGTATTAACAAGAGGTTGCCAGTCCAGGTAAGCTGGCAATTGAATGTTCATTTCCAATGTTTAAATTTTCCATATCCTACACTTCTGGCTGTGAAATTTTGTTGGGACAGACTACTAGCTAGTCTGCCTCTGCCCATGAAAATAAAAGCCTGAAGGCTTCACAGGATTTCTGTGGCATGCAGGGCAACTGACACAAAAGTCAAATCACAAACCCAGGAATTCTGCAAACAGAGTAAATGGACAACTGACACCAAAGTCTGAAGACCTCCCAGGGGCACTGCAGCATGCAGAGAAACTGAATCGACAGTCTGAAAGCCTGTCGGGAATTCTTTTGCATGCAGGGAAACAAAACCTACAGTACTTATGCTTCCCTGGGTAACAGCGAAACATAGGGCAACAGCTTGACAAATCCTCTCAAGAGTAAACAGTATGAAGGCATCCCAGTAGATGTGTCACAGCCAGGGCAACATATCTCCAGCTTCTCTGCCTCTCTAAAGAACCCACAATTCAAAGGTCTTCA
This sequence comes from Apodemus sylvaticus, assembly GCF_947179515.1. NCBI lineage: Eukaryota > Metazoa > Chordata > Mammalia > Rodentia > Muridae > Apodemus > Apodemus sylvaticus. Next base: position 195,728,174 of record NC_067472.1, on the reverse strand, counting down.
AGAAGGCCTCCCTGAAGACACACGGCCACCAGGGCAACAAGTCACCAGTGTACATGCCCCTCTGAAGGTTCCCCAGTGAGAAGATCCCACAGGAGGTTTGCCACATCCAAGGCAACTGGCCTACCATGAGACTTGAGTCAACCTAGGGACAAAAAAGAAAACTCCCAAACAGAAACACCCCAACCAGAAAAAAACTCCCTATAACCATATGACAAGAGGCAAGAGCAAGACCATGAGAAACAGAAGCCAGTAAAATTTGGCATTATCAGAAACTACTTCTCCCACCACAGCAAGCCCTGGATAGACAAATGCACTTGAAAGTCAGGAAGATGACCTAAAATCTTATCTTAATGATAATAGAATCCTTTTAAAGAGATATAAATAACTCACATAAAGAAATATAAGAAAACGCAAGTGAACAGGTAGAAGCACTTAGAGAGGAAACACATAAATCCCATAAGCAATACAGGAAGATACAATCAGAAAAGTGAAAGTTTTTATTAATGCAGTCCAAGACCTAGAATTGGAAGTAGATATAACAAAGACAAATATAGGCAACCCTGGAAATTGAAAACCAAGGAATGAGATCTGGGATAATTAATCATTACCAGGAGAATACAAGACATAGAAGAAAGAAAGCAGCAGTCTCAACTAACCTGGACCCCCCAAGATCTCTCAGAAACAAGACAACCACCAATTAAGCGTACACCAGCTGATATGAGGCCCCCAACACATACTCAGCCGAAAACTGTGGGACTGTACTCCCTCAGAAAAGATGTACCTATCCCTAAAAAGACTGGAGGCCCGAAGTGGGCAGGGAGTTCTTATAGGTAGGGGGTGGGGTGAAGACATTCTCCCTGAGAAGGAAACTAGACTTACAGGATGTGGAACTTTCCGTGGGAGGACCAGAAGGGGGATAAAATCTGGATTGTAAAAAAGATTAAATATTTTTTAAACAAAGAAATATTATCATAATTGGAAAAACATGATCCCAGTTTCTCCTCCTTGCAGTATGACACCCTGTGACAAAATAAAGAATCAAGGGCAATGGAACATGTCCCATTTCCATGGACCCTTTCCACTCCCGTATTCTAAACAAGAGCATTGATGATCTAATTACTCTGGATGTCAGAAGGCACATACACCTAAGCCAGATCCCCTGATATTGAAGTGCTATACCAAGGACTTAGCCTTAATTGAATCTCCCTATCAAGAACCCTCCCACAGGCTCCTCCTTTCATCCTCTAGAATCTAGCAGCTATACACACCCTGTTGTAACATCCAGTCTGTAGCCACAACTTAATATCTAATGGAAATATGGCCAGATCATAGACTTTTTTTGTACTCTTTTCTTTTGTGACTGAGTTTCGCTAAATGAACTATGCTGTATGTGAGTCAAACAGAACACAAGGCTGAAACAGAATTCAGAAGGATCAGCCTAACTGTTACTTCCCAAGCAGGGCTAAGACTAAAGGTGTGTAACAAAGAACTGAGCCATCCTGTAGGATTTCCTCCTAACATGGGCTCCATCGAGAAAATAAAAATTTTCCTTACTCTCTAGGAGCAATCTCAAAAAATGCGTCTCTTCTCATGCTGCTGCCAAGAGGACATGCACATTTCCGGCCACCACTAACACCTATTTATTTCTCCAAACTTTCTCTTCTGAGACTGAGACAGGTTCCATGTGCATGCCCCTGACTTCCTGATTCACACTATACATGCAAGCCAGGGCTCACAATTACAAAAACCCACTTGCCATTAGTTTCCGAGTCCTGGGATTAAAGGTGTGGTCCATGCATCCAAAATGGTTACAGATTTTAGATGAAGGGGGCCTGCTCAGCCAAACACCATCCAAGATGTCACACTTTTGAGTCAGAATGCCACTACTATGCCTTATCTAGGCAATCTGGAGCCTCAATTGGTCCCAAGGTCACTTGAGATCCCATTGTCAGTTCTTTCCTTTGTCCTATAGACAGGCCTCACTATCTATTGATCCAGGCTTTCTGAACAGCCCAGGATTCAATCTTGTGCTTAGAATGAAGAATAGAGCCCCTTGAGGTCTCTTGAAAGCTCATCCATAGAGTGCCCCGATCAGGGCAAATCACTGCTCTGCACTGTTCACATTTATGGGATAGACTTGAACCATCTACTAAATTTAAATAACATCTTCTGCATGTATACAGGGCATGTTTTATACTTCACCAATCAAACACCCATACAGGCTAAAAAAATCACCAAAAATCCTCCTCCACTGTCTCCCAAATTTTCCCCAACTTGATATCCCCTTTACATAGCAACCTTAGACATTTCATGCAACTCACCAATTCACCAGGAATGAAGAGGTTTCCTGTAACCTGCGCAGTCCTCTGTCTTTGAATTCTCCTTAGAAGACCTGCCCTTATATATCTCTCCTAACCTGGAATTCAAAGCCCCTCCCACCCTTTGGCTCCTCCTACCTGCAATATTCAAATCCATTATTCTCTCCCACCCTTTGATGCTACTCCAGGTGTAGCCTCATTTTATAGAACCCATGAATTTAAATTTTTTGGTTTGTAATCCTTTATTTCTTTACATTTTATATTTTACTTTTATTACTTCCCAGTTCAGCTGTTACTTTCCTCCCAGACCTCCCTCCCACAATTTTTCATCACATTCCTAATCCCATGTCTCCAAGAGAATGCCTTCCACACCAGGCCTTTGGTCTGGTTTAAATAATTTAATGTGTGTAGCCATCTTACTTTTGTTTCTGTCTGGTTTTTAAGGTATAAATATGTTCTGCATGTCTTGGTTATATAGTTTTGACTGGGAGAGCATTGAATCTGTAGTTTGCTTTTGGCAAGGTGGCCATTTTTACTACCTTAATTCTGCCAATCCATGATCATGAAAGAGATCTTTCCATATTCTGAGATCTGCTTTGATTTCTTTCTTCAGAGACTTGAAATTCTTGTCATACAAATTTTTCACTTGCATACTTAGAGTGACACCAAGATATGTAATGTTATTTGTGACTATGGTAAAGGGTGTCATTACCCTATTTTCTTTCTCAGCTTATTTATCCTTTGAGTAGAGGAAGGCTACTGATTTGATTGAGTTAATTTTACATCCAGCCACATGGCAGAAATTGTTTTTCAGTTGTAGGAGTTCTCTAGTGTTGTTTTATTGGGTTGCATAAGTATACTATCATATCATCTGCAAATAGTGATGTTTTGACTACCTCCTTCCAGTTTGTAACATTTTGACAAGTGTTACAAACTGTACCTCCTTTTGTTCTCTAAATGCTCTAGATAGATCTTCAAGTACTATATTGAATAAATAGGGAAAGAGTGGGCAACATTTTCTGGACCATAATTTTAGTAGGATTACTTCAAATTTCCTCTATTTAGTTTGATGTTGGCTTCTGGTTTGCTGTATATTGCTTTTACTATGTTTTGGTATAGGCCTTGAATTCCTGATCATTCCAAGACTTTTAACATGAAGGGATAGTGAATTTTGTCAAATGCTTTCTCAGCATCTAACTAAATGATCTTGTGGGGTATTTTTTTTTTTCGAGTTTCTTTATGTAGTGGATTACATTGAAAGATTTCTATATATTGAACCACACTTGCATTGCTGGGATGAAGCCTATTTGATCCTGGTGAATTACTGTTTTGATGTGTTCTTGGATTCGGTCAGCAAGAATTTTATTGAGTAGTTTTGGATCACTGTTCTCAAGGGAAATTGGTCTGGAATTCTCTTTCCTTGTTTAATCTTTGTTTGGTTTATGTATAAGCAATACTGTGGCTTCATATAATGAATTGTGAAGGATACCTCGGGTTTCTGATTTGTGGAATAGTTTGAAAAGTATCTGTAGTAGGTCTTCTTTGAAGTACTGATAGAATTCCCAACAAACACATCTGGTCCTGTGTTTTTGTTGTTGTTGTTGTTGTTGTTGTTGTTGTTGTTTTTGGTGGTGGTGGTGGTGGTGGTGGTGGTTGTGGTTGTGGTGGTGATGGTGGTGTTTTGGGAAGACTGTTAATAACTGAATCTATTTCCTCACGTGTTATGGGACTATTTTGATGGTTTATCTGATCAGGTTTTAACATTGGCAGCTGGCATGTGTCTACAAAACTGTCCATTTCATCCAGATTTCCCAATTTTGTTGAGTATAAGCTTTTGTAGTAGGATCTGATGATATTTGGAATTTCTGCAGTTTTTGTTGTTATATCTCCCTTTTCATTCCAATTTTATTAATTTGCGTGGTTCCTCTATTCCTTCTTGTTAGTCTGCTAAGTGTTTATCTATCTTGTTGATTTTCTCAAAGAACCAACTCTTGGTTTTGTTGATTCTTTGTATAATTCTTTTTGTTTCTACTTTGTTGATTTTGACCTTGAATATGTTTATTCCCTGCCATGTTTGCCTCTTGGATGTATTTGTTTCATTTGGTTGTAGAGCTTTCAGATGTTCTGTCAAGCTGCTAATGTAAGCTCTCTCCATTTCCTTGTTGGAGGCACTTAAGTATATGAGTTTTTCTCTTAGCACATATGACTATTGACAGCTTTTCAGGATTTCTAGTTGCAACTGCTTTAAGAGGAGAACCTTCTAGAAAGGTTATTGTTCATTGTTTACAGGCTTTTACTGCTAAGGGACTGCCTAATGTTGGCAAGACAGATAATGGGCCTGCATACACTGGAAACAGCTTTGAACAATTTTGCAAGGAATTTGGAATTGAACATAAAACTGAAATTCCTCATGATCCAATGGGACAAGGAATTGTTGAATGTATCTGAAAAATTAGCTTTAGAAAACAAAACAGGGTGAGTTTTAACTTCCAAGGTCACCAAAAGCACATCTCGCTTTTGCATTATTTGTTTTATTGTTTTGTAAACTGATGCTAAAGGTCAGTCTGCAGCAGATCATCGCTGGCATCCAGACACTTCCAGCTCATATACCATGGTTAAATGTTGAGATCCTTTAACTAATACTTTGGAATGGCCCCAACCCTGTTTTAATACGGGAATGAGATCCTGTTTGTGTTTTTACACATAAAGGAATTGGAGATCAATGACTACTGAAAAGATTGTTTCGCCAAGTGGACACAGATCCTGAGCCTTCTAAAGATTATGATACTAATGATGAAGGCATCTCAGGATCCCTATGAGCCATCTAAATTAACCTGAAGTGTAGTCTTTGCCCTTACTGGATAGCAGGTGTTTTCTATCAATTCTCAAAGCCACCCTCCTTACACCAGGAGGCTTGATCTTGTTTGGATCTTTGTCAGCTCCCAGTTTAGGCACTTAACTAAGCAATTACCCCTTGGAGGTTCACTTGAGTATGATGGAAAAGAGTCCTGCTCCACAAATCCTTGGTCATGTGAAGGTTTTATCTGAAAGGTGGGATGTAGACATCCAGTGCTTAGAGACCATTTAAGCATTTGTTCTTTTCACATGTGTCCTTGAGATGGCAGGACTAGATCCCATGGTCATAGTTGGGTGGTGCAGAAGATTATTTTCTGTGCTGTTTGGAAATGTGAGACCACAAGGAATGTTTACTGGAAGCCCCAAAGAGATTTAATTACAGTTGCTAGGATTTCAACAAGTTCTGGCCTATCTAGTTCTAGTTATAACGGCAATGGACATTGTTTCTTCAGGGTTTTAGTTGTGCCAAAGCTGCGCTGTCTGGAACCTGGAAAGGAGTAGCATCCTTGGTTAGTTTTCTCTGTAACCCAATTCCAGTGTCTCGAAAAAATGTTAGAGAAGGCTGGATTAAGGGAAGGACTTGGACATTTTGGCTTCATAAGGAAGATTATGATTATGGACTACTTGTTTCTTTGTTTGTTTGTTTGTTTGTTTGTTTGTTTGTGACAGGGTTTCTCTGTGTAGCCCTGGCAGTCCTGGAACCTACCCTGCAAACCTGGGTGGCCTCAGAAAACTCAGCAATCTGCCTGCCTCTGCCTCCCAATGACAGGGATTAAATGAGTGTACCACCCAGGAGGGGCCCTCTCCCCTTGATCACTAATTGAGAAAATACCCCACAGCTGAATCTCATGGAGGCATTTCCCCAACTGAAGCTCCTTTCTCTGTGAAAGAATGTGTCAAGTTCACACACTAACCCATCCAGTACAACATGTAAAAATGAAGTAAGGCTGGGCATCATAACAGAGCCTTTCAATCCCATTACCTGCAAAGCAAATGGATGAGGATCTCCATTTGTGGAAGGCAGTCTTGTTTACATAAGCACTTCCAGGAGAGTTAGAACTACGTACAAAGGCCCTATGTTACGAAATCAAAAATAATGCCAGGACGTGGTGGCACATGCCTTCAATCCCAGCACTTGGGAGCCAGAGGCAGAGAGATTTCTTAATTCAAGGCCAGCCTGGTCTACAGATTGATTGCCAGGACAGCCAGTGTTACACAGAGAAACCCTGTCTCCAAAAACAAAACAAAAAAATCCAAAATAAAATAAGATGAATAAATCTTTGTAATGGAAAAACAAAACAACTGTCATTGTACTAGCTGTTCTGCCAAGAGTAATTATAAAAATTCCTTTCAGAAAATAATTAACACTATTTTACCTACAATCTGATTTAATACTACCTAATGAATATTTACTTCGGGTGACATCATCACTCTTTGTACAGAGCCATATTGGGGCAGTCTTGCACTTGGTCAGAGTTTGACTTTGGTCAAGGTTAACTTCTCCCAGTTAGCCAGGATCCTGCTCCACCTAGGGTGGAGTGCACGTAGTAAAGGTTAAGTTCATTGTTCTTCCTGGTATAGGGATTCCTGAATTAAACAGGTGACCCACCCAGCTGCCGGAGCAGTCAAGACGAAGACCTCCAAGAGAAGCTAGACAACTTCCACCGGAACTCAGCCTGGAGTCTGGGGGGAGGGTTTGCCCAAACTGTTAAAAGGTCCGGCGCCATTAAAGTTTACGGCTTTGATCAGTGAACATTGACTTAGCCGTACGGTCTTTTCGCCGCTCTTCCCTATGACCCCAAAATTCTCTCAACAGGTAACCCAGTTTACATGTAGCTGCTGGCGGTTACATAGTGGCGCCCAACGTGGGGCGACCTGGCACGAGAGAATTTCTTGAGGTAGCCCTATCCAGCGAAGCTTCGTGGAAAAGGTGAAAATTAATGGTGTCCGCACGGTAAGCAACATAGAGGGCAAAACTAGCGCTAGTGAATTCGTGTCTATGGTTGTGAGTGCAGGAATGGATACAGTTTTTCAAGCATACTGCGTGGACCCAGCGCAGGACTGCTTGGGTTGATAAGATAGGGAAATATGGGGAAGGAATTTGGTAGGCATTTGCCCAAAGCTCGTAAGAGCTGATTTCGGCGAAAAGAAAGGGGTTTTTAAAAATAGGCATATGTCCACAGCTTCTAAGAGCTGTTTAAAGAGGAAAATGGATGCAATTGCTTAACAAGCACGCTTAACTTTCTGTGTATCTTTCCGTGTTTGTCCCGGTGCACCGACCGACTGTCTGTCTATGTGTATGTTTATGTCCTCTCTGTGTCTTTGTGTGAATGACTGTTTCATGTTAAAAAGAAAAAATTGGTAAAGATTACATCTGCTGGTAACCTCTTGAGCTAGCCACAGTTTGTGTGGGGATTGATTCAAAGCCACGCCGCGACAGCGCAGCATTTTGAACACGTGGCATGATGGTTAAGGCTGGTAGTTTAGGGTAGTCGCCATTTTGAACACGTGGCATGATGGTTAAGGCTGGTAGTTTAGGGTAGTCGCCATTTTGAACACCACATGGCATGACGCAATCCAGGAAATACAGGCCTTTGGGACGCTCCTAAATTGGCATGGTGTTTCATGTGAATCTTGGCCTGGAGATTAGACTTAATGAAGATTAAGATCTAAAATATTGTCTCTTTAATAAGTTACACTGTCATACACTTGAACATAAGAACTGGCAGACAAACCTTGTGCTGTAAAAATGTGTTTGTCATTGATTTTAAAGAAAATAGATTGTTTAAAATTGGGATTTGCTTCCAAAATTGCAATTGTGCTCTAATATTGCAAGAAAACATTGAGTTACAATAAAAATCAGTGTGTCATTGGCTGCAGTTTTCAGTTTGCAGGCTCATAATTCTTAACATCTTGTAATTAAGATAATTTTAAGAGTGATACAGCTGTCTCCAAGATTAAAAAGGAGATCTCAGTGAAAATGTATTTGATATCAAGCAGGTTCCTTTGACCGTGGAATTACAGGTTTCTTTTGTTTAATCCTTAAATTGTCCTTGTAGGTTTGGGTCTGGTCTTAGATAAAAGGCTCAGATTAGAAGATATTTACATTTGAGGAATCTCATACAATGTCCTTGCCAAGGACTCAAGGTGGATCCTAGGGCAGATAAAAAAATTTACATTTGAGTTAATGCAAAGCTTAGAGCTGCCTCAGGGGAAGCTAGTGAGGAAGTTTTGAGAAATTGTTTCTGCCTTACAGGCCCCACCTAAGGAGTGTTTGGCTTTTAAAAAAAAAAAAAAAAAAAAAAAAAAGTTTTTGACTTATCCAGGTGTGGGTTAAAATGCAGTTCAAATCTATGAAAGGTCAAGGAGGCTATAAAAGCATTAACATTTGGCCTGTCTACTCCCTATAAAATTATTGTAAATTTAAAGGGTTGGTTTTTTGCTTTACATTCTGATAATTATAAAAGCATTTGCTTCTAATTTTAAAGAGACAACAAAACAATTTCATTAGAAAGTTTTGCCTCAAGGAATGGCTAACAGCCTTATGTCTTGTGAGAAAAAGTGTTTTGTCTCTGTTTCAATACTAGAAGTTAAGATCTTACATTTTTCAGTGTATAATGTTCATAGAATGTTTGTTACAGGCCTTTGCTCTAACTATAGACTTTTAGAATTTTTAGGTAAATGGCTTTCAAAGGTTGTTAAGATATATTAATTGGCTTTATCTTATATTTACCTCATTTTAAGCTTGCCACAGAAGGTCTTAAACCTCTGTTTTCAAGGTAGGAAACGTTTGTTCCTTGCTTCAAGCAACAATCAAATTTATTATTAATGGTTGGTCTATTACATGGTAAGCATTTTTAGGCAAAATTAATAATTGTTATCCAAAAGATAATTTGTACTATCAGATCACATGTTTATTCCTTTAAGTTTCTCCCTGCTTCAACACAGATACCTGAATTGGGTGCTATAGCAGCTATTTTTAAGATGTTAAAGGTCAAGCTTTTAATAATAGTAGATATACATAGCTCATGGTCTATAATTGCTTAAAATTGGTCCATTTTTAATACTGCTAATTCTTAATATTTACAGTTTATACAAATGTGATTCAAATTTCTAAGAACAAAGGATATGTTCTCTAAATGACTGTCCTTTAGGTATTTGAAATAATTTTATATTTTGTGCACATCAAATTATAAAGATTTGTTCTTGATGTCCTCAATTTCTACCTCTACCATGTAATGGTGTTAATCCTAGAGGACTTAGTTATTACAGATAAATGATATTCATATTTCTAATTTAAAAGATTAAAAAAATATGTACATGTGACTAATGATTCATTTTTAGGCTGTCCTAAAAGCAACTATATTTTATATAATTACATAGTTATTGCCTATGTTATGGTTTATACTTTGTGTTCCAACTTAAATTAATAAAACAATATCTTGGAAGAAAGAAGAGAGGGGAAATCGTGTCCCTGTACATATCATTTATATTATGCTTGCATGTTTTTAAGAAAATTTTAAAAATTGGATGCCAAGAAACTCCTTGCTAAATGTATATGACATCTTGTAATTAGACATATTGATGTCTAGGTGAAATGAAGGAATTCACTTACTAACATATGCCATGATCCTGATTTAATATTGGGGGAGAAGGCATGTCCTCTGTTTTTTCCACAGAATGCTGCAGAAGATATGCTGACTGTGCTTGCTGAATGCCCAGACCATGGTAACATAAGAGCTATATTGGGTATATGTTCTTGACTTACCTCAATTGTCAAATGTCCCAGGTTAGATAAATTGCCTAGCTTCAAGCTTTTAGACTTTGTGGGACAGAACATGGAGACTGTTATGCTAGCTTAGGAAAAATTAATTAAGAAGAGTTAAAATGACTCTTCTCCTTATTGTGCTCAGCTGACTCAACCATAGACTGGTCTAGAAATAATTCCAATATTGAAGATTCCAATTTTGAAGATGGCTAACAATCTTCAGCCAGCTGTGTTAATTTAACATATAGTCTCCACTTTTCCTGAGAAGTAACAGCTTAATTCTTGATTCACAAGGCTACCTCTCCCACCTCAGAGGCCAAGCCTTGGGTCCTTAAAGTTGTTAATTTACAACTGAATTGGATACTTCTGGGACAAGTTAATCCTATTCCACCTTTAACTCTTGACCTTGTCTGTTAAGCAGACTGGCTGTCTCCACCCAGGCTCACCTGGATGGAGAGATTACATGTCTGTTAAAGACACTTGCAGACCCCCCTGGCTTCAAAACTTACACAAGTGGATCTCCAAAGAGGGAGCCACATAGAACTCAGATCTATGTGTGTTTGTTTTTGAACAAACATGGGTACCAGCGAGACGTGCGAGGCAAAGCACTGCATGGGGAGGTGAATTTCTGCTTCTGAGTCCCCAGGAAGTACACCTAATTGCATAGGGGTTAACGTCGAGAGGCTGTCCTTAAAATAATAAGGGAGCCTATTACCCCTCCTCTGAAAAAGACGTTATACAATATTTAAGAGGAATTACGGTCAATGCTTCCCCTCCTGGTTAAGGCCCGCCTTCTTATGAAGGATATTTATCCACTTGTTTTCTACCTCCTCGTGTTCAAATTAATAAAAAAAGGGAGGACATGTACAGAGCCATATTGGGGCAGTCTTGCACTTGGTCAGAGTTTGACTTTGGTCAAGGTTAACTTCTCCCAGTTAGCCAGGATCCTGCTCCACCTAGGGTGGAGTGCACGTAGTAAAGGTTAAGTTCATTGTTCTTCCTGGTATAGGGATTCCTGAATTAAACAGGTGACCCACCCAGCTGCCGGAGCAGTCAAGACGAAGACCTCCAAGAGAAGCTAGACAACTTCCACCGGAACTCAGCCTGGAGTCTGGGGGGAGGGTTTGCCCAAACTGTTAAAAGGTCCGGCGCCATTAAAGTTTACGGCTTTGATCAGTGAACATTGACTTAGCCGTACGGTCTTTTCGCCGCTCTTCCCTATGACCCCAAAATTCTCTCAACAGGTAACCCAGTTTACATGTAGCTGCTGGCGGTTACAACTCTTCATATCACTGGATATTCTGGAATAGTCTCAAACTCACTCAGAGTTTGACTCTGCCTCCAAATACTGACCATAAAGGCATGTAACACCACCCCTGGATTAATTTTTCTAAACAAGCTTTGGGAACAAAGAACAGGATGCCCTGGAGAAGAGAATCCTTCCATCACAATTCCTGGCATTAAAAGTGAGCCCTTCCAGCCTGACGGGGGTGGTGCACTCCTTTATTCCCAAAACGTGGAAGGCAGAGGCAGGCAGATTTCTCAGTTCCAGGCCAGTCTGGTCTAAAGACTGAGTTCCAGGGCAACCAGAGCTACACAGAGAAAAACTGTCTCAAAAAACAACAACAACAAAAGTGAGCCCTACCACACCCAACTTAATTCATTTTCTACAAGTTCATTTGCATTTTGTTCAGTTTTCTGTGAGTGTTCATGTCTCATGTGTGCGGTCCCTGTGCCTCAAAAAGGGATTCAGAGCCCCTGCGTCTGGAGTTATAGCATATATGGGATTCCAGACCAATTAGGAACCAAATTTCAAGAATCAAGATCAACAAGCAATCTTTTCTTTTGTTGTAAATGTAGGTGTATACATGAACACGTGTCAGTAATGTGCAAGCATGCCTGGAACCCTACAGACAGAAGGAGGGCTAAGACTCCAAAGGAATACAATTCCCAATGGATGGTTCTGAGCCACATAGTGGAGTTGGGAACTAAACCAGGCTTTCCTGATGAAGCAACTATTGCTCTGACTCACTGAGCCATCACTCCATCTCCACAATAAGTAACCCTCAGTTAAATCCAGCTCTAGTTCCATAATGCTAAGAGTTTTGATATTTTGCAATGGTATGTAGTAGAAGAGATCACATTCAATTAAATTCAAGTTAGATATGGTGGTGCACTCCTTAAGCCCAACACTTGGAACACCAAAGCAGGTAGATCTCTGTGAGTTCCAGACCAGCCTTGACTACAGAGTAAGTCACAGGACTACCATGGCTGTTACAGAATAAAAAACTGTCTCAAATAAAAGAGACAGATCAAACTGTACTCAAGAAAGCACTTTTATAAATGCAAATCAAAAGAACCCTGAGATTTCACCTTACACCAGTAAGAATGGCTAAGATTAAAAATTCAGGAGAAGCAGATGTAGGCGAGGATGTGGAGAAAGAGGAACACTCCTCCACTGCTTGTGGGGTTGCAAATTGGTACAACCACTCTAGAAATCAGTCTGGCAGTTCCTCAGAAAACTGGGCACCTCACTTCCAGAAGATCCTGCTATACCACTCCTGGGCATATATCCAGAAGATTTCCCCAGCATGTAATAAGGATACATGTTCCACTATGTTCATAGCAGCCCTATTTATAATTGCCAGAAGCTGGAAAGAACCCAGGTATCCCTCAACAGAAGAGTGGATGCAAAAAAATGTGGTATATATACACAGTGGAGTACTATTCAGCCATTAGAAACAATGAATTCATGAAATTCTTAGGCAAATGGATGGAGCTGGAGAACATCATACTAAGTGAGGTAACCCAGACTCAAAAAATGAATCATGGTATGCACTCACTAATAAGTGGATATTAACCTAGAAAACTGGAATACCAAAAACATAATCCACACATCAAATGAGGTACAAGAACAGAGGAGTGGCCCCCAGTTCTGGAAGGACTAAGTCAAGCATTATAGCACAAACCAGAACAGGGAATTGGGAAGGGGTGGGGGGGGGAGAACAGGGGGAGGGAAGGGGGCTGATGGACTTTCGGGGTTTGGGGGTCTAGAAAAGGGGAAATCATTTGAAATTAAAATGAAAATATATCAAATAAAGAAAAGAAAGTACTTTTATTTAAAGAAAAATTAACTGCACATTAGTTAGGAAAAGAAACTGAGAGTAACAGACTCATTTGGCACACACCTATAAAATCAGCAGAGTGGATGTTGGAGAAGAATGGCAAAACCTGGGACCAGCCCTCTTGGGAGCTCTCACAGACTCAGTAGCCAACAAAAGAACACACACACACACACACACACACACACACACACATGGGTTGAACTTAGCCCCCCATAATATATTTAGCAGATGTGCACCTCACTCTTCATGTGGGTCCCCCAATAACTAGATTGGAAGCTAATGGCTGTCTCTGGAGCCATTCTTCTACCTAGGCTGCCTTGAGTGGCCTCAAAAGGAGAGGATGCACCTGATCCTGCAGAGACTTGATGCATTAGGTTCAAGGTAGACCCATGGGGAAACCCTATGAGAGAAAGGGAATAGAGTAGTGACTGTCAGGTAATGTTGAGAGGTAGGTAGTGTTGAGAACATAAAATGGATGTATTTATTAATGGGAAACACTGCCTAGACAAAGATGAAGGAGAAACTGAGGCAATTTCCAATTAATTGCCAGCACAAATTGTAAACCATCCTATGGGCAAGAACCAACCCCTGACACTATCAATGATACTCTGTTATGTTTGTCAATGGGAACCTTGCATAACTATGCTATGCTCATTGTTATACTCCTGGAGAACTGGCTAGCCCAATTTTAATCTGATGCCTGCCATTCAGCAACCAATGAGACCTAAAGCAGAGGCACATAGGCAGAAATATAGGCAGAGCCACGGAAGCGCCACAGAACGGGTAAAAGACTGCAGTAGTTAGAGCAGTTGAAAATACCAAGAAAACACAGCCCACCAAATCAAAGAAGCTAGGCTTACAGAGATTTACAGAGATGGAAGCAACAATCAGGCAGTTTGTATAGGTCTGACCAAGGTCCCTACATATGTGGTCCTGTAGCTTGGAGTGCCTGTCTTTGTCACTGAGGTAGATTTCTATGTAGCAAAATGCTGGATCCTGTTTTCAAATCCAGTCTGTTAGTCTATGTTTTTATTGGTAAATTATGTTCATTGAGATTAAGAGATGTTAAGGAAAAGTGATTGTTGCTCCCGGTTATTTTTGATGTAATTTTTATGTTTGAGTGCTTCTCCTCTTTTGGATGTGTTGAAAGATTATTACTTCCTTTTTCTAAGGTGTAGTTTCCCTCCTTGTGCTGGCATTTTATATTATCCTTTGTAGGGCTGGATTTGTGGAAAGATATTGGGCAAATTTTGTTTTATCATGGAATATCTTAGTTTTTCCATATATGGTGATAAGAGTTTTGGTGGGTATAGTAGTCTGGGCTAGCATTTGTTTTCTCTTATGATCTGTATGAGATCTGCACAAGATCTCCTTGTTTTCATGGTCTCTGGTAAGAAGTCTGGCGTAATTCTGATAAGTTTTCCTTTCCATTACAGGTTTGAATGGTCTTTCTTTGTCAAGTGCATATCTGTTCTTGTCCAGTCTGTTTGGATTTCTGTAGGCTTCTTGAATGGTCACAGGCATCTCTCTCTTTACGTCAGGGAAGTTTTCTTCTACAATTTTGTTGAAGTTATTTACTGGTCAATTAAGTTGTAAATCTTTATGCTCCTCTATACCTATAGTCCTTAGGTGTGCTCTTCTCATTGTGGTCTGGATTTCCTGAATGTTTTGGGTTACACGGTTTCTGCATTTTGCATTTTCCTTGATGGTTGAGTCAATGCTTTCTATGGTATCTTCAGCATCTGAGATTCCTTCATCTAACTCTTCTATTCTGTTGCTGATGCTTGTATCTATGACTCTTGAATTCTTACCAAGGTTTTCTATCTCCAGAGTTGTATCCCTTTGTAATTTCTTTGTTGTTTCTAGTTCCACTATTAGATCCTGTATGGTTTTGTTCAATTCCTTCACCTGTTTTTTTTTTGTTTCTTTGGTTTGTGTGTGTGTGTGTGTGTGTGTGTGTGTGTGTGTGTGTGTGTGTTTTCCTGTAATTCCTTAAGAAAGTTTTGTGTTTTCTCTTTAAGGGCTTCTACCTGTTGACAAATGTTCTCCTGTTTGTATTTAAGGGAACTATTTATGTCCTCTCTGACGTCCTATATCAGCATCATGAGATGTAATTTTAAATCCAGATCTTGTTTTTCTGGTGTGTTGGGGTATCCAGGACTTGCTGTTGTTGGAGAACTGGGTTCGCATGGTTCCATGTTGACTTTGTTTGTTGCCAGTGTTCTTGCATTTGATTTTTGCCATCTGGTTATCTCTGGTGCTAGCTGGTCTTGATGTCTCTGACTGTGGTTTAACTGTCCTGCTAGCCTATGTATCTGAACTCCAGGGAGACCCATTCTCTCTAGGAGGAGTTTATGTATGCAGAGCTGGGATAATGTGTGAGCTCAGGTGTACATAAAGAAATCAAAAGTATCCTGTCACCAGCTGATTCTTGATTCCTGTGTCCTGATGGTTCTTAGCAGGTCCCACTTTGTCCAGAAATTTGAGAATGGTGGTGGCCTCACCTTTGGACACAGATTGGTAGGCACTCCTGAAAGACTAGCTTCCTTGTGGTGGTATTTCTATATGTAATTCTGTGGCCCAGCATCTTATCTGGATGCAGACAAAAATCAGAAGTCTTCTGTCCCAGGCTGATCCTGGGTACCTGTGTTCTCAGGATTTTGGGCTGGTTCCTCTGAGCAGCAGGGGTGGTCCTCCCTGTGCTCTCAAACCTCTCTGCACTCCTGTGTGGTTAGCTATCTCCCTGATTAACCAGGATATGGCACTCTGTGGGAGAGGATCGTCCCCAGCTGGAGATAGAAACCAAACGCTTCCTGCCTGGGAGTACTTGACATGATCCTCTGAGCAACAGGGATTCTCCTAGCTGTGCTCTCTGGCTTCTCCACACTTCTGTGTGTCTGCTATCTCTGTGCATCACCTGGATATTTGCTTTATCGTTAGAAGTGTTAAAATCTCATCCATCGTGAAGGATAATTCTGCTACCAGTAATAGCCTTCTAACTGACAACCACATCTGTGAGATCAAGGGACAGAATGTCAGTGGCTTGAAGGATGCTCAGACTGCAGATAGACTGTCAAAAGCTGGGACTGTGGTTACCCTCACGATCATGCCTGCTTTTATCTGGGAACATTATTAAACGGATAGCTCCCAGCATTATGAAAAGCATGATGGTTCACTCCAGTCCTGAACTTTAAATGCCTTGTACAGTGAATCACATCACAGCTGAATGTTTCCAGCTTTCCTCTTTGCCTACTTCTCTATTTCTCACATGATGCTTTCCTGGAACCTGAGGGAATATGGTGCTTGGAAGCCTTTCTATTTTCTATCATAGCTGGGAACCTCACTCTATTTCATATCAGCTTCTGATTTGAAGATAGATGTGTAGCCTTAGCCAGGTTCTAGAGATGTAAAACACTCAAAGTTTTACTTACATTCCTAGATTTGATTCTTTACTGGGAACCTGATGTGTTTATATAAGCCATGGTTATTAGGATAAATGGTGTAGGCTTAGCTTTCCCTGAGAACTGGTCAGCTTTCTCCTAGAACAAAGCACGGTGTTAGTCATGTGTTTCAGTTCTGTGGCATACTTTGAATTTAGTACATCAGCATAGTACATTGCCTTTGATAGTTATTTTTTAAGTTTTCTCTGTGTGGGTATGTAAAATCCAATTAATCAACACTGTTTTCATTCCAGAGAAGCATTATACAGTTGTGTGTACATTGCAAGACACTGTAATGATTGTCATTAAATCTTAATGACCTTCACATCATATGCTTCAATTGTCACCTTAAATATAATAAGCATTTAGTATAAAAGCCAAAATAGAATTATTGCTGCCTTCTGAAACCTGAAGTGTTACCTCTCTATTAAACTGCTATATGCTATATCTGATCAGCTTACTGGTAAAGCTGAGGTGCCTAGTCATATCAAGATTTTCTAGTCACTGTACAAAGAAAATGCCTAAGAGCTGCCCTATTGCTTTCTGAGAAAACAAAGTGCTGTATATTTCATTTGTAAGTTGTTATACTCAATAACATTTTGGGTCTCTTATTTACTTAGAGAATAATTTGGTAATATCTAAATTAGGGTTTGAATCCTAATATTATGTAACTTTAGCTAAGTTGGCATGGTTTTAGGTGTTTACCTAGTCGTCTTAATTTGTTCCACTTTCTGAATCCTTAATGTAAACAAAAATGGCAAGGACACTTTATCCTGATTTATTTCTTTCTGAATTAGTTAATCTCCTATTCTATTATAGTATGTGATACTATCGTAATAAAGGTAAAAAACGTTAAAAAATATTAGGGGAAAACTTTACCTAATGTGTTGGGTGAAGAACTATAGGTCAGTGGGACATGTGCAGTAGTGGCTGGAATGTAAATCGATAATATATGTAATAAAATAATTTTCAGGAACTATTTCTCCTTTTATTTCATGAGAACATAATGTAACAATGAAGAATGAATATTTACAGTTGCTTTGAAACAACCCCTCTATATAAACCACAGTGGTACACAACGTCTACAGAAAGGCCTGGTTAATTCCCACAAATACTGAGATGAAGGGTGTACATAACACACTTCTTCATGACTATAAATGTCTGGAATGGTCAAGGAGCTGAGAGAAGTAAGTTGGATTTGGGGTGTAATCCAGAGTAAGCCAGTCCTCGGATTTGTCAAAGTCGTCAAGGATTCTTTGCCAGAGTTCCTCTGCAGATGGACCTGAACCTCGAGCCTCCTCTGGGCAATGGGTGGCAGCTTCTAGGACATCTGTAGATTCAGTCACTGGAGTAAGCCAGTCCTCGGGTATGTCAAAGTCGTCAATGATTCTTTGCCAGAGTTCCTCTGCAGATGGACCTGAACCTTGAGCCTCCTCTGGGCAATGGGTGGCAGCTTCTAGGACATCTGTAGATTCAGTCACTGGAGTAAGCCAGTCCTCGGATTTCTCCAAGTCGTCAAGGATTCTTTGCCAGAGTTCCTCTGCAGATGGACCTGAACCTTGAGCCTCCTCTGGGCAATGGGTGGCAGCTTCAGGGACATCTGTAGATTCAGTCACTGCTAGATCAGTCTGGGCTTCAACTGCTGCTGATTGACCAGAATCCCAATCTATAATGGGAGCATGGCCAACAAGCAGATCTTCCTGTTGACTACACCTGTCTGCATCACTGGCCTGATAATGATGCAGAGAAGATTCCTGGATGCAGTTGAGTTTGGGAATGGAAACCTCACTAAATGTGCCTGAACACATGGGCTCTCCATTCTCAGCAGCAACAAGAGGTATGGAACCAGGAAAGTGGGTTGATTCAAAAACTGGTTTTGAACTTCCATTGGTCTCTGGCAAAGCTTCTGTAATATTCTGGAGAGCCATCCGCTTGTACTTAGCTCGGCTGTTCTTAAAACAGATCTGGAAAAGAAAGAAGATATCAGAAGAATGCCTGTTGTCCCCTAACAGGACCACAAGGTGAAGATTTTGGATAAAAGGTGTTTGTATAGCAATGATTCACATGTCAGAAACAAAGAAGCAGGAAACTCAAGATGGCTAAGATATTATAATAAAGTAGATTGTGTATGACCAGACAACATAAGACTGGGGAGATAGAGCCAGTGTGTCCTGTATTTTAGCAGGAGCTCTGGTGATTAGATTTCTGAGACCCTGCATGGAAACAATGCTATTCTATATTGCTACCAGGTTGATAAAAATTTGAGTCCCAGCATTTGATTCATAAATATCCACCACCTAAAACTGTCATCACTGCCCTAAGCATTTAAGAACAAAATTAAAGTTTCTGATGGGAAAGTGTAGATTTTTGCTGTTGGATTGAGGGAAAAGAGAGGGGCAGACCTTGATGTCCCTCGCTGTCACACCAACTAACTCTGCCAGCTTCACACATTGATCCTGGTTTGGGTACTGACACTTATCAAAATGTTCTTGCAGCAGGTGCTTTTGTTTTTTGGAGTACACAATGCGTTCCTTCCGCACCTTTCTTGAAGTCACAGGGCCAGATTGATGGTCACCATATTTCTCTGACAGTACCACAGATCCTATGAGAACATGGAAACAAGATTTCAATTATGTACTTGATAACTTAGACGCCCTGAGGGTTTTTTCAAAGTAGGTAAACCTGGGCCCAGTACAGGATCTAGTTGCATTTGGATACCTGATTTTCTTGATGGTCCTTGGAACTCTTGCTGATGTAGGTCCCTTTCAGGGACTGAAAGACTTGATTGCATTGGATTTGTTGGGGTCAATATGGGACTGTAATAAACTTGAAAGGGTAAGTTCCTTGCAGTCTCTTGAAGCCTTTGGTGTCTGGTTTCTATGGGTGCACTTGAAGTCATTTGGAATTTTGGATACAAGGAGGGACCTTCAGCCCTCTGTGTGTTCCGAACCTATTGGAATATGTTCTGGAGAATCTAGTAAAAGAAAACACGTCAAAAAAACGTACAGAGAGCACTGATTTACCCATCCTGCCTACCCAGCATTTGGTTTGGACTGTTACAGAGCAGGAATCAGACAGGAGCTTCATTCTTTCTGAACAACTGCCTGTGTTTCCAAATCTTACAAGTATTCTCAGTATTGAAATAAATATGCACTTGGCTCCAGTATTAACAAGAGGTTGCCAGTCCAGGTAAGCTGGCAATTGAATGTTCATTTCCAATGTTTAAATTTTCCATATCCTACACTTCTGGCTGTGAAATTTTGTTGGGACAGACTACTAGCTAGTCTGCCTCTGCCCATGAAAATAAAAGCCTGAAGGCTTCACAGGATTTCTGTGGCATGCAGGGCAACTGACACAAAAGTCAAATCACAAACCCAGGAATTCTGCAAACAGAGTAAATGGACAACTGACACCAAAGTCTGAAGACCTCCCAGGGGCACTGCAGCATGCAGAGAAACTGAATCGACAGTCTGAAAGCCTGTCGGGAATTCTTTTGCATGCAGGGAAACAAAACCTACAGTACCTATGCTTCCCTGGTTAACAGCTAAACATAGGGCAACATCTTGACAAATCCTCTCAAGAGTAAACAGTATGAAGGCATCCCAGTAGATGTGTCACAGCCAGGGCAACATATCTCCAGCTTCTCTGCCTCTCTAAAGAACCCACAATTCAAAGGTCTTCAAGAAGGCCTCCCTGAAGACACATGGCCACCAGGGCAACAAGTCACCAGTGTACATGCCCCTCTGAAGGTTCCCCAGTGAGAAGATCCCACAGGAGGTTTGCCACATCCAAGGCAACTGGCCTACCATGAGACTTGAGTCAACCTAGGGACAAAAAAGAAAACTCCCAACAGAAACACCCCAACCAGAAAAAAACTCCCTATAACCATATGACAAGAGGCAAGAAAAAGACCATGAGAAACAGAAGCCAGTAAACTTTGGCATTATCAGAAACTACTTCTCCCACCACAGCAAGCCCTGGATAGACAAATGCACTTGAAAGTCAGGAAGATGACCTAAAATCTTATCTTAATGATAATAGAATCCTTTTAAAGAGATATAAATAACTCACATAAGGAAATATAAGAAAACGCAAGTGAACAGGTAGAAGCACTTAGAGAGGAAACACATAAATCCCATAAGCAATACAGGAAGATACAATCAAAAAAGTGAAAGTTTTTATTAATGCAGTCCAAGACCTAGAATTGGAAGTAGATATAACAAAGACAAATATAGGCAACCCTGGAAATTGAAAACCAAGGAATGAGATCTGGGATAATTAATCATTACCAGGAGAATACAAGAGATAGAAGAAAGAGAGCAGCAGTCTCAACTAACCTGGACCCCCCAAGATCTCTCAGAAACTAGACAACCACCAATTAAGTGTACACCAGCTGATATGAGGCCCCCAAAACATACTCAGCAGAAAACTGTGGGACTGTACTCCCTCAGAAAAGATGTACCTATCCCTAAAAAGACTGGAGGCCCGAAGTGGGCAGGGAGTTCTTATAGGTAGGGGGTGGGGTGAAGACATTCTCCCTGAGAAGGAAACTAGACTTACAGGATGTGGAACTTTCCGTGGGAGGACCAGAAGGGGGATAAAATCTGGATTGTAAAAAAGATTAAATATTTTTTAAACAAAGGAATATTATCATAATTGGAAAAACATGATCCCAGTTTCTCCTCCTTGCAGTATGACACCCTGTGACAAAATAAAGAATCAAGGGCAATGGAACATGTCCCATTTCCATGGACCCTTTCCACTCCCGTATTCTAAACAAGAGCATTGATGATCTAATTACTCTGGATGTCAGAAGGCACATACACCTAAGCCAGATCCCCTGATATTGAAGTGCTATACCAAGGACTTAGCCTTAATTGAATCTCCCTATCAAGAACCCTCCCACAGGCTCCTCCTTTCATCCTCTAGAATCCAGCAGCTATACACACCCTGTTGTAACATCCAGTCTGTAGCCACAACTTAATATCTAATGGAAATATGGCCAGATCATAGACTTTTTTTGTACTCTTTTCTTTTGTGACTGAGTTTCGCTAAATGAACTATGCTGTATGTGAGTCAAACAGAACACAAGGCTGAAACAGAATTCAGAAGGATCAGCCTAACTGTTACTTCCCAAGCAGGGCTAAGACTAAAGGTGTGTAACAAAGAACTGAGCCATCCTGTAGGATTTCCTCCTAACATGGGCTCCATCGAGAAAATAAAAATTTTCCTTACTCTCTAGGAGCAATCTCAAAAAATGCGTCTCTTCTCATCCTGCTGCCAAGAGGACATGCACATTTCCGGCCACCACTAAAACCTATTTATTTCTCCAAACTTTCTCTTCTGAGACTGAGGCAGGTTCCATGTGCATGCCCCTGACTTCCTGATTCACACTATACATGCAAGCCAGGGCTCACAATTACAAAAACCCACTTGCCATTAGTTTCCGAGTCCTGGGATTAAAGGTGTGGTCCATGCATCCAAAATGGTTACAGATTTTAGATGAAGGGGGCCTGCTCAGCCAAACACCATCCAAGATGTCACACTTTTGAGTCAGAATGCCACTACTATGCCTTATCTAGGCAATCTGGAGCCTCAATTGGTCCCAAGGTCACTTGAGATCCCATTGTCAGTTCTTTCCTTTGTCCTATAGACAGGCCTCACTATCTATTGATCCAGGCTTTCTCAACAGCCCAGGATTCAATCTTGTGTTTAGAATGAAGAATAGAGCCCCTTGAGGTCTCTTGAAAGCTCATCCATAGAGTGCCCCGATCAGGGCAAATCACTGCTCTGCACTGTTCACATTTATGGGATAGACTTGAACCATCTACTAAATTTAAATAACATCTTCTGCATGTATACAGGGCATATTTTATACTTCACCAATCAAACACCCATACAGGCTAAAAAAATCACCAAAAATCCTCCTCCACTGTCTCCCAAATTTTCCCCAACTTGATATCCCCTTGACATAGCAACCTTAGACATTTCATGCAACTCACCAATTCACCAGGAATGAAGAGGTTTCCTGTAACCTGCGCAGTCCTCTGTCTTTGAATTCTCCTTAGAAGACCTGCCCTTATATATCTCTCCTAACCTGGAATTCAAAGCCCCTCCCACCCTTTGGCTCCTCCTACTTGCAATATTCAAATCCATTATTCTCTCCCACCCTTTGATGCTACTCCAGGTGTAGCCTCATTTTATAGAACCCATGAATTTAAATTTTTTGGTTTGTAATCCTTTATTTCTTTACATTTTATATTTTACTTTTATTACTTCCCAGTTCAGCTGTTACTTTCCGCCCAGACCTCCCTCCCACAATTTTTCATCACATTCCTAATCCCATGTCTCCAAGAGAATGCCTTCCACACCAGGCCTTTGGTCTGGTTTAAATAATTTAATGTGTGTAGCCATCTTACTTTTGTTTCTGTCTGGTTTTTAAGGTATAAATATGTTCTGCATGTCTTGGTTATATAGTTTTGACTGGGAGTGCATTGAATCTGTAGTTTGCTTTTGGCAAGCTGGCCATTTTTACTACCTTAATTCTGCCAATCCATGATCATGAAAGAGATCTTTCCATATTCTGAGATCTGCTTTGATTTCTTTCTTCAGAGACTTGAAATTCTTGTCATACAAATTTTTCACTTGCATACTTAGAGTGACACCAAGATATGTAATGTTATTTGTGACTATGGTAAAGGGTGTCATTACCCTATTTTCTTTCTCAGCTTATTTATCCTTTGAGTAGAGGAAGGCTACTGATTTGATTGAGTTAATTTTACATCCAGCCACATGGCAGAAATTGTTTCTCAGTTGTAGGAGTTCTCTAGTGTTGTTTTATTGGGTTGCATAAGTATACTATCATATCATCTGCAAATAGTGATGTTTTGACTACCTCCTTTCCAGTTTGTAACATTTTGACAAGTGTTACAAACTGTACCTCCTTTTGTTCTCTAAATGCTCTAGATAGATCTTCAAGTACTATATTGAATAAATAGGGAAAGAGTGGGCAACATTTTCTGGACCATAATTTTAGTAGGATTACTTAAAATTTCCTCTGTTTAGTTTGATGTTGGCTTCTGGTTTGCTGTATATTGCTTTTACTATGTTTTGGTATAGGCCTTGAATTCCTGATCATTCCAAGACTTTTAACATGAAGGGATAGTGAATTTTGTCAAATGCTTTCTCAGCATCTAACTAAATGATCTTGTGGGGTAATTTTTTTCGAGTTTCTTTATGTAGTGGATTACATTGAAAGATTTCTATATATTGAACCACACTTGCATTGCTGGGATGAAGCCTATTTGATCCTGGTGAATTACTGTTTTGATGTGTTCTTGGATTCGGTCAGCAAGAATTTTATTGAGTAGTTTTGGATCACTGTTCTCAAGGGAAATTGGTCTGGAATTCTCTTTCCTTGTTTAATCTTTGTTTGGTTTATGTATAAGCAATACTGTGGCTTCATATAATGAATTGTGAAGGATACCTCGGGTTTCTGATTTGTGGAATAGTTTGAAAAGTATCCGTAGTAGGTCTTCTTTGAAGAACTGATAGAATTCCCAACAAACACATCTGGTCCTGTGTTTTTGTGGTTGTTGTTGTTGTTGTTGTTGTTGTTTTTGGTGGTGGTGGTGGTGGTGGTGGTGGTGGTTGTGGTGGTGATGGTGGTGTTTTGGGAAGACTGTTAATAACTGAATCTATTTCCTCACGTGTTATGGGACTATTTTGATGGTTTATCTGATCAGGTTTTAACATTGGCAGCTGGCATGTGTCTACAAAACTGTCCATTTCATCCAGATTTCCCAATTTTGTTGAGTATAAGCTTTTGTAGTAGGATCTGATGATATTTGGAATTTCTGCAGTTTCTGTTGTTATATCTCCCTTTTCATTCCAATTTTATTAATTTGCGTGTTTCCTCTATTCCTTCTTGTTAGTCTGCTAAGTGTTTATCTATCTTGTTGATTTTCTCAAAGAACCAACTCTTGGTTTTGTTGATTCTTTGTATAATTCTTTTTGTTTCTACTTTGTTGATTTTGGCCTTGAATTTGTTTATTCCCTGCCATGTATTCCTCTTGGATGTATTTGTTTCATTTGGTTGTAGAGCTTTCAGATGTTCTGTCAAGCTGCTAATGTAAGCTCTCTCCATTTCCTTGTTGGAGGCACTTAACTATATGAGTTTTTCTCTTAGGACATATGACTATTGACAGCTTTTCAGGATTTCTAGTTGCAACTGCTTTAAGAGGAGAACCTTCTAGAAAGGTTATTGTTCATTGTTTACAGGCTTTTACTGCTAAGGGACTGCCTAAAGTTGGCAAGACAGATAATGGGCCTGCATACACTGGAAACAGCTTTGAACAATTTTGCAAGGAATTTGGAATTGAACATAAAACTGAAATTCCTCATGATCCAATGGGACAAGGAATTGTTGAATATATCTGAAAAATTAGCTTTAGAAAACAAAACAGGGTGAGTTTTAACTTCCAAGGTCTCCAAAAGCACATCTCGCTTTTGCATTATTTGTTTTATTGTTTTGTAAACTGATGCTAAAGGTCAGTATGCAGCAGATCATCGCTGGCATCCAGACACTTCCATCTCATATGCCATGTTTAAATGTTGAGATCCTTTAACTAATACTTTGGAATGGCCCCAACCCTGTTTTAATACGGGAATGAGATCCTGTTTGTGTTTTTTCACATAAAGGAATTGGAGATCAATGACTACTGAAAAGATTGTTTCGCCAAGTGGACACAGATCCTGAGCCTTCTAATGATTATGATACTAATGATGAAGGCATCTCAGGATCCCTATGAGCCATCTAAATTAACCTGAAGTGTAGCCTTTGCCCTTACTGGATAGCAGGTGTTTTCTATCAATTCTCAAAGCCACCCTCCTTACACCAGGAGGCTTGATCTTGTTTGGATCTTTGTCAGCTCCCAGTTTAGGCACTTAACTAAGCAATTACCCCTTGGAGGTTCACTTGAGTATGATGGAAAAGAGTCCTGCTCCACAAATCCTTGGTCATGTGAAGGTTTTATCTGAAAGGTGGGATGTAGACATCCAGTGCTTAGAGACCATTTAAGCATTTGTTCTTTTCACATGTGTCCTTGAGATGGCAGGACTAGATCCCATGGTCATAGTTGGGTGGTGCAGAAGATTATTTTCTGTGCTGTTTGGAAATGTGAGACCACAAGGAATGTTTACTGGAAGCCCCAAAGAGATTTAATTACAGTTGCTAGGATTTCAACAGGTTCTGGCCTATCTAGTTCTAGTTATAACGGCAATGGACATTGTTTCTTCAGGGTTTTAGTTGTGCCAAAGCTGCGCTGTCTGAAACCTGGAAAGGAGTAGCATCCTTGGTTAGTTTTCTCTGTAACCCAATTCCAGTGTCTGGAAAAAATGTTAGAGAAGGCTGGATTAAGGGAATGACTTGGACACTTTGGCTTTATAAGGAAGATTATGATTATGGACCACTTGTTTCTTTGTTTGTTTGTTTGTTTGTTTGTTTGTTTGTTTGTTTGTGACAGGGTTTCTCTGTGTAGCCCTGGCAGTCCTGGAACCTACCCTGCAAACCTGGGTGGCCTCAGAAAACTCAGCAATCTGCCTGCCTCTGCCTCCCAATGACAGGGATTAAATGAGTGTACCACCCAGGAGGGGCCCTCTCCCCTTGATCACTAATTGAGAAAATACCCCACAGCTGAATCTCATGGAGGCATTTCCCCAACTGAAGCTCCTTTCTCTGTGAAAGAATGTGTCAAGTTCACACACTAACCCATCCAGTACAACATGTAAGAATGAAGTAAGGCTGGGCATCATAACAGAGCCTTTCAATCCCATTACCTGCAAAGCAAATGGATGAGGATCTCCATTTGTGGAAGGCAGTCTTGTTTACATAAGCACTTCCAGGAGAGTTAGAACTACGTACAAAGGCCCTATGTTAAGAAATCAAAAATAATGCCAGGAGGTGGTGGCACATGCCTTCAATCCCAGCACTTGGGAGCCAGAGGCAGAGAGATTTCTCAATTCAAGGCCAGCCTGGTCTACAGATTGATTGGCAGGACAGCCAGTGTTACACAGAGAAACCCTGTCTCCAAAAACAAAACAAAAAAATCCAAAATAAAATAAGATGAATAAATCTTTGTAATGGAAAAACAAAACAACTGTCATTGTACTAGCTGTTCTGCCAAGAGTAATTATAAAAATTCCTTTCAGAAAATAATTAACACTATTTTACCTACAATCTGATTTAATACTACCTAATGAATATTTACTTCGGGTGACATCATCACTCTTCATATCACTGGATATTCTGGAATAGTCTCAAACTCACTCAGAGTTTGACTCTGCCTCCAAATACTAACCATAAAGGCATGTAACACTACTCCTGGATTAATTTTTCTAAACAGGCTTTGGGAACAAAGAACAGGATGCCCTGGAGAATAGAATCCTTCCATCACAATTCATGGCATTAAAAGTGAGCCCTTCCAGCCTGACGGGGGTGGTGCACTCCTTTATTCCCAAAACGTGGAAGGCAGAGGCAGGCAGATTTCTCAGTTCCAGGCCAGTCTGGTCTAAAGACTGAGTTCCAGGGCAGCCAGAGCTACACAGAGAAAAACTGTCTCAAAAAACAACAACAACAAAAGTGAGCCCTACCACACCCAACTTAATTCATTTTCTACAAGTTCATTTGCATTTTGTTCAGTTTTCTGTGAGTGTTCATGTCTCATGTGTGCGGTCCCTGTGCCTCAAAAAGGGATTCAGAGCCCCTGCGTCTGGAGTTATAGCATATATGGGATTCCAGACCAATTAGGAACCAAATTTCAAGAATCAAGATCAACAAGCAATCTTTTCTTTTGTTGTAAATGTAAGTGTATACATGAACACGTGTCAGTAATGTGCAAGCATGCCTGGAACCCTACAGACAGAAGGAGGGCTAAGACTCCAAAGGAATACAATTCCCAATGGATGGTTCTGAGCCACATAGTGGAGGTTGGGAACTAAACCAGGCTTTCCTGACGAAGCAACTATTGCTCTGACTCACTGAGCCATCACTCCATCTCCACAATAAGTAACCCTCAGTTAAATCCAGCTCTAGTTCCATAATGCTAAGAGTTTTGATATTTTGCAATGGTATGTAGTAGAAGAGATCACATTCAATTAAATTCAAGTTAGATATGGTGGTGCACTCCTTAAGCCCAACACTTGGAACACCAAAGCAGGTAGATCTCTGTGAGTTCCAGACCAGCCTTGACTACAGTGTAAGTCACAGGACTACCATGGCTGTTACAGAATAAAAAACTGTCTCAACTAAAAGAGACAGATCAAACTGTACTCAAGAAAGCACTTTTATAAATGCAAATCAAAACAACCCTGAGATTTCACCTTAAACCAGTAAGAATGGCTAAGATTAAAAATTCAGGAGAAGCAGATGTAGGCAAGGATGTGGAGAAAGAGGAACACTCCTCCACGCCTGGTGGGGTTGCAAATTAGTACAACCACTCTAGAAATCAGTCTGGCAGTTCCTCAGAAAACTGGGCACCTCACTTTCAGAAGATCATTCTATAACACTCCTGGGAATATACTCAGAAGATTTCCCCAGCATGTAATAAGGATACATGTTCCACTATGTTCATAGCAGCCCTATTTATAATTGCCAGAAGCTGGAAAGAACCCAGGTATCCCTCAACAGAAGAGTGGATGCAAAAAATGTGGTATATATACACAATGGAGTACTATTCAGCCATTAGAAACAATGAATTCATGAAATTCTAAGGCAAATGGATGGAGCTGGAGAACATCATACTAAGTGAGGTAACCCAGACTCAAAAAATGAATCATGGTATGCACTCACTAATAAGTGGATATTAACCTAGAAAACTGGAATACCAAAACATAATCCACACATCAAATGAGGTACAAGAAGAACGGAGAAGTGGCCCCCCGGTTCTGGAAAGACTCAGTCAAGCATTATAGCACAAAACCAGAACAGGGAATTGGGAAGGGGTGGGGGGGGAGAACAGGGGGAGGGAAGGGGGCTGATGGGACTTTCGGGGTTTGGGGTCTAGAAAAGGGGAAATCATTTGAAATGTAAATAAAAAATATATCGAATAAAAAAAAGAAAGTACTTTTATTTAAAGAAAAATTAACTGCACTTTAGTTAGGAAAAGATACTGAGAGTAACAGACCCATTTGGCACACACCTATAAAATCAGCAGAGTGGATGTTGGAGAAGAATGGCAAAACCTGGGGACCAGCCCTCTTGGGAGCTCTCACAGACTCAGTAGCCAACAAAAGACCACACACACACACACTCACACACACACACACACACACACATGGGTTGAATTTGGGCCTCCATAATATATTTAGCAGATGTGCACTTCAGTCTTCATGTGGGTCCCCCAATAACTAGATTGGAAGCTATTGGCTGTCTCTGGAGCCATTCTTCTACCTAGGCTGCCTTGAGTGGCCTCAAAAGGAGAGAATGCACCTGATCCTGCAGAGACTTGATGCATTAGGTTCAAGGTAGACCCATGGGGGAACCCTATGAGAGAAAGGGAATAGAGTAGTGACTATCAGGTAGGGTTGGGAGGGAGGTAGTTTTCAGAACATAAAATGGATATATTTATTAATGGGAAACACTGCCTAGACAAAGAGGAAGGAGAAACTGAGGGAATTTCCAATTAATTGCCAGTACAAATTGTAAACCATCCTATGGGCAAGAACCAACCCCTGACACTATCAATGATACTCTGTTATGTTTGTCAATGGGAACCTTGCATAACTATGCTATGCTCATTGTTATACTCCTGGGGAACTGGCTAGCCCAATTTTAATCTGATGCCTGCCATTCAGCAACCAATGAGAACTAAAGCAGAGACACATAGGCAGAAATATAGGCAGAACCAAGGAAGCGCCACAGAACGGGTAAAAGACTGCAGTAGTTAGAGCAGTTGAAAATACCAAGAAAACACAGCCCACTGGATCAAATAAGCTAGGCTTACAGAGATTTACAGAGATGGAAGCAACAATCAGGCAGTCTGTATAGGTCTGACCAAGGTCCCTACATATGTGGTCCTGTAGCTTGGAGTGCCTGTCTTTGTCACTGAGGTAGATTTCTATGTAGCAAAATGGTGGATCCTGTTTACATGTCCAGTCTGTTAGTCTATGTTTTTATTGGTAAATTATGTTCATTGAGGTTAAGAGATATTAAGGAAAAGTGATTGTTGCTCCCGGTTATTTTTGATGTAATTTTTATGTTTGAGTGCTTCTCCTCTTTTGGATATGTTGAAAGATTATTACTTCCTTTTTCTAAGGTGTAGTTTCCCTCCTTGTGCTGACATTTTATATCACCTTTTGTAGGGCTGGATTTGTGGAAAGATATTGGGCAAATTTTGTTTTATCATGGAATATCTTAGTTTTTCCATATATGGTGATAAGAGTTTTGGTGGGTATAGTAGTCTGGGCTAGCATTTGTATTCTCTTATGATCTGTATGAGATCTGCCCAAGATCTCCTTGTTTTCATGGTCTCTGGTGAGAAGTCTCCTGTAATTCTGATAAGTTTTCCTTTCCATTACAGGTTTTAATGGTCTTTCTTTGTCAAGTGTATATCTGTTCTTGTCCAGTCTGTTTGGATTTCTGTAGGCTTCTTGAATGGTCACAGGCATCTCTCTCTTTAGGTTAGGGAAGTTTTCTTCTACAATTTTGTTGTAGTTATTTACTGGTCAATTAAGTTGTAAATCTTTATGCTCCTCTATACCTGTAGTCCTTAGGTTTGCTCTTCTCATTGTGGTCTGGATTTCCTGAATGTTTTGGGTTACACGGTTTCTGCATTTTGCATTTTCCTTGATGGTTGAGTCAATGCTTTCTATGGTTCTTCAGCATCTGAGATTCCTTCATCTAACTCTTCTATTCTGTTGCTGATGCTTGTATCTATGACTCTTGAATTCTTACCAAGGTTTTCTATCTCCAGCGTTGTATGCCTTTGTGATTTCTTTGTTGATTCTAGTTCCATTATTAGATCCTGTATGGTTTTGTTCAATTCCTTCACCTGTTTTTTTTCTGTGTGTGTGTGTGTGTGTGTGTTTTCCTGTAATTCCTTAAGAGAGTTTTGTGTTTTCTCTTTAAGGACTTCTACCTGTTGACAAATGTTCTCCTGTTTGTATTTAAGGGAACTATTTATGTCTTCTCTGACTTCCTATATCAGCACCATGAGATGTAATTTTAAATCCAGATCTTGTTTTTCTGGTGTGTTGGGGTATCCAGGACTTGCTGTTGTGGGAGAACTGTGTTCGCATGGTGCAATGTTGACTTGGTTGGTTGGCAGTGTTCTTGCATTTGATTTTTGCCATCTGGTAATCTCTGGTGCTAGCTGGTCTTGATGTCTCTGACTGAGGTTTAACTGTCCTGCTAACTATTTATCTGAACACCAGGGACACCCATTCTCTCTGGGAGGAGTTTATGTATGCAGAGCTGTGATAATGTGTGAGCTCAGGCTTACATATACAAATCAAAAGTATCCTGTCACCAGCTGATTCTTGATTCCTGTGTCCTGATGGTTCTTATCAGGTCCCACTTTGTCCAGAAATTTGAGAATGGTGGTAGCCTCACCTTTGGACACAGATTGGTAGGCACTCCTGAAAGACTAGCTTCCTTGTCGTGGTATTTCTATATTTAATTCTGTGGCCCAGCAACTTATCTGGATGCAGACAAAAATCAGAAGTCTTCTGTCCCAGGCTGATCCTGGTTACCTGTGTTCTCAGGATTTCAGGCTGGTTCCTCTGAGCAGCAGGGGTGGTCCTCCCTGTGATCTCAAACCTATCTGCACTCCTGGGTGGTTAGCTATCACCCTGATTAACCAGGATATGGCACTGTGTGGGAGAGGATCATCCCCAGCGGGAGATAGAAACCAAATGCTTCCTGCCTGGGAGTACTTGACATGATCCTCTGAGCAACAGGGATTCTGGCCACTCCACACTTCTGTGTGTCTGCTATCTCTGTGCATCACCTGGATATTTGCTTTATCGTTAGAAGTGTTAAAATCTCATCCATAGTGAAGGATAATTCTGCTACCAGTAATAGCCTTCTAACTGACAACCACATCTGTTAGATCAAGGAACAGAATGTCACTGGCTTGAAGGATGCTCAGACTTCAGATAGACTGTCAAAAGCTGGGACTGTGGTTACCCTCACGATCATGCCTGCTTTTATCTGGGAACATTATTAAATGGATAGCTCCCAGCATTATGGAAAGCCTGATGGTTCACTCCAGTCCTGAACTTTAAATGCCTTGCACAGTAAATCACATCACAGCTGAATGTTTCCAGCTTTCCTCTTTGCCTACATCTCTATTTCTCACATGATGCTTTCCTGGAACCTGAGGGAATATGGTGCTTGGAGGCCTTTCTATTTTCTATCATAGCTGGGAACCTCACTCTATTTCATATCAGCTTCTGATTTGAAGATAGATGTGTAGCCTTAGCCAGGTTCTAGAGATGTAAAACACTCAAAGTTTTACTTACATTCCTAGATTTGGTTCTTTACTGGGAACCTGATGTGTTTATATAAGCCATGGTTATTAGGATAAATGGTGTAGGCTTAGCTTTCCCTGAGAACTGGTCAGCTTTCTCCTAGAACAAAGCACAGTGTTAGTCATGTGTTTCAGTTCTGTGGCATACTTTGAATTTAGTACATCAGCATAGTACATTGCCTTTGATAGTTATTTTTTAAGTTCTCTGTGTGGGTATGTAAAATCCAATTAATCAACACTGTTTTCATTCCAGAGAAGCATTATACAGTTGTGTGTACATTGCAAGACACTGTAATGATTGTCATTAAATCTTAATGACCTTCACATCATATGCTTCAATTGTCACCTTAAATATAATAAGCATTTAGTATAAAAGCCAAAATAGAATTATTGCTGCTTCTGAAACCTGAAGTGTTACCTCTCTATTAAACTGCTATATGCTATATCTGTGCAGCTTACTGGTAAAGCTGAGGTGCCTAGTCATATTAAGATTTTCTAGTCACTGTACAAAGAAAATGCCTAAGAGCTGCCCTATTGCTTTCTGAGAAAACAAAGTTCTGTATATTTCATGGGTAAGTTGTTATACTCAATAACGTTTTGGGTCTCTTATTTACTTAGAGAATAATTTTGTAATATCTAAATTAGGGTTTGAATCCTAATATTATGTAACTTTAGCTAAGTTGGCATGGTTTTAGGTGTTTACCTAGTCGTCTTAATTTGTTCCACTTTCTGAATCCTTAATGTAAACAAAAATGGCAAGAACACTTTATCATGATTTTTTTCTTTCTTAATTAGTTAACCTCCTATTCTATTATAGTATGTGATACTATTGTAATAAAGGTAAAAAACGTTAAAAAATATTAGGTGAAAACTTTACCTAATGTGTTGGGTGAAGAACTATAGGTCAATGGGACATATGCTGTAGTGACTGGAATGTAAATGGATAATATATGTAATAAAATAATTTTCAGGAACTATTTCTCCTTTTATTTCATGAGAACATAATGTAACAATGAAGAATGAATATTTACAGTTGCTTTGAAACAACCCCTCTATATAAACCACAGTGGTACACAACGTCTACAGAAAGGCCTGGTTAATTCCCACAAATACTGAGATGAAGGGTGTACATAACACACTTCTTTATGACTATAAATGTCTGGAATGGTCAAGGAGCTGAGAGAAGTAAGTTGGATTTGGGGTGTAATCCAGAGTAAGCCAGTCCTCGGATTTGTCAAAGTCGTCAAGGATTCTTTGTCAGAGTTCCTCTGCAGATGGACCTGAACCTCGAGCCTCCTCTGGGCAATGGGTGGCAGCTTCTAGGACATCTGTAGATTCAGTCACTGGAGTAAGCCAGTCCTCGGGTATGTCAAAGTCGTCAATGATTCTTTGCCAGAGTTCCTCTGCAGATGGACCTGAACCTTGAGCCTCCTCTGGGCAATGGGTGGCAGCTTCTAGGACATCTGTAGATTCAGTCACTGGAGTAAGCCAGTCCTCAGATTTCTCCAAGTCGTCAAGGATTCTTTGCCAGAGTTCCTCTGCAGATGGACCTGAACCTTGAACCTCCTCTGGGCAATGGGTGGCAGCTTCTAGGACATCTGTAGATTCAGTCACTGCTAGATCAGTCTGGGCTTCAACTGCTGCTGATTGACCAGAATCCCAAGCTATAATGTGAGCATGGCCAACAAGCAGATCTTCCTGCTGACTACACCTGTCTGCATCACTGGCCTGATAATGATGCAGAGAAGATTCCTAGATGCAGTTGAGTTTGGGAATGGAATCCTCACTAAATGTGCCTGAACACATGGGCTCTCCATTCTCAGCAGCAACAAGAGGTATGGAACCAGGAAAGTGGGTTGATTCAAAAACAGGTTTTGAACTTCCATTGGTCTCTGGCAAAGCTTCTGTAATATTCTGGAGAGCCATCCGCTTCTACTTAGCTCGGCTGTTCTTAAACCAAATCTGGAAAAGAAAGAAGATGTCAGAAGAATACCTGATGTCCCCTAACAGGACCACAAGGTGAAGATTTTGGATAAAAGGTGTTTGTATAGCAATGATTCACATGTCAGAAACAAAGAAGCAGGAAACTCAAGATGGCTAAGATATTATAATAAAGTAGATTGTGTATGACGAGACAACATAAGACTGGGGAGATTGAGCCAGTGTGTCCTGTATTTTAGCAGGAGCTCTGATGATTAGGTTTCTGAGACCCTGCATGGAAACAATGCTATTCAATATTGCTACCAGGTGGATAAAAATTTGAGTCCCAGCATTTGATTCATAAATATCCACCACCTAAAACTGTCATCACTACCCTAAGCATTTAAGAACAAAATTAAAGTTTCTGATGGGAAAGTGTAGATTTTTGCTGTTGGATTGAGGGTAAAGAGAGGGGCAGACCTTGATGTCCCTCGCTGTCACACCAACTAACTCTGCCAGCTTCACACATTGATCCTGGTTTGGGTACTGACACTTATCAAAATGTTCTTGCAGCAGGTGCTTTTGTTCTTTGGAGTACACAATGCGTTCCTTCCGCCCCTTTCTTGAAGTCACAGGGCCAGATTGATGGTCACCATATTTCTCTGACAGTACCACAGATCCTATGAGAACATGGAAACAAGATTTCAATTATGTATTTGATAACTTAAACGCCCTGAGGTTTTTTTCAAAGTAGGTAAACCTGGGCCCAGTACAGGATCTAGTTTCATTTGAATACCTGATTTTCTTGATGGTCCTTGGAACTCTTGCTGATGTAGGTCCCTTTCAAGGACTAAAAGACTTGATTGCATTGGATTTGTTGGGGTCAATATGGGACTGTGATGAATTCTTAAGGGTAAGTTCCTTGCAGTCTCTTGAAGCCTTTGGGGTCTGGTTTCTATGGGTGCACTTGAAGGCATTTGGAATTTTGGATACAAGGAGGGACCTTCAGCCCTATGTGTGTTCCGAACCTATTGGAATATGTTCCCGTTCTGCAGAATCTAGTAAAAGAAAACACGTCAAAAACGTACAGAGAGCACTGATTTACCCATCCTGCCTACCCAGCATTTGGTTTGGACTGTTACAGAGCAGGAATCAGACAGGAGCTTCATTCTTTCTGAACAACTGCCTCTGTTTCCAAATCTTACAAGTATTTTCAGTATTGAAATAAATATGCACTTGGCTCCAGTATTAACAAGAGGTTGCCAGTCCAGGTAAGCTGGCAATTGAATGTTCATTTTGCAATGTTTAAATTTTCCATATCCTACACTTTTGGCTGTGAAATTTTGTTGGGACAGACTACTAGCTAGTCTGCCTCTGCCCATGAAAATAAAAGCCTGAAGGCTTCACAGGATTTCTGTGGCATGCAG
This sequence comes from Apodemus sylvaticus, assembly GCF_947179515.1. Lineage (NCBI taxonomy): Eukaryota > Metazoa > Chordata > Mammalia > Rodentia > Muridae > Apodemus > Apodemus sylvaticus. The sequence continues at coordinate 195,692,793 of NC_067472.1, read as the reverse complement.
GGCAACTGACACAAAAGTCAAATCACAAACCCAGGAATTCTGCAAACAGAGTAAATGGACAACTGACACCAAAGTCTGAAGACCTCCCAGGGGCACTGCAGCATGCAGAGAAACTGAATCGACAGTCTGAAAGCCTCTCTGGAGTTCTTCTGCATGCAGGGAAACAAAACCTACAATACTTATGCTTCCCTGGTTAACAGCTAAACATAGGGCAACAGCTTGACAAATCCTCTCAAGAGTAAACAGTATGAAGGCATCCCAGTAGATGTGTCACAGCCAGGGCAACATATCTCCAGCTTCTCTGCCCCTCTAGAGAACCCACAATTCAAAGGTCTTCAAGAAGGCCTCCCTGAAGACACACTGCCACCAGGGCAACAAGTCACCAGTGTACATGCCCCTCTGAAGGTTCCACAGTCAGAAGATCCCACAGGAAGTTTGCCACAGCCAAGGCAACTGGCCTACCATGAGACTTGAGTCAACCTAGGGTCAAAAAAGACAACTCCCAAACAGAAACACCCCAACCAGAAAAAACTCCCTATAACCATATGACAAGAGGCAAGAGCAAGACCATGAGAAACAGAAGCCAGTAAACTTTGGCATTATCAGAAACTACTTCTCCCACCACAGCAAGCCCTGGATAGACAAATGCACTTGAAAGTCAGGAAGATAACCTAAAATCTTATCTCATTAAGATAATAGAATCATTTAAAGAGATATAAATAACTCACATAAAGAAATATAAGAAAACACAAGTGAACAGTTAGAAGCACTTAGAGAGGAAACACATAAATCCCATAAGCATTACAGGAAAATACAATCAAAAAAGTGAAAGTTTTTATTAAAGCAGTCCAAGACCTAGAATTGGAAGTAGATATAACAAAGACAAATATAGGCAACCCTGGAAATTGAAAACCATTGAATGAGATCTGGAATAATTAATCATTACCAGGAGAATACAAGAGATAGAAGAAAGAAAGCAGCAGTCTCAACTAACCTGGACCCCCCAAGATCTCTCGGAAACTAGGCAACCACCAATTAAGCTTACACCAGCTGATATGAGGCCCCCAACACATACTCAGCAGAAAACTGTGGGACTGTACTCCCTCAGAAAAGATGTACCTAACCCTGAAAAGACTGGAGGCCCGAAGTGGGCAGGGAGTTCTTATAGGTACGGTGTGGGGTGAAGACATTCTCCCTGAGAAGGAAACTAGACTTACAGGATGTGGAACTTTCCGTGGGAGGAACAGAAGAGGGATAAAATCTGGACTGTAAAAAAGATTAAATATTTTTTAAACAAAGGAATATTATCATAATTGGAAAAACATGATCCCAGATTCTCCTCCTTGCAGTATGACACCCTGTGACAAAATAAAGAATCAAGGGCCATGGAACATGTCCCATTTCCATGGACCCTTTCCACTCCCGTATTCTAAACAAGAGCATTGATGATCTAATTTCTCTGGATGTCAGAAGGCATGTACACCTAAGCCAGATCCCCCTGATACTGAAGTTCTATACCAAGGACTTAGCCTTAATTGAATCTCCCTATCAAGAACCCTCCCACAGGCTCCTCCTTTCATCCTCTAGAATCCAGCAGCTATACACACCCTGTTGTAACATCCAGTCTGTAGCCACAACTTAATATCTAACGGAAATATGGCCAGATCACAGACTTTTTTTGTACTCTTTTCTTTTGTGACTGAGTTTCACTAAATGAACTATGCTGTATGTGAGTCAAACAGAACACAAGGCTGAAACAGAATTCATAAGGATTAACCTAACTGTTGCTTCCCAAGCAGGGCTAAGACTAAAGGTGTGTAACAAAGAACTGAGCCATCCTGTAGGATTTCCTCCTAACATGGGCTCCATCGAGAAAATAAAAATTTTCCTTACTCTCTAGGAGCAATCTCAAAAAATGCGTCTCTTCTCATCCTGCTGCCAAGAGGACATGCACGTTTCTGGCCACCACTAACACCTATTTATTTCTCCAAACTTTCTCTTCTGAGACTGAGGCAGATTCCATGTGCATGTCCCTGAATTCCTGGTTCACACTATACATGCAAGCCAGGGCTCACAATTACAAAAACCCACTTGCCATTAGTTTCTGAGTCCTGGGATTAAAGGTGTGGTCCATGCATCCAAAATGGTTACAGATTTTAGTTGAAGGAGGGCCTGCTCAGCCAAACACCATCCAATATGTCACACTTTTGAGTCAGAATGCCACTACTATGCCTTATCTAGGCAATCTGGAGCCTCAATTGGTCCCAAGGTCACTTGAGATCCCATTGTCAGTTCTTTCCTTTGTCCTATAGACAGGCCTCACTATCTATAGATCCAGGCTTTCTGAACAGCCCAGGATTCAATCTTGTGCTTAGAATGAAGAATAGAGCCCCTTGAGGTGTCTTGAAAGCTCATCCATAGAGTGCCCCGATCAGGGCAAATCACTGCTCTGCACTGTTCACATTTATGGGATTGACTTGAAACATCTACTAAATTTAAATAACATCTTCTGCATGAATACAGGGCATATTTTATACTTCACCAATCAAACACCCATACAGGCTAAAAAATCACCAAAAATCCTCCTCCACTGTCTTCCAAATTTTCCCCAACTTGATATCCCCTTTACATAGCAACCTTAGACATTTCATGCAACTCACCAATTCACCAGGAATGAAGAGGGTTCCTGTAACCTGCTCAGTCCTCTGTCTTTGAATTCTCCTTAGTAGACCTGCCCTTATATATCTCTCCAAACCTGGAATTCAAAGCCCCTCCCACCCTTTGGCTCCTCCCACTTGCAATATTCAAATCCTTTATTCTCTCCCACCCTTTGATGCTACTCCATGTGTAGCCTCATCTTATTGAACCCATGAATTTAAATTTTTTTGGTTTGTAATCCTTTATTTCTTTACATTTTATATTTTACTTTTATTACTTCACAGTCCAGTTCTTACTTTCCTCCCAGACCTCCCTCCCACAATTTTTCATCACATTCCTCATCCCATGTCTCCAAGAGAATGCCTTCCACACCAGGCCTTTGCTCTGGTTTAAATAATTTAATGTGTGTAGCCATCTTACTTTTGTTTCTGTCTGGTTTTTAAGGTATAAATATGTTCTGCATGTCTTGGTTATATAGTTTTGACTGGGAGTGCATTGAATCTGTAGTTTGCTTTTGGCAAGGTGGCCATTTTTACTACCTTAATTCTGCCAATCCATGATCATGAAAGAGATCTTTCCATATTCTGAGATCTGCTTTGATTTCTTTCTTCAGAGACTTGAAATTCTTGTCATACAAATTTTTCACTTGCATACTTAGAGTGACACCAAGATATGTAATGTTATTTGTGACTATGGTAAAGGGTGTCATTACACTATTTTCTTTCTCAGCTTATTTATCCTTTGAGTAGAGGAAGGCTATTGATTTGATTGAGTTAATTTTACATCCAGCAACATGGCAGAAATTGTTTCTCAGTTGTAGGAGTTCTCTAGTGTTGTTTTATTGGGTTGCATAAGTATACTATCATATCATCTGCAAATAGTGATGTTTTGACTAACTCCTTTCCAGTTTGTAACATTTTGACAAGTGTTACAAACTGTACCTCCTTATGTTCTCTAACTGCTCTAGATAGTTCTTCAAGTACTATATTGAATAAATAGGGAGAGAGTGGGCAACATTTTCTGGACCATAATTTTAGTAGGATTACTTCAAATTTCCTCTATTTAGTTTGATGTTGGCTTCTGGTTTGCTGTATATTGTTTTTACTATGTTTTGGTATAGGCCTTGAATTCCTGATCATTCCAAGACTTTTAACATGAAGGGATACTGAATTTTGTCAAATGCTTTCTCAGCATCTAACTAAATGATCTTGTGGGGTATTTTTTTTCGAGTTTCTTTATGTAGTGGATTACATTGAAAGATTTCTATATATTGAACCACACTTGCATTGCTGGGATGAAGCCTATTTGATCCTGGTGAATTACTGTTTTGATGTGTTCTTGAATTCGGTCAGCAAGAATTTTATTGAGTAGTTTTGGATCACTGTTCTCAAGGGAAATTGGTCTGGAATTCTCTTTCCTTGTTTAATCTTTGTTTGGTTTATGTATAAGCAATACTGTGGCTTCATATAATGAATTGTGAAGGATACCTCGGGTTTCTGATTTGTGGAATAGTTTGAAAAGTATCCGTAGTAGGTCTTCTTTGAAGAACTGATAGAATTCCCAACAAACACATCTGGTCCTGTGTTTTTGTTGTTGTTGTTGTTATTGTTGTTGTTTTTGGTAGTGGTGGTGGTGGTGGTGGTGATGGTGGTGTTTTGGGAAGACTGTTAATAACTGAATCTATTTCCTCGTGTGTTATGGGACTATTTTGATGGTTTATCTGATCAGGTTTTACCATTGGCACCTGGCATGTGTCTACAAAATTGTCCATTTCATCCAGATTTCCCATTTTTGTTGAGTATAAGCTTTTGTAGTAGGATCTGATGATATTTGGAATTTCTGCAGTTTCTGTAGTTATATCTCCCTTTTCATTCCAATTTTATTAATTTGCTTGGTTCCTCTATTCCTTCTTGTTAGTCTGCTAAGTGTTTATCTATCTTGTTGATTTTCTCAAAGAACAAACTCTTGGTTTTGTTGATTCTTTGTATAATTCTTTTTGTTTCTACTTTGTTGATTTTGGCCTTGAATTTGTTTATTCCCTGCCATGCATTCCTCTTGGATGTATTTGTTTTATTTGGTTGTAGAGCTTTCAGATGTTCTGTCAAGCTGCTAATGTAAGCTCTCTCCATTTCCTTGTTGGAGGCACTTAACTAAATGAGTTTTTATCTTAGCACATATGACTATTGACAGCTTTTCAGGATTTCTAATTGCAACTGCTTTAAGAGGAGAACCTTCTAGAAAGGTTATTGTTCATTGTTTACAGGCTTTTACTTCTAAGGGACTGCCTAAAGTTAGCAAGACAGATAATGGGCCTGCGTACACTGGGAACACCTTTGAACAATTTTGCAAGGAATTTGGAATTGAACATAAAACTGAAATTCTTCATGATCCAATGGGACAAGGAATTGTTGAATGTATCTGAAAAAATAGCTTTAGAAAACAAAACAGTGGGAGTTTTAACTTCCAAGGTCACCAAAAGCACATCTCGCTTTTGCATTATTTGTTTTAATTTTTTGTAAACTGATGATAAAGGTCAGTCTGCAGTAGATCATCGCTGGCATCCAGACACTTCCAGCTCATATGCCATGGTTAAATGTTGAGATCCTTTAACTAATACTTTGGAATGGCCCCAACCCTGTTTTAATACGGGAATGAGATCCTGTTTGTGTTTTTTTCACATAAAGGAATTGGAGATCAATGACTACTGAAAAGATTGTTTCCCAAAGTGGACACAAATCCTGAGCCTTCTAATGATTATGATACTAATGATGAAGTCATCTCAGAATCCCTATGAGCCATCTAAATTAACCTGAAGTGTAGTCTTCGCCCTTACCGGATAGCAGGTGTTTTCTATCAATTCTCAAAGCCACCCTCCTTACACCAGGAGGCTTGATCTTGTTTGGATCTTTGTCAGCTCCCAGTTTAGGCACTTAACTAAGCAATTTCCCCTTGGAGGTTCACTTGAGTATGATGGAAAAGAGTCCTGCTCCCCAAATCCTTGGTCATGTGAAGGTTTTATCTGAAAGGTGGGATGTAGACATCCAGTGCTTAGAGACCATTTAAGCATTTGTTCTTTTCACATGTGTCCTTGAGATGGCAGGACTAGATCCCATGGTCATAGTTGGGGAGGTGCAGAAGATTTTTTTCTCTGCTGTTTGGAAATGTGAGACCACAAGGAATATTTATTGGAAGGCCCAAAGGGATTTAATTACAGTAGCTAGGATTTCAACAGGTCCTGACCTATCTAATTCTAGTTATAATGGCAATGGACATTGTTACTTCAGGGTTTTAGTTGTGCCAAAGCTGCGCTGTCTGGATCCTGGACAGGAGTAGCATCCTGTGTTAGTTTTCTCTGTAATCCTATTCCAGTGTCTGGAAAAAATGTTAGAGAAGGCTGGATTAAAGGAAGGATTGGGAACTTTGGTGTTATAAGGAAGATTATGATTATGGATTACTTTTTTGTTTGTTTGTTTGTTTGTGACAGAGTTTCTCTGTGTAGCCCTGGCTGTCCTGGCACTCACTCTGCACACCAGGCTGACCTTGAACTCAGCAATCTGTCTGCCTCTGCCTCCCAATGACTGGGATTAAATGAGTGTGCCATGATGAATTACATTTTACCAAAATTGTGACTATGACATTTTCTGTAGGACCTACTAAGTTCATAAATAAGCCCAAAAGAAGAAACTATAGAGATCAAAAGAAAAAAATAGTGCTAATAGGAATAGGAGTAATACTGCTTTCTTATTTTCTTCTCTGGTATCTGGTATTCTTCAGAGTCCTACTGTTAACACCACTACTTTTTCTATATCTGATATTCCCCTTACAGAATTAGTGGAGAGCAAGTGTCATTTGCTTAATGATATTTATCCTATTACCATTTGCTCTTGTTGGCTTTCCTATGATATAGCTCCTCCTTATTTGTTTTGTTGTTTCTTTTTTGTTTGTTTTCTTTTTGGTTTTGTTTTTTGTTTTTTGTTTTTGTTGTAGTTGTTTTGGGTTTTTGAAACAGGGTTTCTCTGTGTAGGCCTGGCTGTCTTGGAACTCACTCTGTAGACCAGGCTGGCCTCAAATGGAGAAATCTGCCCTCCTCAATGTACCAAGTGCCGGGCTTAAAGGCATCCCCAACCACTGCCCAGCATAGACGTTTAAATAAATAACTCTCCTTTCTCTCTCTCTCTCTCTCTCTCTCTCTCTCTCTCTCTCTCTCTCTCTCTCTCTCTCTCTCTCTGTCTCTCTCTCTCTGTCTCTCTCTTCTCTCTCTCTCTCTCTCTCTCTCTCTCTCTCTCTCTCTCACACACACACACACACACACACACACACACTCACTCACACAAACACAGTAGATTCCCTTAAATCCAGTTGCACTAGAACTTACCATGGTACATAGAGTAGGATACATTTGTTATACTCAGTGTTTGATAATTTCTAAGTAAGCCATAGGGCCAGGTAGTGATGGCTCAAACCTTTAATCCCAGCACTTGGGAGGCAGAGACAGGTAGATTTCTGAGTTCTAGGCCAGCTTGGTCTTCAGACTGAGTTCCAGGACAGCCAGGGCTACACAGACAAACCCTCTCTCAAAAAAAAAATGAAAAAGAAAAGAGGGCTGGTAAGATGGTGTAGGTCTTACGGCAAAGCCTGATGATCAGTTACCATAAGTAAGCCCCATAAAACAGAAGGTTCCCCAATGTAAACTTTGGTGGCAAAAAGAAGGTAAAGAAGCACCTGGACATGGAGTTCCACGTGGCTTACATGCACTGTCACAGCAAAAATAAGACAAGGTAACATTTTATCAAGGATTCACACACATATGATTTAATAACATTTTGCTTAATACTCATGAGAGTAATTAAGCATCAGTTGCCACTCTTGTAGGGGAACTGACTTTAGTCCCAGGCACACAGAAATTGGCTCACAACTGCCTATAATACTGTCCTGTTGGATCCTACACTCCACTGTCCTCCCAAGTACCAGGTATGTTCATGCATGGATTGAGGCATTACATGTGTCTTAGTCAGTGTTTCTATTCCTGCACAGATATCATGACCAAGAAGTAAGTTAGGGAGGAAAGGATTTATTCAGCTTATCCTTCCACATTGCTGTTGCTCACCAAAGGAAGTCAGGAATGGAACTCAAGTAGGTCAGGAAACAGGAGCTGATGCAGAGGCCATGGGGCCATGTTACTTATTGGCTTGCTTCCCCAAGCTTGCTCAGCCTGCTCTCTTGTAGATCCCAAGAATACCAGCCCAAAGATGTTACCACCCACAACGAGCCCTCTTCCCTTGATCACTAATTGAGAAAATACCCCACAGCTGAATCTCATGGAGGCATTTCCCCAACTGAAGCTCCTTTCTCTGTGAAAGAATGTGTCAAGTTCACACACTAACCCATCCAGTACAACATGTAAAAATAAAGTAAGGCTGGGCATCATAAAATAGCCTTTTAATCCCACTACCTGCAAGGCAAATGGATGAGGATCTCCATTTGTGGAAGGCAGTCTTGTTTACATAAGCACTTCCAGGAGAGTTAGAACTACATACAAAGGCCCTATGTTAAGAAATCAAAAATAATGCCAGGAGATGATGGCACATGCCTTCAATCCCAGCACTTGGGAGCCAGAGGCAAGGAGATTTCTTAATTCAAGGCCAGCCTGGTCTACAGATTGATTGCCAGTACAGCCAGTGTTACACAGAGAAACCCTGTCTCAAAAAAGAACAACAACAACAACAAAAAAATCCAAGATAAAATAAGATGAATAAATCTTTGTAATTGAAAAACAAAACAACTGTCATTCTACTAGCTGTTCTACCAAGAGTAATTATAAAAATTGCTTTCAGAAAATAATTAACATTATTTTACCTACAATCTGATTTAATACTACCTAGTGAATATTCATTTTGTGTGACATCATCACTCTTCATATCACTGGCTATTCTGGAATAGTCTCAAACTCACTTGAGTTTGACTCTGCCTCCAAATATTGAGGATAAAGGCATGTAACACCACTCCTGGATTAATTTTTCTAAACAGGCTTTGGGAAACAAAGAACAGGGTGCCCTGGAGATTAGAATCCTTCCATCATAATTCCTGGCATTAAAAGTGAGCCCTACCAGCCTGATGGGGGTGGTGCACTCCTTTATTCCTAAAACTTGGAATGCAGAGGCAGGCAGATTTCTCAGTTCCAGGCCAGTCTTGTCTAAAGACTGAGTTCCAGGACAGCCAGAGCTACACAGAGAAAAACTGTCTCAAAAAACAACAACAACAAAAGTGAGCCCTACCACACCCAAATTAATTCATTTTCTACAAGTTCATTTGCATTTTATTCAGTTTTCTGTGAGTGTGCATGTCTCATGTGTGGGGGTCCCTGTGCCTCAGAAAGGGATTCAGAGTCCCTGCATCTGGAGTTATGGCATATATGGGATTCCAGACCAATTAGGAACCAAATTTCAAGAATCAAGATCAACAAGCAATCTTTTCTTTTGTTGTAAATGTAGGTGTTTACATGCATATGTGTCAGTAATGAGTAAGCATGCCTGGAAATCTACAGCCAGAAGGAAGACTAAGACTCCAAAGAAATACCACTCCCAATCGATGGTTCTGAGCCACCTAGTGGAGGCGGTGAAATAAACCAGGCTTCCTGATAAAGCAACTATTGCTCTGACTCACTGAGCCATCACTCCATCCCCACAATAAGTAACCCTCAGTTAAATCCAGCTCTAGTCCCAGAATGCTTAGAGGTTTGATATTTTGCAATAGTATGTAATAGAAGAGGTCACATTAAATTAAATTCAAGTAAGATATGGTGATGCACTCCTTAAGCCCAACACTTGGGACACCAAAGCAGGTAGATCTCTGTGAATTCCAGACCACCCTTGACTACAGAGTAAGTCAGAGGACTACCATGGCTTTTACAAAAAAAAAAAAAAAAAAAAAAAAAAAAACTGTCTCAAATAAAGGAGAAAAATCAAACTGTACTAAAGAAAGCACTTTTATTTAAAGAAAAAATAAACTACACATTCATTATGAAATGAAACAGAGTAACAAACTCATTTGGCACACACCAATAAAATCAGCACAGTGGATGCTGGAGAAGAATGTCAAAGAGGGGGGCGAGCCCTCTTGGGAGCTCTCAGAGACTCCGTGGCCAACCAAAGACCACACACACACACACACACACACACACACACACACACAGGGTTAGAACTTAGGCCCTTATAATATATGTAGCAGATGTACACCTCATACTTCATGTGGGTCCCCCAATAACTAGAAAGGAAGTTATTGGCTGGCCTCAGCAGGATAGGATGCACCTGATCCTGCAGAGACTTGATGCATTAGCTTCGAAGTAGACACATGGGGGAACACTATGAGAGAAAGGGTATAGAAGAGGGACTGTGAGGAGGAGTTGAGGGGGAGGTAGTGTTCAGAACATAAGATGAATATATTCATTAATGGGAAACACTGCCTAGCCAAAGATGAAGGAGAAACTGAGGCAATGGTCAATCAATTGTCAGCACAAATTGTAAACCATTCTATGGGCAAGAACCAATCCCTGAAACTATTAATGATACTCTGTTATGTTTGTAAATAGGAACCTTGCAATCTATGCTATAATCATTGTTATACTCCTGGGGAACTGGCTAGCCCAATTGTAATCCAATGCCTCTTATTCAGCAACCAATAAGAATAAATTCAATTAAAAATAAAAAAGGAAACTGGTGGTTAACCTAAAATGCTACCTCCTTTTGGGCCTTGGGCAGCTTGGATATATAACAGGGCTTCACATCAGAGACTTTCATTAAGGGCAGGAGTGCTGCCTGTCTTTAATCCCAGCACTTGGGAAGCAGAGGCAGGTGGACTTCTGAGTTCGAGGCCACCCTGTCTAATGAGTGACTTCCAGGACAGCCAGGGCTGCACAGAGAAACCCTCTCTTATAAAACCAAGAGAGAAAGACAGAGAGAGAGAGAGAGAGAGAGAGAGAGAGAGAGAGAGAGAGAGAGAGAGAGAGAGAGAGAGAGATTCAGAGAGACAGAGAGGGACTTTCATTGGTCTGAGCAATGGAGATTGATTCTCTGTCTGAGACCATATTTGAACTAGGAGGAGAAAAAATGCGATGTTCTTCCCATGTGGAAAATATGGGTTCTGAGTCTGGAGACATGTGCTTTGGATTCGTGGAAAGTAAGAACTGAGAAAAAACTGTCCCTGGGACAAGATATCCTCAAAGGCAGAGGTTAGCAGAAAGACATGGCAATTTGGAGTGGGAGTCAAGCACAGGAATCCTGGCCTTGTATCTTCATTTATGCCGTACTCTTTTTTCTCTGCTTCCTTTGCTTCCTAGACCTTGTATTCTTTAGGTAGATCTCACAGGCTTCATCAGTTTTGAAGAAGATGGCCATCTGGTCTAGGGAATTACTAAAGGTGCTAGGTTCAGGAATAGGGTTCATAACTGATGGTACATGACAGAGGGAGAAGGTGGATTCTGGGTTTTGGGTAATATTTGAAGGTCTGAGTCAAGGAGGAAAGTTTAAACTCGAGGGTCTCTCATAGAGAGAATCTGGATTGGCTGACACATCAAGTCAGCAAGGAACATTGGAATGGCCAGACCTATCACTAGATAGGTGCCCTGTTTTCCTGGGAAGTTCTCTACATGTCTGCCTCTGATGCTCCTCGATATGTGGCTTTTGCTGAAACACACTTGTTCCAAGGACTGACCAATGAGGGAGAAGCTGGATTCCTGATGGGGGTATTTCCTCGATGGCCTAAACTGAGGAGGAGAGCTGATATCCTAATGTCTCTGGTGCACAGAATCATTACTGGTAGCAGAAACAGGAACTATACCACCTTTGGGGTAGGGAGGCCTATAGTGAGGTCCACTTCCAGTCTTCCCAAGCAGTTGTTGACCCTTCTTCTGAATTTCTCTGGCTCGTCTATTCTTGAAATACATCTGGACTTAAAAAGGAAATGTTGCTATACTCAATAGCTTTTTGAGTCTCTTCTTTTCATATAGAATAATTAGGTAATATCTAAATTATTGTTTGAATCCTAACATTATTTAACTTTAGCTAAATTGGCATGGTTTTAGAATGTTTCCCTAGTCATCTTAATTTGTTCCATTTTCTGACACCTTCCTGTAAACAAAAATGGCAGGGACACATTATCCTGATTTTTTCTTTCTTAATTAGTTAATCTCCTATTCTATTATAGTATGTGATACTATCTATCATAATAAATGTAAAAAAAAAGTTAAAAAATATTAGGGGAAAACTTTATCTAATGTGTTGGGTGAAGAACTATAGGTCAGTGGGACATATGCCATAGTGACTGGAATGTAAATGGATAATATAATGAAATAAAATAATTTTCAGGAATGATTTCTCCTTTTATTTAATGAGAACATAATCTAACAATGAAGAATGAATACTTACAGTTGCTTTGAAACAACCCCTCTATATAAACCACAGTGGTACACAACGTCTACAGATAGGCCTGGTTAATTCCCACAAATACTGACATGAAGGGTGAACATAACACACTTCTTCATGACTATAAATGTCTGGAATGGTCAAGGAGCTGAGAGATGTAACTTGGATTTGGGGTGTAATCCAGAGTAAGTCAGTCCTTGGATTTGTCAAAGTCGTCAAGGATTCTTTGCCAGAGTTCCTCTGCAGATGGACCTGAACCTTGAGCCTCCTCTGGGCAATGAGCGGCAGCTTCTAGGACATCTGTAGATTCAGTCACTGCTAGATCAGTCTGGGCTTCAATTGCTGCTGATTGACCAGAATCCCAAGCTGTAATGGGAGCATGGCCAACAAGCAGATCTTCTTGCTGACTACACATGTCTGCATCACTGGCCTGATAATGATGCAGAGAAGATTCCTGAATGCAGTTGAGTTTGGGAATGGAATCCTCACCAAATGTGCCTGAACACATGGGCTCTCCATCCTCAGCAGCAACAAGAGGTATGGAACCAGGAAAGTGAGTTGATTCAAAAACAGCTTTGGAACTTCCATTGGTCTCTGGCAGAGCTTCTGTAATATTCTGGAGAGTCATCTGCTTGTACTTAGCTCGGCTGTTCTTAAACCAGATTTGGAAAAGAAAGAAGACATCAGAAGAATGCCTGTTGTCCCCTAACAGGACCACAAGGTGAAGATTTTGGATAAAAGGTGTTTGTATAGCAATGATTCACATGTCAGAAACAAAGAAGCAGGAAACTCAGGATGACTAAGATATTATAATAAGGTAGATTGTGTATGACCAGACAACATAAGACTGGGGAGATTGAGCCAGTGTGTCCTGAGTTTCAGCAGGAGCTCTGATGATTAGGTTTCTGAGACCCTGCATGGAAACAATGCTATTCATTATTGCTACGAGATTGATAAACATTTGGGTCCCAGCATTTGATTCAAAAATATCCACCACCTAAAACTGTCATCACTGCCCTAAGCATTTAAGAACAAAATTAAAGTTCCTGATGGGAAAGTGTAGATTTTTGCTGTTGGATTGAGGGAAAAGAGAGAGGCAGACCTTGATGTCCCTCGGTGTCACACCAACTAACTCTGCCAGCTCCACACATTGATCCTGGTTTGGGGACTGACACTTCTCAACAGTCTGAAAGCCTCTCTGGAGTTCTTCTGCATGCAGGGAAACAAAACCTACAGTACTTATGCTTCCCTGGTTAACAGCTAAACATAGGGCAACAGCTTGACAAATCCTCTCAAGAGTAAACAGTATGAAGACATCCCAGTAGATGTGTCACAGCCAGGGCAACATATCTCCAGCTTCTCTGCCCCTCTACAGAACTCACAATTCAAAGGTCTTCAAGAAGGCCTCCCTGAAGACACACTGCCACCAGGGCAACAAGTCACCAGTGTACATGCCCCTCTGAAGGTTCCATAGTCAGAAGATCCCACAGGAAGTTTGCCACATCCAAGGCAACTGGCCTACCATGAGACTTGAGTCAACCTAGGGAAAAAAAGGCAACTCCCAAACAGAAACTCCCCAACCAGCAAAGACTCCCTATAACCATATGACAAGAGGCAAGAGCAAGACCATGAGAAACAGAAGCCAGTAAACTTTGGCATTATCAGAAACTACTTCTCCCACCACAGCAAGCCCTGAATAGACAAATGCACTTGAAAGTCAGGAAGATGACCTAAAATCTTATCTCATTAAGATAATAGAATCCTTTAAAAAGGATATGAATAACTCACAAAAAGAAATATAAGAAAACACAGGTGAACAGGTAGAAGCACTTAGAGAGGAAACACATAAATCCCATAAGCAATACAGGAAAATACAATCAAACAAGTAAAAGTGTTTATTAAAGCAGTCCAAGACCTAAAATTGGAAGTAGATATAATAAAGACAAACTTAGGCAACCCTGGAAATTGGACATTGAAAACCAAGGAATGAGATCTGGAATAATTAAGCATTACAAGCAGATACAAGAGATAGAAGAGAGAAAGCAGCAGTCTCAACTATCCTGGACCCCCAAGATCTCTCAGAAACTAGGCAACCACCAATTAAACATACACCAGCTGATATGAGGCCCGCATCACATACTCAGCAGAAGACTGTGGGACTGTACTCCCTCAGAGAAGATGTACCTAAACCTAAAAAGACTGGAGGCCCCAAATCAGCAGGGAGTTCTTGATGGTAGGGGGTGGGGTGGGAACATCCTCCTGGAGAAGGAATCTAGACTTATGGGATATGGAACCAGAAGTGGGTGGACCAGAAGGGGGATAAAATCTGGACTGTAAAAAAGAGTAAATATTTTTTTTTAAAAAGTAATGTTATCATAATTGGAAAACATGTTCCCAGATTCTTCTCCTTGCCGTATGACACCCTGTGTCAAAATAAAGAATCAAGGGCCATGGATCATGTCCCATTGCAATGGACCCCTTTCCACTCCCATATTCTAAACAAGAGCATTGATGATCTAATTACTCTGGATGTTAGAAGGCACGCACACAATGAATTCATGAAATTCTTAGGCAAATGGATGGAGCTGGAAAATCTCATACTAAGTGAGGTAACCCAGACTCAAAAGATGAATCGTGGTATGCACTCACTAATAAGTGGATATTAACCTAGAAAACTGGAATACCAAAAACATAATCCACACATCAAATGAGGTACAAGAAGAACGTAGGAGTAGCCCCTTGTTCTGGAAAGACACAATGAAGCAGTATAGGGCAAAACCAGAACAGAGAATTGGGAACGGGTGGGTGAGAGAACATGGGGAGGGAAAGGAGCTAATGGGACTTTCGGGGAATGGGGGGCTAGAAAAGGGGAAATCATTTGAAATGTAAATAAAAAATATATCGAATAAAAAAAAAGAAAAAAAAAGAGCTTACTAATGGGAGTTGTTCAACATTTCCAACATATGACAGGTTGTGCCTTTAATCAGGAACTGGACTTGTAGATCAATAATTCTAGGTAATATATATTACTTTAACAAGTTTAATTGTGCTTAAAGCATATATAATAAAAATTATCATTATTTTTCATTTCAAATATAAAAAAAAAAAGAAAGAAAAGATATGGAGAGAGAGGACAGCGTTGTCCAGTACCTGATTTTAGTGGGATTGCTTCAAGTTTCTCTCTGTTTAGGTTGATGTTGGCTAGTGGTTTGCTGTATATTACTTTAATGATGTTTAGCTATGGGCCTTGAATTCCTGTTCTTTACAAGACTTTTAGCATGAAAGGATGATGAATTTTGTCAAATGCTTTTTCTGCATCTAATGAGATGTTCATATGTTTATTTTTCCTTGAGTTTGATTATGTAGTGGATTGCATTGATGGATTTCCTTATATTGAACCATCCCTGCATCCCTGGGATGAAGCCTACTTGATTGAGGCGGATGATCATTTTGATGTGTTCTTGATTCGGTTGGCAAGAATTTTATTAAGTATTTTTGCATCGATATTCATAAGGGAAATTGGTCTGAAGTTATCTTTCTTTGTTGGATCTTTGTGTGGTTTTTGGTATCAGCGTAATTGTGACCTCAAAGAACCAGTTGGGTAGAGTTCCTTCTGTTTCTATTTTGTGGAATAGTTTGAAGAGTATTGGTGTAAGGTCTTCTATGAAGGTATGATAGAATTCTGCACTGAAGCCATCTGGACCTGTGCTTTTTGTGGTTGGGAGACTTTCTATGACCCTTTTCATTTCTTCAGGTGTTATGGGACTGTTTAGATGATCTATTTGATCCTGATTTAGTTTTGGTGTCGAATATCTGTCTAGGAAACTGTCCATTTCTGCCAGATTCTCCAGTTGTGTTGAGTATAGGCTTTTGTAGTAGAATCTATTGATTTTTTGAATTTTCTCATTTTCTGTTGTTATATCTCCCTTTTCATTTCTAATTTTGTTAATCTGGATACTGTCTCTGTGCCCTTTGGTTAGTCTGGCTAAGGGTTTATCTATCTTGTTGATTTTCTCAAAGAACCAGCTCCTGGTTTTGTTGATTTTTGTATGGTTCTCTTTGTTTCTACTTGGTTGATTTCAGCCCTGAGTTTGATGATTTCTTGCCTTCTACTCCTCCTGGGTGAAATAGCTTCTTTTTGTTCCAAGGCTTTCAGGTGTGTCATTAAGCTGTTAGTAAATTTTCTCTCCATTTTCATTTTGGAGGCACTCTGCCTTATGAGATTTCCTCTTAGCACTGCTTTCATTGTGTCCCATAGATTTGGGTATGCTGTGTCTTTATTTTCATTAAATTTTAAAAAGTCTTTAATTTCTTTCTTTATTTGTTCCTTGACCAACATATCATTGAGTAGAATATTGTTCAGTTTCCATGTGTATGTGGGTTTTCTGTTGTTTTTGTTGCTATTGAAGACCACTTTTACTCCATAGTTATCTGATAGGAGGCATGGGATTATTTAGATCTTATATTTGTTGAGGTCTGCCTTGTGGCCAATTATATGATCGATTTTGGAGAAGGAACCATGAGGTGCTGAGAAAAAGGTATATTTATTTGCTCTGGAATAAAATGTCATATATATATATATATATATATATATATATATATATATATATATATATATATATATATATATATAACTGTTATATATGTTATATATGATAAGTGTGTATATATATATATATATATATATATTTAAAATCTAATTAGCCCAAAGCTTCAATTAGTTTTACCGTGTCCCTGTTCAGTTTCTGTTTTCCTGATCAGTTCATTGAGAAAAGTGCAGTGTTGAAGTCACCCACAATTATTGTGCTAGGTGCAATGTGTGCTTTGAGCTTTAGTAAAGTTTCTTTTATGAATGAATGGGCCCTTGCATTTGGAGCAAAGATGTTCAGGATTGAGAGTTTTTCTTGGTGTATTTTTCCTTTGACCAGCAAGAAGTGTCCCCAGAGTCTCTTTTGATGACTTTGGGTTGAAAGTCAATTTTATCTGATATTAGAATGGCTACTACAGCTTGTTTCCTGAGAGCATTTGCTTGTAAAATTGTCTTCCAGCCTTTTACTCTAAGGTAGTGTTTGTCTTTGACAATAAGGTGTGTTTCTTGTATGCAGCCAAATGTAGGGTACTGCTTACATATCCAGTCAGTTAGTCTATGTCTTTTTATTGGGGCATTGAGCCCATTGATGTTAAGACATATTAAGAAATAGTGATTATTACTTCCTGTCATTTTTGATGTTATTTTTTAAATAAATATTTTTTATTTAAATGAAAAAATCAACAAGATAGATAAACCCTTAGCCAGACTAACCAAAGGGCACAGAGAAAGTATCCAAATTAACAAAATTAGGAATGAAAACGGAGATATTACAACAGAAACCGAGGAAATTCAAAAAATCATCAGATCCTACTACAAAAACCTATACTCAACACAACTGGAGAATCTGGAGGAAATGGACATTTTCTTAGACAGATACCAATTACCAAAATTAAACCAGGATCAAATATACCATCTAAACAGACCCATACGCCCTAAAGAAAAAGCAGGGGTCATAGATTCACTTCCAACCAAAAAAAGCACAGGACCAGATTTTTTCAGTGCAGAATTCTATCAGACCTTCAAAGAAGACTTAACACCAATACTCTTCAAACCTTTCCACCAAATAGAAACAGAAGGAACACAACCCAACTCCTTCTTCGAAGCCACTATTATGCTGATACCAAAACCACACAAAGATCCAACTAAGAAAGAGAATTTCAGGCCAATTTCCCTTATGAATATCGATGCAAAAATACTAAATAAAATTCTTGCCCACCGAATCCAAGAACACATCAAAACGATCATCCAACCTGATCAAGTAGGCTTCATCCCAGAGATGCAGGGATGGTTCAATATAAGGAAATCCATAAATGCTATCCACTACATAAACAAACTCAAAATAAAAAGCCACATGATCATTTCATTAGATGCTGAAAAAGCATTTGACAAAATTCAGCATCCTTTCATGCTAAAAGTCTTAGAAAGGACAGGAATTCAAGGCCCATATCTAAACATAGTAAAAGCAATATACAGCAAACCAGTAGCCAACATCAAACTAAATGGAGAGAAACTTGAAGCAATCCCACTAAAATCAGGGACTAGACGAGGCTGCCCCCTCTCTCCATATCTTTTAAATATAGTTCTTGAAGTCCTAGCTAGAGCAATTAGACAACAGAAGGAAGTCAAAGGGATACAAATTGGAAAGGAAGAAGTCAAATTATCACTATTTGCAGATGATATGATCGTATACATAAGTGACCCTAAAAACTCTACTAGAGAACTCCTTCAGCTGATAAACAACTTCAGCAAAGTGGCTGGCTACAAAATCAATGCAAGCAAATCAGTAGCCTTTATATATTCAAAGGATAAGCAGACTGAGAAAGAAATTAGGGAAATGACCCCCTTCACAATAGTCACAAACAGCATAAAGTATCTTGGGGTGACTCTAACCAAACAAGTGAAAGACCTATATGACAAGAACTTCAGATCTCTGAAGAAGGAAATCGAAGAAAATCTCAGAAAATGGAAAAATCTTCCATGCTCATGGATTGGCAGGATTAATATAGATAAAATGGCCATCTTGCCAAAGGCAATCTACAGATTCAATGCTTTCCCCATAAAAATCCCAACCCAGTTCTTCATAGAGCTAGAAAGAGCAATTCTCAAATTCATCTGGAATAACAAAAAACCCAGGATAACTAAAACTATTCTCAACAGTAAAAGAACTTCAGGGGGATTCAGTATCCCAGACTTTAAACTCTACTACAGAGCAATAGTGATAAAAACTGCATGGTATTGGTACAATATCAGGCAAGCGGATCAATGGAATAGGATTGAAGACACAGAAATGAACCAACACACCTATGGTCACTTGGTCTTCGACAAAGGAGCTGAAAGCATCCAGTGGAAAAAAAAGATAGTCTTTTCAACAAATGGTGCTGGTTCAATTGGAGGTCAGCATGCAGAAGAATGCGTATCGATCCATTCTTATCTCCTTGTACCAAGCTCAACTCCAAATGGATCAAGGACCTCCACATAAAACCTGACACACTGAAACTAATCGAAAAGAAACTGGGGAAGACCCTGGAGGACATGGGCACAGGGGAAAAGTTCCTAAGTAGAACACCAATAGCTTATGATCTAAGATCAAGAATTGACAAATGGGACCTCATAAAACTACAAAGTTTCTGTAAGGTAAAGGACACCGTCAAAAGGACAAAACGTCAACCAACAGACTGGGAAAGGATCTTCACCAACCCTAAATCAGACAGAGGGCTAATATCTAATATACACAAAGAGCTCAAGAAAGTAGAACCCAGAGAACCAAATAACCCCATTAAAAATTGGGGTACGGAGCTAAACAAAGAATTTTCACATGAAGAACTTTGGAGAGCTGAGAAACACCTTAAGAAATGTTCAACATCGTTAATCATTAGGGAAATGCAAATCAAAGCAAACATGAGATTTCACCTCACACCAGTCAGAATGGCTAAGGTCAAAAACTCAGGAGACAGCAGGTGTTGGCGATGATGTGGAGAAAGAGGAACACTCCTCCACTGCTGGTGGGATTGCAAGATGGTGCAACCACTTTGGAAATCAGTCTGGTGGTTCCTCAGAAAAATGGGCATGTCACTTCCTGAGGACCCTGTTATACCACTCCTGGGCATATATCCAGAGGATTCTTCAGCATGCAATAAGTACACATGCTCCACTATGTTCATAGCAGCCCTATTTGTAGTAGCCAGAACCTGGAAAGAACCTAGGTGTCCTTCAACAGAGGAATGGATACAAAAAATGTGGTATAGTTACACAATGGTGTACTATTCAGCCATTAGAAACAATGAATTCATAAAATTCTTAGACAAATGGATGGAGCTGGAGAACATCATACTAAGTGAGGTAACCCAGTCTCAAAAGATCAGTCATGGTATACACTCACTGATAAGTGGATATTAGCCTAGAATCTTTGAATACCCAGGACATAATCCACAAATTAAATGATGTCCAAAAAGAATGGAGGGGTGGCCCCTGGTTCTGGAAAGATTCAATGCAAGAGTATAGGAGAATTCCAGAACAGGGAAATGGGAAGGGGTGGATGGAAGAACAGGGGGACAGAAGAGGGCTTATGGGACTTGCAGAGAGTGGGGACCCAGAAAAGGGGAAATCATTTGAAATTAAAATAAAAATATATCAATTTAAAAAAAAGATAAATACAAAATTTCACTGTTTTTAGAGGGAACAAAGTATACCACATTCTTTAGAAACTCATACAGTATAAAAATAAAGATCAGAATTCAATATTTAAAAAAAAAGAGAACATACTGTACTTCCTGGATCCCTTAATGAGGGCAATGTCAAGCAGGTTTGCATGCCAGGCAGATTATGGGCTTTACACAGGGACAATTAGGCAATCAATCTCATTTTTACATCATCAACATAGTAATAGATTAAGACAACAATTTGGTATTTCAAGGAAATATGCATGTCAAATTATAAAATCTTGTCATCAGTGGCCTCAGTTTCTTTTCTTTTTTAAAAAATTGAATATATTCTTCATTAATATTTCAAATGTTACACCATTTCCTGGTTTCCTCCGCTCCCATATCCCATATCCCCTGCCTCCAAGAAAATGCCCCTCTGCCAAACCCACTCCCACCTAACCCACCTCAATTTTCCCAGAGAGGGGCACCTATTGAGACTTCAAACGAGCCTCCTCCCCAACCCCCATTAATGGACAAAGCATTCCTCTGCCACAATTGTCACTGGAACCATGTGTGCCCTTTCATTGATGGCTGACTCCCTGGGAGCCCAGGGGTGGGGGAGGCCGGTTGTTTGGCCAACATTGTCGTTCTCCCCATTGTTGCTGAAACCCCTTCAGCTTCTACAGTCCTCCCTCCAACTCCTCCATTGGAGACCTCAAACTCAGTCCAATGGTTGGCTGCTAGCATCTGCCTCTGTGGTATATATATATATATATATATATATATATATCATTTCAAGAAACACACTTTAATAACAAAGACAGACAATATTTAAGAGTAAGAGCAAGGAAAACGGTCTTCTAAGCAAATGATCCCAAGAACAAGCTGGAGTTGCCATCCTAATATCCAATAAAATAGACTATCTACCAAAAGTTAACAAGTGTGATGAGGGAGGACACTTGATATTCATCAAAAAGAAATTCCACCAATAAAAAGTCTCAATTTTGAGCATCTATGTCCCCAATACACCCACATTCATAAAAGAGACTATGCTAAACCTCAAAACATGCATTGAATCCCACACTAAAATAGTGGGAGACTTTAACACCCCACTCTCACTAATAGACAAGTCATTGCAACAGAAACAGAGACACAGTTAAGCTAATAGAGCTTATGAATCAAATGGATTTAACAGATATCTACAGAACCTTTCTCCCCAAAACAAAAGAATACACTTTCTTCTCAGGACCTCATGGTACCTTCTCCAAAGTTGATCATATAATTGGTCACAAAACAACTCTAAACCAATACATGTAGATTGAAATAATCTCATGCATCCTATCAGATCACCATAGCCTAAGGCTGGTCTTCAATAACAGCAAAACAAAAGAAAGCACATATACACTTGGAAAATGAACATATCTCTACTCAATGATAACTTGATCAAGGAAGAAAACAAGAATGAAATTAAAGATTTTCAGTAATTTAATGAATATTTTGACACACAATACCCAAATTTAAGAGACACAATAAAAGCAGTGCTAAGAGGAAAGTTCATAGCACTAAGTGCCTAGGTGAAGAAACTAGAGAGATCTTACGCTAACAACTTAACAGCACACCTAAGAGCTCTAGAACAAAAACAAGCAAACACACCCAAGAGGAGTAGAGAGCAGAAAATACTCAAACACAGTGGAAATCAAACAAATAGAAACAAAGAGAACAATACAAAGAATCAACAAAACCAAAATTTTTTTCTTTGAGAGAATCAACAAGATCCCCAAGCAGTGCAGAGGGCCAGCAGTGCATCTGGAGGCCAGCCACGGGGAGGCACCTTGCTCCAGTGAGTCCATCTGACCCAGAAAAGCAGAGGATCCACGCAGAGGCCTCTGGCTGAGCCTTACAGTCACCACCTCTGGATCAGAGCAGCCTGGGCCACGTGCCCATCCCCACGCAGTACAGAGGGCCAGCGGTACATCTGGAGGCCAGCCATGGGGAGGCTGCTTGCTCTGGTGAGTCCATCTGACCCAGCAGAGCAGAGGATCCATCCGGAGGCTGAGCCTTCCGGTCACCACCTCTAGATCAGAAGCAGCTGTGCCAGGTGCCCTTCCCCAAGCAGTACAGAGGGCCAATGGTCCATCGGGAGACTGGCTGCAGGGAGGCAAGTTGCAAGGCTGAGTCCTGCATTGACAACAAGACCTACTGACACCAGTGAGATCTAGATGGCAAAAGGCAAATGTAGGAACATTACTAACAGAAATCAAGGCAATATGGCAGCATCTGAACCCAATTCTCTGTTAATAGCAAGTCCTGGATACCTCAACACACCAGAAAAGCAAGAATTGGATGTAAAATCACTGGCCGTGATGCTGTTACAAGAACACATGAAGGACATAAATAAATCTCTTAAAGAAATTCAGGAGAAAAATGATCAAAAGCTAGAAGCCCTTACAAGGGAAACACAAAAATCACTTAAAGAAATTCAGGAGAATATGGATCAAATGATAGTAGCCAATAAGGAGGAAATGCAAAAATCACTTAAAAAGTACAGGAGAAATTTGATCAACAAGCAGAAGTCATGAAAGAAGAAACACAAAAATCTCTCAAAGAATTACAGGAAAACACAAACAAGCAAGTGAAGGAACTGAACAAAACCATCCAGAATCTAAAATAACACGTAGAAACAACTAAGAAAACTCAAAGGGAGACAACTTTGGAGATAGAAAACCTTGGGAAGAAATCAGGAACCATAGATGCAAATATCAACAACAGAATGCAAGAGATAGAAGAAGGAATCTCAGATGCCGAAGATACCATAGAAACCATGGACTCAATGGTCAAAGAAAATGCAAAATGCAAAAAGCTTGTAACCAAAAACACCCAGGAAATCCAGGACACAATGCGAAGACCAAACCTAAGGATTATAGGCATAGATGAGAGTGAAGATTTACAACTGAAGGGCCAGCAAATATCTTCAACAAAATTATGGAAGAAAACTTTCACAACTTAAAGAGAGAGATGCCTATGAATATACAAGAAGCCTACAGAACTCCAGACAGACTGGACCTGAGCAGAAATACCTCTCACCAAATAATAATTAAAGCCCCAAATGCACTAAACAAAGAAAGAATATTAAAGGCAGTAAGAGAAAAAGGCCAAGTAACATATAAATGAAAACCTATCAGAATCACACCAGACTTCTCTCCAGAGACCATGAAAGCTAGAAGATCCTGGGCAGATCTCATGCAGACTCTGAGAGAACACAAATGTCAGCCAAGACTACTATACCCAGCAAAACTCTCAATCACAATAGATGGAGAAACCAAGACATTCCATGACAAAACCAAATTTACACAATATCTTTCCACAAACCCAGTTATGCAAAGAATAATAGGAGGAAAACTCCAATACAAGGAGGGAAACTACACCCTGGAAAAAGCAAGATAGTAATCTTCCTTCATCAAACCCAAAAGAAGATAACCACTCAAATATAAAAATAACATCAAAAATGACAGGAAGTAATAATCACTCTTCCTTAATATATCTTAACATCAATGGACTCAATTCCCCAATAAAAAGACATAGACTAACAGACTGGATAAGGAAACAGAACCCTACATTTGGCTGCATACAGGAAACACACCTAAATGTCAAAGACAAAAACCACCTTAGAGTAAAAGGCTGGAAGACAATTCTACAAGCCAATGGTCTTAGGAAACGAGCCAGAGTAGCCATTGTAATATCAGATAAAATTTACTTTCAACCTAAAGTCATCAAAAGAGACATTGAGGGATACTTCTTGCTGGTCAAAGGAAAAATCCACCAAGAAGAACTTTCAATTCTGAACATCTATGCGCCAAATGCAAGGGCACCCTCATTTGTAAAAGAAACTTTACTAAAGCTCAAAGCACACATTGCACCTAACACAATAATTGTGGGTGACTTCAACACTCCACTCTCCTCAATGGACCGATCAGGAAAACAGAAACTAAACTAAATTTGGACCAATTGGATTTGATTGATATTTATAGAACATTTCACCCTAAAGCAAAAGAATATACTTTTTTCTCAGCACCTCATGTTACCTTCTCCAAAATCGACCATATAATTGTTCTGAAGACAGACCTCAATAAATACAAGAAGATCGAAATAATCCCATGCCTCCTATCAGATCACTATGGTGTAAGAGTGGTTTTCCATAGCAACAAAAACAACAGAAAGCCTACATACACATGGAGGCTGAACAATACTCTACTCAATGACACCTTGGCCAAAGAAAAAATAAAGAAATCAGAGACTTTTTAGAATTTAATGAAAATGAAGGCACAGCATACCCAAATCTTTGGGACACAATGAAAGCAGGGCTAAGAGGAAATCTCATAGCCCTGAGTGCCTCCAAAAAGAAAATGGAGGGAGCATTCACTAGCACCTTAACGACACACCTGAAAGCCCTGGAACAAAAAGAAGCCAATTCCCCCAGGAAGAGTAGAAGACAGGAAATCATCAAACTCAGGGCTGAAATCAATCAAGTGGAAACAAAGAGAACCGTACAAAGAAACAACGAATCCAGGAGCTGGTTCTTTGAGAAAATCAACAAGATAGATAAACCCTTAGCCAAGCTGACCAAAGGGCACAGAGAAAGTATGCAAATTAACAAAATTAGAAATGAAAGGGGGATATAACAACAGAAACTGAGGAAATCCAAAAAATCATCAGATCCTACTATAAAAGCCTATACTCAACACAACTGGAGAATCTGGAGGAAATGGACAATTTCCTTGACAGATACCAAATACCAAAATTAAATCAGGACCAAATAGATCATCTAAACAGTCCCATAACCCCAAAAGAAATAGAAGGGGTCATAGAAAGTCTTCCAACCAAAAAAAGCACAAGACCAGATGGTTTCAATGCAGAATTCTATCAGACCTTCAAAGAAGACCTAACACCAATATTCTTCAACCTATTCCACAAAATAGAAACAGAAAAAAGATTACCCAATTCGTTCTAAGAAGCCACAATTACACTGATACCAAAACCACACAAAGATCCAACAAAGAAAGAGAACTTCAGACCAATTTCCCTTATGAACATCGATGCAAAAATACTCAATAAAATTCTTTCCAACCGAATCCAAGAACACATCAAAACGATCATCCACCATGATCACGTGGGCTTTATCCAGGGATGCAGGGTAGGTTCAATATACAGAAATCCATCAATGCAATCCACTAAATAAACAAAGTCACAGAAAAAAACCACATGAGCATTTCATTGGATGCTGAAAAAGCATTTGACAAAATTCAGCATCCTTTCATGCTTAAAGACTTGGAAAGAACAGGAATACAAGGCCCATAACTAAACATAGTAAAAGCAGTATACAGCAAACCGGTAGCCAGCATCAAACTAAATGGAGAGAAACTTGAAGCAAATCCCACTAAAATCAGGGACTAGACAGGGCTGCCCCCTTTATCCTTATCTTTTCAATATTGTACTTGAGGTACTAGCTCGGGCAATTAGACAACATAAGGAGGTCAAAGGGATACAAATTGGAAAGGAAGAAGTCAAACTATCATTATTTGCAGATGATATGATAGTCTACCTAAGTGACCCAAAAAACTCCACTAGAGAACTCCTATAGCTGATAAACAACTTCAGCAAAGTGGCAGGTAATAAATTTAACTCAAGCAAATCAGTAGTCTTCCTATACTGAAAGTTTAAGCAGGCTGCGAAAGAAATTAAGGAAATGACCCCCTTTACAATAACCACAAAAAGTATAAAGTACCTTGGGGTGACTCTTACCAAACATGTGAAAGATATGAGTGACAAGAACTTCAAGACTATGAAGAAGGAAATGGAAGAAGACCTGAAAAAATGGAAAAACCTCCCATGCTCATGGATCGGCAGGATTAATATAGTTAAAATGGCCATTTTGCCAAAAGCTATATAGAGATTCAACGCAATACCCACCAAAATTCCAATTCAATTCTTCACAGAGTTATAAAGAGCAATCCTCAAATTCATCTGGAATAACAAAAAACCCAGGATATCTAAAACTATTCTCAACAACAAAAGAAATCCTGCGGGAATCAGTATCCCTGACCTCAATCAATACTACAGAGCAATAGTGTTAAAAAACTGCATGGTATTGGTACAATGACAGGCAGGCAGATCAATGGAGCAGAACTGAAGATCCAGAAATGAACCCACACACCTATGGCCACTTGATCCTCATCAAAGGGCCTGAAAACATCCAATGGAAAAAGGATAGCCTTTTCAACAAATGGTGCTGGTTCAACTGGAGGTCAGCATGCAGAAGAATGCGAACTGATCCATCCTTGTCTCCTTGTACTAAGCTCAACTCCAAATGGATCAAGGACCTACACATAAAGCCAGACACTCTGAATCTAATAGAAAAGAAACTGGGGAAGACCCTTGAGGACATTGGTACGGGGGGAAAGTTTCTGAACAGATCACCAATAGCTTATACTCTAAGATCAAGAATTGACAAATGAGACCTCATAAAATTACAAAGTTTCTATAAGGCAAAGGACACCATCAAAAGGACAAATCGGCAACCAACAAATTGGGAAAAGATCTTCACCAACGCTACATCAGATAGAGAGCTAATATGCAATATATACAAAGAACTTAAGAAGTTAGACACCAGAAAACCAAATAACCCTATTAAAAATTGGGGGACAGAGTTAAACAAAGAATTTTCACCTGAAGAACTTCGGATGGCAGAGAAGCATCTTTAAAAATGCTCAACTTCATTAGTCATTAGGGAAATTCAATTCAAAACAACCCTGAGATTTCACCTTACACCAGTCAGAATGGCTAAGATTAAAAATTCAGGAGACAGCAGATGTTGGTGAGGATGTGGACAAAGAGGAACACTCCTCCACTGCTGGTGGGGTTGCAAATTGATACAACCACTCTGGAAATCAGTCTCGCAGTTCCTCAGAAAACTGGGTACCTCACTTCCAGATGACCCTGCTATACCACACCTGGGCATATACCCAGAAGATTCCCCAGCATGTAATAAGGATACATTTTCCAATATGTTCATAGCAGCCCTATATATAATTGCCAGAAGCTGGAAAGAACCCAGGTATCCCTCAACAGAAGAGTGGATGCAAAAAAATGTGGTATAGATACGCAGTGGAGTACATTGTATATATATATATCAGCCATTAGAAACAATGAATTCATGAAATTCTTAGGCAAATAGATGGAGCTGGAGAACATCATACTAAGTGAGGTAACCCAGTCTCAAAAAGATCAATCATGGTATGCACTTACTAATAAGTGGATATTAACCCAGAAATCTGGAATACCCAAAACATAATCCACACATCAAATCAGGTACAAGAAGAACGGAGGAGTGGCCCCTTGTTCTGGAAAGGCTCAGTGTAGCAGTATAGGGCAAAACCAGAACAGAGAAGTGGGAAGGGGTGGGTGGGAGAACAGGGGGAGGAAAAGGGGCTTATGGGACTTTTGGGGAGTAAGGGGGGGCAGAAAAGGGGAAATCATTTGAAATGTAAATAAAAAATATATCAAATAAAAAAAAGGAAAAGAAATGCTCAACATCATTAGCCATTAGGGAAATGCAGATAAAAACAACCCTGAGATTTCACCTCACACCAGTCAGAATGGCTAAGGTTAAAAACTCAGGAGACAGCAGGTGTTGGCAAGGATGTGGAGAAAGAGGAACACTTCTTCACTGCTGGTGGGATTGTAAAATGGTATAACCACACTGGAAATCAGTCTGGCAGTACCTAAGAAAACTGGGTATGACACTTCCGGAGGACCCTGCTATATCTCTCCTGGGCATATATATACCCAGAGGATTCCCCAGCATGCAATAAGGACACATGCTCCACTATATTCGTAGCAGCCTTATTTATAATAGCCAGAAGCTGGAAAGAACCCAGATATTTCTCAATGGAGGAATGGATACAGAAAATGTGGTATATATACACAATGGAGTACTATTCAAAACAATGAATTCATGAACTTTTTAGGCAAATGGATGGAACTGGAAAATATCATCCTAAGCGATGTAAAGCAATCACAAAAGAAGACACATGGAATGCAATCATTGATAAGTGGATATTAATTAGACCTGAAGCTCTGAATACTGGAGATACAATTATCACATCAAATGATTCCCATGAAGAAGGAAGATGAGGGCCCTAATCCTGGAAAGGCTTGATCCAGCATTGTAGGGGAGTACCAGGACAGAAAAAAGGGAGGGGTAAAGACAGGAGAATGGATGGAGAGAAGAGGACTTATGGAACATATGAAGGGGATTGGGAAAGGGGAAGGCTTTTAGAATGTAAACAAAGAATGTAGAAAATAAATAAATAAAATTTAAAAATTAAAAAAAAAAGAGAGAATCAACAAAATAGATAAACCCTTAGCCAAACTAACTACAGGGCCCACAGGCAGTATGCAAATTAACAAAAACAGAAATGAAAAGAGACATTAACAACAGAAATATAGGAAATTCAAAAGAATCATTGAACCTTACTACAAAAGCCTACACTCAACAAACCTGGAAAATCTAGGTGAACTGTATGGTTTTCTAGACAGTTACCACATATCAAAGTTAAATTAAGAGCAGTTTAACTAAGCCGGGAGTTGGTGGCTCACGCCTGTAATCCCAGCACTCTGGGAGGCAGGGGCAGGCAGATTTCTGAGTTCAAGGCCAGCCTGGTCTACAGAGTGTGTTCCAGGACAGCCAGGGCTACACAGAGAAACCCTGTCTCGACAAAACCAAATCCAAAAGAAAAATAAAAGAGAGAGAGAAGTTTAACTATCTAAACAGGCCCATATCCCATAAGGAAATAGGAGAAGTCACTAAAAAACCTCCCAACCAAAAAAAAAAAAAAAAAAAAAAAAGCCTAGGACCAGACGTATTTAGTGCAGAATACTACCAGAACTTTAAAGAAGACCTGATACCAGTATTCCTCACACTATTCCATAAAATATAAACAGAAGGAACGCTAATTAATTTATTCTATGAAGCCGCAATTACTCTGATACCTAAACTTCGAAAGGATCCAACCAAAAAGTGAACTTCAAATGAATCTTGCTTATAAATATCAATGTAAAGACTCAATAGAATTCTTGTAAACACATCAAGAATCCAACAACACATCAAGGCTATCATTCACCATGCTCAAGTAGGCTTCATCCTAGGGATGCAAGGTTGGTTCAATATACAAAATCCATTAACATATTCACCTGTATAAACAGACTCAAAGAAAAAAATCACATGATCATCTCCTTAGGTGTAGAAAAAGCATTTGACACAATACAACACTCCTTCATATTAAAAGTATTTAAGAGATCATGGGCCAGGCTGTGGTGGTGCGTTCCTGTAATCCCAGCACTCTGGGAGGCAAAGGCAGGTGGATTTCTGAGTTCAAGGGCAACCTGGTCTACAGAGTGAGGTCCAAGACCGCCAGGGTTAAACAGAGAAACCCTGTCTCGAAAAAACCAAATCAAAAAACAAACAAACAAACAAACAACAACAAAAAAAAGGTCCACACCTAACCATAATAAAGCATAATAAAGATAATTTACTGTAAAATAACAGCCACTATCAAGTAAAATGGAGAAATGCTTGAAGCAACCCCACTAAAATTTGGGACAAGGCAATGAGGCCCTCTCTCCCCATATCTATTTAATATAGTACTCAAAGTGCTAGCTGGAATAATAAGACAAAAAAAAGAGAGATTGAAGGGATACAAATTGGCAAAGAAAAAATTAAAGGTATTGTTATTTGCAAATGATATGATAGTATACATACGCGACCACAAAAATTCTACCAGAGAACTTCTCCAGCTGATTAACAACTTCAGCAAAGTGGCCAGATATAAAATTAACTCAAATAAATTAATAGCCTTACTTTATACAAGTGATAGACAGGCTGAGAAAAATTTAGGGAAACAACTCCCTATACAATAACCACAAATAATATAAAGTATCTTAGAATAACTCTATCCAAACTAATGAAAGATATGTATGACAATAACTTCAAATCTCTGAATAAAGAAAGTGAAGATCTCAGAAAATGGAGCGATCTCCCATCCTTCTGGATTGGCTGATTTAACACAGTAAAAAATAGCCATCCTACCAAAGTCCTACTCAAATTGATGCAATCCACAACAAAATCCAAACTCATTTCAAAAGGACATTGAAAAAGTAATTCCAAAATTCATCTGTAAAGGAAGGTAAAAAAATAAGAATAGCAAAAAGTATTCTTAACAATAAAAGAGTGGCTGGGGGAATCACCAATCCCTGACCTCAAGCTCTACATCTGAGGAATTTTGATAAAAACTGCATGGTACTGGTACAGAGACAGACACATTGATCAGTGGAATAGAATTGAAGACCCAGAAAAAAAACACACACACACACACTTATGCACACTTGAACTTTGACAAAGAAGACAAAAATATGCAATGGAAAAAAGAAAATATCTTCAATAAATGGTGCTCGTCTAACTGGCTGTCTGTATGTAGGAAAATGAAAATAGACCCATATATGTCACCTTGCACAAAGCTCAAAGTTCAAGTGAATCAAGAACCTCCAAATAAAACCAGATATGCTGAATCTAATAGAAGGGAAAGTGAAAAAGAGCCTTGAACTCATTGGCACAAGGGGAAACTTCCTAAACAGAACTCCAATGGCTCATGCTCTAAGATCAAGAAGGAATTGATAAATGGACCCCCATGAAACTGGAAAGGTTCTGTAAGGCACAGGACATAGTCAATAAGACAAATTGGCAACCTACAGATCCTGGGAAAAAAATCTTCACTAACCCCACATCCCATAAAGGCCAATATCCAAAATATATAAAGAACTTAAGAAGTTAACCATCAAAAAACCAAACAACTCGATCAAAAAATGGAGTATTCACAACAGAGGAATCTCAAATGGCTGAGAAGCACCAAAAGAAATGTTCCAAGTCCTTAATGATCAGAGAAAGGCAAATCAAAAGGACTCTGAGATTCCACCTTACACCAATCAGAATGGCTAGGATCAAAACAACAGGTGATGATGTTTGTTGTTGAAGATGTGGAGAAAAAGAAACACTCCTGTATTGCTGGTGAGATTGCAAATTGTAAAACCACTCTGGAAATCAAACTAGAAGATCATCAGAAAATTGGAAATAGATCTACCTGAAGACCCAGTAATACCACTTTGGGGAATATACCCAAAAGGTGCCCCACCTTGCCACAGGGGTACATGTCCTACTATGTTCATAGTGGCCCTGTTTGTGATAGCTGGAAACAACCCAGATATCCCACAACAGAAAGATGGACACAGAAAATATAGTTTATTTACACAATGGACTACTACTCAGGTATTAAAAATAAGGACATCCTGAGTTTTGCAGACAAATAGATGGAACTAGAATATTTATCATCCTGGACTGGAGAGATGGCTCAGAGGTCAAGAGCACTAACTTCCAGGGGTCCTGAGTTCAATTCCTAGCAATCACAGGGTATCTCACAACCATCTATAGTGCGATCTGGTGCCCTCTTCTGGTGTGGCTGAAAACAGCAACAGTGTGCTCATATAATATAAGTAAATAATATTTTTTAAAAAAGAGAGGTTATAAAAAAAATAAAATTAAATTAAAAAAAAACTCCTGGGCATATACCCAGAGGATTCCCCACCATGTAAGAAGGATACATGCTCTACTATGTTCACAGCAGCCCTATTTATAATTGCCAGATGCTGGAAAGAACCCAGGTATCCCTCAACAGAAGAGTGGATGCAAAAAATGTGGTATATCTACACAATGGAGTACTATTTAGCCATAAGAAACAATGAATTCATGAAATTCTTAGGCACATGCATGGAGCTGGAGAACATCATACTAAGTGAGGTAACCCAGACTCAAAAGGTGAATCATGGTATGCACTCACTAATAAGTGGATATTAACCTAGAAAACTGGAATACCCAAAACATAATCCACACATCAAATGAGGTAGAAGAAGAAAAGAGGAGTGGCCCCTTGTTCTGGAAAGACTCAGTGAAGCAGTATTCGGCAAAACCAGAACGGGGAAGTGGGAAGGGGTGGCTGGGAGGACAGGGGGAGAGAAGTGGGCTCACGGGACATTCGGGGAGTGGGGGGCTAGAAAAGGGGAAATCATTTGAAATTTATAAAATTATATTGAATAACGAGAGAGAGAGAGAGAGAGAGAGAGAGAGAGAGAGAGAGAGAGAGAGAGGGGGGGGGGGTTAAAAAAAATAGAGCCAAGCAGTGGTACTACACACCTTTAATCCCAGCACTTGGGAGGCACAGGCAGGCAGATTTCTGAGTTCGAGGCCAGCCTGGTCTCCAGAGTGAGTTCCAGGACAGCCAGGGCTACACAGAGAAACCCTGTCTCAGGAAAAAAAAAATGATTAGGGCTGGAGAGATGGAGGACAGCTCAGTAGTTAAGAGCACTGAGTGCTCTTCTGAAGGTCCTGAGTTCAAATCCCAACAACCACATGGTGGCTCACAATCATCCATAACATGATCTGACGCCCTCTTCTGGTGTGTCCGAAGATAGCTACAGTGTACTTACATATAATTGATACATAAATCTTTAAAATTGTTAAATAAAAAGAAGGAATATAAATAAACATACAAATAAACAATTGTCCAAAAACAGGAGGTCAATTGAACCCTCTGGGTCCTTAATCTGAAGATGCTGGGTGAAAAACCTGGGCCTTGTTTTTCTCTCTTACCTCTCTCACTCTCACCTCTCTCCTCTCTGGGCTTTCCTCCCCTCCCCCCTATCTCCACTTGGTCATGGCCAGCCTCCACTTCTTTACTCGCTCCCTCTCTCTGCCTTTCTCTGCCTCTACTACCCCATTAACTCCCATCCTCTGCCCTGAAAAAGCTCTATTCTATACCAAAAAAAAAAAAAACCAAAACAAAACCCTGGGCCTTGGTTTCTACATACCATCTGTCACAGAACCCTAAGGAACCTGGACACAAAGGCATAAAGGCTGGAAAACCTGGACATGAAGCCCACAGATGAAGGAAGCACCTCTTTGGAGTCGCTAAGATTCACTGACACTGTGTGATACCAGCATGCCTCCTTCATGCACCAGAATTCTGCATTGAGCCTAAGGGAGATGCAAATCCAGCCTTGGATATACCTTTACCACAATATTCTCCAACCTAGAACTGGGGCAAGAAACCCAAAGCAGTATATGGGCACCAAAATGCCATTGTCAAAAGTGTACAAGTGTCTCATGGGGGAGGGGCTGAATATAAGGGTGGGAAACACAAAATGGAGCATACCTTGATCTGTTTCTCTTTCATGCCAAGCCTTTGAGCCAGTGTCTTGCACTGTTCCTGGCTCACGTACTTGCTGTTATCAAAATGTTTTCCCAGGACTAGCATTTGTTCTTTGGAAAGCACATTTCGTTTCTTCTTCTGTGTTCCTGGATCATTGGATCTTGTGACCCTAAAGGGATTTGAAAAGTCATGAGACATTGTTGACTTGGTAGACCCGAGGCACCTGGAGAATTCTGGAGGTCTGCAGGAAATTCACTGGAAAATTGGAGAATTTGTTACTGGAAAGGACAGAGCATCCTCACATCATTTGTAGGACTGGATGATGAATGGAAGTTTTAGAGAACTAGAGATCTTTATATTTCCTGGAAATGTGATCCCTTTGGGAGACCTGGTTAAACAGAAGAACCTGGGTTTTTCAGCATCTAGTTGGACAGTCATGTGATTTTTTTCTTTCAGTTTGTTGATCTGGTGGATTGCATTGGTGGATTTTGATATTTAGAAGCAGCTCCCTGCATCTGGTGGATGAAGATTACTTGTACATGGTGTGTAAGTTCTTTGATGTATTCTTTTATTGGTTGACTTTGTATTTTGCTGAGTATTTTTGCATCAAGGGAAATTTATCTGAAATTTCTTTCTTAAATTGTTCTGTGGTTTAGGTATCAGGGTGACTGTTACCTCATAGAGTCACTTTGGTAATGTTCCTTTTGTGTTTTGTGCAATACTTTGAAGAGGTTTGATATTATCTCTTCTTTGAAAATCTGACAGAATTCTGTGCTAAAACTACCTTGGCCCTTAGATTTTATTCAGTTAAAAGACTGTAAATGACTACTTTTGTTTCCTTGGATAGTTTACATTGTCTTAACTTGGCAAATGGAATGTATCTAGTAAATCATCCATTTCATTTAGATTTTTCACTTATTTGGAGTGCAGACTTGTAGTGAGACCTAATGATTCTTTGAATTTCCCCAGTATCCATTGCTATCTCTCCCATTTAATTTCTGATTGTGTTCATGTGGATCCTGTCTCTGCCTTTTAGTAGTTGGCTCAGGGGTTGTCTATATTGCTGATTTTCTCCCAAGCCAGCTCTTGGATTTGATGATTCCTTGTATTGATCTCTTTGTTTCCAATTGACAATTATGCCCTGAGTTTGATTATTTTCTGCTGTTTACTCCTTTGGGCATGTTTGCTTCTCACCCCACCCCCAGGATCTTTAAATGTACACATTATTTGTTAGTATTAGAACTCTCGAGGAAAGGAAAAGAGGAGGAAGGAAAAAAAGAACTCACTAAATTCATTTTTTTAAGATTTATTATGATACATAAGTGCACTGTAGCTGTCTTCAGACAGTCCAGAAGAGGGCAACAGATCCCATTAAAGATGGTTGTGAGCCCCTCATACAGACAAAAGAGGTGGCATGGCAGATGTGGGATGGGGGGTTGTTGGAGGGGTAACTGGGAAGTGGGAAATCATTTGTGATGTAAATGAATTGGAAAGTAAGGGAAAATTGGCTTTTCCTTCATGAGACTCCAGCCCAGAAGAAATTGTGGCTTCACCAGTCAGTCATTTTCTCAGGAAATGGATATATACTCACTCGGCTTCCAGGGTTCTTGACAACTACTTTCCTCTTACTATGCACCCATTCTTACAGGACGGCAGCCTGTTCAGTCTTCAACTACCCTGTTAGCTCCCTTATTCAACCATTCTTCTTCCTGGGCCTTTCACAATTTCTAAATGACCCCTCAAATACTCTGTATGTGTTGTGGTATCTACCTAGATTCCCAAAAGGCATGGAGAGCTCAAGGCTTCAGCAGTTCGGTGCCTGGGTTTCTGCTCCTAGTTTATCCCTAAGCTAAATAGTTTTAAGGGGAAAAAACGCTGGACAGGCGGTGGTGGCACACACCTTTAATCCCAGCACTTGGGAGGCAGAGGAAGGCAGATTTCGGAGTTGGAGGCCAGTCTGGTCTACAGAGTGAGTTCCAAGACAGCCAAGGCTACACAAAGAAACCCTGTCTCAAAAAAACAAAAAAGAAAAAAAAAACCTCAGTCATTCAAAGATGATGACAAGTTCTTGGTCTGTACCATAACCCCAGTTTCTGACTTTTTTTTCCTGGCTGATCCCAAACTCACTGGATGACTGAGGTTGACTAAATTTCTCATTCTACTGCCCAACAAATGTTGTGATTAGAGGCCAACATCCCTTGAGTGAGCTTTTACTGTACCATTTAGTATTTCATGGTGGCATTTTGCTCTAAATGCATATTTAATTGGTTTCTTTTTATAAACCTTGTTTCCTCAGAGAACATATTATCCTGCTTCCATGTATTGAAACCATACCTCTGTCTCTTGCTCTGTCTGTCTGTCTGTGTCTAAATCTGTCTTTCTGTCTCTGCTGGTCTCTATCTCCTTCTCTGTCTCTAGATCTGTTTCTCTTTTTGTGTCTCTGTCTTTCTCTGTGTCTTTCTCTCTGTGTCTCTGTCTCTCTCTATCTCTCATTGTGTGTGTGTGTGTGTGTGTGTGTTGTGTGAGTCTCTGTGTCTCTCTATACTTAATATTTTTAGGAAGAGTTTCTCTGAGTAGCTCTGGCTGTGCTCCAATATCCTCTATAGACCAAGCTAGACTCAAACTCAGAAGCAGAACTCCTTCTGCCTCCCTAGTGCTGCAAATAAAGGCCTATGCCACCACTGCCCAGGCTTTATCAACCTTCTTTGGCCTCTGCAAAGACACTGGTCCAGCAACTGCTCTTGGTATAAGCCAAAGACAAGAAAGCGTCATACTAAGCTAGACTTGACCAATGCATTTTCTAGTGAAAAGTTTCTTATCAATACTTTTGTTTCAGGTAGGGCCTGGTGTACCTTAAACTGTCCTTGAAATTGCTGTACAGTTAACAATGACCATGAGACCTCATTGCTTAGGAGCAGCAGTGGATCTTGATGAAGATGTGAGCCCATTTCCAAACACACATGTAAGACCTCCACTCTATAGTTTCACTCCAAGAGATACTATATACACTTTGAGTCTCCAACTACAAGACAGTTGCATACATGCACTGCAGGCATTCACATGTAAAAATATTTAGGGAGAAAGACTGGAAAAAACATTATTTTTATTTTTCAACACGTTTTTTTCTTTCATTTAAAGAACATATAATTCAACAATATGGAGAGAATAGTTTCCTTTGTTTTTTTTTTTAAACAATCCCATTATATAAACTAGTGACATGAAACTACTACAGATAGGACTGCTTAATTTCCCCAAATATACTAACACACCTCTCAAATATACTAACACACCTCTTCCTTTCTATAAAGGCCTGAATGAATCAAGGGGAGAGAGGTGTTTTATGGAATGGTGTGGTGGTATCTACAATTGTACCGATCCTCCAACTCCTCAAAGTCTTCAAGAATCCACTGCCAGAGCCCCTCAGCAGATGGACCTGAATCTTGAGCATCCTCTGTACCTTGAGTGGATGCTACCATGGCTACTGAAGCTCCAGATCCTGCTATGCCAGTCTGGACTTCAACTGCTACTGATTGACTAGAGTCACCAGCCCTAACAGGGGCATGGTCATCAAGCAGGTATTCTTGCTGACTACACCTGGCACCATCACAGGCTTGATCACGATGGCTGAAGTTGAGCTTGACCATCCCTGGCTGCAGTTGAGGTTGGAAATGAAATCCTCACCAAATGTGCCTGAACCCATGGAGTCTCCATTGGCAGAAGCAATTACAGGTAAGGAACCAGGAAGATGGGTTGGCTCAGAAACAGCTTCAGAGCTTCCGTTTATTTCTGGAGGTGCTGCTGGGATATTCTTGAGATTCTTCCACTTGGACTTAGCCCGGGTGTTCTTGAACCAGATCTGAAAAACAAAGGAGACATCAAAGGAATACCTGTGTGCCCCCAACTTGTCACTAGGTGAAGCTTCTGGATTGAAAGGAATTTCTGCAGCAATACTGCATGAGTCCACAACAGAGAAGTCTGAAAGTCTAGATCCCTAAGGGATTGTAGTAAGATAGAATGAATATGACCTGACACCAAAAGCCTAGAGAAGATTCAGTTAGTGTGTCCTGTATTGTACTATGAGCTCTGAGGTCTAGGTCTCTGAGACCCTACAGGATAATATTCATCCATATTCCTACCTGGGTTGAAGCAGAATGTGAGGTCCAGCTCTTGATGCATGTATATTCAACTTCCACAACTGTCCCTAACATTAAAGAGCACAGAGCTCAGGAGTCTGATAGGGGGAGGGGGGGTTGGATATTTTGGCTGTCAGAGACAGCGAAGAGAGGCATGCCTGGATCTCATGTGCTGTCAAACCAATCAACAATGCCAGTCCCCCCCCCCTGCTCCTCCCGTTTTGGGTATGTGCACTTAGCCAAATATGTTTACAGCAGGTTCTTTTGCTCCCTGGTGTATACAGTGAGTATTTTCTGATGGTTCCTTGGAGCCCAGAGTCTCTTTTGTCGGTAACCATAATTAGGTGACAGTACCATAGGTCCCACAGGAACCTGGAAATTAGATCTCACTGAGGATCTTGAAGGTATCTGATGATGTGGATGCACTAAGAGGCTTCTCAGAATTGGTAAACCTGGACCCATTACAGGACCTCGTTGCATTTGGATACTTGATCTTCTTGATGGACCTTGGGACTCTTGCTGATGGAGGTCTCTTTCAAGGGCACTTAGAGGCAGAGACAGGTGGATTTCTGAGTTCGAGGCCAATCTGGCCTACAGAGTGAATTCCAGGACAGCCAGTGGCACTGAGAAAAATACTGTCTCAAAACAACAAACAAAAAAAATTAAAAACCCCATACTTCAGCTATGCATCTTTTGTCATTGATCTCTAGAAGACTATTAAAGGAACTAATATTGGATTTTTCCTGTCAAAATCTATTTCAGTATCTACTAGAACAATCATGTGATTTGTTTTTCTTTCAGTTTGTTGATGTGGTGGTTTGCCTTGGTGGATTTTGATATTTAGAAGCAGCTCCCTGTATCTGGTGGATGAAGACTACTTGATCATAGTGTATGATTTCTTTGATGTGTTCTTTGATTGGGGGACTTAGTATATTGCGGTGTATTTTTGCATCAATGTTCATAAGGGAAATTGATCTGAAACTTTCTTCATTAAATTGTTCTGTGGTGTAGGTATCAGGGTGACTGTCAACTCATAGAGAATTGGAAAACCTGGGCCCATTACAGGACCTGGTTGCATTTGGATAATTGATCTTCTTGATGGACCTTGGGAATCTTGTCGACAGAGGTCGCTTTCAGGGACTGAATGACTTGATTGCATTGGACAAGTTGGAGTCTCTAGGGGACTCACTTGGAAAGGCAGATTCCTTGCAAGCTCTTGAGGCATTTGGGAACTGGTTTGTGTGGGTGCATTTGAAGACATTTGGAATCTTAAATGCAAGGACAGACCTTAGGACTTAGATGGGTTCTGATCTTATTGGAGTATGTTCTTAGAGGAGAACATGGAAAAAGGTAAAAATATCAGAAAAGTTCCAGAGACCACCCATCATGCCTACCCATCACAAGCTGTGGACTTATTATAGAGCAGGGATTATTCAGGGGCCACACTCTTTCTGACCACCTACCAGTGCCTCCCATGCTTCTTAAGTATTCTCAACATTGCAATAAGCTTGCAAATAGCTCATGTGATAATATGAGTCTGTCAGCCTAGGGAGGCTAGCAATTGAATGTCCTCCCCCAAAGTTTAAAAGTCCTAGAACCCTGGAGGGATTGAAGTGGGAGTAGGTGGGTGAGTGGGTGAGGGGAGCATAAGGTGGGGAGCACTTTTTCAGAGTCAAAGGTGAGGAGGGGTGAAGAACTCCATGATGGAGGACCTGGATGTGGGCTGAAATCAAGCAATTAGAAAGAGGAAGGGCTGGAGAGATGACTGAGTGTTTAAGAGCTCTTCCAAAGGTCCTGAGTTCAATCCAAGGAACCACATGGTGGCTCATGACCATCTGTAAAGGAATCTGATTCCCTCTTCTGGTGTCCGAAGACAGCTACAGTGTACTCACATACATAAAATAAATAAATCTTTTCTAAAAAAAGAAAAGGAAGAAAGAGGAAAAATTTAAAAAAAAAATCAACAAAACCAAGAGCTCAACCAGGTTGGCAAACCCTTAGCCAACTTAACTAAAAGACTCTCAGAGACACAGTATTTCTTTCAGTCTACTTTGTAATTTTTTCTTTTTTTTCTTTTCAGAAAATATTGAGGTTGATCTCACACAATCATACATAAATTCTCACCTAGATAAAGCCTTACAAGAACCTATTTAGTTAAATTTGCTTTCAATTTTGCGGTAAATTTAATCCTCAGTAGAGGTGAAGAAAGCTTCACAGGACCCATGGGATTCTCAGGAACTGAACCACCATCCAAAGAGCATGCATAAATTGGACCTAGCCTTCCTTGAACTTATGTAGCAGATGTTCAGGCTGATCTTCACAGGTTCTGGAGCAACTGGAGCAGGAGCTATCTCAAAAACTGTTGCATGTATATGGGATATCTACTTCTAGCTGCACTGCCTTGTATTGTGTCAGTGGAAGAACAAATGCTTAGCCTTACAGAGACTTGAAGTGCCTGATTGGGTGAGACTTCTCACCCACTCTGAAAAGAAGGGGCTGGGGGTGGGAGATGGCTGTGGGGATTGTGCATGTGGGGTAAGGGGGTGCAAATAAATAATTTAACATTTTAAAGAGTCACAGTCGGACAGTGGTGGTACACACCTTTAATCCCAGCACTTGGCAGACAGAGGGAGGAGGTTTTCTGAGTTCAAGACCAGCCTGTACTACACTGTGAGGTCCATGACAGCCAGGGCCACACCGAGAAACCTTCTCTCAGAAAAACAACAACAAAAAAATCACAGATCCTCTTCCATTCTTCTTGACTCTCTGACTCCAACCAAAAATTGAAGAGCCATAGAAGAGAAAACATCAAGTGACCTCTTCCCACTCTAATCTACACTAGAGCACTCGTGGTCAAATTAGACAAATCATGAGGCTCTTACATCTACCAAAGACTGACCCTGGTATTGAAACTCTAATCCAAGGACTTGGCCTCAAGTTAATCTTCACCTTGGCCTTCCGATAGGCTCCTCTCTCATCCCCTCAGGTCCAGCAGACATTCCCACCCTGCGGCCACATTCAGTCTGCAGCCATACCTTTGGAAATGTGGTCAGGTACAAGACCATAAGCAATAGAAGCCAGTATATGTGGGCATTATCAGAACCCAGTTCTTCCACCACAACAAACCCTGAAATACCTTCAAAATCAGGAAGCTGACCTAAAATCCTATTTCATATTGATAATAAAGTGCTTTAAGGAGGATATAAATGACTCACTGAAAGAAATGCAGGAAAATACAGGTCAACAGGTAGAAGCACTTAAAGAGGAAACAAATAAATCGCTTTTTTTTTTTGAAACGGTGTCTTACATTGAAAGCCCAGGCTGGCCTTGAACCCTCAGATATTCTATTGCAGTCTCCTGAGTGCTAGGATTGCAAGGACATGCCATCATGCCTGGCTTTAAGCATTGTATCTCCTGTTTTCTATGAGTGCCTTTTTCTTTTTTATATATATAATTTTTATTTTCTATATTCTTTGTTTACATTCCAAAAGATTTCCCCTTTCCCAGATTCCTCCTCCCCATATGTCCCATAAACCTTCTCTCCACACATTCTACCTGCTTGTCACTGTACCAATACAAGATGATTTTTAGCATTGTTGCACTGTAGTACTGATTGAGGTCAGGGATAGTGCTTCCCCCAGTTCTTTTATTGTCGATAATAGTTTTGCTATTCTGGGTTTTATGCTATTCCAGATG
Organism: Apodemus sylvaticus; assembly: GCF_947179515.1. NCBI lineage: Eukaryota > Metazoa > Chordata > Mammalia > Rodentia > Muridae > Apodemus > Apodemus sylvaticus. The sequence goes on along the minus strand of NC_067472.1, from coordinate 195,651,342 downwards.
AATTTGAGAATTGCTCTTTCAAACTTTATGAATAATTCAGTTGGAATTTTGATGGGCATTGCATTGAATCTGTAGATTACTCTTGCATTGTGTCCATTTTTACTATATCAATCTTGCCTATCCAGGAGCATGGGAGATCTTTCCATCTTCTGAGGTCTTCTTTGATTTCTTTCTTTCGAAACATGAAGTTCTTGTCATACAGATCTTTCACATGTTTGATTAGAGTCACAACAAGGTATGAAATATTATTTGTGACTACTGTGAAAGGTGTCATTTCACTAATTTCTTTCTCAGCCTGTTTATCCTTGGAGCATAAGATTTGTTTGAGTTAATTTTATATCCAGCCACTTTGCTGAAGTTGTTTATCAGCTGTAGGAGATCTCTGGTGGAGTTTTGGGGGTCACTTAATTATACTATCATATCATCTGCAAATAGTGGTAGTTTGATTTCTTCCTGTCCAATTTGTATCCCTCTTACCGAATTGTGTTTTCTAATTGCTTTACTTAGAACTTCAAGTAATATACTGAATAAATATGGAGAGAGAGGGCAGGCTTGTCTAGTACTTGATATTAGTGCGATTGCTTCAATTTTCTCACCATTTAGTTTGATGTTGGCTACTGGTTTGCTTTTACTGTTTAGGTATGGGCCTGAAATTTCTGATCTTTATAACTGTGTGTTTTGAGCTTTACTAAAGTTTCTTTTATGAATGTGGGTGCCCTTGCAATTAGAGCATAGATGCTCAGAATGAGAGTTCTTCTTGGTAGATTATTCCTTTGATCTATATGAAGTGTCCTGTGTCTTTTTAAATAACTTTTGGATGAAAGTCAATTTTATCTGATATTAGAATTGCTGCCACGGCTTTTGTCCTGGAAACATTTGCTTGGAAATTTGTTTTCCAGCCTTTTTCTCTGAGGTAGTGTTTGTTTTTGATAACGATATGCGTTTCATGTATGCAGCAAAGTGCTGTGTCCTGTTTGCATAGCCAGACTTTTAGTCTATGTCTTTTTTATTGGTAAATTGAGTCCATTGAGGTTAAGAGATATTAAGGTATAGTGATTGTTGCTCCCTGTTATTTTTGATGTAATTTTTATGTTTGAGTGGTTATCTTCTTTGGGATTTATTAAAAGAAGATTACTATCTTGCTTTTTCTTTCTTTTTTTTTTTTTAATCTTTTTTTATTGAGTATCTTCTTCACTTACATTGCCAATGGTAAAACCTTTCCCAATTTCCCCCCTCCCAAAAGTCCCCCTCCCCAATAATTCCCCACCCCTCCTCCCAGCTCCTGCCTCCTTGTATATGCCCCTTTACCCAACACACTCCCACCTACCCCCCCAACTCCCTCCCCTGTACATTTTCCTTTGTTGACCCTCTATTGGGTCTTTACCTGACCAAAGACCACTCCTCCCACTGATGCCCAACAAGGCATTGCTCTGCCACATTTTTGGCTGGAACTATGTACACGCCTTCATGGATGGTCAGTCCCTGGGAGTCTTGGGGTGCCTGGGTGTCCGAAGTCATTGTTCTTCCCATGGGGCTATATACTCTTTCAGCTCCTCCGGGCAACCCTCCAGATCCTCTGATGGGGACACCAAGATTATTCCAATAGTTGGGTGCTAGTTTCTGCCTCTGTATTTGTAAGGTTTAGGTGGGGCCCTATGGAGAGAGCCATGGCATGCTTCTTTTGGTACAAACTTCTCTTCATAGTGTCAGTGTTTGGTGACTGTCTATAGGATGAATCCCCTCCTGGGCACTTGCTGGGTGGCCTTTACTTCAGACTCTGCTCCACATATTGCCTGCCTGCCGTGTTGCTCCTGTGACGATTTTGTTCCCTTTCTCAGAGGAACCATAGCACCCTCACTTAAGTCCTCCTTCTTCTTGAGCTTCCTGTGCTGGGTGAATTATAAATTGTTTATTTTGAGCTTTTGGACTAGCATCTGCTTATTTGTGAATGAATACCATGTACGTTCTTTTGTGACTGGGTTACCTCATTCAAGATGACACTTTCTAGTTCCATCCATTTGCCTAAGAATTTCATGAATTCATTGTTTTTGATAGCTGAATACTAATCCATTGTGTATATATACCACAATTCCTGTATCCATTTCTCTGTTGAGGGACATCTGGGTTCTTTCCAGCTTCTGGCTATTATAAATAAGACAGCTATGAACATAGTGGAGCATGTGTCCTTATTACATAAAGAGCACATTCTGAGTGGTATAGCTGGGTCCACAAGTAGTACTATGTCTAATTTTCTAAGGAATCGCCAAACTGATTTCCAGAGTGGTTTTACCAGCTTGCAATTCCACCAACAATGGAGAAGTGTTCCTCTTTCCCTGCATCCTCTCCAGCTACTGCTGTCCCCTGAGTTGGTCATCTTAGCCTTTCTGACTGGTGTAAGGTGGAATCTCAGTGTTGTTTTGATATGCATTTCCCTGATAACTAAGGATACTGAATATTTCTTTAGGTGCTTTAGAGCCATTGGAGTTTCCTCAGTTGAGTATTCCCCGTTAAGTTCTGTAACCTAAATAGGGTTGTTTGATTATCTGGAGACTAACTTCTTGCATTTTTGTATATGTTAGGGTTAATAAAGATCTTTTCCCAATGTGTTGGTTGAAGTTTTGTCCTATTGACTTTATTCTTTGCCTTACAGAAGCTTTGCCGTTTTATGAGCTCCCATTTGTCGATTCTTGTTCTTAGAGTATAAGCTATTGGTTTTCTGTTCAGAAACTGTTCCCCTGTGCCCGTGTGTTCAAGTTTTGTCCCCACTTTCTGCTCTATAAGCTTCAGTGTGTCTGATTTTATGTATTGATCTTTGACCCACTTGGACTTGAACGTAGTACAAGGAGATAAGAATGGGTCAATTTGCATTTTTCTGCATGCAAACCTCCAGTGGATCTAGCCCATTTGTTTAAAATGCTGGCTTTTTTCCATTGGATGATTTTAGCTCCTTTGTCAAATATCAAGTGAATGTACATGTGTGGGTTATTTGCTCGGTCCTCAATCCTATTCCATTGCTCTTCCTGCCTGTCTGCATACTAATACTAAACAGCTTTTATAACTATCCTCTGTAGTAGAGTTTGTGGTCAGGGATGGTGATTCCCCTGCAATATCTTTTGTTGTGGGGAATAGTTATTGCTATCCTGTTTTTGTTGTTGTTGTTGTTATTCCAGATGAATTTAAGAATTCCTCTTTCTAGAACTATGAAAAATTGATTTGGAATTCTGATTGCATTGATGGGGATTGCACTGAATCTGTCAAATGCTTTCAGCAAGATGGCCATTTTTACTATATTGATCCTGCGAATCTGTGAGCATTGCAGATCTTTCCATCTTCTTAGTATTTCTTCGATTTCTTTTTTTAGAGGCTTAAAGTTCTTGTCATATAGACCCTTCACTTTCTTCGCAGGGTCACACCTAGGTATGAAATATTACTTTGAACTATTTTGAAAGATGTCATTTCCATAAATTCTTTCTCTTCTTGTTTATCCTTTCAGTAGAAGAAGCCTAATGATTTGCTTGAGTTAATTTTATATCCAAAAACTTTGCTGAAGTTTTTTTTTATCAGCTTTAGGAATTCTTTGTTGGAAAGCTTGGGGTCATTTAAGCTTTCATCTGCACATAGTGATAGTTTGACTTCTTCCTTTCCAATATGTATTCCTTTGACCTCTTTTTGCTGCCTGATTGCTCTGTCTAGGACTTCAAGTACTATATTGAATAGAGAGAGAGAGAGTGAGCAGCCTTGTTTGGTCCCTGATTTTAGGGGGATTGACTCAAGTTTCTCTCCATTTAGTTTGATGTTGCCTACCAGTTTGCAGAATATTTCTTTCACTGTGTTTAGGTATGGGCCTTGGATTCCCAATCTCTCGAAGACTTTTATCATGAAGGGATGCTGAATTTTGTCAAAAGCTTTTCAGCATCTAATGAATTGACCATGTGGGTATTTTTTCCTTTAATTTGTTTATGTAGTGAATTATATTGACAGATTTCTGTATATTGAACCATCCATGCATCCCCTGGATGAAGCCTACCTGATTGTGGTGAATTACAGTTCTGACGCATGCTTGGATTCGGTTGGCCAGGATTTTGTTCAGTATTTTTGCATCAATGTTCATGAGGGAGATTGGTCTGAAGTTCTCTTTCCTTGTTTGGCCTTCTCACTGACCACCACATCTGTAAGATCAAGAGACCGAAGGTCCCTGAGTTGAAGGATGCTCAGTTACAGATATATTGTCAAAAGATGGGGCTATGGTTACCATCACAATCATTGCTGCTTTTATCTTTGAACATATTATTAAACAGATGGCTCCCAGCATTATGAAAAGCCTGATGGTTCACTACACTCCTGAACTTTAAATACCTTGTACAGTGCATCACATCACAGCTGAATGTTTCCAGCTTTCCTCTTTGGCTACTTCTCTATTTCTCACATGATGCTTTCCTGGAGCTGGAGAGAATATGATGCTTGGAGACCTTTCTATTTTCTATCATAGCCAGAAACTTCACTCTATCTGATATCAGCTTGAGATTTTAAGATAGGAGTGTAGACTTAGCATGGTTTTAAAGATGTAAAACGCTCAAAAGATTTACTGACATTCCTAGACTTGGTTCTTTACTGGGAACCTGATGTTTTTATATAAGCCATGGTCAATAGGATAAATGGTGTAGGCTTAGCTGTCCCTGAGAACTGGTCAGCTTTCTCCTAGAACAAAGCACGGTGTTAGTCATGTGCTTCAGTTCTGTGGAATACTTTGATTTTAGTACATCAGCATAGTACATTTAGAATGATTGCATTTGAAAGTTATTTTTTAAGTTTTCCCTGCGTGAGTATGTAAAATCCAACTAATCAACTCTGTTTTCATTCCACAATGCATTATACAGTTGTGTGTGCATTGCAAGAGACTGTAATGATGGTCATTAAATCTTAATGACCTTCACGTAATATGCTTCAATTGTCACCCTAAATATACATAGCATTTAGTATAAAAGCCAAAATAGAATTATTGCTCCCTTCTGAAACATGAAATATTACCTCTCTATTAAACTGTTATATGCTAGCTCTCAGCATCTTAATGGTAAAGCTAAGCTTCCTAGTCATATCAAGATTTTCTAGTCACTGCACAAAGAAAATGCCTGGCGGCGGCGGCGGCGGCGGCGGCGGCGGCAGCGGCAGCAGTGGCTGCTCCAGCTGAAGGGCCATCAGCAGTGGAACCAAGGCGTCACAGGGACCAGTTAGGCCCTGCGCCCACGACCACTGACCTTCGCTGACCAGCCGGACAGCAAGCAGCTGCAGTTGTGCGGCGCCTTTCCTGCACGGAGGCCACTTCAGAACTCGGCCTCCCACCAGTCAGGAGAGGAGGATCCATCTTGGTTCCGTACTCCAGGAATCGGACAGACTGAGGTACACAAACATAATCCGAGGCCAACACCGCGGTGGTCTGAGCCCGACGGGCGTTGGCCTGCACCCAGGCCCTGGGCGGGTCGGGGGGCCATCGGGGTGCCAACCCAACCAGGAGGTTTTTTGCCCAGGCCTGCGAGCGCGCCGCCGCCATTTTGCCTGCAGGACGACAGAGAGCTCAGGCGGGCAGACCTGTAACAGGCATAGCCTAAGGCTAACAAAGCGGGGGTCCAGGCCCCAAAAGGCACAGGACTGACCCCAAGAACTGGGCGGCTTGGTGGGCCATCTGTGAGTCAACCCGCCCAGGCGATTGTTAGCAAAGCAGACTCTCCCGGCGCTTTCAGGGAGCGCGGGCGCACACGCCCGCCATCCTAGTCACCTGGCAAACCCAATTAACAGTCAAAGCCGTAGGGGAACTTTGCTCGGACCTTGGCCTCCCAGGCTTTTGCCTGGACTCAGGGACTGGGCGGCCAGGCTAACCTTGTGTGCGATAGCCCGGTTGGCAGATCGGCTGCCCAGCGGAGTGAGCGGAACTCAGGGGAGGTCACAGTAGCATCCCTGGGAGTGCACACGGGCTCCATCTGCTCCACAGACACAATCTGGGGCAAGGCCCCAGGCAGAAGCCCTTAGCTCTACTCTCTCCGCTTCCGGATCCAGATCAGTCTGGGCGGCAGCATTACACCTCCAAGTCCTGCAAGTGGCTAGCTGGGCTTCTGGGCGGCCAGCTGGGAGAAGTCAGTGTGCTCCAGTGAATCCAGCGGGCCCCAGCGGGAGCCTTCGGGTGCCTGCTTTGGGATCTGAACAGCCTGGGCAGCAGCACACTGTCTACAAGCAGTGCAGGAGGTAAGCTGTGCACCAGAGGCCAACTGGGAAGGGGCAGCTTGCACTGGTGAGTCCAGCACTGACAAGATAAACTAACACCAGTGAGATCTAGATGGCAAAAGGCAAACGCAGGAACGTCACTAACAGAAATCAAGGCAATATGGCAACATCTGAACCCAATTCTCCTCTACCAACATGTCCTGGATACCCCATCACACCAGTAAAACAAGATTTGGATTTAAAATCACTGGTCATGATGCTGGTACAGGAACACATGAAGGTCATACATAAAGAAATTCAGGAGACAATGGATCAAAAGGTAGAAGCCCTTGCAAGGGAAACACAAAAATCATTGAAAGAAATCCAGGAGAATACAAAAGCCAACAAGGAGGAAATGCAAAAAACACTTAAAGAAATACAGGAGAACTTTGCTCAACAGGCTGAGGTCATGAAAGACGAAACACAAAAATCTCTTAAAGAAATACAGGAGAACTTTGGTCAACAGGCTGAGCTCATGAAAGAGAAAACACAAAAATCTCTTAAAGAATTACAGGAAAACACAAACATGCAAGTGAAGGAGCTAAGCAAAACCATTCAGGATCTAAAATCAGAAGTAGAAACAACTAAGAAAACTCAAAGGGAGACAACTTTGGAGATAGAAAGCCTTGGGAAGAAATCAGGGGACAGAGATACAAATATCAACAACAGAATACAAGAGATAGAAGAAAGAATCTCAGATGCTGAAGATTCCATAGAAACCATGGACTCAACAGTTAAAGAAAATGCAAAATGCAAAAAGCTTGTAACCCAAAATATCCAGGAAATCCAGGACACAATGAGAAGACCAAACCTAAGGATTATAGGCATAGAGGAGAGTGAAGATTTACAACTTAAAGGGCCAGCAAATATCTTCAATAAAATTATGGAAGAAAACTTCCCTAACCTAAAGAGAGAGATGCCCATGAATATACAAGAAGCCTACAGAACTCCAAACAGACTGGACCAGAACAGAAATACTTCCCGTCACATAATAATCAAAACACCAAATGTTCTAAACAAAGAAAGAATACTAAAGGCAGTAAGAGAAAAAGGCCAAGTAACATATAAAGGAAGACCTATCAGAATCACAGCAGACTTTTCACCTGAGACTATGAAGGCTAGAAGGTCCTGGGCAGATCTTATGCAGACTCTAAGAGAACACAAATGCCAACCAAAACTACTATATCCAGCAAAACTCTCAATCACCATAGATGGAGAAACTAAGATATTTCATGACAAAACCAAGTTTACCCAATATCTATCCACAAACCCGGCCCTAAAAAGGATAATAGGAGGACAACACCAATACAAGGAGGGAAACTTCACCCTGGAAAAAGCAAGATAGTAACCTTTCATCAAACCCAAAAGAAGTTAAGCATTCAAATTTAAAAAATAACGTCAAAAATGATAGGAAGTAACAATCACTATTCCTTAATATCTCTTAACATCAATGGACTTAATGCCCCAATAAAAAGACACAGACTAACTGAATGGATACGTAAACAGGACCCTACATTTTGCTGCTTACAGGAAACACACCTCAGGGTCAAAGACAAACACTACCTTAGAGTAAAAGGCTGGAAGACAATTTTACAAGCAAATGGTCTCAGGAAACAAGCTGGAGTAGCCATTTTAATATCAGATAAAATTGACTTTCAACCCAAAGTCATCAAAAGAGACCCTGAGGGACACTTCTTGCTGGTCAAAGGAAAAATACAAAAAGAAGAACTGACAATCCTGAACATCTATGCCCCAAATGTAAGGGCACCCTCTTTTGTAAAAGAAACTTTATTAAAACTAAAAGCACACATTGCACCTAACACAATAATTGTGGGTGACTTCAACACTGCACTTTCCTCAATGGACCGATCAGGAAAACAGAAACTAAACAGGGACACAATGAAACTAATTGAAGCTTTGGACCAATTAGATTTAACAGATATATATAGAACATTCTATCCTAAAACAAAAGAATATACCTTTTTCTCAGCACCTCATGGTACCTTCTCCAAAATCGACCATATAATTGGTCACAAGACAGACCTCAACAAATATAAGAAGATCGAACTAATCCCATGCCTCCTATCTGATCACTATGGAGTAAAAGTGGTCTTCAATAGCAACAGAAACAACAGAAAGCCCACATACACGTGGAAACTGAACAATACTCTACTCAATGATACCTTGGTCAAGGAAGAAATAAAGAAAGAAATTAAAGACTTTTTAGAACACAATGAAAATGAAAACACAACATACCCAAATCTATGGGACACAATGAAAGCAGTGCTAAGAGGAAAACTCATAGCCCTGAGTGCCTCCAAAAAGAAAATGGAGAGAGCATACATTACCAGCTTAATGACACACCTGAAAGCCCTGGAACAAAAAGAAGCTATTTCGCCCAGGAGGAGTAGAAGGCAGGAAATCATCAAACTCAGGGCCGAAATCAATCAAGTAGAAACAAAGAGAACCATACAAAAAATCAACAATACCAGGAGCTGGTTCTTTGAGAAAATCAACAAGATAGATAAACCCTTAGCCAGAATGACCAAAGGGCACAGAGAAAGTATCCAAATTAACAAACTTAGAAATGAAAAGGGAGATATAACAACGGAAACTGAGGAAATCCAAAAAATCATCAGATCCTACTACAAGAGCCTATACTCAACACAACTGGAGAATCTGGAGGAAATGGACAATTTCCTTGACAGATACCAAATACCAAAATTAAATCAGGACCAACTAGACCATCTAAACAGTCCCATAATGCCTAAAGAAATAGAAGGAGTCATAGAAAGTCTTCCAACCAAAAAAAGCACAGGACCAGATGGCTTCAGTGCAGAATTCTACCAGACCTTCAAAGAAGAGTTAACACCAATACTCTTCAAACTATTCCACAAAATAGAAACAGAAGGAACACTACCCAATTCCTTCTACGAAGCCACAATTACGCTGATACCAAAGCCACACAAAGATCCAACAAAGAAAGAGAACTTCAGACCAATTTCCCTTATGAACATCGATGCAAAAATACTCAATAAAATTCTTGCCAACCGAATCCAAGAACACATCAAAACGATCATCCACCATGATCAAGTAGGCTTTATCCCAGGAATGCAGGGTTGGTTCAATATACGGAAATCCATCAATACAATCCACTACATAAACAAACTCAAAGAACAAAACCACATGGTCATTTCATTGGATGCTGAAAAAGCATTTGACAAAATTCAGCATCCCTTCATGCTTAAAGTCTTGGAGAGAACAGGAATTCAAGGCCCATACCTAAACATAGTAAAAGCAATATACAGCAAACCGGTAGCCAGCATCAAACTAAATGGAGAGAAACTTGAAGCAATCCCACTGAAATCAGGGACCAGACAAGGCTGCCCCCTTTCTCCTTATCTTTTCAATATTGTACTTGAGGTACTAGCTCGGGCAATTCGACAACATAAGGAGGTCAAAGGGATACAAATTGGAAAGGAAGAAGTCAAACTATCATTATTTGCAGACGACATGATCGTCTACCTAAGTGACCCAAAGAACTCCACTAGAGAGCTCCTACAGCTGATAAACAACTTCAGCAAAGTGGCAGGTTATAAAGTCAACTCAAGCAAATCAGTGGCCTTCCTATACTCAAAGGATAAGCAGGCTGAGAAAGAAATTAGGGAAATGACCCCCTTCACAATAGCCACAAACAGTATAAAGTATCTTGGGGTGACTCTTACCAAACATGTGAAAGATCTGTATGACAAGAACTTCAAGACTCTGAAGAAGGAAATGGAAGAAGACCTCAAAAAATGGGAAAACCTCCCATGCTCATGGATCGGCAGAATCAATATAGTTAAAATGGCCATTTTGCCTAAAGCACTATACAGATTCAATGCAATACCCATCAAAATCCCAACTCAATTCTTCACAGAGCTAGAAAGAGCAATTATCAAATTCATCTGGAACAACAAAAAACCCAGGATAGCTAAAACTATTCTCAGCAACAAAAGGAAATCTGGGGGAATCAGTATCCCTGACCTCAAGCAATACTACAGAGCAATAGTGTTAAAAACTGCATGGTATTGGTACAGTGACAGACAGGAGGATCAATGGAACAGGATTGAAGATCCAGAAATGAACCCACACACCTATGGCCACTTGATCCTCGACAAAGAGGCTGAAAACATCCAATGGAAAAAAGATAGCCTTTTCAACAAATGGTGCTGGTTCAACTGGAGGTCAGCATGCAGAAGAATGCGAATTGATCCATCCTTGTCTCCTTGTACTAAGCTCAAATCCAAATGGATCAAGGACCTCCACATAAAGCCAGACACTCTGAAGCTAATAGAAAAAAAACTGGGGAAGACCCTTGAGGACATCGGTACAGGGAGAAAGTTTCTGAACAGAACACCAATAGCGTATGCTCTAAGAGCAAGAATTGACAAATGGGACCTCATAAAATTACAAAGTTTCTGTAAGGCAAAGGACACCATCAAGAGGACAAATCGGCAACCAACAAATTGGGAAAAGATCTTCACCAATCCTACATCAGATAGAGGGCTAATATCCAATATATATAAAGAACTCAAGAAGTTAGACTCCAGAAAACCAAACAACCCTATTAAAAAATGGGGTACAGAGTTAAACAAAGAATTCTCACCTGAAGAACTTCGGATGGCGGAGAAGCATCTTAAAAAATGCTCAACTTCATTAGTCATTAGGGAAATGCAAATCAAAACAACCCTAAGATTTCATCTTACACCAGTCAGAATGGCTAAGATCAAAAATTCAGGAGACAGCAGGTGTTGGAGAGGGTGTGGAGAAAGAGGAACACTCCTCCACTGCTGGTGGGGTTGCAAATTGGTACAACCACTCTGGAAATCAGTCTGGCGGTTCCTCCGAAAACTGGGCACCTTACTTCCAGAAGATCCTGCTATACCACTCCTGGGCATATACCCAGAAGACTCCCCACCATGTAATAAGGATACATGTTCTACTATGTTCATAGCAGCCCTATTTGTAATTGCCAGATGCTGGAAAGAACCCAGGTATCCCTCAACAGAAGAGTGGATGCAAAAAATGTGGTATATCTACACAATGGAGTACTATTCAGCCATTAGAAACAATGAATTCATGAAATTCTTAGGCAAATGGATGGAGCTAGAGAATATCATACTAAGTGAGGTAACCCAGACTCAAAAGGTGAATCATGGTATGCACTCACTAATAAGTGGATATTAACCTAGAAAACTGGAATACCCAAAACATAATCCACACATCAAATGAGGTACAAGAAGAAAGGAGGAGTGGCCCCTGGTTCTGGAAAGACTCAGTGAAACAGTATTCAGCAAAACCAGAACGGGGAAGTGGGAAGGGGTGGGTGGGAGGACAGGGGAAGAGAAGGGGGCTTGCGGGACTTTCGGGGAGTGGGGGGGCTAGAAAAGGGGAAATCATTTGAAATGTAAATAAATTATATCGAATAATAAAAAAAAAAAAGTCAAAAAAAAAAAGTCAAAAAAAAAAAAAAAAAAAAGAAAATGCCTAAGAGCTGCCCTATTGCTTTCTGAGAAAACAAAGTGCTGTATATTTCACGTATAAGTTGTTATACTCAATAACTTTTTGAGTTTCTTATTTACTTATAGAATAATTAGGTAATATCTAAATTAGTGTTTGAATCTTAATATTACATAACTTTAGCTAAGTTGGCATGGTTTTAGAAAGTTTCCCTAGTCATCTTAATTTGCTCCATTTTCTGACTCCTCCCTGTAAACAAAAACAGCAAGGACACTTTATCCTGATTGTTTTCTTTCTTAATTAGTTAATCTCTTATTCAGTTATAATATGTGATACTATCGTAATAAATGTAAAAAAAACGTTAAAACATATTAGGAGAAAACTTTATCTAATGTGTTGGGTGAAGAACTATAGGTCAGTGTGACATATGCCATAGTGACTGGAATGTAAATGGATAATATAACTTAATAAAATAATTTTCAGGAACTGTTTCTCCTTTTATTTCATGAGAATATGATCTAACAATGAAGAATGAATATTTACAGTTACTTTGAAACAACCCCTCTATATACCCAGAGGATTCCCCACCATGTAATAATGATACATGCTCTACTATGTTCATAGCAGCCCTATTTATAATTGCCAGATGCTGGAAAGAACCCAGATATCCCTCAACAGAAGAGTGGATGCAAAAAATGTGGTATATCTACACAATGGAGTACTATTCAGCCATTAGAAACAATGAATTCATGAAATTCTTAGGCAAATGGATGGAGCTAGAGAACATCATACTAAGTGAGGTAACCCAGACTCAAAAGGTGAATCATGGTATGCCCTCACTAATAAGTGGATATTAACCAGAAAACTGGAATACCCAAAACATAATCCACACATCAAATGAGGTACAAGAAGAACGGAGGAGTCTTAAAGTCTAAAAAGACTGAGTGAAGCAGTATAGAGCAAAATCAGAACAGGGAAGTGGGAAGAGTTGGGTGGGAAAACAGGGGGAGGGAAGGGGACTGATGGGACTTCCGGGGAGTGGGGGTCCAGAAAAGGGGAAATCATTTGAAATGTAAATAAATATATCAATAAATTAAAAAAAAAGAATTAGTGGAGAGCATGTGTCATTTGCTTAATGATATTTATCCTATTACCACTTGCTCTTGTTGGCTTTCCTATGATATAGCTTTCCTGATTTGTTTTTTTGTTTTTGTTTTCTTTTTGGTTTTGTTTTTTGTTTTTTGTTTTTGTTGTTGTTGTTTTGGGTTTTTGAAACAGGGTTTCTCTGTGTAGCCCTGGCTGTCCTAGAACTCACTCTGTACACCAGGCCGGCCTCAAATGGAGAAATCTGCCCACCTCAATGTCCCAAGTGCAGGGATTAAAGGCATCCCCAACCACTGCCCAGCAGATATGTTTAAATAAATAACTCTCTCTTCTCTCTCTCTCTCTGTGTCTCTCTCTCTCACTCTCTCTCTCTTTCTCTCTCTCTCTCTCTTTCTCTCTTTCTCTCTCTCTCTCTCTCTCTCTCTCTCTCTCTCTCTCTCTCTCTCTCACACACACACACACACACACACACACACACACACATGAGAGTTGGTTTATGTAGTGGATTACATTGAAAGATTTCCATATATTGAACCACCCCTGCATCGCTGGGATGAAGCCTATTTGATCCTGGTGAATTACTGTTTTGATGTGTTCTTGGATTCGGTCAGCAAGAATTTTATTGAGTAGTTTTGCATCAATGTTCTTAAGGGAAATTCGTCTGGAGTTCTCTTTCATGGTTTGGTCTTTGTTTCGTTTGTGTATAAGCATTACTATGGCTTCATATAATGAATTGTGAAGTATACCTCAGGTTTCTGATTTGTGGAATAGTTTGAAAAGTATCTGTAGTAGGTCTTCTTTGAAGATCTGATAGAATTCCCCACAAACACATCTGGTCCTGTGCTTTTGTTGTTGTTGTTGTTTTTGGTGGTGGTGGTGTTGGTGATGGTGGTGTTTTTGGAAGACTGTTAATAACTGACTCTATTTCCTCCGGTGTTATGGGATTATTTTGATGGTTTATCTGATCATGTTTTAACATTGGCACCTGGCATGTGTCTACAAAATTGTCCATTTCATCCAGATTTTCCAATTTTGTTGAGTATAAGCTTTTTTTTGTAGGATCTGATGATTTTTGGAATTTCTGCTGTTTCTGCTGTTATATCTCCCTTTTCACTAACGATTTTATTAATTTGTGTGGTTCCTCTATTCCTTCTGGTTAGTCTGCTAAGTGTTTATCTATCTTGTTCATTTTCTCAAAGAACCAACTCCTGGTTTTGTTGATTCTTTGTATAATTCTTTTTGTTTCTATTTGGTATATTTTGGCCTTGAATTTGTTTATTCCCTGCTGTGTATTCCTCTTGGATGTATTTGTTTCATTTGGTTGTACAGCTTTCAAATGTTCTGTCAAGCTGCTAATGTAAGCTCTTTCCATTTCCTTGTTGGAGGCATTTAAATATAAGAGTTTTTCTCTTAGCACATATGACTATTGACAGCTTTTCAGGATTTCTAGTTGCAACTGCTTTAAGAGGAGAATCTTCTAGAAATGTTATTGTTCATTGTTTACAGGCTTTTACTGCTAAGGGACTGCCTAAAGTTGGCAAGACAGATAATGGGCCTGCTTATACTGGAAACAGCTTTGAACAATTTTGCAAGGAATTTGGAATTGAAAATAAAACTGAAATTCCTCATGATCCAATGAGACTAGGAATTGTTGAATGTATCTGAAAAATTAGCGTTAGAAAACAAAAAAGGGGGAGTTTTAACCTCCAAGGTCACCAAAAGCACATCTCGCTTTTGCATTATTTGTTTTAATTTTTTGTAAACTGATGCTAAAGGTCAGTCTGCAGTAGATCACCGCTGGCATCCAGACACTTCCAGATCATATACCATGGTTAAATGTTGAGATCCTTTAACTAATACTTTGGAATGGTCCCAACCCTATTTTAATACAGGAATGAGATCCTGTTTGTGGTTTTTCAAATAAAGGAACTGGAGATCAATGACTACTGAAAAGATTGTTTCGCCAAGTGGCCACAGATCCTGAGCCTTCTAATGATTATGATACTAATGATGAAGGCATCTCAGAATCCCTATGAGCCATCTAAATTAACCTGAAGTGTAGTCTTCGCCCTTACTGGATAGCAGGTGTTTTCTATCAATTCTCAAAGCCACCCTCCTTACACCAGGAGGCTTGATCTTGTTTGGATCTTTGTCAGCTCCAAGTTTAGGCACTTAACTAAGCTATTACCCCTTGGAGGTTCACTTGAGTATGATGGAAAAGAGTCCTGCTCCCCAAATCCTTGGTCATGTGAAGGTTTTATCTGAAAGGTGGGATGTAGACATCCAGTGCTTAGAGACCATTTAAGCATTTGTTCTTTTCACATGTGTCCTTGAGATGGCAGGACTAGATCCCATGGTCATAGTTGGGGAGGTGCAGAAGATTTTTTTCTGTGCTGTTTGGAAATGTGAGACCACAAGGAATGTTTATTGGAAGCCCCAAAGAGATTTAATTACAGTAGCTAGGATTTCAACAGGTCCAGGCCTATCTAGTTCTAGTTATAATGGCAATGGACATTGTTTCTTCGGGGTTTTAGTTGTGCCAAAGCTGCGCTGTCTGGATCCTGGACAGGAGTAGCATCCTCTGTTAGTTTTCTCTGTAATCCTATTCCAGTGTCTGGAAAAAATGTTAGAGAAGGCTGGATTAAAGGAAGGACTTGAAAACTTTGGCTTTATAAGGAAGATTATGATTATGGATTACTTTTTTGTTTGTTTGTTTGTTTGTTTGTTTGTTTGTGACAGGGTTTTTCTGTGTAGCCATGGCTGTCCTGGAACTCACTCTGCAGACCAGGCTGTCCTCCAACTCAGAAATCTGCCTACCTCTGCCTCCCAATGACTGGGATTAAATGAGTGTGCCAGGATGGATGACATTTTACCAAAATTGTGACTTTGACATTTTCTGTAGGACCTACTAAGATCATAAATAAGCCCAAAAGAAGAAACTATAAAGATAAAAAGAAAAAAATAGTGCTAAAAGGAATAGGAGTAATACTGCTTTCTTATTTTCTTCTCCGGTATCTGGTATTCTTCAGAGTCCTACTGTTAACACCACTACTTTTTCTGTATCTGCTATTCCCCTTACAGAATTAGTGGAGAGCATGTGTCATTTGCTTAATGATATTTATCCTATTACCACTCGCTCTTGTTGGCTGTCCTATGATATAGCTCCACCTTATTTGTTTTTTGTTTGTTTTCTTTTTGATTTTGTTTTTTGTTTTTGTTGTAGTTGTTCTGGATTTTTGAAACAGGGTTTCTCTGTGTAGCCCTGGCTGTCCTGGAACTCACTCTGTAAACCAGGCTGGCCTCAAACGGAGAAATCTGCCCACCTCAGTGTCCCAAGTGCAGGGATTAAAGGCATCCCCAACCACTGCCCAGCATAGATGTTTGAATAAATAACTCTCTCCTCTCTCTCTCTCTCTCTCTCTCTCTCTCTCTCTCTCTCTCTCTCTCTCTCTCTCTCTCTCTCCCTCTCTCTCTCTCTCTCTCTCTCTCTCTCTCTCTCTCTCTCTCTCTCTCTCTCACACACACACACACACACACACACACTCACTCACTCACTCACACAAACACAGTAGATTCCCTTAAAGCCAACTGCACTAGAACTGACCATGGTACAAAGAGTAGGATACATTTGTTATACTCAGTGTTTGATAATTTCTAAGTAAGCCATGGGGCCAGGTAGTGATGGCTCAAGCCTTTAATCCCAGCACTTGGGAGACAGAGACAGGTGGATTTCTGAGTTCGAGGCCAGCTTGGTCTTCAGAGTGAGTTCCAGGACAGCCAGGGCTACACAGACAAACCCTCTCTCAAAAAAAAATGAAAAAGAAAAGAGGGCTGCTAAGATGGTATAGGTCTTGCTTCAAAGCCTGATGATCAGTTACCATAAGTAAGCCCCATAAAACAGAAGGTTCCCCAACGTAAACTTTGGTGGCAAAAAGAAGGAAAAGAAGCACCTGGACATGGAGTTCCAGGTGATAGTGTGTTCCACGTGGCTTGAATGCACTGTCACAGCAAAAAGTAAGACAAGGTAACATTTTATTTATATGGAAATTACACATCTAGAAGAAATGTCAAGGATTCACACACATATGATTTAATACTATTATGCTTAATACTCATGAGAGTAATTAAGCATCAGTAGCCACTCTTGTAGAGGAACTGACTTTAGTCCCAGGCATACAGAAATTGGCTCACAACTGCCTATAATACTGTCGTGGGCGATCCTACACTCCTCTGTCCTGCCAAGTACCAGGTATGTCCATGCATGGATTGAGGCATTACATGTGTCTTAGTCAGTGTTTCTATTCCTGCACAGATATCATGACCAAGAAGCAAGTTAGGGAGGAAAGGATTTATTCTGCTTAAACTTCCACATTGCTGTTGCTCACCAAAGGAAGTCAGGAATGGAACTCAAGTAGGTCAAGAAACAGGAGCTGATGCAGAGGCCGTGGGGCCATGTTACTTATTGGCTTGCTTCCCCAAGCTTGCTCAGCCTGCTCTCTTGTAGATCCCAAGAATACCAGCCCAGCGATGGTACCACCCACAAGGAGCCCTCTTCCCTTGATCACTAAGTGAGAAAATACCCCACAGCTGAATCTCATGTAGGCATTTCCCCAACTGAGGCTCCTTTCTCTGTGAAAGGATGTGTCAAGTTCACACACTAAACCATCCAGTACAACATGTAAAAATAAATTAAGGCTGGGCATTATAACAGAGCCTTTTAATCCCACTACCTGCAAGGCAAATGGATGAGGATCTCCATAAGTGGAAGGCAGTCTTGTTTACATAAGCACTTCCAGGAGAGTTAGAACTACATACAAAGGCCCTATGTTAAGAAATCAAAAATAATGCCAGGAGGTGGTGGCACGTGACTTCAATCCCAGCACTTGGGAGCCAGAGGCAGAGAGATTTCTTAATTCAAGTCCAGCCTGGTCTAGAGATTGATTGCCAGGATAGCCAGTGTTACACAGAGAAACCCTGTCTCAAAAAAACAAAAAAAAATCCAAATTAAAATAAGATGAATAAATCTTTGTAATTGAAAAACAAAACAACTGTCATTGTACTAGCTGTTCTGCCAAGAGTAATTATAAAAATTCCTTTCAGAAAATAATTAACACTATTTTACCTACAATCTGATTTAATACTACCTAATGAATATTCACTTTGTGTGACATCATCACCCTTCATATCACTGGCTATTCTGGAATAGTCTCAAACTCACTTGAGTTTGACTCTGCCTCCAAATACTGAGGATAAAGGCATGTAACACCACTCCTGGATTAATTTTTCTAAACAGGCTTTGGGAACAACGAACAGGCTGCCCTGGAGATTAGAATCCTTCCATCATAATTCATGGCATTAAAAGTGAGCCCTTCCAGCCTGATGGGGGTGGTGCACTCCCTTATTCCTAAAACTTGGAAGGCAGAGGCAGGCAGATTTCTCAGTTCCAGGCCAGTCTGGTCTAAAGACTGAGTTCCAGGACAGTCAGAGCTACACAGAGAAAAACTGTCTCAAAAACAACAACAACAAAAGTGAACCCTACCACACCCAACTTAATTCATTTTCTACAAGTTCATTTGCATTTTATTCAGTTTTCTGTGAGTGTGCATGTCTCATGTGTGGGGGTCCGTGTGCCTCAAAAAGGGATTCAGAGCCCCTGCATCTGGAGTTATGGCATATATGGGATTCCAGACCAATTAGGAACCAAATTCCAAGAGTCAAGATCAACAAGCAATCTTTTCTTTTGTTGTAAATGCAGGTGTTTACATGCATATGTGTCAGTAATAAGTAAGCATGCCTGGAAATCTACACACAGAAGGAAGACTAAGACTCCAAAGAAATACCACTCCCAATCGATGGTTCTGAGCCACCTAGAGGAGGCGGTGAAATAAACCAGGCTTCCTGATAAAGCAACTATTGCTCTGAATCACTGAGCCATCACTGTATCCCCACAATAAGTAACCCTCAGTTAAATCCAGCTCTAGTCCCAGAATGCTTAGAGTTTTGATATTTTGCAATAGTATGTAATGGAAGAGGTCACATTAAATAAAATTCAAGTAAGATATGGTGATGCACTCCTTAAGCCCAATACTTGGGACACCAAAGCAGGTAGATCTCTGTGAGTTCCAGACCAGCCTTGACTATAGAGTAAGTCAGAGGACTACCATGGCTGTTACAAAAAAAAAAAAAAAAAAAAAAAAAAAACTGTCTCAAATAAAGGAGAAAAATCAAACTGTACTCAAGAAAGCACTTTTATTTAAAGAAAAATAAACTGCACATCCATTATGAAAAGAAACAGAGTAACAAACTCATTTGGCACACACCAATAAAATCAGCACAGTGGATGCTGGAGAAGAGTGTCAAAGAGGGGGACGAGCCCTCTTGGGAGCTCTCAGAGACTCCGTGGCCAACCAAAGACCACACACACACACACACACACACACACACACACAGGGTTTGAACTTAGGCCCTCATAATATATGTAGGAGATGTACACCTCAGACTTCATGTGGGTCCCCCAATAACTAGAAAGGAAGTTATTGGCTGGCCTCAGCAGGATAGGATGCACCTAATCCTGCAGAGACTTGATGCATTAGCTTCGAGGTAGACACATGGGGGAACCCTATGAGAGAAAGGGTATAGAAGAGGGACTGTGAGGAGGAGTTGAGGGGGAGGTAGTGTTCAGAACATAAGATGGATATATTCATTAATGGGAAACACTGCCTAGCCAAAGATGAAGGAGAAATTGAGGCAATGGCCAATCAATTGTCAGCACAAATTGTAAACCATTGTATGGCCAAGAACCAATCCCTGAAACTATTAATGATACTCTGTTATGTTTGTAAATAGGAACCTTGCAAACTATGCTATAATCATTGTTATACTCCTGGGGAACTGGCTAGCCCAATTGTAATCCAGTGCCTCTCATTCAGCAACCAATAAGAATAAATTCAATTAAAAATAAAAAAGGAAACTGGTGGTTAACCTAAAATGCTACCTCCTTTTGGGCCTTGGGCAGCTTGGATATATAACAGGGCTTCACATCAGAGACTTTCATTAAGGGCAGAAGTGCTGCACGTCTTTAATCCCAGCACTTGGGAAGCAGAGGCAGGTGGATTTCTGAGTTCGAGGCCACCCTGTCTAATGAGTGATTTCCAGGACAGCCAGGGCTGCACAGAGAAACCCTCTCTTATAAAACCAAGAGAGAAAGAGAGAGAGAGAGAGAGAGAGAGAGAGAGAGAGAGAGAGAGAGAGACAGAGACAGAGACAGAGAGACAGAGAGACAGAGAGACAGAGAGTCAGAGAGAGAGAGAGGGACTTTCATAGGTCTGAGCAATGGAAATTGATTCTGTGTCTGAGACCATACTTGAGCTAGGAGGAGAAAAGTTGCGATGTTCCTTCCCATGTGGAAAATATGGGTTCTGAGTCTGGACACATGGGCTTTGGATTCGTGGAAAGTGAGAACTAAGAACAAACTGTCCCTGGGACAAGATATCCTCAAAGGCAGAGATTAGCAGAAAGACATGGCAATTTTGAGTAGGAGTCATTCACAGGTATCCTGGCCTTGTATCTTCATTTATACCATACTCCTTTTCCTCTGCTTCCTTTGCTTCCTAGACCTTGTATTCTTTAGGTAGATCTCACAGGCTTCATCAGTTTTGAAGAAGATGGCCATCTGGTCTAGGGAATTACTAAAGGGGCTAGGTTCAGGAATAGGGTTCATACCTGATGGTACATGACAGAGGGAGAAGGTGGATTCTGGCATTTGGGTAATATTTGAAGGTCTGAGTCAAGGAGGAAAGTTTAAACTCGAGGGTCTCTCATATAGAGAATCTGGATTGGCTGACACATCAAGTCAACAAGGAACATTGGAATGTCCAGACCTATCACTAGATAGGTGCCCTGTTTTCCTGGGAAGTTCTCTACATGTCTGCCTCTGATGCTCCTCAATAATGTGGCTTTTGCTGAAACACACTTGTTCCAAGGACTGACCAATGAGGGAGAAGCTGGATTCCTGATGGTGGTATTTCCTCGATGGCCTAAACTGAGGAGGAGAGCTGATATCCAAATGTCTCTGGTGCACAGAACCACTACTGGTAGCAGAAACAGGAACTTTACCACCTTTGGGGTAGGGAGGCCTATAGTGAAGTCCACTTCCAGTCTTCCCAAGCAGTGGTTGACCCTTCTTCTGAATTTCGCTGGCTCGTCTATTCTTGAAATACATCTGGACTTAAAAAGGAAATGTTGTTATACTCTATTGAGTCTCTTTTTGACGACTTTGAGTCTCTTTTTGAGTCTCTT
This sequence comes from Apodemus sylvaticus, assembly GCF_947179515.1. NCBI lineage: Eukaryota > Metazoa > Chordata > Mammalia > Rodentia > Muridae > Apodemus > Apodemus sylvaticus. Next base: position 195,630,183 of record NC_067472.1, on the reverse strand, counting down.
CTTTACATAAAGAATAATTAGGTAATATATAAATTATCGTTTGAATCCTAACATTATGTAACTTTAGCTAAGTTGGCATGGTTTTAGAATGTTTCCCTAGTCATCTTAATTTGTTCCATTTTCTGACTCCTTCCTGTAAACAAAAATGGCAGGGACACTTTATCCTGATTTTTTCTTTCTTAATTAGTTAATCTCCTATTCTATTATAGTATGTGATACTATCTATCGTAATAAATGTAAAAAAAAAAAGTTAAAAAATATTACGGGAAAATTTTATCTAATGTGTTGGGTGAAGAACTATAGGTCAGTGGGACATATGTTATAGTGACTGGAATGTAAATGGATAATATAATGTAATAAAATAATTTTCAGGAACGATTTCTCCTTTTATTTAATGAGAACATAATCTAACAATGAAGAATGAATACTTACAGTTGCTTTGAAACAACCCCTTTATATAAACCACAGTGGTACACAACGTCTACAGATAGGCCTGGTTAATTCCCACAAATACTGACATGAAGGGTGTACATAAAACACTTTTTCATGACTATAAATGTCTGGAATGGTCAAGGAGCTGAGAGATGTAACTTGATTTGGGGTGTAATCCAGAGTAAGTCAGTCCTCGGATTTGTCAAAGTCGTCAAGGATTCTTTGCCAGAGTTCCTCTGCAGATGGACCTGAACCTTGAGCCTCTTCTGGGCAATGGGTGGCAGCTTGTAGGACATCTGTAGATTCAGTCACTGCTAGATCAGTCTGGGCTTCAACTGCTGCTGATTGACCAGAATCCCAAGCTGTAATGGAAGCATGGCCAACAAGCAGATCTTCTTGCTGACTACACCTGTCTGCATCACTGGCCTGATAATGATGCAGAGAAGATTCCTGGATGCAGTGGAGTTTGGGAATGGAATCTTCACCAAATGTGCCTGAACACATGGGCTCTCCATCCTCAGCAGCAACAAGAGGTATGGAACCAGGAAAGTGAGTTGATTCAAAAACAGCTTTAGAACTTCCATTGGTCTCTGGCAGAGCTTCTGTAATATTCTGGAGAGTCATCTGCTTGTACTTAGCTCGGCTGTTCTTAAAACAGATCTGGAAAAGAAAGAAGACATCAGAAGAATGCCTGTTGTCCCCTAACAGGACCACAAGGTGGAGATTTTGGATAAAAGGTGTTTGAATAGCAATGATTCACATGTCAAAAACAAAGAAGCAGGAAACTCAGGATGACTAAGATATTATAATAAGGTAGATTGTGTATGACCAGACAACATAAGACTGGCGAGATTGAGCCAGTGTGTCCTGTGTTTTAGCAGGAGCTCTGATGATTAGGTTTCTGAGACCCTGCATGGAAACAATGCTATTCTATATTGCTACCAGATTGATAAAAATTTGGGTCCCAGCATTTGATTCAAAAATATCCACCACCTAAAACTGTCATCACTGCCCTAAGCATTTAAGAACAAAATTAAAGTTCCTGATGGGAAAGTGTAGATTTTTGCTGTTGGATTGAGGGAAAAGAGAGAGGCAGACCTTGATGTCCATCGCTGTCACACCAACTAACTCTGCCAGCTCCACACATTGATCCTGGTTTGGGGACTGACACTTCTCAAAATGTTCTTGCAGCAGGTGCTTTTGTTTTTTGGAGTACACAATGCATTCCTTCCACCCCTTTCTTGAAGTCACAGGGCCAGATTGATGGTCACCATATTTCTCTGACAGTACCACAGATCCTATGAGAACATGGAAACAAGATTTCACTTATATATCTGATAACTTGGATGCCCTGAGGGTTTTTTCAAAGTAGGTAAACCTGGGCCCAGTACAGGATCTAGTTTCATTTGGATACCTGATTTTCTTAATGGTCCTTGGAACTCTTGCTGATGTAGGTCCCTTTCAGGGACTGAAAGACTTGATTGCATTGGACTTGTTGGGGTCAATATGGGACTGTGATGCATTTGAAAGGGTAAGTTCCTTGCTGTCTCTTGAAGCCTTTGGGGTCTGGTTTCTATGGGTGCACATGAAGGCATTTGGAATTTTGGACACAAGGAGGGAACTTCGGCCATATGTGTGTTCCGAACCTATTGGGATACGTTCCCTTACTGGAGAATCTGGTCAAAGGAAACACATGAGAAAATGTACAGAGAGTACCGATTTACCCATCCTGCCTACCCAGCATTTGGTTTGGACTGTTACAGAGCAGGAATCAGACAGGAGCTTCATTCTTTCTGAACAACTGCCTCTGTTTCCAAATCTTACAAGTATTCTCAGTATTGAAATAAACATGTACTTAGCTCCAGTATTAACAAGAGGGTGCCAGTCCAGGTAGGCTGGCAATTCAATGTTCATTTCCAATGTTTAAATTGTCCATATCCTACCCTTCTGGCTGTCAAATTTTGTTGGGACAGACTACTAGCTAGTCTGCCTCTGCCCATGAAAATAAAAAACTGAAGGCTTCACAGGATTTCTGTGGCATGTAGGGCAACTGACACCACAGTAAAATCACAACCCAGGAATTCTGCAAACAGGGCAACTGGACCACTGACACCAAAGACTGAAGACCTCCCAGGGGCACTGCAGCATGCAGAGAAATTGAATCAACAGTCAGAAAGCCTCCCTGGAGTTCTTCTGCATGCAGGGAAACAAAACCACAGTATTTATGCTTCCCTGGTGAACAGCTAAACAAAGGGCAACAGCTTGACTAATCCTCTCAAAACTCAACAGTATGAAGGCATCCCAGTTGACGTGTAACAGCCAGGGCAACATATCTCCAGCTTCTCTGCCCCTCTACAGAACCCACAATTCAAAGGTCTTCAAGAAGGCCTACCTGAAGACACACTGCCACCACGGCAAAAATTCATCAGTGTACATGCCCCTCTGAAGATCCCACAGGAAGTTTGCCACATACAAGGCAATTGGCCTACCATGAGCCCTGAGTCAACCTAGGGACAAAAAAAGGCAACGCCCAAACAGAAACACCCCAACCAGGAAAGACTCCCTATAACCATATGGCAAGAGGCAAGAGTAAGACCATGAGAAACAGAAGCCAGTAAACTTTGGCATTATCAGAAACTACTTCTCCCACCACAGCAAGCCCTGAATAGACAAATGAACTTGAAAGTCAGGAAGATGACCTAAAATCTTATCTCCTTAAGATAATAGAATCCTTTTAAAGGGATATAAATAACTCACATAAAGAAATATAAGAAAACACAGGTGAGCAGGTAGAAGCACTTAGAGAGGAAACACATAAATCCCATAAGCAATACAGAAAATACAATCAAAGAAGTGAAAGTTTTTATTAAAGCAGTCCAAGACCTAGAATTGGAAGTAGATATAACAAGGACAAATATAGGCAACCCTGGAAATTGAAAACCAAGGAATGAGATCTGGAATAATTAATCATTACCAGGAGAATGCAAGAGATAGAAGAAAGAAAGCAGTAGTCTCAAATAACCTGGACCCCCCCAAGATCTCTCAGAAACTAGGAAACTACCATTTAAGCATACACCAGCTGATATGAGGCCCCCAACACATACTCAGCAGAACACTGTGGGACTGTACTCCCTCAGAGAAGATGTACCTAACCCTAAAGAGACTTGAGGCCCCAAGTGGGCAGGGAGTTCTTGCAGGTAGGGGGTGGAGTGAGGACATCCTCCCAGAGAAGGAAACTAGACTTATGGGATGTGGAACATTCAGTGGGTGGACCAGAAGGGGGATATATTCTGGACTGCATATACCCAAAGGATTCCCCGGCATGCAATAAAGACACATGCTCCATTATGTTCATAGCAGCCTTATTTATAATAGCCAGAAGCTGGAAAGAACCCAGATGCCCCTCAAAGGAGGAATGGATACAGAAAATGTGGTATATTTACACAATGGAATACTACTCAGCAATTAGAAACAATGAATTCACAAAATTTTTAGGCAAATAGTTTGATCTGGAAAATATCATCCTAAGTGAGGTAATCCAGACACAAAAGAATACACATGGAATGCAATCTCTGATAAGTGGATATTAATTAGCCCAGAAGCCCTGAATACCCAAGGCACAAATCGCATTACAAATGACTCCCATGAAGAAGTATGGAGAAGGTCCTGTTCCTGAAAAGGATTGATCTAGCAGTGGAGGGGAATATAAGTACAGAGGAAAAAAAAGAGGGAGGTGATTGAAGAATGGATGGAGAGAAGACGTTTTATGGGACATATGGGGAGGAGGGATCCAGGAAAGGGGAAATAATTTGGAATGTAAACAAAGAATATAGAAAATAAAAATATTTAAAAAAAAAAAAAAAGAAAATACGCAAATACACTTCAAATTATAAAAATTTGTCATCAATGGCCTCAATTTCTTTTCCTTTTTTTGGTGGTTCTGAGCCACCTAGTGGAGGTTGGGAACTAAACCTCCTGATAAAGCAACTCTTTCTCTGACTCACTGAGCCATCGCTCCATCTCCACATTAAGTAACCCTCAGTTAAATCCAGCTCTAGTCCCAGAATGCTAAGAGTTTTGATATTTTTGCAATGGTATGTAGTAGGAGAGATCACATTAAATTAAATTCAAGTTAGATATGGTGGTGCACTTCTTAAGCCCAACACTTGGAACACCAAAGCAGGTAGATCTCTGTGAGTTCCAGACCAGCCTTGGCTACAGAGTAAGTCAGAGGACTATAATGGCTGTTACAGAAAAAAACTGTCTCAAATAAAATAGACAGATCAAAGTGTACTCAAGAAAGCACTTTTATTGAAAGAAAAATTAACTGCACATTAGTTAGGAAATGAAACTGAGACTAACAGACTCACTTGGCACACACCTATAAAATCAGCAGAGTGGATGTTGGAGAAGAATGGCAAAACCTGGAGACCAGCCCTCTTGGGAGCTCTCCCAGACTCAGTAGCCAGCAAAAGACCACACACACACATACACACACACACACACACACACACACACACACACACACACACACATGGGTTGAACATAGGCCCCCATAATATATTTAGCAGATGTGCACCTCAGTCTTCATGTGGGTCCACCAATAACTAGAGAGGAAGCTATAGGCTGTCTCTGGAGCCATTCCTATACATAGGCTGCCTTGAGTGGCCTCAACAGGAGAGGATGCACCTGATCCTGCAGAGACTTGATGCATTAAGTTCAAGGTAGACACATGGGGGAACCCTATGAGAGAAAGGGAATAGAGACTGTCAGGTGGGGTTTAGAGGGAGGTAGTGTTCAGAACATAAAATGGATATATTCGTTAATGGGAAACACTGCCTAGACAAAGATGAAGGAGAAACTGAGGCAATGTCCAATATACAAATGCACTTGAAAGTCAGGGAGATGACCTAAAATCTTATCTCATTAAGATAATAGAATCCTTTAAAAAGGATATGAATTACTCACATAAAGAAATATAAGAAAACACAGGTGAACAGGTAGAAGCACTTAGAGAGGAAACACATAAATCCCGTAAGCAATACAGGAAAATACAATCAAACAAGTGAACGTATTTATTAAAGCAGTCCAAGACCTAAAATTGGAAGTAGATATAATAAAGACAAATTTAGGCAACCCTGGAAATTGGACATTGAAAACCAAGGAATGAGATCTGGAATAATTAAGCATTACCAGCAGAATACAAGAGATAGAAGAGACAAAGAAGCAGTCTCAACTATCCTGGACCCCCAAGATCTCTCAGAAATTAGGCAACCACCAATTAAGCATACACCAGCTGATATGAGGCCCCCAACACATACTCAGCAGAAACCTGTGGGACTGTAGACCCTCAGAGAAGATGTACCTAACCCTAAAAAGACTGGAGGCCCCAAATCAGCAGGGAGTTCTTGTAGGTGGGGGGTGGGGTGGGAACATCCTCCTGGAGAAGGAATCTAGACTTTTGGGATGTGGAACCAGAAGTGGGAGGATAAAATATGGACTGTAAAAAAGAGTAAAATTTTTTTTAAAAAAGTAATATTATCATAATTGGAAAAACATGTTCCGAGATTCTCCTCCTTGCAGTATGACACCCTGTGTCAAAATAAAGAATCAAGGGCCATGGAACATGTCCCATTGCAATGAACCCCTTTCCACAGCCCATATTCAAAACAAGAGCATTGATGATCTAATTACTCTGGATGTCAGAAGGCAAGTAAACCTAAGCCAGATCCCCTGATATTGAAGTTCTATACCAACGACTTAGCCTTAATTGAATCTCCCTATCCAGGACCCTCCTACAGGCTCCTCCTTTCATCCTCTAGAATCCAGCCGCTATACACACCCTGTTGTAACACCCGGTCTGTAGCCACAACTTAATACCTAACAGAAACCTGGCCAGATCGCAGACGTTTTTTGTACTCTTTTTCTTTTGTGACTGAGTTTCTCTAAATGAACTATGCTGTATGTAAGTCAAACAGAACACAAGGCTGAAACAGAATTCATAAGGATCAGCCTAACTGTTACTTCCCAAGCTGGGCTAGGACTAAAGGTGTGTAACAAAGAACTGACCCATCCTGTAGGTTTTCCTCCTAACTTGGGCTCCATCCAGAAAATAAAAATTTTCCTTACTCTCTAGGGGCAAACTCAAAAAATGCGTCTCTTCTCATCCTGCTGCCCAGAGGACATGCACATTCCCAGCCACCGCTAACACCTCTTTATTTCTCCAAAATTCCTCTTCTGAGACTGAGGCAGGTTCCATGTGCATGTCCCTGACTTCCTGATTCTCATTATACAGACAAGCCAGGCCTCACAATCACAAAAACCCACTTGCCATTTGTTTCTGAGTCCTGGGTTAAAGTTGTGGTCCATGCATCCAAAATGGTTACAGATTCTAGATGAAGGAAGGCCTGCTCAGCCAAACACCATCCAAGATGTCACACTTTTGAGTCAGAATGCCAATACTATGCCTTATCTAGGCAATCTGGAGCCTCAATTGGTCCCAAGGTCACTTGAGATCCCATTGTCAGTTCTTTCCTTTGTCCTATAGACAGGCCTCACTATCTATTGATCCAGGCTTTCTGAACAGCCCAGGATTTAATCATGTGCTTAGAATGAAGAATAAAGCCCCTTGAGGTCTCTTGAAAGCTCATTCATAGAGTGCCCTGATCAGGGCAAGTCACTGCTCTGCACTGTTCACCGTTATGGGATAGACTTGAAACATCTACTAAATTTAAATAACATCTTCTGCATGTATACAGGGCATATTTTATACTTGACCAATCAAACACCCATACAGGCTAAAAAATTACCAAAAATCCTCCTCCACTGTCTCCCATGCTTTCTGCAACAGGATATCCCCTTTACATAGCAACCTTAGACATTTCATGCAACTCACCAACTCACCAGGAATGAAGAGGTTTCCTGTAACCGGCTCAGTCCTCTGTCTTTGAATTCTACTTAGAATACCTGCCCTCATATATCTCTCCAAACCTGGATTTCAAAGCCCCTCCCACCCTTTGGCTCCTCCCACTTGCAATATTCAAATCCATTATTCTCTCCCACCCTTTGATGCTACACCAGGTGTAGCCTCATCTTATAGAACCCATGAATTTAAATTTTTTGGTTTGTAATCCTTTATTTCTTTACATTTTATATTTTACTTTTATTACTTTACCGTTCAGCTGTTACTTTCCTCCCAGACCTCCCTCCCACAATTTTTCATCACATTCCTAATCCCATGTCTCCAAGAGAATGCCTTCCACACCAGGCCTTTCGTCTGGTTTAAATAACTAAATGTGTGCAGCCATCTTACTTTTGTTTCTGTCTGGTTTTTAAGGTATAAATATGTTCTGCATATCTCGGTTATATAGTTTTAACTGAGATTGCATTGAATCTGTAGTTTGCTTTTGGCAAGGTGGCCATTTTTACTATATTAATTCTGCCAATCCATGATCATGAGAGAGATCTTTCCATCTTCTGAGATCTGCTTCAATTTCTTTCTTCAGAGACTTGAAATTCTTGTCATATAAATTTTTCACTTGCAATCTTAGAGTCACACAAAGATATGTAATGTTATTTGTGACTATGGTAAAGGGTGTCATTTCCCTATTTTCTTTCTCAGCTTGTTTATCCTTTGAGTAGAGGAAGGCTACTGATTTGACTGAGTTAATTTTATATCCAGCGACTTTGCAGAAATTGTTTATCAGTTGTAGGAGTTCTCTCGTGTTGTTTTATTGGGTTGCATAAGTATACTATCATATCATCTGCAAATAGTGATGTTTTGACTACCTCCTTTCCAGTTTGTAACACTGTACCTCCTTTTGTTCTCTAAATGCTCTAGCAAGATCTTCAAGTACTATATTGAATAAATAGGGAGAGAGTGGGCAACATTTTCTAAACCATAATTTTAGTGGGATTACTTCAGATTTTCTCCATTTAGTTTGATGTTGGCTTCTGGTTTGCTGTATATTGCTTTTATTATGTTTTGTTATAGGACTTGAATTCCTGATCATTCCAAGACTTTTAACATGAAGGGATAGTAAATTTTGTCAAATGCTTTCTCACCCTCTAACTAAATGATATTGTGGAGTTTTTTTTTTTCTGAGTTTGTTTATGTAGTGGATTACATTGAAAGATTTCCATATATTGAACCACCCCTGCAACGCTGGGATGAAGCCTATTTGATCCTGGTGAATTGCTGTTTTGATGCGTTCTTGGATTCGGTCAGCAAGACTTTTATTGAGTAGTTTTGCATCAATATTCTCAAGGGAAATTGGTCTGGAATTCTCTTTCCTTGTTTGGTCTTTGTTTGGTTTATTTATAAGCATTACTGTGGCTTCATATAATGAATTGTGAAGTATACCTCGGGTTTCTGATTTGTGGAATAGTTTGAAAAGTATCCGTAGTAGGTCTTCTTTGAATCTCTGATAGAATTCCTTACAAACACATCTGGTCCTGTGCTTTTGTTGTTGTTGTTGTTGTTGTTTTTGGTGGTGGTGGTGGTGGTGATGGTGGTGTTTTGGGAAGACTGTTAATAACTGACTCTATTTCCTCACTTGTTATGGGACTATTTTGATGGTTTATCTGATCAGCTTTTAACATTGGCACCTGGCATGTGTCTACAAAATTGTCCATTTCGTCCAGATTTCCCAATTTTGATGAGTACAAGCTTTTGTAGTAGGATCTGATGATATTTGGAATTTCTGCATTTTCTGTTGTGATATCTCCCTTTTCATTAACGATTTTATTAATTTGCATGGTTCCTCTATTCCTTCTAGTTAGTCTGCTAAGTGTTTATCTATCTTGTTGATTTATCAAAGAACCAACTCCTGGTTTTGTTGATTCTTTGTATAATTTTTTTTGTTTCTACTTGGTTGATTTTGGCCTTGAATTTTTTTATTCCCTGCCGTGTATTCCTCTTGGATGTATTTGTTTCATTTGGTTGTAGAGCTTTCAGATGTTCTGTCAAGTTGCTAATGTAAGCTCTCTCCATTTCCTTGTTGGAGGCACTTAACTATATGAGTTTTTCTCTTAGCACATATGACTATTGACAGCTTTTCAGGATTTCTAGTTGCAACTGCTTTAAGAGGAGAACCTTCTAGAAATGTTATTATTCATTGTTTACAGGCTTTTACTGCTAAGGGACGGCCTAAAGTTGGCAAGACAGATAATGGGCCTGCTTATACTGGAAACATCTTTGAACAAATTTGCAAGTAATTTGGAATTGAACATAAAACTGAAATTCCTCATGATCCCATGAGACAAGGAATTGGTGAATGTATCAGAAAAATTAGCGATAGAAAACAAAAAGGGGGAGTTTTAACCTCCAAGGTCACTAAAATGACATCTCACTTTTGCATTATTTGTTTTAATTTTTTGTAAACTGATGGTAAAGGTCAGTCTGCAGTAGATCACTGCTGGCATCCAGACACTTCCAGCTCATATGCCATGGTTAAATGTTGAGATCCTTTAACTAATACTTTGGAATGGTCCCAACCCTGTTTTAATACGGGAATGAGATCCTGTTTGTGTTTTTTTCACATAAAGGAATTGGAGATCAATGACTACTGAAAAGATTGTTTCCCAAAGTGGACACAGATCCTGAGCCTTCTAATGATTGTGATACTAATGATGAAGGCATCTCAGAATCCCTATGAGCCATCTAAATTAACCTGAAGTGTAGTCTTTGCCCTTACTGGATAGCAGGTGTTTTCTATCAATTCTCAAAGCCACCATCCTTACACCAGGAGGCTTGATCTTGTTTGGATCTTTGTCAGGTCCCAGTTTAGGCACTTAACTAAGGAATTACCCCTTGGAGGTTCACTTGAGTATGATGGAAAAGAGTCCTGCTCCCCAAATCCTTGGTCATGTGAAGGTTTTATCTGAAAGGTGGGATGTAGACATCCAGTGCTTAGAGACCATTTAAGCATTTGTTCTTTTCACATGTGTCCTTGAGATGGCAGGACTAGATCCCATGGTCATAGTTGGGGAGGTGCAGAAGATTATTTTCTATGCTGTTTGGAAATGTGAGACCACAAGGAATATTTATTGGAAGCCCCAAAGAGATTTAATTACAGTAGCTAGGATTTCAACAGATTCTGGCCTATCTAGTTCTAGTTATACCAGCAATGCACCTTGTTTCTTCAGGGTTTTAGTTGTGCCAAAGCTGCGCTGTCTGGATCCTGGAAAGGAGTAGCATCCTTGGTTAGTTTTCTCTGTAACCCAATTCCAGTGTCTGGAAAAAATGTTAGAGAAGGCTGGATTAAGGGAAGGACTTGGACACTTTGGATTTATAAGGAAGATTATGATTATGGACTACTTGTTTGTTTGTTTGTTTGTTTGTTTGTTTGTTTTAGACAGGGTTTCTCTGTGTAGCCCTGGCAGTTCTGGAACCTACCCTGCAAACCTGGGTGGCCTCAGGAAACTCAGCAATCTGCCTGCCTCTGACTCCCAATGACTGGGATTAAATTAGTGTACCACCCAGGAGGGGCCCTCTCCCCTTGATCACTAATTGAGAAAATACCCCACAGCTGAATCTCATGGAGGCATTTCCCCAACTCAAGCTCCTTTCTCTGTGAAAGAATGTGTCAAGTTCACACTAACCCATCCAGTACAACATGTAAAAATAAAGTAAGTCTGGGCATCATAACAGAGCCTTTCAATCCCATTACCTGCAAAGCAAATGAATGAGGATCTCCATTTTTGGAAGGCAGTCTTGTTTACATAAGCACTTCCAAGAGAGCTAGAACTACGTACAAAGGCCCTATGTTAAGAAATCAAAAATAATGCCAGGAGGTGGTGGCACATGCCTTCAATACCAGCATTGGGAGCCAGAGGCAGAGAGATTTCTTAATTCAAGGCCAGCCTGGTCTACAGAATGATTGCCAGGACAGCCAGTGTTACACAGAGAAACCCTGACTCCAAAAACAAAACAAAAAAATCCAAAATAAAATAAGATGAATAAATCTTTGTAATTGAAAAACAAAACAACTGTCATTGTACTAGCTGTTCTGCCAAGAGTAATTATAAAAATTCCTTTCAAAAAATAATTAACACTATTTTACCTATAATCTGATTTAATACTACCTAATGGATATTTACTTTGGGTGACATCATCACTCTTCATATCACTGGATATTCTGGAATAGTCTCAAACTCACTTGAGTTTGACTCTGCCTCCAAATATTGAAGATAAAGGCATGTAACACCACTCCTGGATTAATTTTTCTAAACAGGCTTTGGGAAAAAAGAACAGGATGCCCTGGAGAATAGAATCCTTCCATCACAATTCATGGCATTAAAAGTGAGCCTTTCCAGCATCATGGGGGTGGTTCACTCCTTTATTCCCAAAACTTGGAAGGCAGAGGCAGGCAGATTTCTCAGTTCCAGGCCAGTTTGGTCTAAAGACTGAGTTCCAGGACAGCCAGAGCTACACAGAGAAAAACTGTCTCAAAAAACAACATCAACAAAAGTGAGCCCTACCACCCCCAACTTAATTCATTTTCTACAAGTTCATTTGCATTTTGTTCAGTTTTCTGTGAGTGTGTATGTCTCATGTGTGTGGTCCCTGTGCCTCAAAAAGGGATTCAGAGCCCCTGCGTCTGGAGTTATGGCATATATGGGATTCTAGACCAATTAGAAACCAAATTTCAAGAATCAAGATCAACAAGCAATCTTTTCTTTTGTTGTAAATGTAGGTGTATACATGAACATGTGTCAGTAATGTGTAAGCATGCCTGGAACCCTACAGACAGAAGGAGGGCTAAGACTCCAAAGGAATACAATTCCCAATGGATGGTTCTGAGCCACATAGTGGAGGTTGGGAACTAAACCAGGCTTTCCTGATGAAGCAAATATTGCTCTGACTCACTGAGCCATCACTCCTTCCCCACAATAAGTAACCCTCAGTTAAATCCAGCTCTAGTTCCAGAATGCTAAGAGTTTTGATATTTTGCAATGGTATGTAGTAGAAGAGATCACATTAAATTAAATTCAAGTTAGATATGGTGGTGCACTCCTTAAGCCCAGCAGTTGGAACTCCAAAGCAGGTAGATCTCTGTGAGTCCCAGACCAGCCTTGACTACAGAGTAAGTCACAGGACTACCATGGCTGTTACAGAATAAAAAACTGTCTCAAATAAAAGAGACAGATCAAACGGTACTCAAGAAAGCACTTTTATAAATGCAAATCAAAACAACCCTTAGATTTCACCTTACACCAGTAAGAATGTCTAAGATTAAAAATTCAGGAGAAGCAGATGTAGGCGAGGATGTGGAGATAGAGGAACACTCCTCCACTCCTGGTGGAGTTGCAAATTGGTACAACCACTCTAGATATCAGTCTGGCAGTTCCTCAGAAAACTGGGCACCTCAATTCTAGAAGATCCTGCTATACCACTCCTGGGCATATACCCAGAAGATTTCCCCAGCATGTAATAAGGATACATGTTCCACTATGTTTATAACAGTCCTATTTATAATTGCCAGAAGCTGGAAAGAACCCAGGTATCCCTCAACAGAAGAGTGGATGCAAAAAATGTGGTATATACACAATGGAGTACTATTCAGCCATTAGAAACAATGAATTCATGAAATTCTTAGGCAAACGGATGGAGCTGGAGAACATCATACTAAGTGAGGTAACCCAGACTCAAAAAATGAATCATGGTATGCACTCACTAATAAGTGGATATTAACCTAGAAAACTGGAATACCGAAAACATAATCCAAACATCAAATGAGGTACAAGAAGAACAGAGGAGTTTTCCCCGGTTCTGGAAAGACTCAGTCAAGTATTATAGCACAAAACCAGAACAGGAAATTGGGAAGGGGTGTGGGGGGGAGAACAGGGGGAGGGAAGGGGGCTGATGGGACTTTCGGGGTTTGGGGTCTAGAAAAGGGGAAATCATTTGAAATGTAAATGAAAATATATCGAATAAAGAAAAGGAAGTACTTTTATTTAAAGAAAAATTAACTGCACATTAGTTAGGAAAAGAAACTGAGAGTAACAGACTCATTTGGCATACACCTATAAAATCAGCAGAGTGGATGATGGAGAAGAATGGCAAAACCTGGGGACCAGCCCTCTTGGGAGCTCTCATAGACTCAGTAGCCAAAAAAGACCACACACACACACACACACACACACACACACACACACACACACACGGGTTGAAATTAAGCCCCCATAATATATTTAGCAGTTGTGCACCTCAGTCTTCATGTGGGTCCCCCAATAACTAGCTTGGAAGCTATTGGCTGTCTCTGGAGCCATTCTTCTACCTAGGCTGCCTCGAGTGGCCTCAAAAGGAGAGGATGCACCTCATCCTGCAGAGACCTGATGCATTAGGTTCAAGGTAGACCCATGGGGGAACCCTACGAGAGAAAGGGAATAGAGTAGTGACTGTCAGGTAGGGTTGAGAGGGAGGTAGTGTTCAGTACATAAAATGGATATATTTATTAATGGGAACACTGCCTAGACAAAGATGAAGGAGAAACTGAGGCAATTTCCAATTAATTGCCAGCACAAATTGTAAACCATCCTATGGGCAAGAACCAACCCCTGACACTATCAATGATACTCTGTTATGTTTGTCAATGGGAACCTTGCATAACTATGCTATGCTCATTGTTATACTCCTGGAGAACTGGCTAGCCCAATTTTAATCTGATGCCTGCCATTCAGCAACCAATGAGTCCTAAGGCAGAGACACATAGGCAGAAATATAGGCAGAGCCACGGAAGCACCACAGAACGGGTAAAAGACTGCAGTAGTTAGAGCAGTTGAAAATACCAAGAAAACAGAGCCACCGGATCAAATAAGCTAGGCTTACAGAGATTACAGAGATGGAAGCAACAATCAGGCAGTTTGTATAGGTCTGACCAAGGACCCTACATATGTGGTCCTGTAGCTTGGAGTGCCTGTCTTTGTCACTGAGGTAGATTTCTATGTAGCAAAATGCTGGATCCTGTTTACATATCCAGTCTGTTAGTCTATGTTTTTATTGGTAAATTATGTTCATTGAGGTTAAGAGATATTAAGGAAAAGTGATTGTTGCTCCCGGTTATTTTTGATGTAATTTTTATGTTTGAGTGCTTCTCCTCTTTTGGATGTGTTGAAAGATTATTACTTCCTTTTTCTAAGGTGTAGTTTCCCTCCTTGTGCTGGCATTTTATATTATCCTTTGTAGGGCTGGATTTGTGGAAAGATATTGGGCAAATTTTGTTTTATCATGGAATATCTTAGTTTTTCCATATATGGTGATAAGAGTTTTGGTGGGTATAGTAGTCTGGGCTAGCATTTGTTTTCTCTTATGATCTGTATGAGATCTGCCCAAGATCTCCTTGTTTTCATGGTCTCTGGTGAGAAGTCTGGCATAATTCTGATAAGTTTTCCTTTCCATTACAGGTTTGAATGGTCTTTCTTTGTCAAGTGCATATCTGTTCTTGTCCAGTCTGTTTGGATTTCTGTAGGCTTCTTGAATGGTCACAGACATCTCTCTCTTTAGGTTAGGGAAGTTTCCTTCTACAATTTTGTTGAAGTTATTTACTGGTCAATTAAGTTGTAAATCTTTATGCTCCTCTATACCTGTAGTCCTTAGGTTTGGTCTTCTCATTGTGGTCTGGATTTCCTGAATGTTTTGGGTTACACGGTTTCTGCATTTTGCATTTTCCTTGATGGTTGAGTCAATGCTTTCTATGGTATCTTCAGCATCTGAGATTCCTTCATCTAACTCTTCTATTCTGTTGCTGATGCTTGTATCTATGACTCTTGAATTCTTACCAAGGTTTTCTATCTCCAGAGTTGTATCCCTTTGTGATTTCTTTGTTGTTTCTAGTTCCATTATTAGATACTGTATGGTATGGTTTTGTTCAATTCCTTCACCTGTTTGTGTGTGTGTGTGTGTGTGTGTGTGTGTGTGTGTGTGTGTGTTTTCCTGTAATTCCTTAAGAGAGTTTTGTGTTTTCTCTTTAAGGGCTTCAACCTGTTGACAAATGTTCTCCTGTTTGTATTTAAGGGAACTATTTATGTCTCTGACAACCTATATCAGCATCATGAGATGTAATTTTAAAACCAGATCTTGTTTTTCTGGTGTGTTGGGGTATCCAGGACTTGCTGTTGTGGGAGAACTGGGTTTGCATGGTGCCATGTTGACTTGGTTTGTTGGCAGTGTTCTTGCATTTGATTTTTGCCATCTGGTTATCTCTGGTGCTAGCTAGTCTTGATGTCTCTGACTGTGGTTTAACTGTCCTGCTAGCCTATGTATCTGAACTCGAGGGAGACCCATTCTCTCTGGGAGGAGTTTATGTATGCAGAGCTGTGATAATGTGTGAGCTCAGGTGTACATACAGAAATCAAAAGTATCCTGTCACCAGCTGATTCTTGATTCCTGAGTCCTGATGGTTCTTAGCAGGTCGCACTTTGTCCACAAATTTGAGAATGGTGGTGGCCTCACCTTTGGACACAGATTGGTAGACACTCCTGAAAGGGTAGCTTCCTTGTGGTGGTATTTCTATATGTAATTCTGTGGCGCAGCATCTTATCTGGATGCAGACAAAAATCAGAAGTCTTCTGTCCCAGGCTGATCCTGGGTACCTGTGTTCTCAGGATTTTGGGCTGGTTCCTCTGAGCAGCAGGGGTGGTCCTCCCTGTGCTCTCAAACCTCTCTGCACTCCTGTGTGGTTTGCTATCTCCCTGATTAACCAGGATATGGCACTCTGTGGGAGAGGATCGTCCCCAGCTGGAGATAGAAACCAAACGCTTCCTGCCTGGGAGTACTTGACATGATCCTCTGAGCAACAGGGATTCTCCTAGCTGTGCTCTCTGGCTTCTCCACACTTCTGTGTGTCTGCTATCTCTGTGCATCACCTGGATATTTGCTTTATCGTTAGAAGTGTTAAAATCTCATCCATAGTGAAGGATAATTCTGCTACCAGTAATAGCCTTCTAACTGACAACCACATCTGTGAGATCAAGGGACAGAATGTCAGTGGCTTGAAGGATGCTCAGACTGCAGATAGACTGTCAAAAGCTGGGACTGTGGTTACCCTCACGATCATGCCTGCTTTTATCTGGGAACATTATTAAACGGATAGCTCCCAGCATTATGAAAAGCCTGATGGTTCACTCCAGTCCTGAACTTTAAATGCCTTGTACAGTGAATCACATCACAGCTGAATGTTTCCAGCTTTCCTCTTTGCCTACTTCTCTATTTCTCACATGATGCTTTCCTGGAACCTGAGGGAATATGGTGTTGGAAGCCTTTCTATTTTCTATCATAGCTGGGAACCTCACTCTATTTCATATCAGCTTCTGATTTGAAGATAGATGTGTAGCCTTAGCCAGGTTCTAGAGATGTAAAACACTCAAAGTTTTACTTACATTCCTAGATTTGGTTCTTTACTGGGAACCTGATGTGTTTATATAAGCCATGGTTATTAGGATAAATGGTGTAGGCTTAGCTTTCCCTGAGAACTGGTCACCTTTCTCCTAGAACAAAGCACGGTGTTAGTCATGTGTTTCAGTTCTGTGGCATACTTTGAATTTAGTACATCAGCATAGTACATTGCCTTTGATAGTTATTTTTTAAGTTTTCTCTGTGTGGGTATGTAAAATCCAGTTAATCAACACTGTTTTCATTCCAGAGAAGCATTATACAGTTGTGTGTACATTGCAAGACACTGTAATGATTGTCATTAAATCTTAATGACCTTCACATCATATGCTTCAATTGTCACCTTAAATATAATAAGCATTTAGTATAAAAGCCAAAATAGAATTATTGCTGCCTTCTGAAACCTGAAGTGTTACCTCTCTATTAAACTGCTATATGCTATATCTGATCAGCTTACTGGTAAAGCTGAGGTGCCTAGTCATATCAAGATTTTCTAGTCACTGTACAAAGAAAATGCCTAAGAGCTGCCCTATTGCTTTCTGAGAAAACAAAGTGCTGTATATTTCATGTGTAAGTTGTTATACTCAATAACGTTTTGGGTCTCTTATTTACTTAGAGAATAATTTGGTAATATCTAAATTAGGGTTTGAATCCTAATATTATGTAACTTTAGCTAAGTTGGCATGGTTTTAGGTGTTTACCTAGTCGTCTTAATTTGTTCCACTTTCTGAATCCTTAATGTAAACAAAAATGGCAAGGACACTTTATCCTGATTTATTTCTTTCTGAATTAGTTAATCTCCTATTCTATTATAGTATGTGATACTATCGTAATAAAGGTAAAAAACGTTAAAAAATATTAGGGGAAAACTTTACCTAATGTGTTGGGTGAAGAACTATAGGTCAGTGGGACATATGCAGTAGTGACTGGAATGTAAATGGATAATATATGTAATAAAATAATTTTCAGGTACTATTTCTCCTTTTATTTCATGAGAACATAATGTAACAATGAAGAATGAATATTTACAGTTGCTTTGAAACAACCCCTCTATATAAACCACAGTGGTACACAACGTCTACAGAAAGGCCTGGTTAATTCCCACAAATACTGAGATGAAGGGTGTACATAACACACTTCTTCATGACTATAAATGTCTGGAATGGTCAAGGAGCTGAGAGAAGTAAGTTGGATTTGGGGTGTAATCCAGAGTAAGCCAGTCCTCGGATTTGTCAAAGTCGTCAAGGATTCTTTGCCAGAGTTCCTCTGCAGATGGACCTGAACCTCGAGCCTCCTCTGGGCAATGGGTGGCAGCTTCTAGGACATCTGTAGATTCAGTCACTGGAGTAAGCCAGTCCTCGGGTATGTCAAAGTCGTCAATGATTCTTTGCCAGAGTTCCTCTGCAGATGGACCTGAACCTTGAGCCTCCTCTGGGCAATGGGAGGCAGCTTCTAGGACATTTGTAGATTCAGTCACTGGAGTAAGCCAGTCCTCGGATTTCTCCAAGTCGTCAAGGATTCTTTGCCAGAGTTCCTCTGCAGATGGACCTGAACCTTGAGCCTCCTCTGGGCAATGGGTGGCAGCTTCTAGGACATCTGTAGATTCAGTCACTGCTAGATCAGTCTGGGCTTCAACTGCTGCTGATTGACCAGAATCCCAATCTATAATGGGAGCATGGCCAACAAGCAGATCTTCCTGCTGACTACACCTGTCTGCATCACTGGCCTGATAATGATGCAGAGAAGATTCCTTGATGCAGTTGAGTTTGGGAATGGAAACCTCACTAAATGTGCCTGAACACATGGGCTCTCCATTCTCAGCAGCAACAAGAGGTATGGAACCAGGAAAGTGGGTTGATTCAAAAACTGGTTTTGAACTTCCATTGGTCTCTGGCAAAGCTTCTGTAATATTCTGGAGAGCCATCCGCTTGTACTTAGCTCGGCTGTTCTTAAACCAGATCTGGAAAAGAAAGAAGATATCAGAAGAATGCCTGTTGTCCCCTAACAGGACCACAAGGTGAAGATTTTGGATAAAAGGTGTTTGTATAGCAATGATTCACATGTCAGAAACAAAGAAGCAGGAAACTCAGCATGACTAAGATATTATAATAAGGTAGATTGTGTATGACCAATCAACATAAGACTGGGGAGATTGAGCCAGTGTCTCCTGTGTTTTAGCAGGAGCTCTGATGATTAGGTTTCTGAGACCCTGCATGGAAACAATGCTATTCTATATTGCTACCAGATTGATAAAAATTTGGGTCCCAGCATTTGATCCAAAAATATCCACCACATAAAACTGTCATCACTGCCCTAAGCATTTAAGAACAAAATTAAAGTTCCTGATGGGAAAGTGTAGATTTTTGCTGTTGGATTGAGGGAAAAGAGAGAAGCAGACCGTGATGTCCAGCGCTGTCAGACCAACTAACTCTGCCAGCTCCACACATTGATCCTGGTTTGGGGACTGACACTTCTCAAAATGTTCTTGCAGCAGGTGCTTTTGTTTTTTGGAGTACACAATGTGTTCCTTCAGCCCCTTTCTTGAAGTCACAGGGCCAGATTGATGGTCACCATATTTCTCTTACAGTACCACAGATCCTATGAGAACATGGAAACCAGATTTCACTTATATATCTGATAACATGGATGCCCTCATTGTTTTTTTTAAAGTAGGTAAACCTGGGCCCAGTACAGGATCTAGTTGCATTTGGATACCTGATTTTCTTGACGGTCCTTGGAACTCTTGCTGATGTAGGTCCCTTTCAGGGACTGAAAGACTGGATTGCATTGGACTTGTTGGGGTCAATATGGGAGTGTGATGCATTTGAAAGGGTAAGTTCCTTGCAGGCTCTTGAAGCCTTTGTGGTCTGGTTTCTATCGGTGCACTTGAAGGCATTTGGAATTTTGGACACTAGGAGGGATCTTCGGCCATATGTGTGTTCCGAACCTATTGGGATACGTTCCCTTATTGGAGAATCTGGTCAAAGAAAACACATGAGAAAATGCACAGAGAGCAACGATTTACCCATGTGCCTACGCAGCATTTGGTTTGGACTGTTACAGAGCAGGAATCAGACAGGAGCTTCATTCTTTCTGAACAACTGCCTCTGTTTCCAAATCTTACAAGTATTCTCAATATTGAAATAAACATGTAATTAGCCCCAGTATTAACAAGAGATTGCCAGTCCAGGTAGACTGGCAATTGAATGTTCATTTCCAATGTTTAAATTTCCCATATCCTACCCTTCTGGCTGTTAAATATTGTTGGGACAGACTGCTAGCTAGTCTGCCTCTGCCCATGAAAATAAAAACCTGAAGGATTCACTGGATTTCTGTGGCATGTAGGGCAACCGACACCAGAGTCAAATCACAACCAGGAATTCTGCAAACAGGGCAACTGGACAACTGACACCAAAGACTGAAGACCACCCAGGGGCACTGCAGCATGCAGAGAAATTGAATCAACAGTCAGAAAGCCTCCCTGGAGTTCTTCTGCATGCAGGGAAACAAAACCACAGTATTTATGCTTCCCTGGTGAACAGCTAAACATAGGGCAACAGCTTGATTAATCATCTCAAAACTCAACAGTATGAAGGCATCCCAGTAGATGTTTCACAGCCAGGGCAACATATCTCCAGCTTCTCTGCCCCTCTACAGAACCCACAATTCAAAGGTCTTCAAGAAGGCCTCCCTGAAGACACACTACCACCAGGGCAAAAATTCACTCGTGTATATGCCCCTCTGAAGGTTCCACAGTCAGAAGATCCCACAGGAAGTTTGCCACATACAAGGCAATTGGCCTACCATGAGCCCTGAGTCAACCTAGGGACAAAAAAAGGCAACGCCCAAACAGAAACACCCCAACCAGGAAAGACTCCCTATAACCATATGGCAAGAGGCAAGAGTAAGACCATGAGAAACAGAAGCCAGTAAACTTTGGCATTATCAGAAACTACTTCTCCCACCACAGCAAGCCCTGAATAGACAAATGCACTTGAAAGTCAGGAAGATGACCTAAAATCTTATCTCATTAAGATAATAGAATCCTTTTAAAGAGATATAAATAACTCACATAAAGAAATATAAGAAAACACAGGTGAACAGGTAGAAGCACTTAGAGAGGAAACACATAAATCCCATAAGCAATACAGGAAATACAATCAAAGAAGTGAAAGTTTTTATTAAAGCAGTCCAAGACCTAGAATTGGAAGTAGATATAACAAGGACAAATATAGGCAACCATGGAAATTGAAAACCAAAGAATGAGATCTGGAATAATTAATCATTACCAGGAGAATACAAGAGATAAAAGAAAGAAAGCAGTAGTCTCAAATAACATGGACCCCCCAAGATCTCTCAGAAACTAGGAAACTACCATTTAAGCATACACCAGCTGATATGAGGCCCCCAACACATGCTCAGCAGAACACTGTATGACTGTATTCCCTCAGAGAAGATGTACCTAACCCTAAAGAGACTTGAGGCCCCAAGTGGGCAGGGAGTTCTTGCAGGTAGGGGGTGGAATGAGGACATCCTCCCAGAGAAGGAAACTAGACTTATGGGATGTGGAACATTCAGTGGGTGGACCAGAAGGGGGATATAATCTGGACTGCATATACCCAAAGGATATCCCGGCATGCAATAAAGACACATGCTCCATTATGTTCATAGAAGCCTTATTTATATTAGCCAGAAGCTGGAAAGAACCCAGATGCCCCTCAAAGGAGGAATGGATACAGAAAATGTGGTATATTTACACAATGGAATACTACTCAGCAATTAGAAACAATGAATTCACAAAATTTTTAGGCAAATAGTTTGATCTGGAAAATATCATCCTAAGTGAGGTAATCCAGACACAAAAGAATACACATGGAATGCAATCTCTGATAAGTGAATATTAATTAGCCCAGAAGCCCTGAATACCCAAGGCACAAATCGCATTACAAATGACTCCCATGAAGAAGTATGGAGAAGGTCCTGTTCCTGAAAAGGATTGATCTAGCAGTGGAGGGGAATATAAGTACAGAGGAAAAAAAGGAGGGAGGTGATTGAAGAATGGATGGAGAGAAGACGTTTTATGGGACATATGGGGAGGAGGGATCCAGGAAAGGGGAAATAATTTGGAATGTAAACAAAGAATATAGAATATAAAAATATTAAAAAAAAGAAAATACGCAAATGCACTTCAAATTATAAAAATCTGTCATCAGTGGCCGCAATTTCTTTTCCTTTTTTTGGTGGTTCTGAGCCACCTAGTGGAGGTTGGGAACTAAACCAGGCTTTCCTGATAAAGCAACTATTGCTCTGACTCACTGAGCCATCGCTCCATCCCCACATTAAGTAACCCTCAGTTAAAGCCAGCTCTAGTCCCAGAATGCTAAGAGTTTTGATATTTTTGCAATGGTATGTAGTAGGAGAGATCACATTGAATTAAATTCAAGTTAGATATGATGGTGCACTTCTTAAGCCCAACACTTGGAACACCAAAGCAGGTAGATCTCTGTGAGTTCCAGACCAGCCTTGGCTACAGAGTAAGTCAGAGGACTATAATGGCTGTTACAGAAAAAAACTGTCTCAAATAAAATAGACAGATCAAAGTGTACTCAAGAAAGCACTTTTATTGAAAGAAAAATTAACTGCACATTAGTTAGCAAAGGAAACTGAGACTAACAGACTCACTTGGCACACACCTATAAAATCAGCAGAGTGGATGTTGGAGAAGAATGGCAAAACCTGGGGACCAAACCTCTTGGGAGCTCTCAGAGAATCAGTAGCCAACCAAAGACCACACACACACACACACACACACACACACACACACACACATGGGTTGAACATAGGCCCCCATAATATATTTAGCAGATGTGCACCTCAGTCTTCATGTGGGTCCACCAATAACTAGAGAGGAAGCTATAGGCTGTCTCTGGAGCCATTCCTATACCTAGGCTGCCTTGAGTGGCCTCAACAGGAGAGGATGCACGTGATCCTGCAGAGACTTGATGCATTAAGTTCAAGGTAGACACATGGGGGATCCCTCTGAGAGAAAGAGAATAGAGACTGTCAGGTGGGGTTGAGAGGGAGGTAGTGTTCAGAACATAAAATGGATATATTCATTAATGGGAAACACTGCCTAGACAAAGATGAAGGAGAAACTGAGGCAATGTCCAATATACAAATGCACTTGAAAGTCAGGAAGATGACCTAAAATCTTATCTCATTAAGATAATAGAATACTTTAAAAAGGATATGAATTACTTACATAAAGAAATATAAGAAAACACAGGTGAACAGGTAGAAGAACTTAGAGAGGAAACACATAAATCCTGTAAGCAATACAGGAAAATACAATCAAACAAGTGAACGTATTTATTAAAGCAGTCCAAGACCTAAAATTGGAAGTAGATATAATAAAAACAAATTTAGGCAACCCTCGAAATTGGACATTGAAAACCAAGGAATGAGATCTGGAATAATTAAGCATTACCAGCAGAATACAAGAGATAGAAGAGAGAAAGCAGCAGTCTCAACTATCCTGGACCCCCAAGATCTCTCAGCAACTAGGCAACCACAAATTAAGCATACACCAGCTGATATGAGGCCCCCAACACATACTCAGCAGAAAACTGTGGGACTGTACTCCCTCAAAGAAGATGTAACTAACCCTAAAATGCCTAGAGGCCGCAAATCAGCAGGTAATTCTTGTAGGTAGGGGGTGGGGTGGGAACATCCTCCTGGAGAAGGAATCTAGACTTATGGGATGTGAAACCAGAAGTGGGAGGATAAAATATGGACTGTAAAAAAGAGTAAATATTTTTTTTTAAAAAAAGTAATATTATCATAATTGGAAAAACATGTTCTGAGATTCTCCTCCTTGCAGTATGACACCCTGTGTCAAAATAAAGAATCAAGGGCCATGGAACATGTCCCACTGCAATGGACCCCTTTCCACAGCCCATATTCTAAACAAGAGCATTGATGATCTAATTACTCTGGATGTCAGAAGGCAAGTACACCTAAGCCAGTTCCCCTGATATTGAAGTACTATACCAAGGACTTAGCCTTAATTGAATCTCCCTATCCAGGACCCTCCCACAGGCTACTCCTTTCATCCTCTAGAATCCAGCAGCTATACACGCCCTGTTGTAACACCCGGTCTGTAGCCACAACTTAATACCTAACAGAAACCTGGCCAGATCGCAGATGTTTTTTGTACTCTTTTTCTTTTGTGACTGAGTTTCTCTAAATGAACTATGCTGTATGTGAGTCAAACAGAACACAAGGCTGAAACAGAATTCATAAGGATCAGCCTAACTGTTACTTCCCAAGCAGGGCTAGGACTAAAGGTGTGTAACAAAGAACTGACCCATCCTGTAGGATTTCCTCCTAACTTGGGCTCCATCCAGAATATAAAAATTTTCCTTACTCTCTAGGGGCAATCTCAAAAAATGCGTCTCTTCTCACCCTGCTGCCCAGAGGACATGCACATTTCCAGCCAGTGCTAACACCTCTTTATTTCTCCAAAAGTTCTCTTCTGAGACTGAGGCAGGTTCCATGTGCATGTCCCTGACTTCCTGATTCTCACTATACAGACAAGCCAGGTCTCAAAATCACAAAAACCCACTTGCCATTTGTTTCTGAGTCCTGGGATTAAAGTTGTGGTCCATGCATCCAAAATGGTTACAGATTCTAGATGAAGGAAGGCCTGCTTAGCCAAACACCATCCAAGATGTCACACTTTTGAGTCAGAATGCCAATACCATGCTTTATCTAGGCAATCTGGAGCCTCAATTGGTCCCAAGGTCACTTGAGATCCCATTGTCAGTTCTTTCCTTTGTCCTATAGACAGACCTCACTACCTATTGATCCAGGCTTTCTGAACAGCCCAGGATTTAATCATGTGCTTAGAATGAAGAATAGAGCCCCTTGAGGTCTCTTGAAAGCTCATTCATAGAGTGCGCAAATCAGGGCAAGTCACTGCTCTGCACTGTTCACCTTTATGGGATAGACTTGAAACATCTACTAAATTTAAATAACATCTTCTGCATGTATACAGGGAATATTTTATACTTGACCAATCAAACACCCATACAGGCTAAAAAATTACCAAAAATCATCCTCCACTGTCTCCCATGCTTTCCGCAACATGAAATCCCCTTTACATAGCAACCTTAGACATTTCATGCAACTCACCAACTCACCAGGAATGAAGAGGTTTCCTGTAACCTGCTCAGTCCTCTGTCTTTGAATTCTACTTAGAAGTCCTGCCCTTATATATCTTTTTTTTCTTTTTTTTTAATTTTTTTATTCGATATAATTTATTTACATTTCAAATGATTTCCCCTTTTCTAGCCCCCCCACTCCCCGAAAGTCCCGTAAGCCCCCTTCTCTTCCCCTGTCCTCCCATCCACCCCTTCCCACTTCCCCGTTCTGGTTTTGCTGAATACTGTTTCACTGAGTCTTTCCAGAACCAGGGGCCACTCCTCCTTTCTTCTTGTACCTCATTTGATGTGTGGATTATGTTTTGGGTATTCCAGTTTTCTAGGTTAATATCCACTTATTAGTGAGTGCATACCATGATTCACCTTTTGAGTCTGGGTTACCTCACTGAGTATGATATTCTCTAGCTCCATCCATTTGCCTAAGAATTTCATGAATTCGTTGTTTCTAATGGCTGAATAGTACTCCATTGTGTAGATATACCACATTTTTTGCATCCACTCTTCTGTTGAGGGATACCTGGGTTCTTTCCAGCATCTGGCAATTATAAATAGGGCTGCTATGAACATAGTAGAACATGTATCCTTATTACATGGTGGGGAGTCTTCTGGGTATATGCCCAGGAGTTGTATAGCAGGATCTTCTGGAAGTGAGGTGCCCAGTTTTCGGAGGAACCGCCAGACTGCTTTCCAGAGTGGTTGTACCAATTTGCAACCCACCAGCAGTGGAGGAGTGTTCCTCTTTCTCCACACCCTCTCCAACACCTGCTGTCTCCTGAATTTTTAATATTAGCCATTCTGACTGGTGTAAGATGAAATCTTAGGGTTGTTTTGATTTGCATTTCCCTAATGACTAATGAAGTTGAGCATTTTTTAAGATGATTCTCCGCCATCCGAAGTTCTTCAGGTGAGAATTCTTTGTTTAACTCTGTACCCCATTTTTTAATAGGGTTGTTTGGTTTTCTGGAGTCTAACTTCTTGAGTTCTTTATATATATTGGATATTAGCCCTCTATCTGATGTAGGATTGGTGAAGATCTTTTCCCAATTTGTTGGTTGCCGATTTGTCCTCTTGATGGTGTACTTTGCCTTACAGAAACTTTGTAATTTTATGAGGTCCCATTTGTCAATTCTTGCTCTTAGAGCATATGCTATTGGTGTTCTGTTCAGAAACTTTCTCCCTGTACCGATGTCCTCAAGGGTCTTCCCCAGTTTCTTTTCTATTAGCTTCAGAGTGTCTGGCTTTATGTGGAGGTCTTTGATCCATTTGGATTTGAGCTTAGTACAAGGAGACAAGGATGGATCAATTCGCATTCTTCTGCATGCTGACCTCCAGTTGAACCAGCACCATTTGTTGAAAAGACTATCTTTTTTCCATCAGATGTTTTCAGCCTCTTTGTCGAGGATCAAGTGGCCATAGGTGTGTGGGTTCATTTCCGGATCTTCAATCCTGTTCCATTGACCCTCCTGTCTGTCACTGTACCAATACCATGCAGTTTTTAACACTATTGCTCTGTAGTATTGCTTGAGGTCAGGGATACTGATTCCCCCAGATTTTCTTTTGTTGCTGAGAATAGTTTTAGCTATCCTGGGTTTTTTTTGTTCCAGATGAATTTGATAATTGCTCTTTCTAACTCTGTGAAGAATTGAGTTGGGATTTTGATGGGTATTGCATTGAATCTGTATAGTGCTTTAGGCAAAATGGCCATTTTAACTATATTGATTCTACCGATTCATAAGCATGGGAGGTTTTCCCATTTTTTGAGGTCTTCTTCCATTTCCTTCTTCAGAGTCTTGAAGTTCTTGTCATACAGATGTTTCACATGTTTGGTAAGAGTCACCCCAAGATACTTTATACTGTTTGAGGCTATTGTGAAGGGGGTCATTTCCCTAATTTCTTTCTCAGCTTGCTTTCCATTGAGTATAGGAAGGCCACTGATTTGCTTGAGTTGATTTTATAACCTGCCACTTTGCTGAAGTTGTTTATCAGCTGTAGGAGCTCTCTAGTGGAGTTCTTTGGGTCACTTAGGTAGACGATCATGTCGTCTGCAAATAATGATAGTTTGACTTCTTCCTTTCCAATTTGTATCCTTTGACCTCCTTATGTTGTCGAATTGCCCGAGCTAGTACCTCAAGTACAATATTGAAAAGATAAGGAGAAAGGGGGCAGCCTTGTCTGGTCCCTGATTTCAGTGGGATTGCTTCAAGTTTCTCTCCATTTAGTTTGATGCTGGCTACCGGTTTGCTGTATATTGCTTTTACTATGTTTAGGTATGGGCCTTGAATTCCTGTTCTCTCCAAGACTTTAAGCATGAAGGGATGCTGAATTTTGTCAAATGCTTTTTCAGCATCCAATGAAATGACCATGTGGTTTTGTTCTTTGAGTTTGTTTATGTAGTGGATTGTATTGATGGATTTCCGTACATTGAACCAACCCTGCATTCCCGGGATAAAGCCTACTTGATCATGGTGGATGATCGTTTTGATGTGTTCTTGGATTCGGTTCGCAAGAATTTTATTGAGTATTTTTGCATCGATGTTCATAAGGGAAATTGGTCTGAAGTTCTCTTTCTTTGTTGGATCTTTTTGTGGCTTTGGTATCAGCATAATTGTGGCTTCATAGAAGGAATTGGGTAGTGTTCCTTCTGTTTCTATTTTGTGGAATAGTTTGAAGAGTATTGGGGTCTGGTAGAATTCTGCACTGAAGCCATCTGGTCCTGTGCTTTTTTTGGTTGGAAGACTTTCTATGACTCCTTCTATTTCTTTAGGCATTATGGGACTGTTTAGATGGTCTAGTTGGTCCTGATTTAATTTTGGTATTTGGTATCTGTCAAGGAAATTGTCCATTTCCTCCAGATTCTCCAGTTGTGTTGAGTACAGGCTCTTGTAGTAGGATCTGATGATTTTTTGGATTTCCTCAGTTTCCGTTGTTATATCTCCCTTTTCATTTCTAAGTTTGTTAATTTGGATACTTTCTCTGTGCCCTTTGGTCAGTCTGGCTAAGGGTTTATCTATCTTGTTGATTTTCTCAAAGAACCAGCTCCTGGTTTTGTTGATTTTTTGTATGGTTCTCTTTGTTTCTACTTGATTGATTTCGGCCCTGAGTTTGATGATTTCCTGCCTTCTACTCCTCCTGGGTGAAATAGCTTCTTTTTGTTCTAGGGCTTTCAGGTGTGTCATTAAGCTGGTAATGTATGCTCTCTCCATTTTCTTTTTAGAGGCACTCAGGGCTATGAGTTTTCCTCTTAGCACTGCTTTCATTGTGTCCCATAGATTTGGGTATGTTGTGTTTTCATTTTCATTGTGTTCTAAACAGTCTTTAATTTCTTTCTTTATTTCTTCCTTGACCAAGGTATCATTGAGTAGAGTGTTGTTCAGTTTCCACGTGTATGTGGGTTTTCTGTTGTTTCTGTTGCTATTGAAGACCACTTTTACTCCATAGTGATCAGATAGGAGGCATGGGATTAGTTCTATCTTCTTATATTTGTTGAGGTCTGTCTTGTGACCAATTATATGGTTGATTTTGGAGAAGGTACCATGAGGTGCTGAGAAAAAGGTATATTCTTTTGTTTTAGGATAGAATGTTCTATATATATCTGTTAAATCTAATTGGTCCAAAGCTTCAATTAGTTTCATTGTGTCCCTATTTAGTTTCTGTTTTCCTGATCGGTCCATTGAGGAAAGTGCAGTGTTGAAGTCACCCACAATTATTGTGTTAGGTGCAATGTGTGCTTTTAGTTTTAATAAAGTTTCTTTTACGAAAGAGGGTGCCCTTGCATTTGGGGCATAGATGTTCAAGATTGACAGTTCTTCTTTTTGAATTTTTCCTTTGACCAGCAAGAAGTGTCCCTCAGGGTCTCTTTTAATGACTGGGTTGAAAGTCAATTTTATCTGATATTAAAATGGCTACTCCAGCTTGTTTCCTGAGACCATTTGCTTGTAAAATTGTCTTCCAGCCTTTTACTCTAAGGTAGTGTTTGTCTTTGACCCTGAGGTGTGTTTCCTGTAAGCAGCAAAATGTAGGGTCCTGTTTACGTATCCATTCAGTTAGTCTGTGTCTTTTTATTGGGGCATTAAGTCCATTGATGTTAAGAGATATTAAGGAATAGTGATTGTTACTTCCTATCATTTTTGACGTTATTTTTTAAATTTGAATGCTTAACTTCTTTTGGGTTTGATGAAAGGTTACTATCTTGCTTTTTCCAGGGTGAAGTTTCCCTCCTTTTATTGGTGTTGTCCTCCTATTATCCTTTTTAGGGCCGGGTTTGAGGATAGATATTGGGTAAACTTGGTTTTGTCATGAAATATCTTAGTTTCTCCATCTATGGTGATTGAGAGTTTTGCTGGATATAGTAATTTTGGTTGACATTTGTGTTCTCTTAGAGTCTGCATGAGATCTGCCCAGGACCTTCTAGCCTTCATAGTCTCAGGTGAAAAGTCTGCTGTGATTCTGATAGGTCTTCCTTTATATGTTACTTGGCCTTTTTCTCTTACTGCCTTTAGTATTCTTTTTTGTTTAGAACATTTGGTGTTTTGATTATTATGTGACGGGAAGTATTTCTGTTCTGGTCCAGTCTGTTTGGAGTTCTGTAGGCTTCTTGTATATTCATGGGCATCTCTCTCTTTAGGTTAGGGAAGATTTCTTCCATAATTTTATTGAAGATATTTGCTAGCCCTTTAAGTTGTAAATCTTCACTCTCATCTATGCCTATAATCCTTAGGTTTGGTCTTCTCATTGTGTCCTGGATTTCCTGGATATTTTGGGTTACAAGCTTTTTGCATTTTGCATTTTCTTTAACTATTGAGTCCATGGTTTCTATGGAATCTTCAGCATCTGAGATTCTTTCTTCTATCTCTTGTATTCTGTTGTTGATATTTGCATCTCTGTCCCCTGATTTCTTCCCAAGGCTTTCTATCTCCAAAGTTGTCTCCCTTTGAGTTTTCTTAGTTGTTTCTACTTCTGATTTTAGATCCTGGATGGTTTTGCTTAGCTCCTTCACTTGCATGTTTGTGTTTTCCTGTAATTCTTTAAGAGATTTTTGTGTTTCCTCTTTCATGAGCTCAGCCTGTTGTCCAAAGTTCTCCTGTATTTCTTTAAGAGATTTTTGTGTTTCGTCTTTCATGACCTCAGCCTGTTGACCAAAGTTCTCCTGTATTTCTTTAAGTGTTTTTTGCATTTCCTCCTTGTTGGCTTTTGTATTCTCCTGGATTTCTTTCAATGATTTTTGTGTTTCCCTTGCAAGGGCTTCTAACTTTTGATCCATTTTCTCCTGAATTTCTTTAAGTATGTCCTTCATGTGTTCCTGTACCAGCATCATGACCAGTGATTTTAAATCCAAATCTTGTTTTACTGGTGTGATGGGGTATCCAGGACATGTTGGTAGAGGAGAATTGGGTTCAGATGTTGCCATATTGCCTTGATTTCTGTTAGTGACGTTCCTGCGTTTGCCTTTTGCCATCTAGTTCTCACTGGTTTTAGTTTTTCTTGTCAGTGCTGGACTCACCAGTGCAAGATGCCCCTTCCCAGTTGGCCTCTGGTGCACAGCTTACCTCCTGCGCTGCTTGTAGACAGGGTGCTGCTGCCCAGGCTGTTCAGATCCCAAAGCAGGCACCCGAAGGCTCCGGCTGGGGCCCGCTGGATTCACTGGAGCACACTGACTTCTCCCAGCTGGCTGCCCGGAAACCCAGCTAGCCACTTGCAGGACTTGGAGATGTGGTGCTGCTGCCCAGGCTGATCTGGGCAGCAGAACTCCCAACCGGGTTGGTGCACACAAGGCTAGCCTAGCTGCTCAGGCCCTGAGTCTAGGCAAAAGCCTGGCAGGCCAATGTCGGTGCAAAGTTCCCCTCAGCTGTGGGTGTTAATTGGGTGTGTCAGGTGGCTAGGATGTTGGCGTGCACGAGTTCCCTGAGAGTGCTGGGAGAGTCTGCTGGGCTAACAACCTCCTGGCTGGGTCAGCACACAGATGGCCCAACGAGCAGCCCAGGGCCTGGGGGCAGTCCGGGGCCTGACCGTCTGAGACCCCTGCTATGTCCGCCTCGGGCTATGCCTGTTAGCCGGTTTGGTTTTGCCTGCTAGGTCTCCCTGGCTTCCCTTAGGCAAAATGGTGGTGGTTGCGCGCACCAGCCCGAGAGGAAAAAAACCTCCTGGCCAGGTTTGCACCACGGGGGACCCCCAATCAACCCAGGGCCTGGGTGCAGGCCAACGCCCATCGGGCTTAGACCCCCGCAATGTTGGTCTCGGGTTATATTTGCGTACCTCAGTCTGATTTCTCTGGCGACCGAGAACCAATATGGAAACCCTGGTAACTGACTGGCAGGGGGCAGAGTTCTGATGTGGCTTCTGTCGCCCTTATATATCTTTCCAAACCTAGATTTCAAAGCCCCTCCCACTCTTTGGCTCCTCCAACTTGCAATATTCAAATCCATTATTCTCTCCCACCCTTTGATGCTACTCCAGGTGTAGCCTCATCTTATAGAACCCATGAATTTAAATTTTTTGGTTTGTAATCCTTTATTTCTTTACATTTTATATTTTACTTTTATTACTTCACAGTCCAGCTGTTACTTTCCTCCCAGACCTCCCTCCCACAATTTTTCATCACATTCCTCATCCCATGTCTCCAAGAGAATGCCTTCCACACCAGGCCTTTGGTCTGGTTTAAATAACTAAATGTGTGCAGCCATCTTACTTTTGTTTCTGTCTGGTTTTTAAGGTATAAATATGTTCTGCATGTCTCAGTTATATAGTTTTAACTGACATTGCATTGAATCTGTAGTTTGCTTTTGGCAAGGTGGCCATTTTTACTACATTAATTCTGCCAATCCATGATCATGAGAGAGATCTTTCCATCTTCTGAGATCTGCTTCAATTTCTTTCTTCAGAGACTTGAAATTCTTGTCATACAAATTTTTCACTTGCAAAGTTAGAGTCACACAAAGATATGTAATGTTATTTGTGACTATGGTAAAGGGTGTCATTTCCCTATTTTCTTTCTCAGCTTGTTTATCCTTTGAGTAGAAGAAGGCTACTGATTTGATTGAGTTAATTTTACATCCAGCCACATGGCAGAAATTGTTTCTCAGTTGTAGCAGTTCTCTAGTGTTGTTTTATTGGGTTGCATAAGTATACTATCATATCATCTGCAAATAGTGATGTTTTAACTACCTCCTTTCCAGTTTGTAACACTTTGACAAGTGTTACAAACTGTACCTCCTTTTGTTCTCTAAATGCTCTAGCAAGATCTTCAAGTACTATATTGAATAAATAGGGAGAGAGTGGGCAACATTTTCTGGACCATAATTTTAGTGGGATTACTTCAGATTTTCTCCATTTAGTTTGATGTTGGCTTCTGGTTTGCTGTATATTGCTTTTACTATGTTTTGGTATAGGACTTGAATTCCTGATCATTCCAAGACTTTTAACATGAAGGGATAGTAAATTTTGTCAAATGCTTTCTCACCGTCTAACTAAATGATCTTGTGGAGGTTTTTTTTTTTTTTTTCCGAGTTTGTTTATGTAGTGGATTACATTGAAAGATTTCCATATATTGAACCACCCCTGCAACGCTGGGATGAAGCCTATTTGATCCAGGTGAATTACTGTTTTGATGTGTTCTTGGATTCGGTCAGCATGAATTTTATTGAGTAGTTTTGCATCAATGATCTCAGGGGAAATTGGTCTGGAATCCTCTTTCCTTGTTTGGTCTTTGTTTGGTTTATGTATAAGCATTACTGTGGCTTCATATAATGAATTGTTAAGTATACCTCGGCTTTCTGATTTGTGGAATAGTTTGAAAAGTATCCGTAGTAGGTCTTCTTTGAAGATCTGATAGAATTCCCTACAAACACATCTGGTCCTGTGCTTTTGTTGTTGTTGTTGTTGTTTTGGTGGTGGTGGTGGTGGTGATGGTAGTGTTTTTGGAAGACTGTTAATAACTGACTCTATTTCCTCAGGTGTTATGGAACAATTTTGATGGTTTATCTGATCAGCTTTTAACATTGTCACCTGGCATGTGTCTACAAAATTGTCCATTTCGTCCAGATTTTCCAATTTTGTTGAGTATAAGCTTTTGTAGTAGGATCTGATGATATTTGGAATTTCTGCAGTTTCTGTTGTTATATCTCCCTTTTCATTAACGATTTTATTAATTTGCGTGGTTCCTCTATTCCTTCTAGTTAGTCTGCTAAGTGTTTATCTATCTTGTTGATTTTCTCGAAGAATCAGCTCCTGGTTTTGTTGATTTTTTGTATAATTCTTTTTGTTTCTACTTGGTTGATTTTGGCCTTGAATTTGTTTATTCCCTGCCGTGTACTCCTCTTGGATGTATTTGTTCATTTGGTTGTAGAGCTTTCAGATGCTCTGTCAAGCTGCTAATGTAAGCTCTCTCCATTTCCTTGTTGGAGGCACTTAATTATATGAGTATTTCTCTTAGCACATATGACGATTGACAGCTTTTCAAGATTTCTAGTTGCAACTGCTTTAAGAGGAGAACCTTCCAGAAATGTTATTGTTCATTGTTTACAGGCTTTTACTGCTAAGGGACTGCCTAAAGATGGCAAGAGAGATAATGGGCCTGCATATACTGGAAACAGCTTTGAACAATTTTACAAGGAATTGAACATAAAACTGAAATTCCTCATGATCCAATAGGACAAGGAATTGTTGAATGTATCTAAAAAATTAGCTTAAGAAAACAAAAAAGGGGGAGTTTTAACCTCCAAGGTCACCAAATGCACATCTCGCTTTTGCATTATTTGTTTTAATTTTTTGTAAACTGATGCTAAAGGTCAGTCTGCAGTAGATCACTGCTGGCATCAAGACACTTCCAGCTAATATGCCATGGTTAAATGTTGAGATCCTTTAACTAATACTTTGGAATGGTCCCAACCCTGTTTTAATACGGGAATGAGATCCTGTTTGTGTTTTTTTCACATAAAGGAATTGGAGAGCAATGACTACTGAAAAGATTGTTTCACAAAGTGGAAACAGATGCTGAGCCTTCTAATGATTGTGATACTAATGATGAAGGCATCTCAGAATCCCTATGAGCCATCTAAATTAACCTGAAGTGTAGTCTTTGCCCTTACTGGATAGCAGGTGTTTTCTATCAATTCTCAAAGCCACCCTCCTTACACCAGGAGGCTTCATCTTGTTTGGATCTTTGTCAGCTCCCAGTTTAGGCACTTAACTAAGCAATTACCCCTTGGAGGTTCACTTGAGTATGATGGAAAAGAGTCCTGCTCCCCAAATCCTTGGTCATGTGAAGGTTTTATCTAAAAGGTGGGATGTAGACATCCAGTGCTTAGAGACCATTTAAGCATTTGTTCTTTTCACATGTGTCCTTGAGATGGCAGGACTAGATCCCAGGGTCATAGTTGGGGAGGTGCAGAAGATTATTTTCTGTGCTTTTTGGAAATGTGAGACCACAAGGAATGTTTACTGGAAGCCCCAAAGAGATTTAATTACAGTGGCTAGGATTTCAACAGGTTCTGGCCTATCTAGTTCTAGTTATAACGGCAATGGACATTCTTTCTTCAGGGTTTTAGTTGTGCCAAAGCTGTGCTGTCTGGAACCTGGAAAGGAGTAGCATCCTTGGTTAGTTTTCTCTGTAACCCAATTCCAGTGTCTGGAAAAAATGTTAGAGAAGGCTGGATTAAGGGAAGGACTTGGACACTTTGGCTTTATAAGGAAGATTATGATTATGGACTACTTGTTTGTTTGTTTGTTTGTTTGTTTGTTTGTGACAGGGTTTCTCTGTGTAGCCCTGGCAGTCCTGGAACCTACCCTGCAAACCTGGGTGGCCTCAGAAAACTCAGCAATCTGCCTGCCTCTGCCTCCCAATGACAGGGATTAAATGAGTGTACCACCCAGGAGGGGCCCTCTCCCCTTGATCACTAATTGAGAAAATACCCCACAGCTGAATCTCATGGAAGCATTTCCCCAACTGAAGCTCCTTTCTCTGTGAAAGAATGTGTCAAGTTCACACACTAACCCATCCAGTACAACATGTAAAAATAAAGTGAGGCTGGGCATCATAACAGAGCCTTTCAATCCCATTACCTGCAAGGCAAATGGATGAGGATCTCCATTTGTGGAAGGCAGTCTTGTTTACATAAGCACTTCCAGGAGAGTTAGAACTACTTACAAAGGCCCTATGTTAAGAAATCAAAAATAATGGCAGAAGGTGGTAGCACATGCCTTCAATCCCAGCACTTGAAAGCCAGAGGCAGAGAGATTTCTTAATTCAAGGCCAGCCTGGTCTACAGATTGATTGCCAGGACAGCCAGTGTTACATAGAGAAACCCTGTCTCCAAAAACAAAACAAAAAAATCCAAAATAAAATAAGATGAATAAATCTTTGTAATGGAAAAACAAAGCAACTGTCATTGTACTAGCTGTTCTGCCAAGAGTAATTATAAAAATTCCTTTCAGAAAATAATTAACACTATTTTACCTACAATCTGATTTAATACTACCTAATGAATATTTACTTTGGGTGACATCATCACTCTTCATATCACTGGATATTCTGGAATAGTCTCAAACTCACTCAGAGTTTGACTCTGCCTCCAAATACTGACCATAAAGGC
Organism: Apodemus sylvaticus; assembly: GCF_947179515.1. NCBI lineage: Eukaryota > Metazoa > Chordata > Mammalia > Rodentia > Muridae > Apodemus > Apodemus sylvaticus. Next base: position 195,594,550 of record NC_067472.1, on the reverse strand, counting down.
ATGTAACACCACTCCTGGATTAATTTTTCTAAACAGGCTTTGGGAACAAAGAACAGGATGCCCTGGAGAATAGAATCCTTCCATCACAATTCATGGCGTTAAAAGTGAGCCCTTCCAGCCTGACGGGGGTGGTGCACTCCTTTATTCCCAAAACTTGGAAGGCAGAGGCAGGCAGATTTCTCAGTTCCAGGCCAGTCTGGTCTAAAGACTGAGTTCCAGGGCAGCCAGAGCTACACAGAGAAAAACTGTCTCAAAAAACAACAACAACAAAAGTGAGCCCTACAACACCCAACTTAATTCATTTTCTACAAGTTCATTTGCATTTTGTTCAGTTTTCTGTGAGTGTTCATGTCTCATGTGTGCGGTCCCTGTGCCTCAAAAAGGGATTCAGAGCCCCTGCGTGTGGAGTTATAGCATATATGGGATTCCAGGCCAATTAGGAACCAAATTTCAAGAATCAAGATCAACTAGCAATCTTTTCTTTTGTTGTAAATGTAGGTGTATACATGAACATGTGTCAGTAATGTGCAAGCATGCCTGGAACCCTACAGACAGAAGGAGGGCTAAGACTCCAAAGGAATACAATTCCCAATGGATGGTTCTGAGCCACATAGTGGAGGTTGGGAACTAAACCAGGCTTTCCTGATGAAGCAACTATTGCTCTGACTCACTGAGCCATCACTCCATCTCCACAATAAGTAACCCTCAGTTAAATCCAGCTCTAGTTCCATAATGCTAAGAGTTTTGATATTTTGCAATGGTATGTAGTAGAAGAGATCACATTCAATTAAATTCAAGTTAGATATGGTGGTGCACTCCTTAAGCCCAACACTTGGAACACCAAAGCAGGTAGATCTCTGTGAGTTCCAGACCAGCCTTGACTGCAGAGTAAGTCACAGGACTACCATGGCTGTTACAGAATAAAAAAACTGTCTCAAATAAAAGAGACAGATCAAACTGTACTCAAGAAAGCACTTTTATAAATGCAAATCAAAACAACCCATAGATTTCACCTTACAGCAGTAAGAATGTCTAAGATTAAAAATTCAGGAGAAGCAGATGTAGGCGAGGATGTGGAGAAAGAGGAACACTCCTCCACTGCTTGTGGGGTTGCAAATTGGTACAACCACTCTAGAAATCAGTCTGGCCGTTCCTCAGAAAACTGGGCACCTCACTTCCAGAAGATCCTGCTATACCACTCCTGGGCATATACCCAGAAGATTTCCCCAGCATGTAATAAGGATACATGTTCCACTATGTTCATAGCAGCCCTATTTATAATTGCCAGAAGCTGGAAAGAACCCAGGTATCCCTCAACAGAAGAGTGGATGCAAAAAAATGTGGTATATATACACAGTGGAGTACTATTCAGCCATTAGAAACAATGAATTCATGAAATTCTTAGGCAAATGGATGGAGCTGGAGAACATCATACTAAGTGAGGTAACCCAGACTCAAAAAATGAATCATGGTATGCACTCACTAATAAGTGGATATTAACCTAGAAAACTGGAATACCAAAAACATAATCCACACATCAAATGAGGTACAAGAAGAACAGAGGAGTGGCCCCCAGTCCTGGAAAGACTCAGTCAAGCATTATAGCACAAAACCAGAACAGGGAATTGGGAAGGGGTGGGGGGGAGAACAGGGGGAGGGAAGGGGGCTGATGGGACTTTCGGGGTTTGGGGGTCTAGAAAAGGGGAAATCATGTGAAATGTAAATGAAAATATATCGAATAAAGAAAAGAAAGTACTTTTATTTAAAGAAAAATTAACTGCACATTAGTTAGGAAAAGAAACTGAGAGTAACAGACTCATTTGGCACACATCTATAAAATCAGCAGAGTGGATGTTGGAGAAGAATGGCAAAACCTGGGGACCAGCCCTCTTGGGAGCTCTCACAGACTCAGTAGCCAACAAAAGACCACACACACACACACACACACACACACACACACACACACACACACATGGGTTGAACTTAGGCCCCCATAATATATTTAGCATATGTGCACCTCACTCTTCATGTGGGTCCCCCAATAACTAGATTGGAAGCTAATGGCTGTCTCTGGAGCCATTCTTCTACCTAGGCTGCCTTGAGTGGCCTCAAAAGGAGAGGATACACCTGATCCTGCAGAGACTTGATGCATTAGGTTCAAGGTAGACCCATGGGGTAACCCTATGAGAGAAAGGGAATAGAGTAGTGACTGTCAGGTAATGTTGAGAGGTAGGTAGTGTTGAGAACATAAAATGGATGTATTTATTAATGGGAAACACTGCCTAGACAAAGATGAAGGAGAAACTGAGGCAATTTCCAATTAATTGCCAGCACAAATTGTAAACCATCCTATGGGCAAGAACCAACCCCTGACACTATCAATGATACTCTGTTATGTTTGTCAATGGGAACCTTGCATAACTATGCTATGCTCATTGTTATACTCCTGGAGAACTGGCTAGCCCAATTTTAATCTGATGCCTGCCATTCAGCAACCAATGAGACCTAAAGCAGAGGCACATAGGCAGAAATATAGGCAGAGCCACGGAAGCGCCACAGAACGGGTAAAAGACTGCAGTAGTTAGAGCAGTTGAAAATACCAAGAAAACACAGCCCACCGGATCAAATAAGCTAGGCTTACAGAGATTTACAGAGATGGAAGCAACAATCAGGCAGTTTGTATAGGTCTGACCAAGGTCCCTACATATGTGGTCCTGTAGCTTGGAGTGCCTGTCTTTGTCACTGAGGTAGATTTCTATGTAGCAAAATGCTGGATCCTGTTTTCAAATCCAGTCTGTTAGTCTATGTTTTTATTGGTAAATTATGTTCATTGAGATTAAGAGATATTAAGGAAAAGTGATTGTTGCTCCCGGTTATTTTTGATGTAATTTTTATGTTTGAGTGCTTCTCCTCTTTTGGATGTGTTGAAAGATTATTACTTCCTTTTTCTAAGGTGTAGTTTCCCTCCTTGTGCTGGCATTTTATATTATCCTTTGTAGGGCTGGATTTGTGGAAAGATATTGGGCAAATTTTGTTTTATCATGGAATATCTTAGTTTTTCCATATATGGTGATAAGAGTTTTGGTGGGTATAGTAGTCTGGGCTAGCATTTGTTTTCTCTTATGATCTGTATGAGATCTGCACAAGATCTCCTTGTTTTTATGGTCTCTGGTGAGAAGTCTGTTGTAATTCTGATAAGTTTTCCTTTCCATTACAGGTTTGAATGGTCTTTCTTTGTCAAGTGCATATCTGTTCTTGTCCAGTCTGTTTGGATTTCTGTAGGCTTCTTGAATGTTCACAGGCATCTCTCTCTTTACGTCAGGGAAGTTTTCTTCTACAATTTTGATGAAGTTATTTACTGGTCAATTAAGTTGTAAATCTTTATGCTCCTCTATACCTGTAGTCCTTAGGTTTGCTCTTCTCATTGTGGTCTGGATTTCCTGAATGTTTTGGGTTACACGGTTTCTGCATTTTGCATTTTCCTTGATGGTTGAGTCAATGCTTTCTATGGTATCTTCAGCATCTGAGATTCCTTCATCTAACTCTTCTATAATGTTGCTGATGCTTGTATCTATGACTCTTGAATTCTTACCAAGGTTTTCTATCTCCAGAGTTGTATCCCTTTGTGATTTCTTTGTTGTTTCTATTTCCACTATTAGATCCTGTATGGTTTTGTTCAATTCCTTCACCTGTTTTTTTTTGTTTCTTTGGTTTGTGTGTGTGTGTGTGTGTGTGTGTGTGTGTGTGTGTGTGTGTGTTTTCCTGTAATTCCTTAAGAAAGTTTTGTGTTTTCTCTTTAAGGGCTTCTACCTGTTGACAAATGTTCTCCTGTTTGTATTTAAGGGAACTATTTATGTCCTCTCTGACGTCCTATATCAGCATCATGAGATGTAATTTTAAATCCAGATCTTGTTTTTCTGGTGTGTTGGGGTATCCAGGACTTGCTGTTGTGGAAGAACTGGGTTCGCATGGTTCCATGTTGACTTGGTTTGTTGCCAGTGTTCTTGCATTTGATTTTTGCCATCTGGTTATCTCTGGTGCTAGCTGGTCTTGATGTCTCTGACTGTGGTTTAACTGTCCTGCTAGCCTATGTATCTGAACTCCAGGGAGACCCATTCTCTCTAGGAGGAGTTTATGTATGCAGAGCTGGGATAATGTGTGAGCTCAGGTGTACATAAAGAAATCAAAAGTATCCTGTCACCAGCTAATTCTTGATTCCTGTGTCCTGATGGTTCTTAGCAGGTCCCACTTTGTCCAGAAATTTGAGAATGGTGGTGGCCTCACCTTTAGACACAGATTGGTAGGCACTCCTGAAAGACTAGCTTTCTTGTGGTGGTATTTCTATATGTAATTCTGTGGCCCAGCATCTTATCTGGATGCAGACAAAAATCAGAAGTCTTCTGTCCCAAGCTGATCCTGGGTACCTGTGTTCTCAGGATTTTGGGCTGGTTCCTCTGAGCAGCAGGGGTGGTCCTCCCTGTGCTCTCAAACCTCTCTGCACTCCTGTGTGGTTAGCTATCTCCCTGATTAACCAGGATATGGCACTCTGTGGGAGAGGATCGTCCCCAGCTGGAGATAGAAACCAAATGCTTCCTGCCTGGGAGTACTTGACATGATCCTCTGAGCAACAGGGATTCTCCTAGCTGTGCTCTCTGGCTTCTCCACACTTCTGTGTGTCTGCTATCTCTGTGCATCACCTGGATATTTGCTTTATCGTTAGAAGTGTTAAAATCTCATCCATCGTGAAGGATAATTCTGCTACCAGTAATAGCCTTCTAACTGACAACCACATCTGTGAGATCAAGGGACAGAATGTCAGTGGCTTGAAGGATGCTCAGACTGCAGATAGGCTGTCAAAAGCTGGGACTGTGGTTACCCTCACGATCATGCCTGCTTTTATCTGGGATCATTATTAAACGGATAGCTCCCAGCATTATGAAAAGCCTGATGGTTCACTCCAGTCCTGAACTTTAAATGCCTTGTACAGTGAATCACATCACAGCTGAATGTTTCCAGCTTTCCTCTTTGCCTACTTCTCTATTTCTCACATGATGCTTTCCTGGAACCTGAGGGAATATGGCGCTTGGAAGCCTTTCTATTTTCTATCATAGCTGGGAACCTCACTCTATTTCATATCAGCTTCTGATTTGAAGATAGATGTGTAGCCTTAGCCAGGTTCTAGAGATGTAAAACATTCAAAGTTTTACTTACATTCCTAGATTTGGTTCTTTACTGGGAACCTGATGTGTTTATATAAGCCATGGTTATTAGGATAAATGGTGTAGGCTTAGCTTTCCCTGAGAACTGGTCAGCTTTCTCCTAGAACAAAGCACGGTGTTAGTCATGTGTTTCAGTTCTGTGGCATACTTTGAATTTAGTACATCAGCATAGTACATTGCCTCTGATAGTTATTTTTTAAGTTTTCTCTGTGTGGGTATGTAAAATCCAATTAATCAACACTGTTTTCATTCCAGAGAAGCATTATACAGTTGTGTGTACATTGCAAGACACTGTAATGATTGTCATTAAATCTTAATGACCTTCACATCATATGCTTCAATTGTCACCTTAAATATAATAAGCATTTAGTATAAAAGTCAAAATAGAATTATTGCTGCCTTCTGAAACCTGAAGTGTTACCTCTCTATTAAACTGCTATATGCTATATCTGATCAGCTTACTGGTAAAGCTGAGGTGCCTAGTCATATCAAGATTTTCTAGTCACTGTACAAAGAAAATGCCTAAGAGCTGCCCTATTGCTTTCTGAGAAAACAAAGTGCTGTATATTTCATGTGTAAGTTGTTATACTCAATAACGTTTTGGGTCTCTTATTTACTTAGAGAATAATTTGGTAATATCTAAATTAGGGTTTGAATCCTAATATTATGTAACTTTAGCTAAGTTGGCATGGTTTTAGGTGTTTACCTAGTCGTCTTAATTTGTTCCACTTTCTGAATCCTTAATGTAAACAAAAATGGCAAGGACACTTTATCCTGATTTATTTCTTTCTGAATTAGTTAATCTCCTATTCTATTATAGCATGTGATACTATCATAATAAAGGTAAAAAACGTTAAAAAATATTAGGGGAAAACTTTACCTAATGTGTTGGGTGAAGAACTATAGGTCAGTGGGACATATGCAGTAGTGACTGAAATGTAAATGGATAATATATGTAATAAAATAATTTTCAGGAATTATTTCTCCTTTTATTTCATGAGAACATAATGTAACAATGAAGAATGAATATTTACAGTTGCTTTGAAACAACCCCTCTATATAAACCACAGTGATACACAACGTCTACAGAAAGGCCTGGTTAATTCCCACAAATACTGAGATGAAGGGTGTACATAACACACTTCTTCATGACTATAAATGTCTGGAATGGTCAAGGAGCTGAGAGAAGTAAGTTGGATTTGGGGTGTAATCCAGAGTAAGCCAGTCCTCGGATTTGTCAAAGTCGTCAAGGATTCTTTGCCAGAGTTCCTCTGCAGATGGACCTGAACCTCGAGCCTTTTCTGGGCAATGGGTGGCAGCTTCTCGGACATCTGTAGATTCAGTCACTGGAGTAAGCCAGTCCTCGGGTATGTCAAAGTCGTCAATGATTCTTTGCCAGAGTTCCTCTGCAGATGGACCTGAACCTTGAGCCTCCTCTGGGCAATGGGTGGCAGCTTCTAGGACATCTGTAGATTCAGTCACTGGAGTAAGCCAGTCCTCGGATTTCTCCAAGTCGTCAAGGATTCTTTGCCAGAGTTCCTCTGCAGATGGACCTGAACCTTGAGCCTCCTCTGGGCAATGGGAGGCAGCTTCTAGGACATCTGTAGATTCAGTCACTGCTAGATCAGTCTGGGCTTCAACTGCTGCTGATTGACCAGAATCCCAATCTATAATGGGAGCATGGCCAACAAGCAGATCTTCCTGCTGACTACACCTGTCTGCATCACTGGCCTGATAATGATGCATAGAAGATTCCTGGATGCAGTTGAGTTTGGGAATGGAAACCTCACTAAATGTACCTGAACACATGGGCTCTCCATTCTCAGCAGCAACAAGAGGTATGGAACCAGGAAAGTGGGTTGATTCAAAAACAGGTTTTGAACTTCCATTGGTCTCTGGCAAAGCTTCTGTAATATTCTGGAGAGCCATCCGCTTGTACTTAGCTCGGCTGTTCTTAAACCAGATCTGGAAAAGAAAGAAGATATCAGAAGAATGCCTGTTGTCCCCTAACAGGACCACAAAGTGAAGATTTTGGATAAAAGGTGTTTGGATAGCAATGATTCACATGTCAGAAACAAAGAAGCAGGAAACTCAAGATGGCTAAGATATTATAATAAAGTAGATTGTGTATGACCAGACAACATAAGACTGGGGAGATTGAGCCAGTTTGTCCTGTATTTTAGCAGGAGCTCTGATGATTAGGTTTCTGAGACCCTGCATGGAAACAATGCTATTCAATATTGCTACCAGGTTGATAAAAATTTGAGTCCCAGCATTTGATTCATAAATATCCACCACCTAAAACTGTCATTACTGCCCTAAGCATTTAAGAACAAAATTAAAGTTTCTGATGGGAAAGTGTAGATTTTTGCTGTTGGATTGAGGGAAAAGAGAGGGGCAGACCTTGATGTCCCTCGCTGTCACACCAACTAACTCTGCCAGCTTCACACATTGATCCTGGTTTGGGTACTGACACTTATCAAAATGTTCTTGCAGCAGGAGCTTTTGTTTTTCAGAGTACACAATGCGTTCCTTCCGACCCTTTCTTGAAGTCACAGGGCCAGATTGATGGTCACCATATTTCTCTGACAGTACCACAGATCCTATGAGAACATGGAAACAAGATTTCAATTATGTATTTGATAACTTAGACGCCCTGAGGGTTTTTTCAAAGTAGGTAAACCTGGGCCCAGTACAGGATCTAGTTGCATTTGGATACCTGATATTCTTGATGGTCCTTGGAACTCTTGCTGATGTAGGTCCCTTTCAGGGACTGAAAGACTTGATTGCATTGGATTTGTTGGGGTCAATATGGGACTGTAATAAACTTGAAAGGGTAAGTTCCTTGCAGTCTCTTGAAGCCTTTGGGGTCTAGTTTCTATGGGTGCACTTGAAGGCATTTGGAATTTTGGATACAAGGAGGGACCTTCAGCCCTATGTGTGTTCCGAACCTATTGGAATATGTTCTGGAGAATCTAGTAAAAGTAAACACGTCAAAAAACGTACAGAGAGCACTGATTTACCCATCCTGCCTACCCAGCATTTGGTTTGGACTGTTACAGAGCAGGACTCAGAAAGGAGCTTCATTCTTTCTGAACAACTGCCTCTGTTTCTAAATCTTACAAGTATTCTCAGTATTGAAATAAATATGTACTTGGCTCCAGAATTAACAAGAGGTTGCCAGTCCAGGTAAGCTGGCAATTGAATGTTCATTTCCAATGTTTAAATTTTCCATATCCTACACTTCTGGCTGTGAAATTTTGTTGGGACAGACTACTAGCTATTCTGCCTCTGCCCATGAAAATAAAAGCCTGAAGGCTTCACAGGATTTCTGTGGCATGCAGGGCAACTGACACAAAAGTCAAATCACAAACCCAGGAATTCTGCAAACAGAGTAAATGGACAACTGACACCAAAGTCTGAAGACCTCCCAGGGGCACTGCAGCATGCAGAGAAACTGAATCGACAGTCTGAAAGCCTCTCTGGAATTCTTTTGCATGCAGGGAAACAAAACCTACAGTACTTATGTTTCCCTGGTTAACAGCTAAACATAGGGCAACAGCTTGACAAATCCTCTCAAGAGTAAACAGTAAGAAGGCATCCCAGTAGATGTGTCACAGCCAGGGCAACGTATCTCCAGCTTCTCTGCCCCTCTAAAGAACCCACAATTCAACGGTCTTCAAGAAGGCCTCCCTGAAGACACACTGCCACCAGGGCAACAAGTCACCAGTGTACATGCCCCTCTGAAGGTTCCACAGTCAGAAGATCCCACAGGAGGTTTGCCACATCCAAGGCAACTGGCCTACGATGAGACTTGAGGGACAAAAAAGACAACTCCCAAACAGAAACACCCCAACCAGAAAAAAACTCCCTATAACCATATGACAAGAGGCAAGAGCAAGACCATGAGAAACAGAAGCCAGTAAACTTTGGCATTAAAAGAAACTACTTCTCCCACCACAGCAAGCCCTAGATAGACAAATGCACTTGAAAGTCAGGAAGATGACCTAACATCTTATCTCATTAAGATAATAGAATCCTTTTAAAGAGATATAAATAACTCACATAAAGAAATATAAGAAAACGCAAGTGAACAGGTAGAAGCACTTAAAGAGGAAACACATAAATCCCATAAGCAATACAGGAAGATACAATCAAAAAAGTGAAAGTTTTTATTAATGCAGTCCAAGACCTAGAATTGGAAGTAGATATAACAAAGACAAATATCGGCAACCCTGGAAATTGAAAACCAAGGAATGAGATCTGGGATAATTAATCATTACCAGGAGAATACAAGAGATAGAAGAAAGAAAGCAGCAGTCTCAACTAACCTGGACCCCCCAAGATCTCTCAGAAACTAGGCAACCATCAATTAAGCGTACACCAGCTGATATGAGGCCCCCAACACATACTCAGCAGAAAACTGTGGGACTGTACTCCCTCAGAAAAGATGTACCTAACCCTAAAAAGACTGGAGGCCCGAAGTGGGCAGGGAGTTCTTATAGGTAGGAGGTGGGGTGAAGACATTCTCCCTGAGAAGGAAACTAGACTTACAGGATGTGGAACTTTCCGTGGGAGGACCAGAAGGGGGATAAAATCTGGATTGTAAAAAAGATTAAATATTTTTTAAACAAAGGAATATTATCATAATTGGAAAAACATGATCCCAGATTCTCCTCCTTGCAGTATGACACCCTGTGACAAAATAAAGAATCAAGGGCAATGGAACATGTCCCATTTCCATGGACCCTTTCCACTCCCATATTCTAAACAAGAGCATTGATGATCTAATTACTCTGGATGTCAGAAGGCACGTACACCTAAGCCAGATCCCCTGATATTGAAGTTCTATACCAAGGACTTAGCCTTAATTGAATCTCCCTATCAAGAACCCACCCACAGGCTCCTCCTTTCATCCTCTAGAATCCAGCAGCTATACACACCCTGTTGTAACATCCATTCTGTAGCCACAACTTAATATCTAACGGAAATATGACCAGATCACAGACTTTTTTTGTACTCTTTTCTTTTGTGTCTGAGTTTCGCTAAATGAACTATGCTGTATGTGAGTCAAACAGAACACAAGGCTGAAACAGAATTCATAAGGATCAGCCAAACTATTACTTCCCAAGCAGGGCTAAGACTAAAGGTGTGTAACAAAGAACTGAGCCATCCTGTAGGATTTCCTCCTAATATGGGCTCCATCGAGAAAATAAAAATTTTCCTTACTCTCTAGGAGCAATCTCAAAAAATGCGTCTCTTCTCATCCTGCTGCCAAGAGGACATGCACGTTTCTGGCCACCACTAACACCTATTTATTTCTCCAAACATTCTCTTCTGAGATTGAGGCAGGTTCCATGTGCATGCCCCTGACTTCCTGATTCACACTATACATGCAAGCCAGGGCTCACAATTACAAAAACCCACTTGCCATTAGTTTCCGAGTCCTGGGATTAAAGGTGTGGTCCATGCATCCAAAATGGTTACAGATTTTAGATGAAGGAGAGCCTGCTCAGCCAAACACCATCCAAGATGTCACACTTTTGAGTCAGAATGCCACTACTATGCCTTATCTAGGCAATCTGGAGCCTCAATTGGTCCCAAGGACACTTGAGATCCCATTGTCAGTTCTTTCCTTTGTCCTATAGACAGGCCTCACTATCTATTGATCCAGGCTTTCTGAACAGCCCAGGATTCAATCTTGTGCTTAGAATGAAGAATAGAGCCCCTTGAGGTCTCTTGAAAGACCTCATCCATAGAGTGCCCCGATCAGGGCAAATCACTGCTCTGCACTGTTCACATTTATGGGATAGACTTGAAACATCTACTAAATTTAAATAAAATCTTCTGCATGTATACAGGGCATATTTTATACTTCACCAATCAAACACCCATACAGGCTAAAAAAATCACCAAAATCCTCCTCCACTGTCTCCCAAATTTTCCCCAACTTGATATCCCCTTTACATAGCAACCTTAGACATTTCATGCAACTCACCAATTTACCAGGAATGAAAAGGGTTCCTGTAACCTGCTCAGTCCTCTGTCTTTGAATTCTCCTTAGAAGACCTGCCCTTATATATCTCTCCTAACCTGGAATTCAAAGCCCCTCCCACCCTTTGGCTCCTCCTACTTGCAATATTCAAATCCATTATTCTCTCCCACCCTTTGATGCTACTCCAGGTGTAGCCTCATTTTATAGAACTCATGAATTTAAATTTTTTGGTTTGTAATCCTTTATTTCTTTACATTTTATATTTTACTGTTATTACTTCCCAGTTCAGCTGTTACTTTCCTCCCAGACCTCCCTCCGACAATTTTTCATCACATTCCTAATCCCATGTCTCCAAGAGAATGCCTTCCACACCAGACCTTTGATCTGGTTTAAATAATTTAATGTGTGTAGCCATCTTACTTTTGTTTCTGTCTGGTTTTTAAGGTATAAATATGTTCTGCATGTCTTGGTTATATAGTTTTGACTGGGAGTGCATTGAATCTGTAATTTGCTTTTGGCAAGGTGGCCATTTTTACTACCTTAATTCTGCCAATCCATGATCATGAAAGAGATCTTTCCATATTCTGAGATTTGCTTTGATTTCTTTCTTCAGAGACTTGAAATTCTTGTCATACAAATTTTTCACTTGCATACTTAGAGTGACACCAAGATATGTAATGTTATTTGTGACTATGGTAAAGGGTGTCATTACCCTATTTTCTTTCTCAGCTTATTTATCCTTTGAGTAGAGGAAGGCTACTGATTTGATTGAGTTAATTTTACATCCAGCCACATGGCAGAAATTGTTTCTCAGTTGTAGGAGTTCTCTAGTGTTGTTTTATTGGGTTGCATAAGTATACTATCATATCATCTGCAAATAGTGATGTTTTGACTACCTCCTTTCCAGTTTGTAACATTTTGACAAGTGTTACAAACTGTACCTCCTTTTGTTCTCTAAATGCTCTAGATAGATCTTCAAGTACTATATTGAATAAATAGGGAAAGAGTGGGCAACATTTTCTGGACCATAATTTTAGTAGGATTACTTCAAATTTCCTCTATTTAGTTTGATGTTGGCTTCTGGTTTGCTGTATATTGCTTTTACTATGTTTTGGTATAGGCCTTGAATTCCTGATCATTCCAAGACTTTTAACATGAAGGGATAGTGAATTTTGTCAAATGCTTTCTCAGCATCTAACTAAATGATCTTGTGGGGTATTTTTTTTCGAGTTTCTTTATGTAGTGGATTACATTGAAAGATTTCTATATATTGAACCACACTTGCATTGCTGGGATGAAGCCTATTTGATCCTGGTGAATTACTGTTTTGATGTGTTCTTGGATTCGGTCAGCAAGAATTTTATTGAGTAGTTTTGGATCACTGTTCTCAAGGGAAATTGGTCTGGAATTCTCTTTCCTTGTTTAATCTTTGTTTGGTTTATGTATAAGCAATACTGTGGCTTCATATAATGAATTGTGAAGGATACCTCGGGTTTCTGATTTGTGGAATAGTTTGAAAAGTATCCGTAGTAGGTCTTCTTTGAAGAACTGATAGAATTCCCAACAAACACATCTGGTCCTGTGTTTTTGTTGTTGTTGTTGTTGTTGTTGTTGTTGTTGTTGTTGTTTTTGGTGGTGGTGGTGGTGGTGGTGGTGGTGGTGGTTGTGGTTGTGGTGGTGATGGTGGTGTTTTGGGAAGACTGTTAATAACTGAATCTATTTCCTCACGTGTTATGGGACTATTTTGATGGTTTATCTGATCAGGTTTTAACATTGGCAGCTGGCATGTGTCTACAAAACTGTCCATTTCATCCAGATTTCCCAATTTTGTTGAGTATAAGCTTTTGTAGTAGGATCTGATGATATTTGGAATTTCTGCAGTTTCTGTTGTTATATCTCCCTTTTCATTCCAATTTTATTAATTTGCGTGTTTCCTCTATTCCTTCTTGTTAGTCTGCTAAGTGTTTATCTATCTTGTTGATTTTCTCAAAGAACCAACTCTTGGTTTTGTTGATTCTTTGTATAATTCTTTTTGTTTCTACTTTGTTGATTTTGGCCTTGAATTTGTTTATTCCCTGCCATGTATTCCTCTTGGATGTATTTGTTTCATTTGGTTGTAGAGCTTTCAGATGTTCTGTCAAGCTGCTAATGTAAGCTCTCTCCATTTCCTTGTTGGAGGCACTTAACTATATGAGTTTTTCTCTTAGCACATATGACTATTGACAGCTTTTCAGGATTTCTAGTTGCAACTGCTTTAAGAGGAGAACCTTCTAGAAAGGTTATTGTTCATTGTTTACAGATTTTTACTGCTAAGGGACTGCCTAAAGTTGGCAAGACAGATAATGGGCCTGCATACACTGGAAACAGCTTTGAACAATTTTGCAAGGAATTTGGAATTGAACATAAAACTGAAATTCCTCATGATCCAATTGGACAAGGAATCGTTGAATGTATCAGAAAAATTAGCTTTAGAAAACGAAAAAGGGTGAGTTTTATCTTCCAAGGTCACCAAAAGCACATCTTGCTTTTGCATTATTTGTTTTAATTTTTTGTAAACTGATGCTAAAGGTCAGTCTGCAGTAGATCATCGCTGGCATCCAGACACTTCCAGCTCATATGCCATGGTTAAATGTTGAGATCCTTTAACTAATACTTTGGAATGGCCCCAACCCTGTTTTAATACGGGAATGAGATCCTGTTTGTGTTTTTTCACATAAAGGAATTGGAGATCAATGACTACTGAAAAGATTGTTTTGCCAAGTGGACACAGATCCTGAGCCTTCAAATGATTATGATACTAATGATGAAGGCATCTCAGGATGCCTATGAGCCATCTAAATTAACCTGAAGTGTAGTCTTTGCCCTTACTGGATAGCAAGTGTTTTCTATCAATTCTCAAAGCCACCCTCCTTACACCAGGAGGCTTGATCTTGTTTGGATCTTTGTCAGCTCCCAGTTTAGGCACTTAAATAAGCAATTACCCCTTGGAGGTTCACTTGAGTATGATGGAAAAGAGTCCTGCTCCACAAATCCTTGGTCATGTGAAGGTTTTATCTGAAAGGTGGGATGTAGACATCCAGTGCTTAGAGACCATTTAAGCATTTGTTCTTTTCACATGTGTCCTTGAGATGGCAGGACTAGATCCCATGGTCATAGTTGGGTGGTGCAGAAGATTATTTTCTGTGCTGTTTGGAAATGTGAGACCACAAGGAATGTTTACTGGAAGCCCCAAAGAGATTTAATTACAGTTGCTAGGATTTCAACAGGTTCTGGCCTAGCTAGTTCTAGTTATAACGGTAATGGACATTGTTTCTTCAGGGTTTTAGTTGTGCCAAAGCTGCGCTGTCTGGAACCTGGAAAGGAGTAGCATCCTTGGTTAGTTTTCTCTGTAACCCAATTCCAGTGTCTGGAAAAAATGTTAGAGAAGGCTGGATTAAGGGAAGGACTTGGACACTTTGGCTTTATAAGGAAGATTATGATTATGGACTACTTGTTTCTTTGTTTGTTTGTTTGTTTGTTTGTTTGTTTGTTTGTTTGTGACAGGGTTTCTCTGTGTAGCCCTGGCAGTCCTGGAACCTACCCTGCAAACCTGGGTGGCCTCAGAAAACTCAGCAATCTGCCTGCCTCTGCCTCCCAATGACAGGGATTAAATGAGTGTACCACCCAGGAGGGGCCCTCTCCCCTTGATCACTAATTGAGAAAATACCCCACAGCTGAATCTCATGGAGGCATTTCCCCAACTGAAGCTCCTTTCTCTGTGAAAGAATGTGTCAAGTTCACACACTAACCCATCCAGTACAACATGTAAAAATGAAGTAAGGCTGGGCATCATAACAGAGCCTTTCAATCCCATTACCTGCAAAGCAAATGGATGAGGATCTCCATTTGCGGAAGGCAGTCTTGTTTACATAAGCACTTCCAGGAGAGTTAGAACTACGTACAAAGGCCCTATGTTAAAAAATCAGAAATAATGCCAGGAGGTGGTGGCACATGCCTTCAATCCCAGCACTTGGGAGCCAGAGGCAGAGAGATTTCATGAGAGCCAGAGGCAGAGAGGCAGCCTGGTCTACAGATTGATTGCCAGGACAGCCAGTGTTACACAGAGAAACCCTGTCTCCAAAAACAAAACAAAGAAATCCAAAATAAAATAAGATGAATAAATCTTTGTAATGGAAAAACAAAACAACTGTCATTGTACTAGCTGTTCTGCCAAGAGTAATTATAAAAATTCCTTTCAGAAAATAATTAACACTATTTTACCTACAATCTGATTTAATACTACCTAATGAATATTTACTTTGGGTGACATCATCACTCTTCATATCACTGGATATTCTGGAATAGTCTCAAACTCACTCAGAGTTTGACTCTGCCTCCAAATACTGACCATAAAGGCATGTAACACCACTCCTGGATTAATTTTTCTAAACAGGCTTTGGGAACAAAGAACAGGATGCCCTGGAGAATAGAATCCTTCCATCACAATTCATGGCATTAAAAGTGAGCCCTTCCAGCCTGACGGGGGTGGTGCACTCCTTTATTCCCAAAACTTGGAAGGCAGAGGCAGGCAGATTTCTCAGTTCCAGGCCAGTCTGGTCTAAAGACTGAGTTCCAGGGCAGCCAGAGCTACACAGAGAAAAACTGTCTCAAAAAACAACAACAACAAAAGTGAGCCCTACCACACCCAACTTAATTCATTTTCTACAAGTTCATTTGCATTTTGTTCAGTTTTCTGTGAGTGTTCATGTCTCATGTGTGCGGTCCCTGTGCCTCAAAAAGGGATTCAGAGCCCCTGCGTCTGGAGTTATAGCATATATGGGATTCCAGACCAATTAGGAACCAAATTTCAAGAATCAAGATCAACAAGCAATCTTTTCTTTTGTTGTAAATGTAGGTGTATACATGAACATGTGTCAGTAATGTGCAAGCATGCCTGGAACCCTACAGACAGAAGGAGGGCTAAGACTCCAAAGGAATACAATTCCCAATGGATGGTTCTGAGCCACATAGTGGAGGTTGGGAACTAAACCAGGCTTTCCTGATGAAGCAACTATTGCTCTGACTCACTGAGCCATCACTCCATCTCCACAATAAGTAACCCTCAGTTAAATCCAGCTCTAGTTCCATAATGCGAAGAGTTTTGATATTTTGCAATGGTATGTAGTAGAAGAGATCACATTCAATTAAATTCAAGTTAGATATGGTGGTGCACTCCATAAGCCCAACACTTGGAACACCAAAGCAGGTAGATCTCTGTGAGTTCCAGACCAGCCTAGACTACAGAGTAAGTCACAGGACTACCATGGCTGTTACAGAATAAAAAACTGTCTCAAATAAAAGAGACAGATCAAACTGTACTCAAGAAAGCACTTTTATAAATGCAAATCAAAATAAGCCTGAGATTTCACCTTACACCAGTAAGAATGGCTAAGATTAAAAATTCAGGAGAAGCAGATGTAGGCGAGGATGTGGAGAAAGAAGAACACTCCTCCACTGCTTGTGGGGTTGCAAATTGGTACAACCACTCTAGAAATCAGTCTGGCAGTTCCTCAGAAAACTGGGCACCTCACTTCCAGAAGATCCTGCTATACCACTCCTGGGCATATACCCAGAAGATTTCCCCAGCATGTAATAAGGATACATGTTCCACTATGTTCATAGCAGCCCTATTTATAATTGCCAGAAGCTGGAAAGAACCCAGGTATCCCTCAACAGAAGAGTGGATGCAAAAAAATGTGGTATATATACACAGTGGAGTACTATTCAGCCATTAGAAACAATGAATTCATGAAATTCTTAGGCAAATGGATGGAGCTGGAGAACATCATACTAAGTGAGGTAACCCAGACTCAAAAAATGAATCATGGTATGCACTCACTAATAAGTGGATATTAACCTAGAAAACTGGAATACCAAAAACATAATCCACACATCAAATGAGGTACAAGAAGAACAGAGGAGTGGACCCCAGTTCTGGAAAGACTCAGTCAAGCATTATAGCACAAAACCAGAACAGGGAATTGGGAAAGGGTGGGGGGGAGAACAGGGGGAGGGAAGGGGGCTGATGGGACTTTCGGGGTTTGGGGGTCTAGAAAAGGGGAAATCATGTGAAATGTAAATGAAAATATATCGAATAAAGAAAAGAAAGTACTTTTATTTAAAGAAAAATTAACTGCACATTAGTTAGGAAAAGAAACTGAGAGTAACAGACTCATTTGGCACACATCTATAAAATCAGCAGAGTGGATGTTGGAGAAGAATGGCAAAACCTGGGGACCAGCCCTCTTGGGAGCTCTCACAGACTCAGTAGCCAACAAAAGTCCACACACACACACACACACACACACACACACATGGGTTGAACTTAGGCCCCCATAATATATTTAGCAGATGTGCACCTCAGTCTTCATGTGGGTCCCCCAATAACTAGATTGGAAGCTATTGGCTGTCTCTGGAGCCATTCTTCTACCTAGGCTGCCTTGAGTGGCCTCAAAAGGAGAGGATGCACCTGATCCTGCAGAGACTTGATGCATTAGGTTCAAGGTAGACCCATGGGGAAACCCTATGAGAGAAAGGGAATAGAGTAGTGACTGTCAGGTAATGTTGAGAGGTAGGTAGTGTTGAGAACATAAAATGGATATATTTATTAATGGGACACACTGCCTAGACAAAGATGAAGGAGAAACTGAGGCAATTTCCAATTAATTGCGAGCACAAATTGTAAACCATCCTATGGGCAAGAACCAACCCCTGACACTATCAATGATACTCTGTTATGTTTGTCAATGGGAACCTTGCATAACTATGCTATGCTCATTGTTATACTCCTGGAGAACTGGCTAGCCCAATTTTAATCTGATGCCTGCCATTCAGCAACCAATGAGACCTAAAGCAGAGGCACATAGGCAGAAATATAGGCAGAGCCACGGAAGCGCCACAGAACGGGTAAAAGACTGCAGTAGTTAGAGCAGTTGAAAATACCAAGAAAACACAGCCCACCGGATCAAATAAGCTAGGCTTACAGAGATTTACAGAGATGGAAGCAACAATCAGGCAGTTTGTATAGGTCTGACCAAGGTCCCTACATATGTGGTCCTGTAGCTTGGAGTGCCTGTCTTTGTCACTGAGGTAGATTTCTATGTAGCAAAATGCTGGATCCTGTTTTCATATCCAGTCTGTTAGTCTATGTTTTTATTGGTAAATTATGTTCATTGAGATTAAGAGATATTAAGGAAAAGTGATTGTTGCTCCCGGTTATTTTTGATGTAATTTTTATGTTTGAGTGCTTCTCCTCTTTTGGATGTGTTGAAAGATTATTACTTCCTTTTTCTAAGGTGTAGTTTCCCTCCTTGTGCTGGCATTTTATATTATCCTTTGTAGGGCTGGATTTGTGGAAAGATATTGGGCAAATTTTGTTTTATCATGGAATATCTTAGTTTTTCCATATATGGTGATAAGAGTTTTGGTGGGTATAGTAGTCTGGGCTAGCATTTGTTTTCTCTTATGATCTGTATGAGATCTGCACAAGATCTCCTTGTTTTCATGGTCTCTGGTGAGAAGTCTGTTGTAATTCTGATAAGTTTTCCTTTCCATTACAGGTTTGAATGGTCTTTCTTTGTCAAGTGCATATCTGTTCTTGTCCAGTCTGTTTGGATTTCTGTAGGCTTCTTGAATGGTCACAGGCATCTCTCTCTTTACGTCAGGGAAGTTTTCTTCTACAATTTTGATGAAGTTATTTACTGGTCAATTAAGTTGTAAATCTTTATGCTCCTCTATACCTGTAGTCCTTAGGTTTGCTCTTCTCATTGTGGTCTGGATTTCCTGAATGTTTTGGGTTACACGGTTTCTGCATTTTGCATTTTCCTTGATGGTTGAGTCAATGCTTTCTATGGTATCTTCAGCATCTGAGATTCCTTCATCTAACTCTTCTATTCTGTTGCTGATGCTTGTATCTATGACTCTTGAATTCTTACCAAGGTTTTCTATCTCCAGAGTTGTATCCCTTTGTGATTTCTTTGTTGTTTCTAGTTCCCATATTAGATCCTGTATGGTTTTGTTCAATTCCTTCACCTGTTTTTTTTTGTTTCTTTGGTTTGTGTGTGTGTGTGTGTGTGTGTGTGTGTGTGTGTGTGTGTGTTTTCCTGTAATTCCTTAAGAAAGTTTTGTGTTTTCTCTTTAAGGGCTTCTACCTGTTGACAAATGTTCTCCTGTTTGTATTTAAGGGAACTATTTATGTCCTCTCTGATGTCCTATATCAGCATCATGAGATGTAATTTTAAATCCAGATCTTGTTTTTCTGGTGTGTTGGGGTATCCAGGACTTGCTGTTGTGGGAGAACTGGGTTCGCATGGTTCCATGTTGACTTGGTTTGTTGCCAGTGTTCTTGCATTTGATTTTTGCCATCTGGTTAACTCTGGTGCTAGCTGGTCTTGATGTCTCTGACTGTGGTTTAACTGTCCTGCTAGCCTATGTATCTGAACTCCAGGGAGACCCATTCTCTCTAGGAGGAGTTTATGTATGCAGAGCTGGGATAATGTGTGAGCTCAGGTGTACATAAAGAAATCAAAAGTATCCTGTCACCAGCTGATTCTTGATTCCTGTGTCCTGATGGTTCTTAGCAGGTCCCACTTTGTCCAGAAATTTGAGAATGGTGGTGGCCTCACCTTTGGACACAGATTGGTAGGCACTCCTGAAAGACTAGCTTCCTTGTGGTGGTATTTCTATATGTAATTCTGTGGCCCAGCATCTTATCTGGATGCAGACAAAAATCAGAAGTCTTCTGTCCCAGGCTGATCCTGGGTACCTGTGTTCTCAGGATTTGGGGCTGGTTCCTCTGAGCAGCAGGGGTGGTCCTCCCTGTGCTCTCAAACCTCTCTGCACTCCTGTGTGGTTAGCTATCTCCCTGATTAACCAGGATATGGCACTCTGTGAGAGAGGATCGTCCCCAGCTGGAGATAGAAACCAAACACTTCCTGCCTGGGAGTACTTGACATGATCCTCTGAGCAACAGGGATTCTCCTAGCTGTGCTCTCTGGCTTCTCCACACTTCTGTGTGTCTGCTATCTCTGTGCATCACCTGGATATTTGCTTTATCGTTAGAAGTGTTAAAATCTCATCCATCGTGAGGGATAATTCTGCTACCAGTAATAGCCTTCTAACTGACAACCACATCTGTGAGATCAAGGGACAGAATGTCAGTGGCTTGAAGGATGCTCAGACTGCAGATAGACTGTCAAAAGCTGGGACTGTGGTTACCCTCACGATCATGCCTGCTTTTATCTGGGAACATTATTAAACGGATAGCTCCCAGCATTATGAAAAGCATGATGGTTCACTCCAGTCCTGAACTTTAAATGCCTTGTACAGTGAATCACATCACAGCTGAATGTTTCCAGCTTTCCTCTTTGCCTACTTCTCTATTTCTCACATGATGCTTTCCTGGAACCTGAGGGAATATGGTGCTTGGAAGCCTTTCTATTTTCTATCATAGCTGGGAACCTCACTCTATTTCATATCAGCTTCTGATTTGAAGATAGATGTGTAGCCTTAGCCAGGTTCTAGAGATGTAAATCACTCAAAGTTTTACTTACATTCCTAGATTTGGTTCTTTACTGGGAACCTGATGTGTTTATATATGCCATGGTTATTAGGATAAATGGTGTAGGCTTAGCTTTCCCTGAGAACTGGTCAGCTTTCTCCTAGAACAAAGCACGGTGTTAGTCATGTGTTTCAGTTCTGTGGCATACTTTGAATTTAGTACATCAGCATAGTACATTGCCTTTGATAGTTATTTTTTAAGTTTTCTCTGTGTGGGTATGTAAAATCCAATTAATCAGCACTGTTTTCATTCCAGAGAAGCATTATACAGTTGTGTGTACATTGCAAGACACTGTAATGATTGTCATTAAATCTTAATGACCTTCACATCATATGCTTCAATTGTCACCTTAAATATAATAAGCATTTAGTATAAAAGCCAAAATAGAATTATTGCTGCCTTCTGAAACCTGAAGTGTTACCTCTCTATTAAACTGCTATATGCTATATCTGATCAGCTTACTGGTAAAGCTGAGGTGCCTAGTCATATCAAGATTTTCTAGTCACTGTACAAAGAAAATGCCTAAGAGCTGCCCTATTGCTTTCTGAGAAAACAAAGTGCTGTATATTTCATGTGTAAGTTGTTAGACTCAATAACGTTTTGGGTCTCTTATTTACTTAGAGAATAATTTGGTAATATCTAAATTAGGGTTTGAATCCTAATATTATGTAACTTTAGCTAAGTTGGCATGGTTTTAGGTGTTTACCTAGTCGTCTTAATTTGTTCCACTTTCTGAATCCTTAATGTAAACAAAAATGGCAAGGACACTTTATCCTGATTTATTTCTTTCTGAATTAGTTAATCTCCTATTCTATTATAGTATGTGATACTATCGTAATAAAGGTAAAAAACGTTAAAAAATATTAGGGGAAAACTTTACCTAATGTGTTGGGTGAAGAACTATAGGTCAGTGGGACATATGCAGTAGTGACTGGAATGTAAATGGATAATATATGTAATAAAATAATTTTCAGGAACTATTTCTCCTTTTATTTCATGAGAACATAATGTAACAATGAAGAATGGATATTTACAGTTGCTTTGAAACAACCCCTCTATATAAACCACAGTGGTACACAACGTCTACAGAAAGGCCTGGTTAATTCCCACAAATACTGAGATGAAGGGTGTACATAACACACTTCTTCATGACTATAAATGTCTGGAATGGTCAAGGAGCTGAGAGAAGTAAGTTGGATTTGGGGTGTAATCCAGAGTAAGCCAGTCCTCGGATTTGTCAAAGTCGTCAAGGATTCTTTGCCAGAGTTCCTCTGCAGATGGACC
Organism: Apodemus sylvaticus; assembly: GCF_947179515.1. Lineage (NCBI taxonomy): Eukaryota > Metazoa > Chordata > Mammalia > Rodentia > Muridae > Apodemus > Apodemus sylvaticus. Next base: position 195,572,454 of record NC_067472.1, on the reverse strand, counting down.
TGAACCTCGAGCCTCCTCTGGGCAATGGGTGGCAGCTTCTAGGACATCTGTAGATTCAGTCACTGGAGTAAGCCAGTCCTCGGGTATGTCAAAGTCGTCAATGATTCTTTGCCAGAGTTCCTCTGCAGATGGACCTGAACCTTGAGCCTCCTCTGGGCAATGGGTGGCAGCTTCTAGGACATCTGTAGATTCAGTCACTGGAGTAAGCCAGTCCTCGGATTTCTCCAAGTCGTCAAGGATTCTTTGCCAGAGTTCCTCTGCAGATGGACCTGAACCTTGAGCCTCCTCTGGGCAATGGGTGGCAGCTTCTAGGACATCTGTAGATTCAGTCACTGCTAGATCAGTCTGGGCTTCAACTGCTGCTGATTGACCAGAATCCCAATCTATAATGGGAGCATGGCCAACAAGCAGATCTTCCTGCTGACTACACCTGTCTGCATCACTGGCCTGATAATGATGCAGAGAAGATTCCTGGATGCAGTTGAGTTTGGGAATGGAAACCTCACTAAATGTGCCTGAACACATGGGTTCTCCATTCTCAGCAGCAACAAGAGGTATGGAACCAGGAAAGTGGGTTGATTCAAAAACTGGTTTTGAACTTCCATTGGTCTCTGGCAAAGCTTCTGTAATATTCTGTCGAGCCATCTGCTTGTACTTAGCTCGGCTGTTCTTAAACCAGATCTGGAAAAGAAAGAAGATATCAGAAGAATGCCTGTTGTCCCCTAACAGGACCACAAGGTGAAGATTTTGGATAAAAGGTGTTTGTATAGCAATGATTCACATGTCAGAAACAAAGAAGCAGGAAACTCAAGATGGCTAAGATATTATAATAAAGTAGATTGTGTATGACCAGACAACATAAGACTGGGGAGATTGAGCCAGTGTGTCCTGTATTTTAGCAGGAGCTCTGGTGATTAGATTTCTGAGACCCTGCGTGGAAACAATGGTATTCTATATTGCTACCAGGTTGACAAAAATTTGAGTCCCAGCATTTGTTTCATAAATATCCACCACCTAAAACTGTCATCACTGCCCTAAGCATTTAAGAACAAAATTAAAGTTTCTGATGGGAAAGTGTAGATTTTTGCTGTTGGATTGAGGGAAAAGAGAGGGGCAGACCTTGATGTCCCTCGCTGTCACACCAACTAACTCTGCCAGCTTCACACATTGATCCTGGTTTGGGTACTGACACTTATCAAAATGTTCTTGCAGCAGGTGCTTTTGTTTTTTGGAGTACACAATGCGTTCCTTCCGCACCTTTCTTGAAGTCACAGGGCCAGATTGATGGTCACCATATTTCTCTGACAGTACCACAGATCCTATGAGAACATGGAAACAAGATTTCAATTATGTATTTGATAACTTAGACGCCCTGAGGGTTTTTTCAAAGTAGGTAAACCTGGGCCCAGTACAGGATCTAGTTGCATTTGATTACCTGATTTTTTGAAGGTCCTTGGAACTCTTGCTGATGTAGGTCCCTTTCAGGGACTGAAAGACTTGATTGCATTGGATTTGTTGGGGTCAATATGGGACTGTAATAAACTTGAAAGGGTAAGTTCCTTGCAGTCTCTTGAAGCCTTTGGGGTCTGGTTTCTATGGGTGCACTTGAAGGCATTTGGAATTTTGGATACAAGGAGGGACCTTCAGCCCTATGTGTGTTCCGAACCTATTGGAATATGTTCTGGAGAATCTAGTAAAAGAAAACACGTCAAAAAACGTACAGAGAGCACTGATTTACCCATCCTGCCTACCCAGCATTTGGTTTGGACTGTTACAGAGAAGGAATCAGACAGGAGCTTCATTCTTTCTGAACAACTGCCTCTGTTTCCAAATCTTACAAGTATTCTCAGTATTGAAATAAATATGCACTTGGCTCCAGTATTAACAAGAGGTTGCCAGTCCAGGTAAGCTGGCAATTGAATGTTCATTTCCAATGTTTAAATTTTCCATATCCTACACTTCTGGCTGTGAAATTTTGTTGGGACAGACTACTAGCTAGTCTGCCTCTGCCCATGAAAATAAAAGCCTGAAGGCTTCACAGGATTTCTGTGGCATGCAGGGCAACTGACACAAAAGTCAAATCACAAACCCAGGAATTCTGCAAACAGAGTAAATGGACAACTGACACCAAAGTCAGAAGACCTCCCAGGGGCACTGCAGCATGCAGAGAAACTGAATCGACAGTCTGAAAGCCTGTCGGGAATTCTTTTGCATGCAGGGAAACAAAACCTACAGTACTTATGCTTCCCTGGTTAACAGCGAAACATAGGGCAACAGCTTGACAAATCCTCTCAAGAGTAAACAGTATGAAGGCATCCCAGTAGATGTGTCACAGCCAGGGCAACATATCTCCAGCTTCTCTGCCTCTCTAAAGAACCCACAATTCAAAGGTCTTCAAGAAGGCCTCCCTGAAGACACACGGCCACCAGGGCAACAAGTCACCAGTGTACATGCCCCTCTGAAGGTTCCACAGTCAGAAGATCCCACAGGAGGTTTGCCACATCCAAGGCAACTGGCCTACCATGAGACTTGAGTCAACCTAGGGACAAAAAAGAAAACTCCCAAACAGAAACACCCCAACCAGAAAAAAACTCCCTATAACCATATGACAAGAGGCAAGAAAAAGACCATGAGAAACAGAAGCCAGTAAACTTTGGCATTATCAGAAACTACTTCTCCCACCACAGCAAGCCCTGGATAGACAAATGCACGTGAAAGTCAGGAAGATGACCTAAAATCTTATCTTAATGATAATAGAATCCTTTTAAAGAGATATAAATAACTCACATAAAGAAATATAAGAAAACGCAAGTGAACAGGTAGAAGCACTTAGAGAGGAAACACATAAATCCCATAAGCAATACAGGAAGATACAATCAAAAAAGTGAAAGTTTTTATTAATGCAGTCCAAGACCTAGAATTGGAAGTAGATATAACAAAGACAAATATAGGCAACCCTGGAAATTGAAAACCAAGGAATGAGATCTGGGATAATTAATCATTACCAGGAGAATACAAGAGATAGAAGAAAGAAAGCAGCAGTCTCAACTAACCTGGACCCCCCAAGATCTCTCAGAAACTACACAACCACCAATTAAGCGTACACCAGCTGATATGAGGCCCCCAACACATACTCAGCAGAAAACTGTGGGACTGTACTCCCTCAGAAAAGATGTACCTATCCCTAAAAAGACTGGAGGCCCGAAGTGGGCAGGGAGTTCTTATAGGTAGGGGGTGGGTTGAAGACATTCTCCCTGAGAAGGAAACTAGACTTACAGGATGTGGAACTTTCCGTGGGAGGACAAGAAGGTGGATAAAATCTGGATTGTAAAAAAGATTAAATATTTTTTAAACAAAGGAATATTATTATAATTGGAAAAACATGATCCCAGTTTCTCCTCCTTGCAGTATGACACCCTGTGACAAAATAAAGAATCAAGGGCAATGGAACATGCCCCATTTCCATGGACCTTTTCCACTCCCGTATTCTGAACAAGAGCATTGATGATCTAATTACTCTGAATGTCAGAAGGCACATACACCTAAGCCAGATCCCCTGATATTGAAGTGCTATACCAAGGACTTAGCCTTAATTGAATCTCCCTATCAAGAACCCTCCCACAGGCTCCTCCTTTCATCCTCTAGAATCCAGCAGCTATACACACCCTGTTGTAACATCCAGTCTGTAGCCACAACTTAATATCTAACGGAAATATGGCCAGATCACAGACTTTTTTTGTACTCTTTTCTTTTGTGACTGAGTTTCGCTAAATGAACTATGCTGTATGTGAGTCAAACAGAACACAAGGCTGAAACAGAATTCAGAAGGATCAGCCTAACTGTTACTTCCCAAGCAGGGCTAAGACTAAAGGTGTGTAACAAAGAACTGAGCCATCCTGTAGGATTTCCTCCTAACATGGGCTCCATCGAGAAAATAAAAATTTTCCTTACTCTCTAGGAGCAATCTCAAAAAATGCGTCTCTTCTCATCCTGCTGCCAAGAGGACATGCACGTTTCCGGCCACCACTAACACCTATTTATTTCTCCAAACTTTCTCTTCTGAGACTGAGGCAGGTTCCATGTGCATGCCCCTGACTTCCTGATTCACACTATACATGCAAGCCAGTGCTCACAATTACAAAAACCCACTTGCCATTAGTTTCCGAGTCCTGGGATTAAAGGTGTGGTCCATGCATCCAAAATGGTTACAGATTTTAGATGAAGGAGGGCCTGCTCAGCCAAACACCATCCAAGATGTCACACTTTTGAGTCAGAATGCCACTACTATGCCTTATCTAGGCAATCTGGAGCCTCAATTGGTCCCAAGGTCACTTGAGATCCCATTGTCAGTTCTTTCCTTTGTCCTATAGACAGGCCTCACTATCTATTGATCCAGGCTTTCTCAACAGCCCAGGATTCAATCTTGTGCTTAGAATGAAGAATAGAGCCCCTTGAGGTCTCTTGAAAGCTCATCCATAGAGTGCCCCGATCAGGGCAAATCACTGCTCTGCACTGTTCACATTTATGGGATAGACTTGAACCATCTACTGAATTTAAATAACATCTTCTGCATGTATACAGGGCATATTTTATACTTCACCAATCAAACACCCATACAGGCTAAAAAAATCACCAAAAATCCTCCTCCACTGTCTCCCAAATTTTCCCCAACTTGATATCCCCTTTACATAGCAACCTTAGACATTTCATGCAACTCACCAATTCACCAGGAATGAAGAGGTTTCCTGTAACCTGCACAGTCCTCTGTCTTTGAATTCTCCTTAGAAGACCTGCCCTTATATATCTCTCCTAACCTGGAATTCAAAGCCCCTCCCACCCTTTGGCTCCTCCTACTTGCAATATTCAAATCCATTATTCTCTCCCACCCTTTGATGCTACTCCAGGTGTAGCCTCATTTTATAGAACCCATGAATTTAAATTTTTTGGTTTGTAATCCTTTATTTCTTTACATTTTATATTTTACTTTTATTACTTCCCAGTTCAGCTGTTACTTTCCTCCCAGACCTCCCTCCCACAATTTTTCATCATATTCCTAATCCCATGTCTCCAAGAGAATGCCTTCCACACCAGGCCTTTGGTCTGGTTTAAATAATTTAATGTGTGTAGCCATCTTACTTTTGTTTCTGTCTGGTTTTTAAGGTATAAATATGTTCTGCATGTCTTGGTTATATAGTTTTGACTGCGAGTGCACTGAATCTGTAGTTTGCTTTTGGCAAGGTGGCCATTTTTACTACCTTAATTCTGCCAATCCATGATCATGAAAGAGATCTTTCCATATTCGGAGATCTGCTTTGATTTCTTTCTTCAGAGACTTGAAATTCTTGTCATACAAATTTTTCACTTGCATACTTAGAGTGACACCAAGATATGTAATGTTATTTGTGACTATGGTAAATGGTGTCATTACCCTATTTTCTTTCTCAGCTTATTTATCCTTTGAGTAGAGGAAGGCTACTGATTTGATTGAGTTAATTTTACATCCAGCCACATGGCAGAAATTGTTTCTCAGTTGTAGGAGTTCTCTAGTGTTGTTTTATTGGGTTGCATAAGTATACTATCATATCATCTGCAAATAGTGATGTTTTGACTACCTCCTTTCCAGTTTGTAACATTTTGACAAGTGTTACAAACTGTACCTCCTTTTGTTCTCTAAATGCTCTAGATAGATCTTCAAGTACTATATTGAATAAATAGGGAAAGAGTGGGCAACATTTTCTGGACCATAATTTTAGTAGGATTACTTCAAATTTCCTCTATTTAGTTTGATGTTGGCTTCTGGTTTGCTGTATATTGCTTTTACTATGTTTTGGTATAGGCCTTGAATTCCTGATCATTCCAAGACTTTTAACATGAAGGGATAGTGAATTTTGTCAAATGCTTTCTCAGCATCTAACTAAATGATCTTGTGGGGTATTTTTTTTCGAGTTTCTTTATGTAGTGGATTACATTGAAAGATTTCTATATATTGAACCACACTTGCATTGCTGGGATGAAGCCTATTTGATGCTGGTGAATTACTGTTTTGATGTGTTCTTGGATTCGGTCAGCGAGAATTTTATTGAGTAGTTTTGGATCACTGTTCTCAAGGGAAATTGGTCTGGACTTCTCTTTCCTTGTTTAATCTTTGTTTGGTTTACGTATAAGCAATACTGTGGCTTCATATAATGAATTGTGAAGGATACCTTGGGTTTCTGATTTGTGGAATAGTTTGAAAAGTATCCGTAGTAGGTCTTCTTTGAAGAACTGATAGAATTCCCAACAAACACATCTGGTCCTGTGTTGTTGTTGTTGTTGTTGTTGTTGTTGTTGTTGTTTTTGGTGATGGTGGTGGTGGTGGTGGTTGTGGTTGTGGTGGTGATGGTGGTGTTTTGGGAAGACTGTTAATAACTGAATCTATTTCCTCACGTGTTATGGGACTATTTTGATGGTTTATCTGATCAGGTTTTAACATTGGCAGCTGGCATGTGTCTACAAAACTGTCCATTTCATCCAGATTTCCCAATTTTGTTGAGTATAAGCTTTTGTAGTAGGATCTGATGATATTTGGAATTTCTGCAGTTTCTGTTGTTATATCTCCCTTTTCATTCCAATTTTATTAATTTGCGTGTTTCCTCTATTCCTTCTTGTTAGTCTGCTAAGTGTTTATCTATCTTGTTGATTTTCTCAAAGAACCAACTCTTGGTTTTGTTGATTCTTTGTATAATTCTTTTTGTTTCTACTTTGTTGATTTTGGCCTTGAATTTGTTTATTCCCTGCCATGTATTCCTCTTGGATGTATTTGTTTCATTTGGTTGTAGAGCTTTCAGATGTTCTGTCAAGCTGCTAATGTAAGCTCTCTCCATTTCCTTGTTGGAGGCACTTAACTATATGAGTTTTTCTCTTAGCACATATGACTATTGACAGCTTTTCAGGATTTCTAGTTGCAACTGCTTTAAGAGGAGAACCTTCTAGAAAGGTTATTGTTCATTGTTTACAGGCTTTTACTGCTAAGGGACTGCCTAAAGTTGGCAAGACAGATAATGGGCCTGCATACACTGGAAACAGCTTTGAACAATTTTGCAAGGAATTTGGAATTGAACATAAAACTGAAATTCCTCATGATCCAATGGGACAAGGAATTGTTGAATGTATCTGAAAAATTAGCTTTAGAAAACAAAGCAAAGTGAGTTTTAACTTCCAAGGTCACCAAAAGCACATCTCGCTTTTGCATTATTTGTTTTAATTTTTTGTAAACTGATGCTAAAGTCAGTCTGCAGTAGATCATCGCTGGCATCCAGACACTTCCAGCTCATATGCCATGGTTAAATGTTGAGATCCTTTAACTAATACTTTGGAATGGCCCCAACCCTGTTTTAATACGGGAATGAGATCCTGTTTGTGTTTTTACACATAAAGGAATTGGAGATCAATGACTACTGAAAAGATTGTTTCGCCAAGTGGACACAGATCCTGAGCCTTCTAATGATTATGATACTAATGATGAAGGCATCTCAGGATCCCTATGAGCCATCTAAATTAACCTGAAGTGTAGTCTTTGCCCTTACTGGATAGCAGGTGTTTTCTATCAATTCTCAAACCACCCTCCTTACACCAGGAGGCTTGATCTTGTTTGGATCTTTGTCAGCTCCCAGTTTAGGCACTTAACTAAGCAATTACCCCTTGGAGGTTCACTTGAGTATGATGGAAAAGAGTCCTGCTCCACAAATCCTTGGTCATGTGAAGGTTTTATCTGAAAGGTGGGATGTAGACATCCAGTGCTTAGAGACCATTTAAGCATTTGTTCTTTTCACATGTGTCCTTGAGATGGCAGGACTAGATCCCATGGTCATAGTTGGGTGGTGCAGAAGATTATTTTCTGTGCTGTTTGGAAATGTGAGACCACAAGGAATGTTTACTGGAAGCCCCAAAGAGATTTAATTACAGTTGCTAGGATTTCAACAGGTTCTGGCCTATCTAGTTCTAGTTATAACGGCAATGGACATTGTTTCTTCAGGGTTTTAGTTGTGCCAAAGCTGCGCTGTCTGGAACCTGGAAAGGAGTAGCATCCTTGGTTAGTTTTCTCTGTAACCCAATTCCAGTGTCTGGAAAAAATGTTAGAGAAGGCTGAATTAAGGGAAAGACTTGGACACTTTGGCTTTATAAGGAAGATTATGATTATGGACTACTTGTTTGTTTGTTTGTTTGTTTGTTTGTGACAGGGTTTCTCTGTGTAGCCCTGGCAGTCCTGGAACCTACCCTGCAAACCTGGGTGGCCTCAGAAAAGTCAGCAATCTGCCTGCCTCTGCCTCTCAATGACAGGGATTAAATGAATGTACCACCCAGGAGGGGCCCTCTCCCCTTGATCACTAATTGAGAAAATACCCCACAGCTGAATCTCATGGAGGCATTTCCCCAACTGAAGCTCCTTTCTCTGTGAAAGAATGTGTCAAGTTCACACACTAACCCATCCAGTACAACATGTAAAAATGAAGTAAGGCTGGGCATCATAACAGAGCCTTTCAATCCCATTAACGGCAAAGTAAATGGATGAGGATCTCCATTTGTGGAAGGCAGTCTTGTTTACATAAGCACTTCCAGGAGAGTTAGAACTACGTACAAAGGCCCTATGTTAAGATATCAAAAATAATGCCAGGAGGTGGTGGCACATGCCTTCAATCCCAGCACTTGGGAGCCAGAGGCAGAGAGATTTCTTAATTCAAGGCCAGCCTGGTCTACAGATTGATTGCCAGGACAGCCAGTGTTACACAGAGAAACCCTGTCTCCAAAAACAAAACAAAAAAATCCAAAATAAAATAAGATGAATAAATCTTTGTAATGGAAAAACAAAACAACTGTCATTGTACTAGCTGTTCTGCCAAGAGTAATTATAAAAATTCCTTTCAGAAAATAATTAACACTATTTTACCTACAATCTGATTTAATACTACCTAATGAATATTTACTTTGGGTGACATCATCACTCTTCATATCACTGGATATTCTGGAATAGTCTCAAACTCACTCAGAGTTTGACTCTTCCTCCAAATACTGACCATAAAGGCATGTAACACCACTCTTGGATTAATTTTTCTAAACAGGCTTTGGGAACAAAGAACAGGATGCCCTGGAGAATGGAATCCTTCCATCACAATTCATGGCATTAAAAGTGAGCCCTTTCAGCCTGACAGGGGTGGTGCACTCCTTTATTCCCAAAACTTGGAAGGCAGAGGCAGGCAGATTTCTCAGTTCCAGGCCAGTCTGGTCTAAAGACTGTGTTCCAGGGCAGCCAGAGCTACACAGAGAAATACTGTCTCAAAAAACAACAACAACAAAAGTGAGCCCTACCACACCCAACTTAATTCATTTTCTACAAGTTCATTTGCATTTTGTTCAGTTTTCTGTGAGTGTTCATGTCTCATGTGTGCGGTCCCTGTGCCTCAAAAAGGGATTCAGAGCCCCTGCGTCTGGAGTTATAGCATATATGGGATTCCAGACCAATTAGGAACCAAATTTCAAGAATCAAGATCAACAAGCAATCTTTTCTTTTGTTGTAAATGTAGGTGTATACATGAACACGTGTCAGTAATGTGCAAGCATGCCTGGAACACTACAGACAGAAGGAGGGCTAAAACTCCAAAGGAATACAATTCCCAATGGATGGTTCTGAGCCACATAGTGGAGGTTGGGAACTAAACCAGGCTTTCCTGATGAAGCAACTATTGCTCTGACTCACTGAGCCATCACTCCATCTCCACAATAAGTAACCGTCAGTTAAATCCAGCTCTAGTTCCATAATGCTAAGAGTTTTGATATTTTGCAATGGTATGTAGTAGAAGAGATCACATTCAATTAAATTCAAGTTAGATATGGTGGTGCACTCCTTAAGCCCAACACTTGGAACACCAAAGCAGGTAGATCTCTGTGAGTTCCAGACCAGCCTTGACTACAGAGTAAGTCACAGGACTACCATGGCTGTTACAGAATAAAAAACTGTCTCAAATAAAAGAGACAGATCAAACTGTACTCAAGAAAGCACTTATTCAGCCATTAGAAACAATGAATTCATGAAATTCTTAGGCAAATGGATGGAGCTAGAGAACATCATACTAAGTGAGGTAACCCAGACTCAAAAGGTGAATCATGGTATGCACTCACTAATAAGTGGTTATTAACCTAGAAAACTGGAATACCCAAAACATAATCCACACATCAAATGAGATACAAGAAGAAAGCAGGAGTGGTCCCTGGTTCTGGAAAGACTCAGTGAAATAGTATTTGGCAAAACCAGAACGGGGAACTGGGAAGGGGTGGGAGGGAGGACAGGGGAAGAGAAGGGGGCATACGGGACTTTCGGGGAGTGGGGGGGTTAGAAAAGGGGAAATCATTTGAAATGTAAATAAATTATATCGAATAAAAAAAAGAAACAATGAATTCACAAAATTTTTAGGCAAAAAAAAAAGAAAAGAAAGTACTTTTATAAATGCAAATCAAAACAACCCTGAGATTTCACCTTACACCAGTAAGAATGGCTAAGATTAAAAATTCAGGAGAAGCAGATGTAGGCGAGGATGTGGAGAAAGAGGAACACTCCTCCACTGCTTGTGGGGTTGCAAATTGGTACAACCACTCTAGAAATCAGTCTGGCAGTTCCTCAGTAAACTGGGCACCTCACTTCCAGAAGATCCTGCTATACCACTCCTGGGCATATACCCAGAAGATTTCCCCAGCATGTAATAAGGATACATGTTCCACTATGTTCATAGCAGCCCTATTTATAATTGCCAGAAGCTGGAAAGAACCCAGGTATCCCTCAACAGAAGAGTGGATGCAAAAAAATGTGGTATATATACACAGTGGAGTACTATTCAGCCATTAGAAACAATGAATTCATGAAATTCTTAGGCAAATGGATGGAGCTGGAGAACATCATACTAAGTGAGGTAACCCAGACTCAAAAAATGAATCATGGTATGCACTCACTAATAAGTGCATATTAACCTAGAAAACTGGAATACCAAAAACATAATCCACACATCAAATGAGGTACAAGAAGAACAGAGGAGTGGCCCCCAGTTCTGGAAAGACTCAGTCAAGCATTATAGCACAAACCAGAACAGGGAATTGGGAAGGGGTGGGGGGGGGGAGAACAGGGGGAGGGAAGGGGGCTGATGGGACTTTCGGGGTTTGGGGGTCTAGAAAAGGGGAAATCATTTGAAATGTAAATGAAAATATATCGAATAAAGAAAAGAGAGTACTTTTATTTAAAGAAAAATTAACTGCACATTAGTTAGGAAAAGAAACTGAGAGTAACAGACTCATTTGGCACACACCTATAAAATCAGCAGAGTGGATGTTGGAGAAGAATGGCAAAACCTGGGGACCAGCCCTCTTGGGAGCTCTCACAGACTCAGTAGCCAACAAAAGACCACACACACACACACACACACACACATGGGTTGAACTTAGGCCCCCATAATATATTTAGCAGATGTGCAGCTCAGTCTTCATGTGGGTCCCCCAATAACTAGATTGGAAGCTAATGGCTGTCTCTGGAGCCATTCTTCTACCTAGGCTGCCTTGAGTGGCCTCAAAAGGAGAGGATGCACCTGATCCTGCAGAGACTTGATGCATTAGGTTCAAGGTAGACCCATGGGGAAACCCTATGAGAGAAAGGGAATAGAGTAGTGACTGTCAGGTAATGTTGAGAGGTAGGTAGTGTTGAGAACATAAAATGGATGTATTTATTAATGGGAAACACTGCCTAGACAAAGATGAAGGAGAAACTGAGGCAATTTCCAATTAATTGCCAGCACAAATTGTAAACCATCCTATGGGCAAGAACCAACCCCTGACACTATCAATGATACTCTGTTATGTTTGTCAATGGGAACCTTGCATAACTATGCTATGCTCATTGTTATACTCCTGGAGAACTGGCTAGCCCAATTTTAATCTGATGCCTGCCATTCAGCAACCAATGAGACCTAAAGCAGAGGCACATAGGCAGAAATATAGGCAGAGCCACGGAAGCGCCACAGAACGGGTAAAAGACTGCAGTAGTTAGAGCAGTTGAAAATACCAAGAAAACACAGCCCACCGGATCAAATAAGCTAGGCTTACAGAGATTTACAGAGATGGAAGCAACAATCAGGCAGTTTGTATAGGTCTGACCAAGGTCCCTACATATGTGGTCCTGTAGCTTGGAGTGCCTGTCTTTGTCACTGAGGTAGATTTCTATGTAGCAAAATGCTGGATCCTGTTTTCAAATCCAGTCTGTTAGTCTATGTTTTTATTGGTAAATTATGTTCATTGAGATTAAGAGATATTAAGGAAGAGTGATTGTTGCTCCCGGTTATTTTTGATGTAATTTTTATGTTTGAGTGCTTCTCCTCTTTTGGATGTGTTGAAAGATTATTACTTCCTTTTTCTAAGGTGTAGTTTCCCTCCTTGTGCTGGCATTTTATATTATCCTTTGTAGGGCTGGATTTGTGGAAAGATATTGGGCAAATTTTGTTTTATCATGGAATATCTTAGTTTTTCCATATATGGTGATAAGAGTTTTGGTGGGTATAGTAGTCTGGGCTAGCATTTGTTTTCTCTTATGATCTGTATGAGATCTGCACAAGATCTCCTTGTTTTCATGGTCTCTGGTGAGAAGTCTGGCGTAATTCTGATAAGTTTTCCTTTCCATTACAGGTTTGAATGGTCTTTCTTTGTCAAGTGCATATCTGTTCTTGTCCAGTCTGTTTGGATTTCTGTAGGCTTCTTGAATGGTCACAGGCATCTCTCTCTTTACGTCAGGGAAGTTTTCTTCTACAATTTTGTTGAAGTTATTTACTGGTCAATTAAGTTGTAAATCTTTATGCTCCTCTATACCTATAGTCCTTAGGTTTGCTCTTCTCATTGTGGTCTGGATTTCCTGAATGTTTTGGGTTACACGGTTTCTGCATTTTGCATTTTCCTTGATGGTTGAGTCAATGCTTTCGATGGTATCTTCAGCATCTGAGATTCCTTCATCTAACTCTTCTATTCTGTTGCTGATGCTTGTATCTATGACTCTTGAATTCTTACCAAGGTTTTCTATCTCCAGAGTTGTATCCCTTTGTGATTTCTTTGTTGTTTCTAGTTCCACTATTAGATCCTGTATGGTTTTGTTCAATTCCTTCACCTGTTTTTTTTGTTTCTTTGGTTTGTGTGTGTGTGTGTGTGTGTGTGTGTGTGTGTGTGTGTGTGTGTGTGTTTTCCTGTAATTCCTTAAGAAAGTTTTGTGTTTTCTCTTTAAGGGCTTCTACCTGTTGACAAATGTTCTCCTGTTTGTATTTAAGGGAACTATTTATGTCCTCTCTGACGTCCTATATCAGCATCATGAGATGTAATTTTAAATCCAGATCTTGTTTTTCTGGTGTGTTGGGGTATCCAGGACTTGCTGTTGTGGGAGAACTGGGTTCGCATGGTTCCATGTTGACTTGGTTTGTTGCCAGTGTTCTTGCATTTGATTTTTGCCATCTGGTTATCTCTGGTGCTAGCTGGTCTTGATGTCTCTGACTGTGGTTTAACTGTCCTGCTAGCCTATGTATCTGAACTCCAGGGAGACCCATTCTCTCTAGGAGGAGTTTATGTATGCAGAGCTAGGATAATGTGTGAGCTCAGGTGTACATAAAGAAATCAAAAGTATCCTGTCACCAGCTGATTCTTGATTCCTGTGTCCTGATGGTTCTTAGCAGGTCCCACTTTGTCCAGAAATTTGAGAATGGTGGTGGCCTCACCTTTGGACACAGATTGGTAGGCACTCCTGAAAGACTAGCTTCCTTGTGGTGGTATTTCTATATGTAATTCTGTGGCCCAGCATCTTATCTGGATGCAGACAAAAATCAGAAGTCTTCTGTCCCAGGCTGATCCTGGGTACCTGTGTTCTCAGGATTTTGGGCTGGTTCCTCTGAGCAGCAGGGGTGGTCCTCCCTGTGCTCTCAAACCTCTCTGCACTCCTGTGGGGTTAGCTATCTCCCTGATTAACCAGGATATGGCACTCTGTGGGAGAGGATCGTCCCCAGCTGGAGATAGAAACCAAACGCTTCCTGCCTGGGAGTACTTGACATGATCCTCTGAGCAACAGGGATTCTCCTAGCTGTGCTCTCTGGCTTCTCCACACTTCTGTGTGTCTGCTATCTCTGTGCATCACCTGGATATTTGCTTTATCGTTAGAAGTGTTAAAATCTCATCCATCGTGAAGGATAATTCTGCTACCAGTAATAGCCTTCTAACTGACAACCACATCTGTGAGATCAAGGGACAGAATGTCAGTGGCTTGAAGGATGCTCAGACTGCAGATAGGCTGTCAAAAGCTGGGACTGTGGTTACCCTCACGATCATGCCTGCTTTTATCTGGGAACATTATTAAACGGATAGCTCCCAGCATTATGAAAAGCATGATGGTTCACTCCAGTCCTGAACTTTAAATGCCTTGTACAGTGAATCACATCACAGCTGAATGTTTCCAGCTTTCCTCTTTGCCTACTTCTCTATTTCTCACATGATGCTTTCCTGGAACCTGAGGGAATATGGTGCTTGGAAGCCTTTCTATTTTCTATCATAGTTGGGAACCTCACTCTATTTCATATCAGCTTCTGATTTGAAGATAGATGTGTAGCCTTAGCCAGGTTCTAGAGATGTAAAACACTCAAAGTTTTACTTACATTCCTAGATTTGGTTCTTTACTGGGAACCTGATGTGTTTATATAAGCCATGGTTATTAGGATAAATGGTGTAGGCTTAGCTTTCCCTGAGAACTGGTCAGCTTTCTCCTAGAACAAAGCACGGTGTTAGTCATGTGTTTCAGTTCTGTGGCATACTTTGAATTTAGTACATCAGCATAGTACATTGCCTTTGATAGTTATTTTTTAAGTTTTCTCTGTGTGGGTATGTAAAATCCAATTAATCAACACTGTTTTCATTCCAGAGAAGCATTATACAGTTGTGTGTACATTGCAAGACACTGTAATGATTGTCATTAAATCTTAATGACCTTCACATCATATGCTTCAATTGTCACCTTAAATATAATAAGCATTTAGTATAAAAGCCAAAATAGAATTATTGCTGCCTTCTGAAACCTGAAGTGTTACCTCTCTATTAAACTGCTATATGCTATATCTGATCAGCTTACTGGTAAAGCTGAGGTGCCTAGTCATATCAAGATTTTCTAGTCACTGTACAAAGAAAATGCCTAAGAGCTGCCCTATTGCTTTCTGAGAAAACAAAGTGCTGTATATTTCATGTGTAAGTTGTTATACTCAATAACGTTTTGGGTCTCTTATTTACTTAGAGAATAATTTGGTAATATCTAAATTAGGGTTTGAATCCTAATATTATGTAACTTTAGCTAAGTTGGCATGGTTTTAGGTGTTTACCTAGTCGTCTTAATTTGTTCCACTTTCTGAATCCTTAATGTAAACAAAAATGGCAAGGACACTTTATCCTGATTTATTTCTTTCTGAATTAGTTAATCTCCTATTCTATTATAGTATGTGATACTATCGTAATAAAGGTAAAAAACGTTAAAAAATATTAGGGGAAAACTTTACCTAATGTGTTGGGTGAAGAACTATAGGTCAGTGGGACATATGCAGTAGTGACTGGAATGTAAATGGATAATATATGTAATAAAATAATTTTCAGGAACTATTTCTCCTTTTATTTCATGAGAACATAATGTAACAATGAAGAATGAATATTTACAGTTGCTTTGAAACAACCCCTCTATATAAACCACAGTGGTACACAACGTCTACAGAAAGGCCTGGTTAATTCCCACAAATACTGAGATGAAGGGTGTACATAACACACTTCTTCATGACTATAAATGTCTGGAATGGTCAAGGAGCTGAGAGAAGTAAGTTGGATTTGGGGTGTAATCCAGAGTAAGCCAGTCCTCAGATTTGTCAAAGTCGTCAAGGATTCTTTGCCAGAGTTCCTCTGCAGATGGACCTGAACCTCGAGCCTCCTCTGGGCAATGGGTGGCAGCTTCTAGGACATCTTTAGATTCAGTCACTGGAGTAAGCCAGTCCTCGGGTATGTCAAAGTCGTCAATGATTCTTTGCCAGAGTTCCTCTGCAGATGGACCTGAACCTTGAGCCTCCTCTGGGCAATGGGTGGCAGCTTCTAGGACATCTGTAGATTCAGTCACTGGAGTAAGCCAGTCCTCGGATTTCTCCAAGTCGTCAAGGATTCTTTGCCAGAGTTCCTCTGCAGATGGACCTGAACCTTGAGCCTCCTCTGAGCAATGGGTGGCAGCTTCTAGGACATCTGTAGATTCAGTCACTGCTAGATCAGTCTGGGCTTCAACTGCTGCTGATTGACCAGAATCCCAATCTATAATGGGAGCATGGCCAACAAGCAGATCTTCCTGCTGACTACACCTGTCTGCATCACTGGCCTGATAATGATGGAGAGAAGATTCCTGGATGCAGTTGAGTTTGGGAATGGAAACCTCACTAAATGTGCCTGAACACATGGGCTCTCCATTCTCAGCAGCAACAAGAGGTATGGAACCAGGAAAGTGGGTTGATTCAAAAACTGGTTTTGAACTTCCATTGGTCTCTGGCAAAGCTTCTGTAATATTCTGGAGAGCCATCCGCTTGTACTTAGCTCGGCTGTTCTTAAACCAGATCTGGAAAAGAAAGAAGATATCAGAAGAATGCCTGTTGTCCCCTAACAGGACCACAAGGTGAAGATTTTGGATAAAAGGTGTTTGTATAGCAATGATTCACATGTCAGAAACAAAGAAGCAGGAAACTCAAGATGGCTAAGATATTATAATAAAGTAGATTGTGTATGACCAGACAACATAAGACTGGGGAGATTGAGCCAGTGTGTCCTGTATTTTAGCAGGAGCTCTGGTGATTAGATTTCTGACACCCTGCATGGAAACAATGCTATTCTATATTGCTACCAGGTTGATAAAAATTTGAGTCCCAGCATTTGATTCATAAATATCCACCACCTAAAACTGTCATCACTGCCCTAAGCATTTAAGAACAAAATTAAAGTTTCTGATGGGAAAGTGTAGATTTTTGCTGTTGGATTGAGGGAAAAGAGAGGGGCAGACCTTGATGTCCCTCGCTGTCACACCAACTAACTCTGCCAGCTTCACACATTGATCCTGGTTTGGGTACTGTCACTTATCAAAATGTTCTTGCAGCAGATGCTTTTGTTTTTTGGAGTACACAATGTGTTCCTTCCGCACCTTTCTTGAAGTCACAGGGCCAGATTGATGGTCACCATATTTCTCTGACAGTACCACAGATCCTATGAGAACATGGAAACAAGATTTCAATTATGTATTTGATAACTTAGACGCCCTGAGGGTTTTTTCAAAGTAGGTAAACCTGGGCCCAGTACAGGATCTAGTTGCATTTGGATACCTGATTTTCTTGATGGTCCTTGGAACTCTTGCTGATGTAGGTCCCTTTCAGGGACTGAAAGACTTGATTGCATTGGATTTGTTGGGGTCAATATGGGACTGTAATAAACTTGAAAGGGTAAGTTCCTTGCAGTCTCTTGAAGCCTTTGGGGTCTGGTTTCTATGGGTGCACTTGAAGGCATTTGGAATTTTGGATACAAGGAGGGACCTTCAGCCCTATGTGTGTTCCGAACATATTGGAATATGTTCTGGAGAATCTAGTAAAAGAAAACACGTCAAAAAACGTACAGAGAGCACTGATTTACCCATCCTGCCTACCCAGCATTTGGTTTGGAGTGCTACAGAGCAGGAATCAGACAGGAGCTTCATTCTTTCTGAACAACTGCCTCTGTTTCCAAATCTTACAAGTATTCTCAGTATTGAAATAAATATGCACTTGGCTCCAGTATTAACAAGAGGTTGCCAGTCCAGGTAAGCTGGCAATTGAATGTTCATTTCCAATGTTTAAATTTTCCATATCCTACACTTCTGGCTGTGAAATTTTGTTGGGACAGACTACTAGCTAGTCTGCCTCTGCCCATGAAAATAAAAGCCTGAAGGCTTCACAGGATTTCTGTGGCATGCAGGGCAACTGACACAAAAGTCAAATCACAAACCCAGGAATTCTGCAAACAGAGTAAATGGACAACTGACACCAAAGTCTGAAGACCTCCCAGGGGCACTGCAGCATGCAGAGAAACTGAATCGACAGTCTGAAAGTCTGTCGGGAATTCTTTTGCATGCAGGGAAACAAAACCTACAGTACTTATGCTTCCCTGGTTAACAGCGAAACATAGGGCAACAGCTTGACAAATCCTCTCAAGAGTAAACAGTATGAAGGCATCCCAATAAATGTGTCACAGCCAGGGCAACATATCTCCAGCTTCTCTGCCTCTCTAAAGAACCCACAATTCAAAGGTCTTCAAGAAGGCCTCCCTGAAGACACACGGCCACCAGGGCAGCAAGTCACCAGTGTACATGCCCCTCTGAATGTTCCACAGTCAGAAGATCCCACAGGAGGTTTGCCACATCCAAGGCAACTGGCCTACCATGAGACTTGAGTCAACCTAGGGACAAAAAAGAAAACTCCCAAACAGAAACACCCCAACCAGAAAAAAACTCCCTATAACCATATGACAAGAGGCAAGAGCAAGACCATGAGAAACAGAAGCCAGTAAACTTTGGCATTATCAGAAACTACTTCTCCCACCACAGCAAGCCCTGGATAGACAAATGCACTTGAAAGTCAGAAAGATGACCTAAAATCTTATCTTAATGATAATAGAATCCTTTTAAAGAGATATAAATAACTCACATAAAGAAATATAAGAAAACGCAAGTGAACAGGTAGAAGCACTTAGAGAGGAAACACATAAATCCCATAAGCAATACAGGAAGATACAATCAAAAAAGTGAAAGTTTTTATTAATGCAGTCCAAGACCTAGAATTGGAAGTAGATATAACAAAGACAAATATAGGCAACCCTGGAAATTGAAAACCAAGGAATGAGATCTGGGATAATTAATCATTACCAGGAGAATACAAGAGATAGAAGAAAGAAAGCAGCAGTCTCAACTAAACTGGACCCCCCAAGATCTCTCAGAAACTAGACAACCACCAATTAAGCGTACACCAGCTGATATGGGGCCCCCAACACATACTCAGCAGAAAACTGTGGGACTGTACTCCCTCAGAAAAGATGTACCTATCCCTAAAAAGACTGGGGGCCCGAAGTGGGAAGGGAGTTCTTATAGGTAGGGGGTGGGGTGAAGACATTCTCCCTGAGAAGGAAACTAGACTTACAGGATGTGGAACTTTCCGTGGGAGGACCAGAAGGGGGATAAAATCTGGATTGTAAAAAAGATTAAATATTTTTTAAACAAAGGAATATTATCATAATTGGAAAAACATGATCCCAGTTTCTCCTCCTTGCAGTATGACACCCTGTGACAAAATAAAGAATCAAGGGCAATGGAACATGTCCCATTTCCATGGACCCTTTCCACTCCCGTATTCTAAACAAGAGCATTGATGATCTAATTACTCTGGATGTCAGAAGGCACATACACCTAAGCCAGATCCCCTGATATTGAAGTGCTATACCAAGGACTTAGCCTTAATTGAATCTCCCTATCAAGAACCCTCCCACAGGCTCCTCCTTTCATCCTCTAGAATCCAGCACCTATACACACCCTGTTGTAACATCCAGTCTGTAGCCACAACTTAATATCTAACGGAAATATGGCCAGATCACAGACTTTTATTGTACTCTTCTTTTGTGACTGAGTTTCGCTAAATGAACTATGCTGTATGTAAGTCAAACAGAACACAAGGCTGAAACAGAATTCAGAAGGATCAGCCTAACTGTTACTTCCCAAGCAGGGCTAAGACTAAAGGTGTGTAACAAAGAACTGAGCCATCCTGTAGGATTTCCTCCTAACATGGGCTCCATCGAGAAAATAAAAATTTTCCTTACTCTCTAGGAGCAATCTCAAAAAATGTGTCTCTTCTCATCCTGCTGCCAAGAGGACATGCACGTTTCCAGCCACCACTAACACCTATTTATTTCTCCAAACTTTCTCTTCTGAGACTGAGGCAGGTTCCATGTGCATGCCCCTGACTTCCTGATTCACACTATACATGCAAGCCAGGGCTCACAATTACAAAAACCCACTTGCCATTAGTTTCCGAGTCCTGGAATTAAAGGTGTGGTCCATGCATCCAAAATGGTTACAGATTTTAGATGAAGGAGGGCCTGCTCAGCCAAACACCATCCAAGATGTCACACTTTTGAGTCAGAATGCCACTACTATGCCTTATCTAGGCAATCTGGAGCCTCAATTGGTCCCAAGGTCACTTGAGATCCCATTGTCAGTTCTTTCCTTTGTCCTATAGACAGGCCTCACTATCTATTGATCCAGGCTTTCTGAACAGCCCAGGATTTAATCATGTGCTTAGAATGAAGAATAAAGCCCCTTGAGGTCTCTTGAAAGCTCATTCATAGAGTGCCCCGATCAGGGCAAATCACTGCTCTGCACTGTTCACCGTTATGGGATAGACTTGAAACATCTACTAAATTTAAATAACATCTTCTGCATGTATACAGGGCATATTTTATACTTGACCAATCAAACACCCATACAGGCTAAAAAATTACCAAAAATCCTCCTCCACTGTCTCCCATGCTTTCTGCAACATGATATCCCCTTTACATAGCAACCTTAGACATTTCATGCAACTCACCAATTCACCAGGAATGAAGAGGTTTCCTGTAACCTGCGCAGTCCTCTGTCTTTGAATTCTCCTTAGAAGACCTGCCCTTATATATCTCTCCTAACCTGGAATTCAAAGCCCCTCCCACCCTTTGGCTCCTCCTACTTGCAATATTCAAATCCATTATTCTCTCCCACCCTTTGATGCTACTCCAGGTGTAGCCTCATTTTATAGAACCCATGAATTTAAATTTTTTGGTTTGTAATCCTTTATTTCTTTACATTTTATATTTTACTTTTATTACTTCCCAGTTCAGCTGTTACTTTCCTCCCAGACCTCCCTCCCACAATTTTTCATCACATTCCTAATCCCATGTCTCCAAGAGAATGCCTTCCACACCAGGCCTTTGGTCTGGTTTAAATAATTTAATGTGTGTAGCCATCTTACTTTTGTTTCTGTCTGGTTTTTAAGGTATAAATATGTTCTGCATGTCTTGGTTATATAGTTTTGACTGGGAGTGCATTGAATCTGTAGTTTGCTTTTGGCAAGGTGGCCATTTTTACTACCTTAATTCTGCCAATCCATGATCATGAAAGAGATCTTTCCATATTCTGAGATCTGCTTTGATTTCTTTCTTCAGAGACTTGAAATTCTTGTCATACAAATTTTTCACTTGCATATTTAGAGTGACACCAAGATATGTAATGTTATTTGTGACTATGGTAAAGGGTGTCATTACCCTATTTTCTTTCTCAGCTTATTTATCCTCTGAGTAGAGGAAGGCTACTGATTTGATTGAGTTAATTTTACATCCAGCCACATGGCAGAAATTGTTTCTCAGTTGTAGGAGTTCTCTAGTGTTGTTTTATTGGGTTGCATAAGTATACTATCATATCATCTGCAAATAGTGATGTTTTGACTACCTCCTTTCCAGTTTGTAACATTTTGACAAGTGTTACAAACTGTACCTCCTTTTGTTCTCTAAATGCTCTAGATAGATCTTCAAGTACTATATTGAATAAATAGGGAAAGAGTGGGCAACATTTTCTGGACCATAATTTTAGTAGGATTACTTCAAATTTCCTCTATTTAGTTTGATGTTGGCTTCTGGTTTGCTGTATATTGCTTTTACTATGTTTTGGTATAGGCCTTGAATTCCTGATCATTCCAAGACTTTTAACATGAAGGGATAGTGAATTTTGTCAAATGCTTTCTCAGCATCTAACTAAATGATCTTGTGGGGTATTTTTTTTTCGAGTTTCTTTATGTAGTGGATTACATTGAAAGATTTCTATATATTGAACCACACTTGCATTGCTGGGATGAAGCCTATTTGATCCTGGTGAATTACTGTTTTGATGTGTTCTTGGATTCGGTCAGCAAGAATTTTATTGAGTAGTTTTGGATCACTGTTCTCAAGGGAAATTGGTCTGGAATTCTCTTTCCTTGTTTAATCTTTGTTTGGTTTATGTATAAGCAATACTGTGGCTTCATATAATGAATTGTGAAGGATACCTCGGGTTTCTGATTTGTGGAATAGTTTGAAAAGTATCCGTAGTAGGTCTTCTTTGAAGAACTGATAGAATTCCCAACAAACACATCTGGTCCTGTGTTTTTGTTGTTGTTGTTGTTGTTGTTGTTGTTGTTGTTTTTGGTGGTGGTGGTGGTGGTGGTGGTTGTGGTTGTGGTGGTGATGGTGGTGTTTTGGGAAGACTGTTAATAACTGAATCTATTTCCTCACGTGTTATGGGACTATTTTGATGGTTTATCTGATCAGGTTTTAACATTGGCAGCTGGCATGTGTCTACAAAACTGTCCATTTCATCCAAATTTCCCAATTTTGTTGAGTATAAGCTTTTGTAGTAGGATCTGATGATATTTGGAATTTCTGCAGTTTCTGTTGTTATATCTCCTTTTTTCATTCCAATTTTATTAATTTGCGTGTTTCCTCTATTCCTTCTTGTTAGTCTGCTAAGTGTTTATCTATCTTGTTGATTTTCTCAAAGAACCAACTCTTGGTTTTGTTGATTCTTTGTATAATTCTTTTTGTTTCTACTTTGTTGATTTTGGCCTTGAATTTGTTTATTCCCTGCCATGTATTCCTCTTGGATGTATTTGTTTCATTTGGTTGTAGAGCTTTCAGATGTTCTGTCAAGCTGCTAATGTAAGCTCTCTCCATTTCCTTGTTGGAGGCACTTAACTATATGAGTTTTTCTCTTAGCACATATGACTATTGACAGCTTTTCAGGATTTCTAGTTGCAACTGCTTTAAGAGGAGAACCTTCTAGAAAGGTTATTGTTCATTGTTTACAGGCTTTTACTGCTAAGGGACTGCCTAAAGTTGGCAAGACAGATAATGGGCCTGCATACACTGGAAACAGCTTTGAACAATTTTGCAAGGAATTTGGAATTGAACATAAAACTGAAATTCCTCATGATCCAATGGGACAAGGAATTGTTGAATGTATCTGAAAAATTAGCTTTAGAAAACAAAACAGGGTGAGTTTTAACTTCCAAGGTCACCAAAAGCACATCTCGCTTTTGCCTTATTTGTTTTAATGTTTTGTAAACTGATGCTAAAGGTCAGTCTGCAGTAGATCATCGCTGGCATCCAGACACTTCCAGCTCATATGCCATGGTTAAATGTTGAGATCCTTTAACTAATACTTTGGAATGGCCCCAACCCTGTTTTAATACGGGAATGAGATCCTGTTTGTGTTTTTTCACATAAAGGAATTGGAGATCAATGACTACTGAAAAGATTGTTTCGCCAAGTGGACACAGATCCTGAGCCTTCTAATGATTATGATACTAATGATGAAGGCATCTCAGGATCCCTATGAGCCATCTAAATTAACCTGAAGTGTAGTCTTTGCCCTTACTGGATAGCAGGTGTTTTCTATCAATTCTCAAAGCCACCCTCCTTACACCAGGAGGCTTGATCTTGTTTGGATCTTTGTCAGCTCCCAGTTTAGGCACTTAACTAAGCAATTACCCCTTGGAGGTTCACTTGAGTATGATGGAAAAGAGTCCTGCTCCACAAATCCTTGGTCATGTGAAGGTTTTATCTGAAAGGTGGGATGTAGACATCCAGTGCTTAGAGACCATTTAAGCATTTGTTCTTTTCACATGTGTCCTTGAGATGGCAGGACTAGATCCCATGGTCATAGTTGGGTGGTGCAGAAGATTATTTTCTGTGCTGTTTGGAAATGTGAGACCACAAGGAATGTTTACTGGAACCCCCAAAGAGATTTAATTACAGTTGCTAGGATTTCAACAGGTTCTGGCCTATCTAGTACTAGTTATAACTGCAATGGACATTGTTTCTTCAGGGTTTTAGTTGTGCCAAAGCTGCGCTGTCTGGAACCTGGAAAGGAGTAGCATCCTTGGTTAGTTTTCTCTGTAACCCAATTCCAGTGTCTGGAAAAAAATGTTAGAGAAGGCTCGATTAAGGGAAGGACTTGGACACTTTGGCTTTATAAGGAAGATTATGATTATGGACTACTTGTTTGTTTGTTTGTTTGTTTGTTTGTTTGTTTGTTTGTTTGTGACAGGGTTTCTCTGTGTAGCCCTGGCAGTCCTGGAACCTACCCTGCAAACCTGGGTGGCCTCAGAAAACTCAGCAATCTGCCTGCCTCTGCCTCCCAATGACAGGGATTAAATGAGTGTACCACCCAGGAGGGGCCCTCTCCCCTTGACCACTAATTGAGAAAATACCCCACAGCTGAATCTCATGGAGGCATTTCCCCAACTGAAGCTCCTTTCTCTGTGAAAGAATGTGTCAAGTTCACACACTAACCCATCCAGTACAACATGTAAAAATGAAGTAAGGCTGGGCATCATAACAGAGCCTTTCAATCCCATTACCTGCAAAGCAAATGGATGATGATCTCCATTTGTGGAAGGCAGTCTTGTTTACATAAGCACTTCCAGGAGAGTTAGAACTACGTACAAAGGCCCTATGTTAAGAAATCAAAAATAATGCCAGGAGGTGGTGGCACATGCCTTCAATCCCAGCACTTGTGAGCCAGAGGCAGAGAGATTTCTTAATTCAAGGCCAGCCTGGTCTACAGATTGATTGCCAGGACAGCCAGTGTTACACAGAGAAACCCTGTCTCCAAAAACAAAACAAAAAAATCCAAAATAAAATAAGATGAATAAATCTTTGTAATGGAAAAACAAAACAACTGTCATTGTACTAGCTGTTCTGCCAAGAGTAATTATAAAAATTCCTTTCAGAAAATAATTAACACTATTTTACCTACAATCTGATTTAATACTACCTAATGAATATTTACTTCGGGTGACATCATCACTCTTCATATCACTGGATATTCTGGAATAGTCTCAAACTCACTCAGAGTTTGACTCTGCCTCCAAATACTGACTATAAAGGCATGTAACACCACTCCTGGATTAATTTTTCTAAACAGGCTTTGGGAACAAAGAACAGGATGCCCAGGAGAATAGAATCCTTCCATCACAATTCATGGCATTAAAAGTGAGCCCTTCCAGCCTGACGGGGGTGGTGCACTCCTTTATTCCCAAAACTTGGAAGGCAGAGGCAGGCAGATTTCTCAGTTCCAGGCCAGTCTGGTCTAAAGACTGAGTTCCAGGGCAGCCAGAGCTACACAGAGAAAAACTGTCTCAAAAAACAACAACAACAAAAGTGAGCCCTACCACACCCAACTTAATTCATTTTCTACAAGTTCATTTGCATTTTGTTCAGTTTTCTGTGAGTGTTCATGTCTCATGTGTGCGGTCCCTGTGCCTCAAAAAGGGATTCAGAGCCCCTGCGTCTGGAGTTATAGCATATATGGGATTCCAGACCAATTAGGAACCAAATTTCAAGAATCAAGATCAACAAGCAATCTTTTCTTTTGTTGTAAATGTAGGTGTATACATGAACACGTGTCAGTAATGTGCAAGCATGCCTGGAACCCTACAGACAGAAGGAGGGCTAAGACTCCAAAGGAATACAATTCCCAATGGATGGTTCTGAGCCACATAGTGGAGGTTGGGAACTAAGCCAGGCTTTCCTGATGAAGCAACTATTGCTCTGACTCACTGAGCCATCACTCCATCTCCACAATAAGTAACCCTCAGTTAAATCCAGCTCTAGTTCCATAATGCTAAGAGTTTTGATATTTTGCAATGGTATGTAGTAGAAGAGATCACATTCAATTAAATTCAAGTTAGATATGGTGGTGCACTCCTTAAGCCCAAGACTTGGAACACCAAAGCAGGTAGATCTCTGTGAGTTCCAGACCAGCCTTGACTACAGAGTAAGTCACAGGACTACCATGGCTGTTACAGAATAAAAAACTGTCTCAAATAAAAGAGACAGATCAAACTGTACTCAAGAAAGCACTTTTATAAATGCAAATCAAAACAACCCTGAGATTTCACCTTACACCAGTAAGAATGGCTAAGATTAAAAATTCAGGAGAAGCAGATGTAGGCGAGGATGTGGAGAAAGAGGAACACTCCTCCACTGCTTGTGGGGTTGCAAATTGGTACAACCACTCTAGAAATCAGTCTGGCAGTTCCTCAGAAAACTGGGCACCTCACTTCCAGAAGATCCTGCTATACCACTCCTGGGCATATACCCAGAAGATTTCCCCAGCATGTAATAAGGATACATGTTCCACTATGTTCATAGCAGCCCTATTTATAATTGCCAGAAGCTGGAAAGAACCCAGGTATCCCTCAACAGAAGAGTGGATGCAAAAAAATGTGGTATATATACACAGTGGAGTACTATTCAGCCATTAGAAACAATGAATTCATGAAATTCTTAGGCAAATGGATGGAGCTGGAGAACATCATACTAAGTGAGGTAACCCAGACTCAAAAAATGAATCATGGTATGCACTCACTAATAAGTGGATATTAACCTAGAAAACTGGAATACCAAAAACATAATCCACACATCAAATGAGGTACAAGAAGAACAGAGGAGTGGCCCCCAGTTCTGGAAAGACTCAGTCAAGCATTATAGCACAAACCAGAACAGGGAATTGGGAAGGGGTGGGGGGGGAGAACAGGGGGAGGAAAGGGGGCTGATGGGACTTTCGGGGTTTGGGGGTCTAGAAAAGGGGAAATCATTTGAAATGTAAATGAAAATATATCGAATAAAGAAAAGAAAGTACTTTTATTTAAAGAAAAATTAACTGCACATTAGTTAGGAAAAGAAACTGAGAGTAACAGACTCATTTGGCACACACCTATAAAATCAGCAGAGTGGATGTTGGAGAAGAATGGCAAAACCTGGGGACCAGCCCTCTTGGGAGCTCTCACAGACTCAGTAGCCAACAAAAGACCACACACACACACACACACACACACACACACATGGGTTGAACTTAGGCCCCCATAATATATTTAGCAGATGTGCACCTCAGTCTTCATGTGGGTCCCCCAATAACTAGATTGGAAGCTAATGGCTGTCTCTGGAGCCATTCTTCTACCTAGGCTGCCTTGAGTGGCCTCAAAAGGAGAGGATGCACCTGATCCTGCAGAGACTTGATGCATTAGGTTCAAGGTAGACCCATGGGGAAACCCTATGAGAGAAAGGGAATAGACTAGTGACTGTCAGGTAATGTTGAGAGGTAGGTAGTGTTGAGAACATAAAATGGATGTATTTATTAATGGGAAACACTGCCTCGACAAAGATGAAGGAGAAACTGAGGCAATTTCCAATTAATTGCCAGCACAAATTGTAAACCATCCTATGGGCAAGAACCAACCCCTGACACTATCAATGATACTCTGTTATGTTTGTCAATGGGAACCTTGCATAACTATGCTATGCTCATTGTTATACTCCTGGAGAACTGGCTAGCCCAATTTTAATCTGATGCCTGCCATTCAGCAACCAATGAGACCTAAAGCAGAGGCACATAGGCAGAAATATAGGCAGAGCCACGGAAGCGCCACAGAACGGGTAAAAGACTGCAGTAGTTAGAGCAGTTGAAAATACCAAGAAAACACAGCCCACCGGATCAAATAAGCTAGGCTTACAGAGATTTACAGAGATGGAAGCAACAATCAGGCAGTTTGTATAGGTCTGACCAAGGTCCCTACATATGTGGTCCTGTAGCTTGGAGTGCCTGTCTTTGTCACTGAGGTAGATTTCTATGTAGCAAAATGCTGGATCCTGTTTTCAAATCCAGTCTGTTAGTCTATGTTTTTATTGGTAAATTATGTTCATTGAGATTAAGAGATATTAAGGAAAAGTGATTGTTGCTCCCGGTTATTTTTGATGCAATTTTTATGTTTGAGTGCTTCTCCTCTTTTGGATGTGTTGAAAGATTATTACTTCCTTTTTCTAAGGTGTAGTTTCCCTCCTTGTGCTAGCATTTTATATTATCCTTTGTAGGGCTGGATTTGTGGAAAGATATTGGGCAAATTTTGTTTTATCATGGAATATCTTAGTTTTTCCATATATGGTGATAAGAGTTTTGGTGGGTATAGTAGTCTGGGCTAGCATTTGTTTTCTCTTATGATCTGTATGAGATCTGCACAAGATCTCCTTGTTTTCATGGTCTCTGGTGAGAAGTCTGGCGTAATTCTGATAAGTTTTCCTTTCCATTACAGGTTTGAATGGTCTTTCTTTGTCAAGTGCATATCTGTTCTTGTCCAGTCTGTTTGGATTTCTGTAGGCTTCTTGAATGGTCACAGGCATCTCTCTCTTTACGTCAGGGAAGTTTTCTTCTACAATTTTGTTGAAGTTATTTACTGGTCAATTAAGTTGTAAATCTTTATGCTCCTCTATACCTATAGTCCTTAGGTTTGCTCTTCTCATTGTGGTCTGGATTTCCTGAATGTTTTGGGTTACACGGTTTCTGCATTTTGCATTTTCCTTGATGGTTGAGTCAATGCTTTCTATGGTATCTTCAGCATCTGAGATTCCTTCATCTAACTCTTCTATTCTGTTGCTGATGCTTGTATCTATGACTCTTGAATTCTTACCAAGGTTTTCTATCTCCAGAGTTGTATCCCTTTGTGATTTCTTTGTTGTTTCTAGTTCCACTATTAGATCCTGTATGGTTTTGTTCAATTCCTTCACCTGTTTTTTTTTTTTGTTTCTTTGGTTTGTGTGTGTGTGTGTGTGTGTGTGTGTGTGTGTGTGTGTGTGTGTTTTCCTGTAATTCCTTAAGAAAGTTTTGTGTTTTCTCTTTAAGGGCTTCTACCTGTTGACAAATGTTCTCCTGTTTGTATTTAAGGGAACTATTTATGTCCTCTCTGACGTCCTATATCAGCATCATGAGATGTAATTTTAAATCCAGATCTTGTTTTTCTGGTGTGTTGGGGTATCCAGGACTTGCTGTTGTGGGAGAACTGGGTTCGCATGGTTCCATGTTGACTTGGTTTGTTGCCAGTGTTCTTGCATTTGATTTTTGCCATCTGGTTATCTCTGGTGCTAGCTGGTCTTGATGTCTCTGACTGTGGTTTAACTGTCCTGCTAGCCTATGTATCTGAACTCCAGGGAGACCCATTCTCACTAGGAGGAGTTTATGTATGCAGAGCTGGGATAATGTGTGAGCTCAGGTGTACATAAAGAAATCAAAAGTATCCTGTCACCAGCTGATTCTTGATTCCTGTGTCCTGATGGTTCTTAGCAGGTCCCACTTTGTCCAGAAATTTGAGAATCGTGGTGGCCTCACCTTTGGACACAGATTGGTAGGCACTCCTGAAAGACTAGCTTCCTTGTGGTGGTATTTCTATATGTAATTCTGTGGCCCAGCATCTTATCTGGATGCAGACAAAAATCAGAAGTCTTCTGTCCCAGGCTGATCCTGGGTACCTGTGTTCTCAGGATTTTGGGCTGGTTCCTCTGAGCAGCAGGGGTGGTCCTCCCTGTGCTCTCAAACCTCTCTGCACTCCTGTGTGGTTAGCTATCTCCCTGATTAACCAGGATATGGCACTCTGTGGGAGAGGATCGTCCCCAGCTGGAGATAGAAACCAAACGCTTCCTGCCTGGGAGTACTTGACATGATCCTCTGAGCAACAGGGATCCTCCTAGCTGTGCTCTCTGGCTTCTCCACACTTCTGTGTGTCTGCTATCTCTGTGCATCACCTGGATATTTGCTTTATCGTTAGAAGTGTTAAAATCTCATCCATCGTGAAGGATAATTCTGCTACCAGTAATAGCCTTCTAACTGACAACCACATCTGTGAGATCAAGGGACAGAATGTCAGTGGCTTGAAGGATGCTCAGACTGCAGATAGGCTGTCAAAAGCTGGGACTGTGGTTACCCTCACGATCATGCCTGCTTTTATCTGGGAACATTATTAAACGGATAGCTCCCAGCATTATGAAAAGCATGATGGTTCACTCCAGTCCTGAACTTTAAATGCCTTGTACAGTGAATCACATCACAGCTGAATGTTTCCAGCTTTCCTCTTTGCCTACTTCTCTATTTCTCACATGATGCTTTCCTGGAACCTGAGGGAATATGGTGCTTGGAAGCCTTTCTATTTTCTATCATAGCTGGGAACCTCACTCTATTTCATATCAGCTTCTGATTTGAAGATAGATGTGTAGCCTTAGCCAGGTTCTAGAGATGTAAAACACTCAAAGTTTTACTTACATTCCTAGATTTGGTTCTTTACTGGGAACCTGATGTGTTTATATAAGCCATGGTTATTAGGATAAATGGTGTAGGCTTAGCTTTCCCTGAGAACTGGTCAGCTTTCTCCTAGAACAAAGCACGGTGTTAGTCATGTGTTTCAGTTCTGTGGCATACTTTGAATTTAGTACATCAGCATAGTACATTGCCTTTGATAGTT
Organism: Apodemus sylvaticus; assembly: GCF_947179515.1. Taxonomy (NCBI): domain Eukaryota; kingdom Metazoa; phylum Chordata; class Mammalia; order Rodentia; family Muridae; genus Apodemus; species Apodemus sylvaticus. The sequence continues at coordinate 195,541,987 of NC_067472.1, read as the reverse complement.
ATTTTTTAAGTTTTCTCTGTGTGGGTATGTAAAATCCAATTAATCAACACTGTTTTCATTCCAGAGAAGCATTATACAGTTGTGTGTACATTGCAAGACACTGTAATAATTGTCATTAAATCTTAATGACCTTCACATCATATGCTTCAATTATCACCTTAAATATAATAAGCATTTAGTATAAAAGCCAAAATAGAATTATTGCTGCCTTCTGAAACCTGAAGTGTTACCTCTCTATTAAAGTGCTATATGCTATATCTGATCAGCTTACTGGTAAAGCTGAGGTGCCTAGTCATATCAAGATTTTCTAGTCACTGTACAAAGAAAATGCCTAAGAGCTGCCCTATTGCTTTCTGAGAAAACAAAGTGCTGTATATTTCATGTGTAAGTTGTTAGACTCAATAACGTTTTGGGTCTCTTATTTACTTAGAGAATAATTTGGTAATATCTAAATTAGGGTTTGAATCCTAATATTATGTAACTTTAGCTAAGTTGGCATGGTTTTAGGTGTTTACCTAGTCGTCTTAATTTGTTCCACTTTCTGAATCCTTAATGTAAACAAAAATGGCAAGGACACTTTATCCTGATTTATTTCTTTCTGAATTAGTTAATCTCCTATTCTATTATAGTATGTGATACTATCGTAATAAAGGTAAAAAACGTTAAAAAAACATTAGGGGAAAACTTTACCTAATGTGTTGGGTGAAGAACTATAGGTCAGTGGGACATATGCAGTAGTGACTGGAATGTAAATGGATAATATATGTAATAAAATAATTTTCAGGAACTATTTCTCCTTTTATTTCATGAGAACATAATGTAACAATGAAGAATGAATATTTACAGTTGCTTTGAAACAACCCCTCTATATAAACCACAGTGGTACACAACGTCTACAGAAAGGCCTGGTTAATTCCCACAAATACTGAGATGAAGGGTGTACATAACACACTTCTTCATGACTATAAATGTCTGGAATGGTCAAGGAGCTGAGAGAAGTAAGTTGGATTTGGGGTGTAATCCAGAGTAAGCCAGTCCTCGGATTTGTCAAAGTCGTCAAGGATTCTTTGCCAGAGTTCCTCTGCAGATGGACCTGAACCTCGAGCCTCCTCTGGGCAATGGGTGGCAGCTTCTAGGACATCTGTAGATTCAGTCACTGGAGTAAGCCAGTCCTCGGGTATGTCAAAGTCGTCAATGATTCTTTGCCAGAGTTCCTCTGCAGATGGACCTGAACCTTGAGCCTCCTCTGGGCAATGGGTGGCAGCTTCTAGGACATCTGTAGATTCAGTCACTGGAGTAAGCCAGTCCTCGGATTTCTCCAAGTCGTCAAGGATTCTTTGCCAGAGTTCCTCTGCAGATGGACCTGAACCTTGAGCCTCCTCTGGGCAATGGGTGGCAGCTTCTAGGACATCTGTAGATTCAGTCACTGCTAGATCAGTCTGGGCTTCAACTGCTGCTGATTGACCAGAATCCCAATCTATAATGGGAGCATGGCCAACAAGCAGATCTTCCTGCTGACTACACCTGTCTGCATCACTGGCCTGATAATGATGCAGAGAAGATTCCTGGATGCAGTTGAGTTTGGGAATGGAAACCTCACTAAATGTGCCTGAACACATGGGCTCTCCATTCTCAGCAGCAACAAGAGGTATGGAACCAGGAAAGTGGGTTGATTCAAAAACTGGTTTTGAACTTCCATTGGTCTCTGGCAAAGCTTCTGTAATATTCTGGAGAGCCATCCGCTTGTACTTAGCTCGGCTGTTCTTAAACCAGATCTGGAAAAGAAAGAAGATATCAGAAGAATGCCTGTTGTCCCCTAACAGGACCACAAGGTGAAGATTTTGGATAAAAGGTGTTTGTATAGCAATGATTCACATGTCAGAAACAAAGAAGCAGGAAACTCAAGATGGCTAAGATATTATAATAAAGTAGATTGTGTATGACCAGACAACATAAGACTGGGGAGATTGAGCCAGTGTGTCCTGTATTTTAGCAGGAGCTCTGGTGATTAGATTTCTGAGACCCTGCATGGAAACAATGCTATTCTATATTGCTACCAGGTTGATAAAAATTTGAGTCCCAGCATTTGATTCATAAATATCCACCACCTAAAACTGTCATCACTGCCCTAAGCATTTAAGAACAAAATTAAAGTTTCTGATGGGAAAGTGTAGATTTTTGCTGTTGGATTGAGGGAAAAGAGAGGGGCAGACCTTGATGTCCCTGGCTGTCACACCAACTAACTCTGCCAGCTTCACACATTGATCCTGGTTTGGGTACTGACACTTATCAAAATGTTCTTGCAGCAGGTGCTTTTGTTTTTTGGAGTACACAATGCGTTCCTTCCGCACCTTTCTTGAAGTCACAGGGCCAGATTGATGGTCACCATATTTCTCTGACAGTACCACAGATCCTATGAGAACATGGAAACAAGATTTCAATTATGTATTTGATAACTTAGACGCCCTGAGGGTTTTTTCAAAGTAGGTAAACCTGGGCCCAGTACAGGATCTAGTTGCATTTGGATACCTGATTTTCTTGATGGTCCTTGGAACTCTTGCTGATGTAGGTCCCTTTCAGGGACTGAAAGACTTGATTGCATTGGATTTGTTGGGGTCAATATGGGACTGTAATAAACTTGAAAGGGTAAGTTCCTTGCAGTCTCTTGAAGCCTTTGGGGTCTGGTTTCTATGGGTGCACTTGAAGGCATTTGGAATTTTGGATACAAGGAGGGACCTTCAGCCCTATGTGTGTTCCGAACCTATTGGAATATGTTCTGGAGAATCTAGTAAAAGAAAACACGTCAAAAAACATACAGAGAGCACTGATTTACCCATCCTGCCTACCCAGCATTTGGTTTGGACTGTTACAGAGCAGGAATCAGACAGGAGCTTCATTCTTTCTGAACAACTGCCTCTGTTTCCAAATCTTACAAGTATTCTCAGTATTGAAATAAATATGCACTTGGCTCCAGTATTAACAAGAGGTTGCCAGTCCAGGTAAGCTGGCAATTGAATGTTCATTTCCAATGTTTAAATTTTCCATATCCTACACTTCTGGCTGTGAAATTTTGTTGGGACAGACTACTAGCTAGTCTGCCTCTGCCCATGAAAATAAAAGCCTGAAGGCTTCACAGGATTTCTGTGGCATGCAGGGCAACTGACACAAAAGTCAAATCACAAACCCAGGAATTCTGCAAACAGAGTAAATGGACAACTGACACCAAAGTCTGAAGACCTCCCAGGGGCACTGCAGCATGCAGAGAAACTGAATCGACAGTCTGAAAGCCTGTCGGGAATTCTTTTGCATGCAGGGAAACAAAACCTACAGTACTTATGCTTCCCTGGTTAACAGCTAAACATAGGGCAACAGCTTGACAAATCCTCTCAAGAGTAAACAGTATGAAGGCATCCCAGTAGATGTGTCACAGCCAGGGCAACATATCTCCAGCTTCTCTGCCTCTCTAAAGAACCCACAATTCAAAGGTCTTCAAGAAGGCCTCCCTGAAGACACACGGCCACCAGGGCAACAAGTCACCAGTGTACATGCCCCTCTGAAGGTTCCACAGTCAGAAGATCCCACAGGAGGTTTGCCACATCCAAGGAAACTGGCCTACCATGAGACTTGAGTCAACCTAGGGACAAAAAAGAAAACTCCCAAACAGAAACACCCCAACCAGAAAAAAAAACTCCCTATAACCATATGACAAGAGGCAAGAGCAAGACCATGAGAAACAGAAGCCAGTAAACTTTGGCATTATCAGAAACTACTTCTCCCACCACAGCAAGCCCTGGATAGACAAATGCACTTGAAAGTCAGGAAGATGACCTAAAATCTTATCTTAATGATAATAGAATACTTTTAAAGAGATATGAATAACTCACATAAAGAAATATAAGAAAACGCAAGTGAACAGGTAGAAGCACTTAGAGAGGAAACACATAAATCCCATAAGCAATACAGGAAGATACAATCAAAAAAGTGAAAGTTTTTATTAATGCAGTCCAAGACCTAGAATTGGAAGTAGATATAACAAAGACAAATATAGGCAACCCTGGAACCATTCCTTGAAAACCAAGGAATGAGATCTGGGATAATTAATCATTACCAGGAGAATACAAGAGATAGAAGAAAGAAAGCAGCAGTCTCAACTAACCTGGACCCCCCAAGATCTCTCAGAAACTAGACAACCACCAATTAAGCGTACACCAGCTGATATGAGGCCCCCAACACATACTCAGCAGAAAACTGTGGGACTGTACTCCCTCAGAAAAGATGAACCTATCACTAAAAAGACTGGAGGCCCGAAGTGGGCAGGGAGTTCTTATAGGTAGGGTGTGGGGTGAAGACATTCTCCCTGAGAAGGAAACTAGACTTACAGGATGTGGAACTTTCCGTGGGAGGACCAGAAGGGGGATAAAATCTGGATTGTAAAAAAGATTAAATATTTTTTAAACAAAGTAATATTATCATAATTGGAAAAACATGATCCCAGTTTCTCCTCCTTGCAGTATGACACCCTGTGACAAAATAAAGAATCAAGGGCAATGGAACATGTCCCATTTCCATGGACCCTTTCCACTCCCGTATTCTAAACAAGAGCATTGTTGATCTAATTACTCTGGATGTCAGAAGGCACATACACCTAAGCCAGATCCCCTGATATTGAAGTGCTATACCAAGGACTTAGCCTTAATTGAATCTCCCTATCAAGAACCCTCCCACAGGCTCCTCCTTTCATCCTCTAGAATCCAGCAGCTATACACACCCTGTTGTAACATCCAGTCTGTAGCCACAACTTAATATCTAATGGAAATATGGCCAGATCACAGACTTTTTTTATACTCTTTTCTTTTGTGACTGAGTTTCGCTAAATGAACTATGCTGTATGTGAGTCAAACAGAACACAAGGCTGAAACAGAATTCCGAAGGATCAGCCTAACTGTTACTTCCCAAGCAGGGCTAAGACTAAAGGTGTGTAACAAAGAACTGAGCCATCCTGTAGGATTTCCTCCTAACATGGGCTCTATCAAGAAAATAAAAATTTTCCTTACTCTCTAGGAGCAATCTCAAAAAATGCGTCTCTTCTCATCCTGATGCCAAGAGGACATGCACGTTTCCGGCCACCACTAACACCTATTTATTTCTCCAAACTTTCTCTTCTGAGACTGAGGCAGGTTCCATGTGCATGCCCCTGACTTCCTGATTCACACTATACATGCAAGCCAGGGCTCACAATTACAAAAACCCACTTGCCATTAGTTTCCGAGTCCTGGGATTAAAGGTGTGGTCCATGCATCCAAAATGGTTACAGATTTTAGATGAAGGAGGGCCTGCTCAGCCAAACACCATCCAAGATGTCACACTTTTGAGTCAGAATGCCACTACTATGCCTTATCTAGGCAATCTGGAGCCTCAATTGGTCCCAAGGTCACTTGAGATCCCATTGTCAGTTCTTTCCTTTGTCCTATAGACAGGCCTCACTATCTATTGATCCAGGCTTTCTCAACAGCCCAGGATTCAATCTTGTGCTTAGAATGAAGAATAGAGCCCCTTGAGGTCTCTTGAAAGCTCATCCATAGAGTGCCCCGATCAGGGCAAATCACTGCTCTGCACTGTTCACATTTATGGGATAGACTTGAACCATCTACTAAATTTAAATAACATCTTCTGCATGTATACAGGGCATATTTTATACTTCACCAATCAAACACCCATACAGGCTAAAAAAATCACCAAAAATCCTCCTCCACTGTCTCCCAAATTTTCCCCAACTTGATATCCCCTTTACACAGCAACCTTAGACATTTCATGCAACTCACCAATTCACCAGGAATGAAGAGGTTTCCTGTAACCTGCGCAGTCCTCTGTCTTTGAATTCTCCTTAGAAGACCTGCCCTTATATATCTCTCCTAACAAGGAATTCAAAGCCCCTCCCACCCTTTGGCTCCTCCTACTTGCAATATTCAAATCCATTATTCTCTCCCACCCTTTGATGCTACTCCAGGTGTAGCCTCATTTTATAGAACCCATGAATTTAAATTTTTTGGTTTGTAATCCTTTATTTCTTTACATTTTATATTTTACTTTTATTACTTCCCAGTTCAGCTGTTACTTTCCTCCCAGACCTCCCTCCCACAATTTTTCATCACATTCCTAATCCCATGTCTCCAAGAGAATGCCTTCCACACCAGGCCTTTGGTCTGGTTTAAATAATTTAATGTGTGTAGCCATCTTACATTTGTTTCTGTCTGGTTTTTAAGGTATAAATATGTTCTGCATGTCTTGGTTATATAGTTTTGACTGGGAGTGTATTGAATCTGTAGTTTGCTTTTGGCAAGGTGGCCATTTTTACTACCTTAATTCTGCCAATCCATGATCATGAAAGAGATCTTTCCATATTCTGAGATCTGCTTTGATTTCTTTCTTCAGAGACTTGAAATTCTTGTCATACAAATTTTTCACTTGCATACTTAGAGTGACACCAAGATATGTAATGTTATTTGTGACTATGGTAAAGGGTGTCATTACCCTATTTTCTTTCTCAGCTTATTTATCCTTTGAGTAGAGGAAGGCTACTGATTTGATTGAGTTAATTTTACATCCAGCCACATGGCAGAAATTGTTTCTCAGTTGTAGGAGTTCTCTAGTGTTGTTTTATTGGGTTGCATAAGTATACTATCATATCATCTGCAAATAGTGATGTTTTGACTACCTCCTTTCCAGTTTGTAACATTTTGACAAGTGTTACAAACTGTACCTCCTTTTGTTCTCTAAATGCTCTAGATAGATCTTCAAGTACTATATTGAATAAATAGGGAAAGAGTGGGCAACATTTTCTGGACCATAATTTTAGTAGGATTACTTCAAATTTCCTCTATTTAGTTTGATGTTGGCTTCTGGTTTGCTGTATATTGCTTTTACTATGTTTTGGTATAGGCCTTGAATTCCTGATCATTCCAAGACTTTTAACATGAAGGGATAGTGAATTTTGTCAAATGCTTTCTCAGCATCTAACTAAATGATCTTGTGGGGTATTTTTTTTTCGAGTTTCTTTATGTAGTGGATTACATTGAAAGATTTCTATATATTGAACCACACTTGCATTGCTGGGATGAAGCCTATTTGATCCTGGTGAATTACTGTTTTGATGTGTTCTTGGATTCGGTCAGCAAGAATTTTATTGAGTAGTTTTGGATCACTGTTCTCAACGGAAATTGGTCTGGAATTCTCTTTCCTTGTTTAATCTTTGTTTGGTTTATGTATAAGCAATACTGTGGCTTCATATAATGAATTGTGAAGGATACCTCGGGTTTCTGATTTGTGGAATAGTTTGAAAAGTATCCGTAGTAGGTCTTCTTTTAAGAACTGATAGAATTCCCAACAAACACATCTGGTCCTGTGTTTTTGTTGTTGTTGTTGTTGTTGTTGTTGTTGTTGTTTTTGGTGGTGGTGCTGGTTGTGGTGGTTACGGTTGTGGTGGTGATGGTGGTGTTTTGGGAAGACTGTTAATAACTGAATCTATTTCCTCACGTGTTATGGGACTATTTTGATGGTTTATCTGATCAGGTTTTAACATTGGCAGCTGGCATGTGTCTACAAAACTGTCCATTTCATCCAGATTTCCCAATTTTGTTGAGTATAAGCTTTTGTAGTAGGATCTGATGATATTTGGAATTTCTGCAGTTTCTGTTGTTATATCTCCCTTTTCATTCCAATTTTATTAATTTGCGTGTTTCCTCTATTCCTTCTTGTTAGTCTGCTAAGTGTTTATCAATCTTGTTGATTTTCTCAAAGAACCAACTCTTGGTTTTGTTGATTCTTTGTATAATTCTTTTTGTTTCTACTTTGTTGATTTTGGCCTTGAATTTGTTTATTCCCTGCCATGTATTCCTCTTGGATGTATTTGTTTCATTTGGTTGCAGAGCTTTCAGATGTTCTGTCAAGCTGCTAATGTAAGCTCTCTCCATTTCCTTGTTGGAGGCACTTAACTATATGAGTTTTTCTCTTAGCACATATGACTATTGACAGCTTTTCAGGATTTCTAGTTGCAACTGCTTTAAGAGGAGAACCTTCTAGAAAGGTTATTGTTCATTGTTTACAGGCTTTTACTGCTAAGGGACTGCCTAAAGTTGGCAAGACAGATAATGGGCCTGCATACACTGGAAACAGCTTTGAACAATTTTGCAAGGAATTTGGAATTGAACATAAAACTGAAATTCCTCATGATCCAATGGGACAAGGAATTGTTGAATGTGTCTGAAAAATTAGCTTTAGAAAGCAAAACAGGGTGAGTTTTAACTTCCAAGGTCACCAAAAGCACATCTCGCTTTTGCATTATTTGTTTTAATGTTTTGTAAACTGATGCTAAAGGTCAGTCTGCAGTAGATCATCGCTGGCATCCAGACACTTCCAGCTCATATGCCATGGTTAAATGTTGAGATCCTTTAACTAATACTTTGGAATGGCCCCAACCCTGTTTTAATACGGGAATGAGATCCTGTTTGTGTTTTTTCACATAAAGGAATTGGAGATCAATGACTACTGAAAAGATTGTTTCGCCAAGTGGACAGAGATCCTGAGCCTTCTAATGATTATGATACTAATGATGAAGGCATCTCAGGATCCCTATGAGCCATCTAAATTAACCTGAAGTGTAGTCTTTGCCCTTACTGGATAGCAGGTGTTTTCTATCAATTCTCAAAGCCACCCTCCTTACACCAGGAGGCTTGATCTTGTTTGGATCTTTGTCAGCTCCCAGTTTAGGCACTTAACTAAGCAAATACCCCTTGGAGGTTCACTTGAGTATGATGGAAAAGAGTCCTGCTCCACAAATCCTTGGTCATGTGTAGGTTTTATCTGAAAGGTGGGATGTAGACATCCAGTGCTTAGAGACCATTTAAGCATTTGTTCTTTTCACATGTGTCCTTGAGATGGCAGGACTAGATCCCATGGTCATAGTTGGGTGGTGCAGAAGATTATTTTCTGTGCTGTTTGGAAAAGTGAGACCACAAGGAATGTTTATTGGAAGCCCCAAAGAGATTTAATTACAGTTGCTAGGATTTCAAGAGGTTCTGGCCTATCTAGTTCTAGTTATAACGGTAATGGACATTGTTTCTTCAGGGTTTTAGTTGTGCCAAAGCTGCGCTGTCTGGAACCTGGAAAGGAGTAGCATCCTTGGTTAGTTTTCTCTGTAACCCAATTCCAGTGTCTCGAAAAAATGTTAGAGAAGGCTGGATTAAGGGAAGGACTTGGACACTTTGGCTTTATAAGGAAGATTATGATTATGGACTACTTGTTTGTTTGTTTGTTTGTTTGTTTGTTTGTTTGTTTGTTTGTGACAGGGTTTCTCTGTGTAGCCCTGGCAGTCCTGGAACCTACTCTGCAAACCTGGGTGGCCTCAGAAAACTCAGCAATCTGCCTGCCTCTGCCTCCCAATGACAGGGATTAAATGAGTGTACCACCCAGGAGGGGCCCTCTCCCCTTGATCACTAATTGAGAAAATACCCCACAGCTGAATCTCATGGAGGCATTTCCCCAACTGAAGCTCCTTTCTCTGTGAAAGAATGTGTCAAGTTCACACACTAACCCATCCAGTACAACATGTAAAAATGAAGTAAGGCTGGGCATCATAACAGAGCCTTTCAATCCCATTACCTGCAAAGCAAATGGATGAGGATCTCCATTTGTGGAAGGCAGTCTTGTTTACATAAGCACTTCCAGGAGAGTTAGAACTACGTACAAAGGCCCTATGTTAAGAAATCAAAAATAATGCCAGGACGTGGTGGCACATGCCTTCAATCCCAGCACTTGGGAGCCAGAGGCAGAGAGATTTCTTAATTCAAGGCCAGCCTGGTCTACAGATTGATTGCCAGGACAGCAGTGTTACATAGAGAAACCCTGTCTCCAAAAACAAAACAAAAAAATCCAAAATAAAATAAGATGAATAAATCTTTGTAATGGAAAAACAAAACAACTGTCATTGTACTAGCTGTTCTGCCAAGAGTAATTATAAAAATTCCTTTCAGAAAATAATTAACACTATTTTACCTACAATCTGATTTAATACTACCTAATGAATATTTACTTCGGGTGACATCATCACTTTTCATATCACTGGATATTCTGGAATAGTCTCAAACTCACTCAGAGTTTGACTCTGCCTCCAAATACTGACCATAAATGCATGTAACACCACTCTTGGATTAATTTTTCTAAACAGGCTTTGGGAACAAAGAACAGGATACCCTGGAGAATAGAATCCTTCCATCACAATTCATGGCATTAAAAGTGAGCCCTTCCAGCCTGACGGGGTGGTGCACTCCTTTATTCCCAAAACTTGGAAGGCAGAGGCAGGCAGATTTCTCAGTTCCAGGCCAGTCTGGTCTAAAGGCTGAGTTCCAGGGCAGCCAGAGCTACACAGAGAAAAACTGTCTCAAAAAACAACAACAACAAAAGTGAGCCCTACCACACCCAACTTAATTCATTTTCTACAAATTCATTTGCATTTTGTTCAGTTTTCTGTGAGTGTTCATGTCTCATGTGTGCGGTCCCTGTGCCTCAAAAAGGGATTCAGAGCCCCTGCGTCTGGAGTTATAGCATATATGGGATTCCAGACCAATTAGGAACCAAATTTCAAGAATCAAGATCAACAAGCAATCTTTTCTTTTGTTGTAAATGTAGGTATATACATGAACACGTGTCAGTAATGTGCAAGCATGCCTGGAACCCTACAGACAGAAGGAGGGCTAAGACTCCAAAGGAATACAATTCCCAATGGATGGTTCTGAGCCACATAGTGGAGGTTGGGAACTAAACCAGGCTTTCCTGATGAAGCAACTATTGCTCTGACTCACTGAGCCATCACTCCATCTCCACAATAAGTAACCCTCAGTTAAATCCAGCTCTAGTTCCATAATGCTAAGAGTTTTGATATTTTGCAATGGTATGTAGTAGAAGAGATCACATTCAATTAAATTCAAGTTAGATATGGTGGTGCACTCCTTAAGCCCAACACTTGGAACACCAAAGCAGGTAGATCTCTGTGAGTTCCAGACCAGCCTTGACTACAGAGTAAGTCACAGGACTACCATGGCTGTTACAGAATAAAAAACTGTCTCAAATAAAAGAGACAGATCAAAGTGTACTCAAGAAAGCACTTTTATAAATGCAAATCAAAACAACCCTGAGATTTCACCTTACACCAGTAAGAATGGCTAAGATTAAAAATTCAGGAGAAGCAGATGTAGGCGAGGATGTGGAGAAAGAGGAACACTCCTCCACGGCTTGTGGGGTTGCAAATTGGTACAACCACTCTAGAAATCAGTCTGGCAGTTCCTCAGAAAACTGGGCACCTCACTTCCAGAAGATCCTGCTATACCACTCCTGGGCATATACCCAGAAGATTTCCCCAGCATGTAATAAGGATACATGTTCCACTATGTTCACAGCAGCCCTATTTATAATTGCCAGAAGCTGGAAAGAACCCAGGTATCCCTCAACAGAAGAGTGGATGCAAAAAAATGTGGTATATATACACAGTGGAGTACTATTCAGCCATTAGAAACAATGAATTCATGAAATTCTTAGGCAAATGGATGGAGCTGGAGAACATCATACTAAGTGAGGTAACCCAGACTCAAAAAATGAATCATGGTATGCACTCACTAATAAGTGGATATTAACCTAGAAAACTGGAATACCAAAAACATAATCCACATATCAAATGAGGTACAAGAAGAACAGAGAAGTGGCCCCCACTTCTGGAAAGACTCAGTCAAGCATTATAGCACAAACCAGAACAGGGAATTGGGAAGGGGTGGGGGGGGAGAACAGGGGGAGGGAAGGGGGCTGATGGGACTTTCGGGGTTTGGGGGTCTAGAAAAGGGGAAATCATTTGAAATGTAAATGAAAATATATCGAATAAAGAAAAGAAAGTACTTTTATTTAAAGAAAAATTAACTGCACATTAGTTAGGAAAAGAAACTGAGAGTAACAGACTCATTTGGCACACACCTATAAAATCAGCAGAGTGGATGTTGGAGAAGAATGGCAAAACCTGGGGACCAGCCCTCTTGGGAGCTCTCACAGACTCAGTAGCCAACAAAAGACCACACACACACACACACACACACACACACACACACACACACACGCACATGGGTTGAACTTAGGCCCCCATAATATATTTAGCAGATGTGCACCTCAGTCTTCATGTGGGTCCCCCAGTAACTAGATTGGAAGCTAATGGCTGTCTCTGGAGCCATTCTTCTACCTAGGCTGCCTTGAGTGGCCTCAAAAGGAGAGGATGCACCTGATCCTGCAGAGACTTGATGCATTAGGTTCAAGGTAGACCCATGGGGAAACCCTATGAGAGAAAGGGAATAGAGTAGTGACTGTCAGGTAATGATGAGAGGTAGGTAGTGTTGAGAACATAAAATGGATGTATTTATTAATGGGAAACACTGCCTAGACAAAGATGAAGGAGAAACTGAGGCAATTTCCAATTAATTGCCAGCACAAATTGTAAACCATCCTATGGGCAAGAACCAACCCCTGACACTATCAATGATACTCTATTATGTTTGTCAATGGGAACCTTGCATAACTATGCTATGCTCATTGTTATACTCCTGGAGAACTGGCTAGCCCAATTTTAATCTGATGCCTGCCATTCAGCAACCAATGAGACCTAAAGCAGAGGCACATAGGCAGAAATATAGGCAGAGCCACTGAAGCGCCACAGAACGGGTAAAAGACTGCAATAGTTAGAGCAGTTGAAAATACCAAGAAAACACAGCCCACCGGATCAAATAAGCTAGGCTTACAGAGAATTACAGAGATGGAAGCAACAATCTGGCAGTTTGTATAGGTCTGACCAAGGTCCCTACATATGTGGTCCTGTAGCTTGGAGTGCCTGTCTTTGTCACTGAGGTAGATTTCTATGTAGCAAAATGCTGGATCCTGTTTTCAAATCCAGTCTGTTAGTCTATGTTTTTATTGGTAAATTATGTTCATTGAGATTAAGAGATATTAAGGAAAAGTGATTGTTGCTCCCGGTTATTTTTGATGTAATTTTTATGTTTGAGTGCTTCTCCTCTTTTGGATGTGTTGAAAGAATATTACTTCCTTTTTCTAAGGTGTAGTTTCCCTCCTTGTGCTGGCATTTTATATTATCCTTTGTAGGGCTGGATTTGTGGAAAGATATTGGGCAAATTTTGTTTTATCATGGAATATCTTAGTTTTTCCATATATGGTGATAAGAGTTTTGGTGGGTATAGTAGTCTGGGCTAGCGTTTGTTTTCTCTTATGATCTGTATGAGATCTGCACAAGATCTCCTTGTTTTCATTGTCTCTGGTGAGAAGTCTGTTGTAATTCTGATAAGTTTTCCTTTCCATTACAGGTTTGAATGGTCTTTCTTTGTCAAGTGCATATCTGTTCTTGTCCAGTCTGTTTGGATTTCTGTAGGCTTCTTGAATTGTCACAGGCATCTCTCTCTTTACGTCAGGGAAGTTTTCTTCTACAATTTTGTTGAAGTTATTTACTGGTCAATTAAGTTGTAAATCTTTATGCTCCTCTATACCTATAGTCCTTAGGTTTGCTCTTCTCATTGTGGTCTGGATTTCCTGAATGTTTTGGGTTACACGGTTTCTGCATTTTGCATTTTCCTTGATGGTTGAGTCAATGCTTTATATAGTATCTTCAGCATCTGAGATTCCTTCATCTAACTCTTCTATTCTGTTGCTGATGCTTGTATCTATGACTCTTGAATTCTTACCAAGGTTTTCTATCTCCAGAGTTGTATCCCTTTGTGATTTCTTTGTTGTTTCTATTTCCACTATTAGATCCTGTATGGTTTTGTTCAATTCCTTCACCTGTTTTTTTTTTTTTGTTTCTTTGGTTTGTGTGTGTGTGTGTGTGTGTGTGTGTGTTTTCCTGTAATTCCTTATGAAAGTTTTGTGTTTTCTCTTTAAGGGCTTCTACCTGTTGACAAATGTTCTCCTGTTTGTATTTAAGGGAACTATTTATGTCCTCTCTGACGTCCTATAATAGCATCATGAGATGTAATTTTAAATCCAGATCTTGTTTTTCTGGTGTGTTGGGGTATCCAGGACTTGCTGTTGTGGGAGAACTGGGTTCGCATGGTTCCATGTTGACTTGGTTTGTTGCCAGTGTTCTTGCATTTGATTTTTGCCATCTGGTTATCTCTGGTGCTAGCTGGTCTTGATGTCTCTGACTGTGGTTTAACTGTCCTGCTAGCCTATGTATCTGAACTCCAGGGAGACCCATTCTCTCTAGGAGGAGTTTATGTATGCAGAGCTGGGATAATGTGTGAGCTCAGGTGTACATAAAGAAATCAAAAGTATCCTGTCACCAGCTGATTCTTGATTCCTGTGTCCTGATGGTTCTTAGCAGGTCCCACTTTGTCCAGAAATTTGAGAATGGTGGTGGCCTCACCTTTGGACACAGATTGGTAGGCACTCCTGAAAGACTAGCTTCCTTGTGGTGGTATTTCTATATGTAATTCTGTGGCCCAGCATCTTATCTGGATGCAGACAAAAATCAGAAGTCTTCTGTCCCAGGCTGATCCTGGGTACCTGTGTTCTCAGGATTTTGGGCTGGTTCCTCTGAGCAGCAGGGGTGGTCCTCCCTGTGCTCTCAAACCTCTCAGCACTCCTGTGTGGTTAGCTACCTCCCTGATTAACCAGGATATGGCACTCTGTGGGAGAGGATCGTCCCCAGCTGGAGATAGAAACCAAACGCTTCCTGCCTGGGAGTACTTGACATGATCCTCTGAGCAACAGGGATTCTCCTAGCTGTGCTCTCTGGCTTCTCCACACTTCTGTGTGTCTGCTATCTCTGTGCATCACCTGGATATTTGCTTTATCGTTAGAAGTGTTAAAATCTCATCCATCGTGAAGGATAATTCTGCTACCAGTAATAGCCTTCTAACTGACAACCACATCTGTGAGATCAAGGGACAGAATGTCAGTGGCTTGAAGGATGCTCAGACTGCAGATAGACTGTCAAAAGCTTGGACTGTGGTTACCCTCACGATCATGCCTGCTTTTATCTGGGAACATTATTAAACGGATAGCTCCCAGCATTATGAAATGCATGATGGTTCACTCCAGTCCTGAACTTTAAATGCCTTGTACAGTGAATCACATCACAGCTGAATGTTTCCAGCTTTCCTCTTTGCCTACTTCTCTATTTCTCACATGATGCTTTCCTGGAACCTGAGGGAATATGGTGCTTGGAAGCCTTTCTATTTTCTATCATAGCTGGGAACCTCACTCTATTTCATATCAGCTTCTGATTTGAAGATAGATGTGTAGCCTTAGCCAGGTTCTAGAGATGTAAAACACTCAAAGTTTTACTTACATTCCTAGATTTGGTTCTTTACTGGGAACCTGATGTGTTTATATAAGCCATGGCTATTAGGATAAATGGTGTAGGCTTAGCTTTCCCTGAGAACTGGTCAGCTTTCTCCTAGAACAAAGCACGGTGTTAGTCATGTGTTTCAGTTCTGTGGCATACTTTGAATTTAGTACATCAGCATAGTACATTGCCTTTGATAGTTATTTTTTAAGTTTTCTCTGTGTGGGTATGTAAAATCCAATTAATCAACACTGTTTTCATTCCACAGAAGCATTATACAGTTGTGTGTACATTGCAAGACACTGTAATGATTGTCATTAAATCTTAATGACCTTCACATCATATGCTTCAATTGTCACCTTAAATATAATAAGCATTTAGTATAAAAGCCAAAATAGAATTATTGCTGCCTTCTGAAACCTGAAGTGTTACCTCTCTATTAAACTGCTATATGCTATATCTGATCAGCTGACTGGTAAAGCTGAGGTGCCTAGTCATATCAAGATTTTCTAGTCACTGTACAAAGAAAATGCCTAAGAGCTGCCCTATTGCTTTCTGAGAAAACAAAGTGCTGTATATTTCATGTGTAAGTTGTTATACTCAATAACGTTTTGGGTCTCTTATTTACTTAGAGAATAATTTGGTAATATCTAAATTAGGGTTTGAATCCTAATATTATGTAACTTTAGCTAAGTTGGCATGGTTTTAGGTGTTTACCTAGTCGTCTTAATTTGTTCCACTTTCTGAATCCTTAATGTAAACAAAAATGGCAAGGACACTTTATCCTGATTTATTTCTTTCTGAATTAGTTAATCTCCTATTCTATTATAGTATGTGATACTATCGTAATAAAGGTAAAAAACGTTAAAAAATATTAGGGGAAAACTTTACCTAATGTGTTGGGTGAAGAACTATAGGTCAGTGGGACATATGCAGTAGTGACTGGAATGTAAATGGATAATATATGTAATAAAATAATTTTCAGGAACTATTTCTCCTTTTATTTCATGAGAACATAATGTAACAATGAAGAATGAATATTTACAGTTGCTTTGAAACAACCCCTCTATATAAACCACAGTGGTACACAACGTCTACAGAAAGGCCTGGTTAATTCCCACAAATACTGAGATGAAGGGTGTACATAACACACTTCTTCATGACTATAAATGTCTGGAATGGTCAAGGAGCTGAGAGAAGTAAGTTGGATTTGGGGTGTAATCCAGAGTAAGCCAGTCCTCGGATTTGTCAAAGTCGTCAAGGATTCTTTGCCAGAGTTCCTCTGCAGATGGACCTGAACCTCGAGCCTCCTCTGGGCAATGGGTGGCAGCTTCTAGGACATCTGTAGATTCAGTCACTGGAGTAAGCCAGTCCTCGGGTATGTCAAAGTCGTCAATGATTCTTTGCCAGAGTTCCTCTGCAGATGGACCTGAACCTTGAGCCTCCTCTGGGCAATGGGTGGCAGCTTCTAGGACATCTGTAGATTCAGTCACTGGAGTAAGCCAGTCCTCGGATTTCTCCAAGTCGTCAAGGATTCTTTGCCAGAGTTCCTCTGCAGATGGACCTGAACCTTGAGCCTCCTCTGGGCAATGGGTGGCAGCTTCTAGGACATCTGTAGATTCAGTCACTGCTAGATCAGTCTGGGCTTCAACTGCTGCTGATTGACCAGAATCCCAATCTATAATGGGAGCATGGCCAACAAGCAGATCTTCCTGTTGACTACACCTGTCTGCATCAGTGGCCTGATAATGATGCAGAGAAGATTCCTGGATGCAGTTGAGTTTGGGAATGGAAACCTCACTAAATGTGCCTGAACACATGGGCTCTCCATTCTCAGCAGCAACAAGAGGTATGGAACCAGGAAAGTGGGTTGATTCAAAAACTGGTTTTGAACTTCCATTGGTCTCTGGCAAAGCTTCTGTAATATTCTGGAGAGCCATCTGCTTGTACTTAGCTCGGCTGTTCTTAAACCAGATCTGGAAAAGAAAGAAGATATCAGAAGAATGCCTGTTGTCCCCTAACAGGACCACAAGGTGAAGACTTTGGATAAAAGGTGTTTGTATAGCAATGATTCACATGTCAGAAACAAAGAAGCAGGAAACTCAAGATGGCTAAGATATTATAATAAAGTAGATTGTGTATGACCAGACAACATAAGACTGGGGAGATTGAGCCAGTGTGTCCTGTATTTTAGCAGGAGCTCTGGTGATTAGATTTCTGAGACCCTGCATGGAAACAATGCTATTCTATATTGCTACCAGGTTGATAAAAATTTGAGTCCCAGCATTTGATTGATAAATATCCACCACCTAAAACTGTCATCACTGCCCTAAGCATTTAAGAACAAAATTAAAGTTTCTGATGGGAAAGTGTAGATTTTTGCTGTTGGATTGAGGGAAAAGAGAGGGGCAGACCTTGATGTCCCTCGCTGTCACACCAACTAACTCTGCCAGCTTCACACATTGATCCTGGTTTGGGTACTGACACTTATCAAAATGTTCTTGCAGCAGGTGCTTTTGTTTTTTGGAGTACAAAATGCGTTCCTTCCGCAACTTTCTTGAAGTCACAGGGCCAGATTGATGGTCACCATATTTCTCTGACAGTACCACAGATCCTATGAGAACATGGAAACAAGATTTCAATTATGTATTTGATAACTTAGACGCCCTGAGGGTTTTTTCAAAGTAGGTAAACCTGGGCCCAGTACAGGATCTAGTTGCATTTGGATACCTGATTTTCTTGATGGTCCTTGGAACTCTTGCTGATGTAGGTCCCTTTCAGGGACTGAAAGACTTGATTGCATTGGATTTGTTGGGGTCAATATGGGACTGTAATAAACTTGAAAGGGTAAGTTCCTTGCAGTCTCTTGAAGCCTTTGGGGTCTGGTTTCTATGGGTGCACTTGAAGGCATTTGGAATTTTGGATACAAGGAGGGACCTTCAGCCCTATGTGTGTTCCGAACCTATTGGAATATGTTCTGGAGAATCTAGTAAAAGAAAACACGTCAAAAAACGTACAGAGAGCACTGATTTACCCATCCTGCCTACCCAGCATTTGGTTTGGACTGTTACAGAGCAGGAATCAGACAGGAGCTTCATTCTTTCTGAACAACTGCCTCTGTTTCCAAATCTTACAAGTATTCTCAGTATTGAAATAAATATGCACTTGACTCCAGTATTAACAAGAGGTTGCCAGTCCAGGTAAGCTGGCAATTGAATGTTCTTTTCCAATGTTTAAATTTTCCATATCCTACACTTCTGGCTGTGAAATTTTGTTGGGACAGACTACTAGCTAGTCTGCCTCTGCCCATGAAAATAAAAGCCTGAAGGTTTCACAGGATTTCTGTGGCATGCAGGGCAACTGACACAAAAGTCAAATCACAAACCCAGGAATTCTGCAAACAGAGTAAATGGACAACTGACACCAAAGTCTGAAGACCTCCCAGGGGCACTGCAGCATGCAGAGAAACTGAATCGACAGTCTGAAAGCCTATCGGGAATTCTTTTGCATGCAGGGAAACAAAACCTACAGTACTTATGCTTCCCTGGTTAACAGCGAAACATAGGGCAACAGCTTGACAAATCCTCTCAAGAGTAAACAGTATGAAAGCATCCCAGTAGATGTGTCACAGCCAGGGCAACATATCTCCAGCTTCTCTGCCTCTCTAAAGAACCCACAATTCAAAGGTCTTCAAGAAGGCCTCCCTGAAGACACACGGCCACCAGAGCAACAAGTCACCAGTGTACATGCCCCTCTGAAGGTTCCACAGTTAGAAGATCCCACAGAAGGTTTGCCACATCCAAGGCAACTGGCCTACCATGAGACTTGAGTCAACCTAGGGACAAAAAAGAAAACTCCCAAACAGAAACACCCCAACCAGAAAAAAACTCCCTATAACCATATGACAAGAGGCAAGAGCAAGACCATGAGAAACAGAAGCCAATAAACTTTGGCATTATCAGAAACTACTTCTTCCACCACAGCAAGCCCTGGATAGACAAATGCACTTGAAAGTCAGGAAGATGACCTAAAATCTTATCTTAATGATAATAGAATCCTTTTAAAGAGATATAAATAACTCACATAAAGAAATATAAGAAAACGCAAGTGAACAGGTAGAAGCACTTAGAGAGGAAACACATAAATCCCATAAGCAATACAGGAAGATACAATCAAAAAAGTGAAAGTTTTTATTAATGCAGTCCAAGACCTAGAATTGGAAGTAGATATAACAAAGACAAATATAGGCAACCCTGGAAATTGAAAACCAAGGAATGAGATCTGGGATAATTAATCATTACCAGGAGAATACAAGAGATAGAAGAAAGAAAGCAGCAGTCTCAACTAACCTGGACCCCCCAAGATCTCTCAGAAACTAGACAACCACCAATTAAGCGTACACCAGCTGATATGAGGCCCCCAACACATACTCAGCAGAAAACTGTGGGACTGTACTCCCTCAGAAAAGATGTACCTATCCCTAAAAAGACTGGAGGCCCGAAGTGGGCAGGGAGTTCTTATAGGTAGGGGGTGGGGTGAAGACATTCTCCCTGAGAAGGAAACTAGACTTACAGGATGTGGAACTTTCCGTGGGAGGACCAGAAGGGGGATAAAATCTGGATTGTAAAAAAGATTAAATATTTTTTAAACAAAGGAATATTATCATAATTGGAAAAACATGATCCCAGTTTCTCCTCCTTGCAGTATGACACCCTGTGACAAAATAAAGAATCAAGGGCAATGGAACATGTCCCATTTCCATGGACCTTTTCCACTCCCGTATTCTAAACAAGAGCATTGATGATCTAATTACTCTGGATGTCAGAAGGCACATACACCTAAGCCAGATCCCCTGATATTGAAGTGCTATACCAAGGACTTAGCCTTAATTGAATCTCCCTATCAAGAACCCTCCCACAGGCTCCTCCTTTCATTCTCTAGAATCCAGCAGCTATACACACCCTGTTGTAACATCCAGTCTGTAGCCACAACTTAATATCTAACGGAAATATGGCCAGATCACAGACTTTTTTTGTACTCTTTTCTTTTGTGACTGAGTTTCGCTAAATGAACTATGCTGTATGTGAGTCAAACAGAACACAAGGCTGAAACAGAATTCAGAAGGATCAGCCTAACTGTTACTTCCCAAGCAGGGCTAAGACTAAAGGTGTGTAACAAAGAACTGAGCCATCCTGTAGGATTTCCTCCTAACATGGGCTCCATCGAGAAAATAAAAATTTTCCTTAGTCTCTAGGAGCAATCTCAAAAAATGCGTCTCTTCTCATCCTGCTGCCAAGAGGACATGCACATTTCCGGCCACCACTAACACCTATTTATTTCTCCAAACTTTCTCTTCTGAGACTGAGGCAGGTTCCATGTGCATGCCCCTGACTTCCTGATTCACACTATACATGCAAGCCAGGGCTCACAATTACAAAAACCCACTTGCCATTAGTTTCCGAGTCCTGGGATTAAAGGTGTGGTCCATGCATCCAAAATGGTTACAGATTTTAGATGAAGGAGGGCCTGCTCAGCCAAACACCATCCAAGATTTCACACTTTTGAGTCAGAATGCCACTACTATGCCTTATCTAGGCAATCTGGAGCCTCAATTGGTCCCAAGGGCACTTGAGATCCCATTGTCAGTTCTTTCCTTTGTCCTATAGACAGGCCTCACTATCTATTGATCCAGGCTTTCTCAACAGCCCAGGATTCAATCTTGTGCTTCGAATGAAGAATAGAGCCCCTTGAGGTCTCTTGAAAGCTCATCCATAGAGTGCCCCGATCAGGGCAAATCACTGCTCTGCACTGTTCACATTTATGGGATAGACTTGAACCATCTACTAAATTTAAATAACATCTTCTGCATGTATACAGGGCATATTTTATACTTCACCAATCAAACACCCATACAGGCTAAAAAAATCACCAAAAATCCTCCTCCACTGTCTCCCAAATTTTCCCCAACTTGATATCCCCTTTACATAGCAACCTTAGACATTTCATGCAACTCACCAATTCACCAGGAATGAAGAGGTTTCCTGTAACCTGCGCAGTCCTCTGTCTTTGAATTCTCCTTAGAAGACCTGCCCTTATATATCTCTCCTAACCTGGAATTCAAAGCCCCTCCCACCCTTTGGCTCCTCCTACTTGCAATATTCAAATCCATTATTCTCTCCCACCCTTTGATGCTACTCCAGGTGTAGCCTCATTTTATAGAACCCATGAATTTAAATTTTTTGGTTTGTAATCCTTTATTTCTTTACATTTTACATTTTACTTTTATTACTTCCCAGTTCAGCTGTTACTTTCCTCCCAGAACTCCCTCCCACAATTTTTCATCACATTCCTAATCCCATGTCTCCAAGAGAATGCCTTCCACACCAGGCCTTTGGTCTGGTTTAAATAATTTAATGTGTGTAGCCATCTTACTTTTGTTTCTGTCTGGTTTTTAAGGTATAAATATGTTCTGCATGTCTTGGTTATATAGTTTTGACTAGGAGTGCATTGAATCTGTAGTTTGCTTTTGGCAAGGTGGCCATTTTTACTACCTTAATTCTGCCAATCCATGATCATGAAAGAGATCTTTCCATATTCTGAGATCTGCTTTGATTTCTTTCTTCAGAGACTTGAAATTCTTGTCATACAAATTTTTCACTTGCATACTTAGAGTGACACCAAGATATGTAATGTTATTTGTGACTATGGTAAAGGGTGTCATTACCCTATTTTCTTTCTCAGCTTATTTATCCTTTGAGTAGAGGAAGGCTACTGATTTGATTGAGTTAATTTACATCCAGCCACATGGCAGAAATTGTTTCTCAGTTGTAGGAGTTCTCTAGTGTTGTTTTATTGGGTTGCATAAGTATACTATTATATCATCTGCAAATAGTGATGTTTTGACTACCTCCTTTCCAGTTTGTAACATTTTGACAAGTGTTACAAACTGTACCTCCTTTTGTTCTCTAAATGCCCTAGATAGATCTTCAATTACTATATTGAATAAATAGGGAAAGAGTGGGCAACATTTTCTGGACCATAATTTTAGTAGGATTACTTCAAATTTCCTCTATTTAGTTTGATGTTGGCTTCTGGTTTGCTGTATATTGCTTTTACTATGTTTTGGTATAGGCCTTGAATTCCTGATCATTCCAAGACTTTTAACATGAAGGGATAGTGAATTTTGTCAAATGCTTTCTCAGCATCTAACTAAATGATCTTGTGGGGTATTTTTTTTCGAGTTTCTTTATGTAGTGGATTACATTGAAAGATTTCTATATATTGAACCACACTTGCATTGCTGGGATGAAGCCTATTTGATCCTGGTGAATTACTGTTTTGATGTGTTCTTGGATTCGGTCAGCAAGAATTTTATTGAGTAGTTTTGGATCACTGTTCTCAACGGAAATTGGTCTGGAATTCTCTTTCCTTGTTTAATCTTTGTTTGGTTTATGTATAAGCAATACTGTGGCTTCATATAATGAATTGTGAAGGATACCTCGGGTTTCTGATTTGTGGAATAGTTTGAAAAGTATCCGTAGTAGGTCTTCTTTGAAGAACTGATAGAATTCCCAACAAACACATCTGGTCCTGTGTTTTTGTTGTTGTTGTTGATGTTGTTGTTGTTGTTTTTGGTGGTGGTGGTGGTGGTGGTGGTGGTGGTTGTGGTTGTGGTGGTGATGGTGGTGTTTTGGGAAGACTGTTAATAACTGAATCTATTTCCTCACGTCTTATGGGACTATTTTGATGGTTTATCTGATCAGGTTTTAACATTGGCAGCTGGCATGTGTCTACAAAACTGTCCATTTCATCCAGATTTCCCAATTTTGTTGAGTATAAGCTTTTGTAGTAGGATCTGATGATATTTGGAATTTCTGCAGTTTCTGTTGTTATATCTCCCTTTTCATTCCAATTTTATTAATTTGCGTGTTTCCTCTATTCCTTCTTGTTAGTCTGCTAAGTGTTTATCTATCTTGTTGATTTTCTCAAAGAACCAACTCTTGGTTTTGTTGATTCTTTGTATAATTCTTTTTGTTTCTACTTTGTTGATTTTGGCCTTGAATTTGTTTATTCCCTGCCATGTATTCCTCTTGGATGTATTTGTTTCATTTGGTTGTAGAGCTTTCAGATGTTCTGTCAAGCTGCTAATGTAAGCTCTCTCCATTTCCTTGTTGGAGGCACTTAACTATATGAGTTTTTCTCTTAGCACATATGACTATTGACAGCTTTTCAGGATTTCTAGTTGCAACTGCTTTAAGAGGAGAACCTTCTAGAAAGGTTATTGTTCATTGTTTACAGGCTTTTACTGCTAAGGGACTGCCTAAAGTTGGCAAGACAGATAATGGGCCTGCATACACTGGAAACAGCTTTGAACACTTTTGCAAGGAATTTGGAATTGAACATAAAACTGAAATTCCTCATGATCCAATGGGACAAGGAATTGTTGAATGTATCTGAAAAATTAGCTTTAGAAAACAAAACAGGGTGAGTTTTAACTTCCAAGGTCACCAAAAGCACATCTCGCTTTTGCATTATTTGTTTTAATTTTTTGTAAACTGATGCTAAAGGTCAGTCTGCAGTAGATCATCGCTGGCATCCAGACACTTCCAGCTCATATGCCATGGTTAAATGTTGAGATCCTTTAACTAATACTTTGGAATGGCCCCAACCCTGTTTTAATACGGGAATGAGATCCTGTTTGTGTTTTTTCACATAAAGGAATTGGAGATCAATGACTACTGAAAAGATTGTTTCGCCAAGTGGACACAGATCCTGAGCCTTCTAATGATTATGATACTAATGATGAAGGCATCTCAGGATCCCTATGAGCCATCTAAATTAACCTGAAGTGTAGTCTTTGCCCTTACTGGATAGCAGGTGTTTTCTATCAATTCTCAAAGCCACCCTCCTTACACCAGGAGGCTTGATCTTGTTTGGATCTTTGTCAGCTCCCAGTTTAGGCACTTAACTAAGCAATTACCCCTTGGAGGTTCACTTGAGTATGATGGAAAAGAGTCCTGCTCCACAAATCCTTGGTCATGTGAAGGTTTAATCTGAAAGGTGGGATGTAGACATCCAGTGCTTAGAGACCATTTAAGCATTTGTTCTTTTCACATGTGTCCTTGAGATGGCAGGACTAGATCCCATGGTCATAGTTGGGTGGTGCAGAAGATTATTTTCTGTGCTGTTTGGAAATGTGAGACCACAAGGAATGTTTACTGGAAGCCCCAAAGAGATTTAATTACAGTAGCTAGGATTTCAACAGGTTCTGGCCTATCTAGTTCTAGTTATAACGGCAATGGACATTGTTTCTTCAGGGTTTTAGTTGTGCCAAAGCTGCGCTGTCTGGAACCTGGAAAGGAGTAGCATCCTTGGTTAGTTTTCTCTGTAACCCAATTCCAGTGTCTGGAAAAAATGTTAGAGAAGGCTGGATTAAGGGAAGGACTTGGACACTTTGGCTTTATAAGGAAGATTATGATTATGGACTACTTGTTTCTTTGTTTGTTTGTTTGTTTGTTTGTTTGTTTGTTTGTTTGTTTGTGACAGGGTTTCTCTGTGTAGCCCTGGCAGTCCTGGAACCTACCCTGCAAACCTGGGTGGCCTCAGAAAACTCAGCAATCTGCCTGCCTCTGCCTCCCAATGACAGGGATTAAATGAGTGTACCACCCAGGAGGGGCCCTCTCCCCTTGATCACTAATTGAGAAAATACCCCACAGCTGAATCTCATGGAGGCATTTCCCCAACTGAAGCTCCTTTCTCTGTGAAAGAATGTGTCAAGTTCACACACTAACCCATCCAGTACAACATGTAAAAATGAAGTAAGGCTGGGCATCATAACAGAGCCTTTCAATCCCATTACCTGCAAAGCAAATGGATGAGGATCTCCATTTGTGGAAGGCAGTCTTGTTTACATAAGCACTTCCAGGAGAGTTAGAACTACGTACAAAGGCCCTATGTTAAGAAATCAAAAATAATGCCAGGAGGTGGTGGCACATGCCTTCAATCCCAGCACTTGGGAGCCAGAGGCAGAGAGATTTCTTAATTCAAGGCCAGCCTGGTCTACAGATTGATTGCCAGGACAGCCAGTGTTACACAGAGAAACCCTGTCTCCAAAAACAAAACAAAAAAATCCAAAATAAAATAAGATGAATAAATCTTTGTAATGGAAAAACAAAACAACTGTCATTGTACTAGCTGTTCTGCCAAGAGTAATTATAAAAATTCCTTTCAGAAAATAAGTAACACTATTTTACCTACAATCTGATTTAATACTACCTAATGAATATTTACTTCGGGTGACATCATCACTCTTCATATCACTGGATATTCTGGAATAGACTCAAACTCACTCAGAGTTTGACTCTGCCTCCAAATACTGACCATAAAGGCATGTAACACCACTCCTGGATTAATTTTTCTAAACAGGCTTTGGGAACAAGAACAGGATGCCCTGGAGAATAGAATCCTTCCATCACAATTCATGGCATTAAAAGTGAGCCCTTCCAGCCTGACGGGGGTGGTGCACTCCTTTATTCCCAAAACTTGGAAGGCAGAGGCAGGCAGATTTCTCAGTTCCAGGCCAGTCTGGTCTAAAGACTGAGTTCCAGGGCAGCCAAAGCTACACAGAGAAAAACTGTCTCAAAAAACAACAACAACAAAAGTGGGTCCTACCACACCCAACTTAATTCATTTTCTACAAGTTCATTTGCATTTTGTTCAGTTTTCTGTGAGTGTTCATGTCTCATGTGTGCGGTCCCTGTGCCTCAAAAAGGGATTCAGAGCCCCTGCGTCTGGAGTTATAGCATATATGGGATTCCAGACCAATTAGGAACCAAATTTCAAGAATCAAGATCAACAAGCAATCTTTTCTTTTGTTGTAAATGTAGGTGTATACATGAACACGTGTCAGTAATGTGCAAGCATGCCTGGAACCCTACAGACAGAAGGAGGGCTAAGACTCCAAAGGAATACAATTCCCAATGGATGGTTCTGAGCCACATAGTGGAGGTTGGGAACTAAACCAGGCTTTCCTGATGAAGCAACTATTGCTCTGACTCACTGAGCCATCACTCCATCTCTACAATAAGTAACCCTCAGTTAAATCCAGCTCTAGTTCCATAATGCTAAGAGTTTTGATATTTTGCAATGGTATGTAGTAGAAGAGATCACATTCAATTAAATTCAAGTTAGAAATGGTGGTGCACTCCTTAAGCCCAACACTTGGAACACCAAAGCAGGAAGATCTCTGTGATTTCCAGACCAGCCTTGACTACAGAGTAAGTCACAGGACTACCATGGCTGTTACAGAATAAAAAACTGTCTCAAATAAAAGAGACAGATCAAACTGTACTCAAGAAAGCACTTTTATAAATGCAAATCAAAACAACCCTGAGATTTCACCTTACACCAGTAAGAATGGCTAAGATTAAAAATTCAGGAGAAGCAGATGTAGGCGAGGATGTGGAGAAAGAGGAACACTCCTCCACTGCTTGTGGGGTTGCAAATTGGTACAACCACTCTAGAAATCAGTCTGGCAGTTCCTCAGAAAACTGGGCACCTCACTTCCAGAAGATCCTGCTATACCACTCCTGGGCATATACCCAGAAGATTTCCCCAGCATGTAATAAGGATACATGTTCCACTATGTTCATAGCAGCCCTATTTATAATTGCCAGAAGCTGGAAAGAACCCAGGTATCCCTCAACAGAAGAGTGGATGCAAAAAAATGTGGTATATATACACAGTGGAGTACTATTCAGCCATTAGAAACAATGAATTCATGAAATTCTTAGGCAAATGGATGGAGCTGGAGAACATCATACTAAGTGAGGTAACCCAGACTCAAAAAATGAATCATGGTATGCACTCACTAATAAGTGGATATTAACCTAGAAAACTGGAATATTAAAAACATAATCCACACATCAAATGAGGTACAAGAAGAACAGAGGAGTGGCCCCCAGTTCTGGAAAGACTCAGTCAAGCATTATAGCACAAACCAGAACAGGGAATTGGGAAGGGGTGGGGGGGAGAACAGGGGGAGGGAAGGGGGCTGATGGGACTTTCGGGGTTTGGGGGTCTAGAAAAGGGGAAATCATTTGAAATGTAAACGAAAATATATCGAATAAAGAAAAGAAAGTACTTTTATTTAAAGAAAAATTAACTGCACATTAGTTAGGAAAAGAAACTGAGAGTAACAGACTCATTTGGCACACACCTATAAAATCAGCAGAGTGGATGTTGGAGAAGAATGGCAAAACCTGGGGACCAGCCCTCTTGGGAGCTCTCACAGACTCAGTAGCCAACAAAAGACCACACACACACACACACACACACACATGGGTTGAACTTAGGCCCCCATAATATATTTAGCAGATGTGCACCTCAGTCTTCATGTGGGTCCCCCAATAACTAGATTGGAAGCTAATGGCTGTCTCTGGAGCCATTCTTCTACCTAGGCTGCCTTGAGTGGCCTCAAAAGGAGAGGATGCAACTGATCCTGCAAAGACTTGATGCATTAGGTTCAAGGTAGACCCATGGGGAAACCCTATGAGAGAAAGGGAATAGAGTAGTGACTGTCAGGTAATGTTGAGAGGTAGGTAGTGTTGAGAACATAAAATGGATGTATTTATTAATGGGAAACACTGCCTAGACAAAGATGAAGGAGAAACTGAGGCAATTTCCAATTAATTGCCAGCACAAATTGTAAACCATCCTATGGGCAAGAACCAACCCCTGACACTATCAATGATACTCTGTTATGTTTGTCAATGGGAACCTTGCATAACTATGCTATGCTCATTGTTATACTCCTGGAGAACTGGCAAGCCCAATTTTAATCTGATGCCTGCCATTCAGCAACCAATGAGACCTAAAGCAGAGGCACATAGGCAGAAATATAGGCAGAGCCACGGAAGCGCCACAGAACGGGTAAAAGACTGCAGTAGTTAGAGCAGTTGAAAATACCAAGAAAACACAGCCCACCGGATCAATAAGCTAGGCTTACAGAGATTTACAGAGATGGAAGCAACAATCAGGCAGTTTGTATAGGTCTGACCAAGGTCCCTACATATGTGGTCCTGTAGCTTGGAGTGCCTGTCTTTGTCACTGAGGTAGATTTCTATGTAGCAAAATTCTGGATCCTGTTTTCAAATCCAGTCTGTTAGTCTATGTTTTTATTGGTAAATTATGTTCATTGAGATTAAGAGATATTAAGGAAAAGTGATTGTTGCTCCCGGTTATTTTTGATGTAATTTTTATGTTTGAGTGCTTCTCCTCTTTTGGATGTGTTGAAAGATTATTACTTCCTTTTTCTAATGTGTAGTTTCCCTCCTTGTCCTGGCATTTTATATTATCCTTTGTAGGGCTGGATTTGTGGAAAGATATTGGGCAAATTTTGTTTTATCATGGAATATCTTAGTTTTTCCATATATGGTGATAAGAGTTTTGGTGGGTATAGTAGTCTGGGCTAGCATTTGTTTTCTCTTATGATCTGTATGAGATCTGCCCAAGATCTCCTTGTTTTCATGGTCTCTGGTGAGAATTCTGGCGTAATTCTGATATGTTTTCCTTTCCATTACAGGTTTGAATGGTCTTTCTTTGTCAAGTGCATATCTGTTCTTGTCCAGTCTGTTTGGATTTCTGTAGGCTTCTTGAATGGTCACAGGCATCTCTCTCTTTACGTCAGGGAAGTTTTCTTCTACAATTTTGTTGAAGTTATTTACTGGTCAATTAAGTTGTAAATCTTTATGCTCTTCTATACCTATAGTCCTTAGGTTTGCTCTTCTCATTGTGGTCTGGATTTCCTGAATGTTTTGGGTTACACGGTTTCTGCATTTTGCATTTTCCTTGATGGTTGAGTCAATGCTTTCTATGGTATCTTCAGCATCTGAGATTCCTTCATCTAACTCTTCTATTCTGTTGCTGATGCTTGTATCTATGACTCTTGAATTCTTACCAAGGTTTTCTATCTCCAGAGTTGTATCCCTTTGTGATTTCTTTGTTGTTTCTAGTTCCACTATTAGATCCTGTATGGTTTTGTTCAATTCCTTCACCTGTTTTTTTTTGTTTCTTTGGTTTGTGTATGTGTGTGTGTGTGTGTGTGTGTGTGTGTGTGTGTGTGTGTGTGTGTTTTCCTGTAATTCCTTAAGAAAGTTTTGTGTTTTCTCTTTAAGGGCTTCTACCTGTTGACAAATGTTCTCCTGTTTGTATTTAAGGGAACTATTTATGTCCTCTCTGACGTCCTATATCAGCATCATGAGATGTAATTTTAAATCCAGATCTTGTTTTTCTGGTGTGTTGGGGTATCCAGAACTTGCTGTTGTGGGAGAACTGGGTTCGCATGGTTCCATGTTGACTTGGTTTGTTGCCAGAGTTCTTGCATTTGATTTTTGCCATCTGGTTATCTCTGGTGCTAGCTGGTCTTGATGTCTCTGACTGTGGTTTAACTGTCCTGCTAGCCTATGTATCTGAACTCCAGGGAGACCCATTCTCTCTAGGAGGAGTTTATGTATGCAGAGCTGGGATAATGTGTGAGCTCAGGTGTACATAAAGAAATCAAAAGTATCCTGTCACCAGCTGATTCTTGATTCCTGTGTCCTGGTGGTTCTTAGCATGTCCCACTTTGTCCAGAAATTTGAGAATGGTGGTGGCCTCACCTTTGGACACAGATTGGTAGGCACTCCTGAAAGACTAGCTTCCTTGTGGTGGTATTTCTATATGTAATTCTGTGGCCCAGCATCTTATCTGGATGCAGACAAAAATCAGAAGTCTTCTGTCCCAGGCTGATCCTGGGTACCTGTGTTCTCAGGATTTTGGGCTGGTTCCTCTGAGCAGCAGGGGTGGTCCTCCCTGTGCTCTCAAACCTCTCAGCACTCCTGTGTGGTTAGCTACCTCCCTGATTAACCAGGATATGGCACTCTGTGGGAGAGGATCGTCCCCAGCTGGAGATAGAAACCAAACGCTTCCTGCCTGGGAGTACTTGACATGATCCTCTGAGCAACAGGGATTCTCCTAGCTGTGCTCTCTGGCTTCTCCACACTTCTGTGTGTCTGCTATCTCTGTGCATCACCTGGATATTTGCTTTATCGTTAGAAGTGTTAAAATCTCATCCATCGTGAAGGATAATTCTGCTACCAGTAATAGCCTTCTAACTGACAACCACATCTGTGAGATCAAGGGACAGAATGTCAGTGGCTTGAAGGATGCTCAGACTGCAGATAGACTGTCAAAAGCTGGGACTGTGGTTACCCTCACGATCATGCCTGCTTTTATCTGGGAACATTATTAAACGGATAGCTCCCAGCATTATGAAAAGCATGATGGTTCACTCCAGTCCTGAACTTTAAATGCCTTGTACAGTGAATCACATCACAGCTGAATGTTTCCAGCTTTCCTCTTTGCCTACTTCTCTATTTCTCACATGATGCTTTCCTGGAACCTGAGGGAATATGGTGCTTGGAAGCCTTTCTATTTTCTATCATAGCTGAGAACCTCACTCTATTTCATATCAGCTTCTGATTTGAAGATAGATGTGTAGCCTTAGCCAGGTTCTAGAGATGTAAAACACTCAAAGTTTTACTTACATTCCTAGATTTGGTTCTTTACTGGGAACCTGATGTGTTTATATAAGCCATGGTTATTAGGATAAATGGTGTAGGCTTAGCTTTCCCTGAGAACTGGTCAGCTTTCTCCTAGAACAAAGCACGGTGTTAGTCATGTGTTTCAGTTCTGTGGCATACTTTGAATTTAGTACATCAGCATAGTACATTGCCTTTGATAGTTATTTTTTAAGTTTTCTCTGTGTGGGTATGTAAAATCCAATTAATCAACACTGTTTTCATTCCAGAGAAGCATTATACAGTTGTGTGTACATTGCAAGACACTGTAATGATTGTCATTAAATCTTAATGACCTTCACATCATATGCTTCAATTGTCACCTTAAATATAATAAGCATTTAGTATAAAAGCCAAAATAGAATTATTGCTGCCTTCTGAAACCTGAAGTGTTACCTCTCTATTAAACTGCTATATGCTATATCTGATCAGCTTACTGGTAAAGCTGAGGTGCCTAGTCATATCAAGATTTTCTAATCACAGTACAAAGAAAATGCCTAAGAGCTGCCCTATTGCTTTCTGAGAAAACAAAGTGCTGTATATTTCATGTGTAAGTTGTTATACTCAATAACGTTTTGGGTCTCTTATTTACTTAGAGAATAATTTGGTAATATCTAAATTAGGGTTTGAATCCTAATATTATGTAACTTTAGCTACGTTGGCATGGTTTTAGGTGTTTACCTAGTCGTCTTAATTTGTTCCACTTTCTGAATCCTTAATGTAAACAAAAATGGCAAGGACACTTTATCCTGATTTATTTCTTTCTGAATTAGTTAATATCCTATTCTATTATAGTATGTGATACTATCATAATAAAGGTAAAAAACGTTAAAAAATATTAGGGGAAAACTTTACCTAATGTGTTGGGTGAAGAACTATAGGTCAGTGGGACATATGCAGTAGTGACTGGAATGTAAATGGATAATATATGTAATAAAATAATTTTCAGGAACTATTTCTCCTTTTATTTCATGAGAACATAATGTAACAATGAAGAATGAATATTTACAGTTGCTTTGAAACAACCCCTCTATATAAACCACAGTGGTACACAACGTCTACAGAAAGGCCTGGTTAATTCCCACAAATACTGAGATGAAGGGTGTACATAACACACTTCTTCATGACTATAAATGTCTGGAATGGTCAAGGAGCTGAGAGAAGTAAGTTGGATTTGGGGTGTAATCCAGAGTAAGCCAGTCCTCGGATTTGTCAAAGTCGTCAAGGATTCTTTGCCAGAGTTCCTCTGCAGATGGACCTGAACCTCGAGCCTCCTCTGGGCAATGGGTGGCAGCTTCTAGGACATCTGTAGATTCAGTCACTGGAGTAAGCCAGTCCTCGGGTATGTCAAAGTCGTCAATGATTCTTTGCCAGAGTTCCTCTGCAGATGGACCTGAACCTTGAGCCTCCTCTGGGCAATGGGTGGCAGCTTCTAGGACATCTGTAGATTCAGTCACTGGAGTAAGCCAGTCCTCGGATTTCTCCAAGTCGTCAAGGATTCTTTGCCAGAGTTCCTCTGCAGATGGACCTGAACCTTGAGCCTCCTCTGGGCAATGGGTGGCAACTTCTAGGACATCTGTAGATTCAGTCACTGCTAGATCAGTCTGGGCTTCAACTGCTGCTGATTGACCAGAATCCCAATCTATAATGGGAGCATGGCCAACAAGCAGATCTTCCTGCTGACTACACCTGTCTGCATCACTGGCCTGATAATGATGCAGAGAAGATTCCTGGATGCAGTTGAGTTTGGGAATGGAAACCTCACTAAATGTGCCTGAACACATGGGCTCTCCATTCTCAGCAGCAACAAGAGGTATGGAACCAGGAAAGTGGGTTGATTCAAAAACTGGTTTTGAACTTCCATTGGTCTCTGGCAAAGCTTCTGTAATATTCTGGAGAGCCATCCGCTTGTACTTAGCTCGGCTGTTCTTAACCCAGATCTGGAAAAGAAAGAAGATATCAGAAGAATGCCTGTTGTCCCCTAACAGGACCACAAGGTGAAGATTTTGGATAAAAGGTGTTTGTATAGCAATGATTCACATGTCAGAAACAAAGAAGCAGGAAACTCAAGATGGCTAAGATATTATAATAAAGTAGATTGTGTATGACCAGACAACATAAGACTGGGGAGATTGAGCCAGTGTGTCCTGTATTTTAGCAGGAGCTCTGGTGATTAGATTTCTGAGACCCTGCATGGAAACAATGCTATTCTATATTGCTACCAGGTTGATAAAAATTTGAGTCCCAGCATTTGATTCATAAATATCCACCACCTAAAACTGTCATCACTGCCCTAAGCATTTAAGAACAAAATTAAAGTTTCTGATGGGAAAGTGTAGATTTTTGCTGTTGGATTGAGGGAAAAGAGAGGGGCAGACCTTGATGTCCCTCGCTGTCACACCAACTAACTCTGCCAGCTTCACACATTGATCCTGGTTTGGGTACTGACACTTATCAAAATGTTCTTGCAGCAGGTGCTTTTGTTTTTTGGAGTACACAATGCGTTCCTTCCGCACCTTTCTTGAAGTCACAGGGCCAGATTGATGGTCACCATATTTCTCTGACAGTACCACAGATCCTATGAGAACATGGAAACAAGATTTCAATTATGTATTTGATAACTTAGACGCCCTGAGGGTTTTTTCAAAGTAGGTAAACCTGGGCCCAGTACAGGATCTAGTTGCATTTGGATACCTGATTTTCTTGATGGTCCTTGGAACTCTTGCTGATGTAGGTCCCTTTCAGGGACTGAAAGACTTGATTGCATTGGATTTGTTGGGGTCAATATGGGACTGTAATAAACTTGAAAGGGTAAGTTTCTTGCAGTCTCTTGAAGCCTTTGGGGTCTGGTTTCTATGGGTGCACTTGAAGGCATTTGGAATTTTGGATACAAGGAGGGACCTTCAGCCCTATGTGTGTTCCGAACATATTGGAATATGTTCTGGAGAATCTAGTAAAAGAAAACACGTCAAAAAACGTACAGAGAGCACTGATTTACCAATCCTGCCTACCCAGCATTTGGTTTGGACTGTTACAGAGCAGGAATCAGACAGGAGCTTCATTCTTTCTGAACAACTGCCTCTGTTTCCAAATCTTACAAGCATTCTCAGTTTTGAAATAAATATGCACTTGGCTCCAGTATTAACAAGAGGTTGCCAGTCCAGGTAAGCTGGCAATTGAATGTTCATTTCCAATGTTTAAATTTTCCATATCCTACACTTCTGGCTGTGAAATTTTGTTGGGACAGACTACTAGCTAGTCTGCCTCTGCCCATGAAAATAAAAGCCTGAAGGCTTCACAGGATTTCTGTGGCATGCAGGGCAACTGACACAAAAGTCAAATCACAAACCCAGGAATTCTGCAAACAGAGTAAATGGACAACTGACACCAAAGTCTGAAGACCTCCCAGGGGCACTGCAGCATGCAGAGAAACTGAATCCACAGTCTGAAAGCCTGTCGGGAATTCTTTTGCATGCAGGGAAACAAAACCTACAGTACCTATGCTTCCCTGGTTAACAGCTAAACATAGGGCAACATCTTGACAAATCCTCTCAAGAGTAAACAGTATGAAGGCATCCCAGTAGATGTGTCACAGCCAGGGCAACATATCTCCAGCTTCTCTGCCTCTCTAAAGAACCCACAATTCAAAGGTCTTCAAGAAGGCCTCCCTGAAGACACACGGCCACCAGGGCAACAAGTCACCAGTGTACATGCCCCTCTGAAGGTTCCACAGTCAGAAGATCCCACAGGAGGTTTGCCACATCCAAGGCAACTGGCCTACCATGAGACTTGAGTCAACCTAGGGACAAAAAAGAAAACTCCCAAACAGAAACACCCCAACCAGAAAAAAACTCCCTATAACAATATGACAAGAGGCAAGAAAAATACCATGAGAAACAGAAGCCAGTAAACTTTGGCATTATCAGAAACTACTTCACCCACCACAGCAAGCCCTGGATAGACAAATGCACTTGAAAGTCAGGAAGATGACCTAAAATCTTATCTTAATGATAATAGAATCCTTTTAAAGAAATATAAATAACTCACATAAAGAAATATAAGAAAACGCAAGTGAACAGGTAGAAGCACTTAGAGAGGAAACACATAAATCCCATAAGCAATACAGGAAGATACAATCAAAAAAGTGAAAGTTTTTATTAATGCAGTCCAAGACCTAGAATTGGAAGTAGAAATAACAAAGACAAATATAGGCAACGCTGGAAATTGAAAACCAAGGAATGAGATCTGGGATAATTAATCATTACCAGGAGAATACAAGAGATAGAAGAAAGAAAGCAGCAGTCTCAACTAAACTGGACCCCCCAAGATCTCTCAGAAACTAGACAACCACCAATTAAGCGTACACCAGCTGATATGAGGCCCCCAACACATACTCAGCAGAAAACTGTGGGACTGTACTCCCTCAGAAAAGATGTACCTATCCCTAAAAAGACTGGAGGCCCGAAGTGGGCAGGGAGTTCTTATAGGTAGGGGGTGGGTTGAAGACATTCTCCCTGAGAAGGAAACTAGACTTACAGGATGTGGCACTTTCCGTGGGAGGACCAGAAGGGGGATAAAATCTGGATTGTAAAAAAGATTAAATATTTTTTAAACAAAGGAATATTATCATAATTGGAAAAACATGATCCCAGTTTCTCCTCCTTGCAGTATGACACCCTGTGACAAAATAAAGAATCAAGGGCAATGGAACATGTCCCATTTCCATGGACCCTTTCCACTCCCGTATTCTAAACAAGAACATTGATCATCTAATTACTCTGGATGTCAGAAGGCACATACACCTAAGTCAGATCCTCTGATATTGAAGTGCTATACCAAGGACTTAGCCTTAATTGAATCTCCCTATCAAGAACCCTCCCACAGGCTCCTCCTTTCATCCTCTAGAATCCAGCAGCTATACACACCCTGTTGTAACATCCAGTCTGTAGCCACAACTTAATATCTAACGGAAATATGGCCAGATCACAGATTTTTTTGTACTCTTTTCTTTTGTGACTGAGTTTCGCTAAATGAACTATGCTGTATGTGAGTCAAACAGAACACAAGGCTGAAACAGAATTCAGAAGGATCAGCCTAACTGTTACTTCCCTAGCAGGGCTAAGACTAAAGGTGTGTAACAAAGAACTGAGCCATCCTGTAGTATTTCCTCCTAACATGGGCTCCATCAAGAAAATAAAAATTTTCCTTACTCTCTAGGAGCAATCTCAAAAAATGCGTCTCTTCTCATCCTGCTGCCAAGAGGACATGCACGTTTCCGGCCACCACTAACACCTATTTATTTCTCCAAACTTTCTCTTCTGAGACTGAGGCAGGTTCCATGTGCATGCCCCTGACTTCCTGATTCACACTATACATGCAAGCCAGGGCTCACAATTACAAAAACCCACTTGCCATTAGTTTCCGAGTCCTGGGATTAAAGGTGTGGTCCATGCATCCAAAATGGTTAAAGATTTTAGATGAAGGAGGGCCTGCTCAGCCAAACACCATCCAAGATGTCACACTTTTGAGTCAGAATGCCACTACTATGCCTTATCTAGGCAATCTGGAGCCTCAATTGGTCCCAAGGTCACTTGAGATCCCATTGTCAGTTCTTTCCTTTGTCCTATAGACAGGCCTCACTATCTATTAATCCAGGCTTTCTCAACAGCCCAGGATTCAATCTTCTGCTTAGAATGAAGAATAGAGCCCCTTGAGGTCTCTTGAAAGCTCATCCATAGAGTGCCCCGATCAGGGCAAATCACTGCTCTGCACTGTTCACATTTATGGGATAGACTTGAACCATCTACTAAATTTAAATAACATCTTCTGCATGTATACAGGGCATATTTTATACTTCACCAATCAAACACCCATACAGGCTAAAAAAAATCACCAAAAATCCTCCTCCAATGTCTCCCAAATTTTCCCCAACTTGATATCCCCTTTACATAGCAACCTTAGACATTTCATGCAACTCACCAATTCACCAGGAATGAATAGGTTTCCTGTAACCTGCGCAGTCCTCTGTCTTTGAATTCTCCTTAGAAGACCTGCCCTTATATATCTCTCCTAACCTGGAATTCAAAGCCCCTCCCACCCTTTGGCTCCTCCTACTTGCAATATTCAAATCCATTATTCTCTCCCACCCTTTGATGCTACTCCAGGTGTAGCCTCATTTTATAGAACCCATGAATTTAAATTTTTTGGTTTGTAATCCTTTATTTCTTTACATTTTATATTTTACTTTTATTACTTCCCAGTTCAGCTGTTACTTTCCTCCCAGACCTCCCTCCCACAATTTTTCATCACATTCCTAATCCCATGTCTCCAAGAGAATGCCTTCCACACCAGGCCTTTGGTCTGGTTTAAATAATTTAATGTGTGTAGCCATCTTACTTTTGTTTCTCTCTGGTTTTTAAGGTATAAATATGTTCTGCATGTCTTGGTTATATAGTTTTGACTGGGAGTGCATTGAATCTGTAGTTTGCTTTTGGCAAGGTGGCCATTTTTACTACCTTAATTCTGCCAATCCATGATCATGAAAGAGATCTTTCCATATTCTGAGATCTGCTTTGATTTCTTTCTTCAGAGACTTGAAATTCTTGTCATACAAATTTTTCACTTGCATACTTAGAGTGACACCAAGATATGTAATGTTATTTGTGACTATGGTAAAGGATGTCATTACCCTATTTTCTTTCTCAGCTTATTTATCCTTTGAGTAGAGGAAGGCTACTGATTTGATTGAGTTAATTTTACATCCAGCCACATGGCAGAAATTGTTTCTCAGTTGTAGGAGTTCTCTAGTGTTGTTTTATTGGGTTGCATAAGTATACTATCATATCATCTGCAAATAGTGATGTTTTGACTACCTCCTTTCCAGTTTGTAACATTTTGACAAGTGTTACAAACTGTACCTCCTTTTGTTCTCTAAATGCTCTAGATAGATCTTCAAGTACTATATTGAATAAATAGGGAAAGAGTGGGCAACATTTTCTGGACCATAATTTTAGTAGGATTACTTCAAATTTCCTCTATTTAGTTTGATGTTGGCTTCTGGTTTGCTGTATATTGCTTTTACTATGTTTTGGTATAGGCCTTGAATTCCTGATCATTCCAAGACTTTTAACATGAAGGGATAGTGAATTTTGTCAAATGCTTTCTCAGCATCTAACTAAATGATCTTGTGGGGTATTTTTTTTCGAGTTTCTTTATGTAGTGGATTACATTGAAAGATTTCTATATATTGAACCACACTTGCATTGCTGGGATGAAGCCTATTTGATCCTGGTGAATTACTGTTTTGATGTGTTCTTGGATTCGGTCAGCAAGAATTTTATTGAGTAGTTTTGGATCACTGTTCTCAAGGGAAATTGGTCTGGAATTCTCTTTCCTTGTTTAATCTTTGTTTGGTTTATGTATAAGCAATACTGTGGCTTCATATAATGAATTGTGAAGGATACCTCGGGTTTCTGATTTGTGGAATAGTTTGAAAAGTATCCGTAGTAGGTCTTCTTTGAGGAACTGATAGAATTCCCAACAAAAACATCTAGTCCTGTGTTTTTGTTGTTGTTGTTGTTGTTGTTGTTGTTGTTGTTGTTGTTGTTTTTGGTGGTGGTGGTGGTGGTGGTGGTTGTGGTTGTGGTGGTGATGGTGGTGTTTTGGGAAGACTGTTAATAACTGAATCTATTTCCTCACGCGTTATGGGACTATTTTGATGGTTTATCTGATCAGGTTTTAACATTGGCAGCTGGCATGTGTCTACAAAACTGTCCATTTCATCCAGATTTCCCAATTTTGTTGAGTATAAGCTTTTGTAGTAGGATCTGATGATATTTGGAATTTCTGCAGTTTCTGTTGTTATATCTCCCTTTTCATTCCAATTTTATTAATTTGCGTGTTTCCTCTATTCCTTCTTGTTAGTCTGCTAAGTGTTTATCTATCTTGTTGATTTTCTCAAAGAACCAACTCTTGGTTTTGTTGATTCTTTGTATAATTCTTTTTGTTTCTACTTTGTTGATTTTGGCCTTGAATTTGTTTATTCCATGCCATGTTTTCCTCTTGGATGTATTTGTTTCATTTGGTTGTAGAGCTTTCAGATGTTCTGTCAAGCTGCTAATGTAAGCTCTCTCCATTTCCTTGTTGGAGGCACTTAACTATATGAGTTTTTCTCTTAGCACATATGACTATTGACAGCTTTTCAGGATTTCTAGTTGCAACTGCTTTAAGAGGAGAACCTTCTAGAAAGGTTATTGTTCATTGTTTACAGGCTTTTACTGCTAAGGGACTGCCTAAAGTTGGCAAGACAGATAATGGGCCTGCATACACTGGAAACAGCTTTGAACAATTTTGCAAGGAATTTGGAATTGAACATAAAACTGAAATTCCTCATGATCCAATGGGACAAGGAATTGTTGAATGTATCTGAAAAATTAGCTTTAGAAAACAAAACAGGGTGAGTTTTAACTTCCAAGGTCACCAAAAGCACATCTCGCTTTTGCATTATTTGTTTTATTGTTTTGTAAACTGATGCTAAAGGTCAGTCTGCAGCAGATCATCGCTGGCATCCAGACACTTCCAGCTCATATGCCATGGTTAAATGTTGAGATCCTTTAACTAATACTTTGGAATGGCCCCAACCCTGTTTTAATACGGGAATGAGATCCTGTTTGTGTTTTTTCACATAAAGGAATTGGAGATCAATGACTACTGAAAAGATTGTTTCGCCAAGTGGACACAGATCCTGAGCCTTCTAATGATTATGATACTAATGATGAAGGCATCTCAGGATCCCTATGAGCCATCTAAATTAACCTGAAGTGTAGTCTTTGCCCTTACTGGATAGC
This sequence comes from Apodemus sylvaticus, assembly GCF_947179515.1. NCBI lineage: Eukaryota > Metazoa > Chordata > Mammalia > Rodentia > Muridae > Apodemus > Apodemus sylvaticus. The sequence continues at coordinate 195,502,142 of NC_067472.1, read as the reverse complement.
AGGTGTTTTCTATCAATTCTCAAAGCCACCCTCCTTACACCAGGAGGCTTGATCTTGTTTGGATCTTTGTCAGCTCCCAGTTTAGGCACTTAACTAAGCAATTACCCCTTGGAGGTTCACTTGAGTATGATGGAAAAGAGTCCTGCTCCACAAATCCTTGGTCATGTGAAGGTTTTATCTGAAAGGTGGGATGTAGACATCCAGTGCTTAGAGACCATTTAAGCATTTGTTCTTTTCACATGTGTCCTTGAGATGGCAGGACTAGATCCCATGGTCATAGTTGGGTGGTGCAGAAGATTATTTTCTGTGCTGTTTGGAAATGTGAGACCACAAGGAATGTTTACTGGAAGCCCCAAAGAGATTTAATTACAGTTGCTAGGATTTCAACAGGTTCTGGCCTATCTAGTTCTAGTTATAACGGCAATGGACATTGTTTCTTCAGGGTTTTAGTTGTGCCAAAGCTGCGCTGTCTGGAACCTGGAAAGGAGTAGCATCCTTGGTTAGTTTTCTCTGTAACCCAATTCCAGTGTCTGGAAAAAATGTTAGAGAAGGCTGGATTAAGCGAAGGACTTGGACACTTTGGCTTTATAAGGAAGATTATGATTATGGACTACTTGTTTGTTTGTTTGTTTGTTTGTTTGTTTGTGACAGGGTTTCTCTGTGTAGCCCTGGCAGTCCTGGAACCTACCCTGCAAACCTGGGTGGCCTCAGAAAACTCAGCAATCTGCCTGCCTCTGCCTCCCAATGACAGGGATTAAATGAGTGTACCACCCAGGAGGGGCCCTCTCCCCTTGATCACTAATTGAGAAAATACCCCACAGCTGAATCTCATGGAGGCATTTCCCCAACTGAAGCTCCTTTCTCTGTGAAAGAATGTGTCAAGTTCACACACTAACCCATCCAGTACAACATGTAAAAATGAAGTAAGGCTGGGCATCATAACAGAGCCTTTCAATCCCATTACCTGCAAAGCAAATGGATGCGGATCTCCATTTGTGGAAGGCAGTCTTGTTTACATAAGCACTTCCAGGAGAGTTAGAACTACGTACAAAGGCCCTATGTTAAGAAATCAAAAATAATGCCAGGACGTGGTGGCACATGCCTTCAATCCCAGCACTTGGGAGCCAGAGGCAGAGAGATTTCTTAATTCAAGGCCAGCCTGGTCTACAGATTGATTGCCAGGACAGCCAGTGTTACACAGAGAAACCCTGTCTCCAAAAACAAAACAAAAAAATCCAAAATAAAATAAGATGAATAAATCTTTGTAATGGAAAAACAAAACAACTGTCATTGTACTAGCTGTTCTGCCAAGTGTAATTATAAAAATTCCTTTCAGAAAATAATTAACACTATTTTACCTACAATCTGATTTAATACTACCTAATGAATATTTACTTCGGGTGACATCATCACTCTTCATATCACTGGATATTCTGGAATAGTCTCAAACTCACTCAGAGTTTGACTCTGCCTCCAAATACTGACCATAAAGGCATGTAACACCACTCCTGGATTAATTTTTCTAAACAGGCTTTGGGAACAAAGAACAGGATGCCCTGGAGAATAGAATCCTTCCATCACAATTCATGGCATTAAAAGTGAGCCCTTCCAGCCTGACGGGGGTGGTGCACTCCTTTATTCCCAAAACTTGGAAGGCAGAGGCAGGCAGATTTCTCAGTTCCAGGCCAGTCTGGTCTAAAGACTGAGTTCCAGGGGAGCCAGAGCTACACAGAGAAAAACTGTCTCAAAAAACAACAACAACAAAAGTGAGCCCTACCACACCCAACTTAATTCATTTTCTACAAGTTCATTTGCATTTTGTTCAGTTTTCTGTGAGTGTTCATGTCTCATGTGTGCGGTCCCTGTGCCTCAAAAAGGGATTCAGAGCCCCTGCGTCTGGAGTTATAGCATATATGGGATTCCAGACCAATTAGGAACCAAATTTCAAGAATCAAGATCAACAAGCAATCTTTTCTTTTGTTGTAAATGTAGGTGTATACATGAACACGTGTCAGTAATGTGCAAGCATGCCTGGAACCTTACAGACAGAAGGAGGGCTAAAACTCCAAAGGAATACAATTCCCAATGGATGGTTCTGAGCCACATAGTGGAGGTTGGGAACTAAACCAGGCTTTCCTGATGAAGCAACTATTGCTCTGACTCACTGAGCCATCACTCCATCTCCACAATAAGTAACCGTCAGTTAAATCCAGCTCTAGTTCCATAATGCTAAGAGTTTTGATATTTTGCAATGGTATGTAGTAGAAGAGATCACATTCAATTAAATTCAAGTTAGATATGGTGGTGCACTCCTTAAGCCCAACACTTGGAACACCAAAGCAGGTAGATCTCTGTGAGTTCCAGACCAGCCTTGACTACAGAGTAAGTCACAGGACTACCATGGCTGTTACAGAATAAAAAACTGTCTCAAATAAAAGAGACAGATCAAACTGTACTCAAGAAAGCACTTTTATAAATGCAAATCAAAACAACCCTGAGATTTCACCTTACACCAGTAAGAATGGCTAAGATTAAAAATTCAGGAGAAGCAGATGTAGGCGAGGATGTGGAGAAAGAGGAACACTCCTCCACTGCTTGTGGGGTTGCAAATTGGTACAACCACTCTAGAAATCAGTCTGGCAGTTCTTCAGAAAACTGGGCACCTCACTTCCAGAAGATCCTGCTATACCACTCCTGGGCATATACCCAGAAGATTTCCCCAGCATGTAATAAGGATACATGTTCCACTATGTTCATAGCAGCCCTATTTATAATTGCCAGAAGCTGGAAAGAACCCAGGTATCCCTCAACAGAAGAGTGGATGCAAAAAAATGTGGTATATATACACAGTGGAGTACTATTCAGCCATTAGAAACAATGAATTCATGAAATTCTTAGGCAAATAGATGGAGCTGGAGAACATCATGCTAAGTGAGGTAACCCAGACTCAAAAAATGAATCATGGTATGCACTCACTAATAAGTGGATATTAACCTAGAAAACTGGAATACCAAAAACATAATCCACACTTCAAATGAGGTACAAGAAGAACAGAGGAGTGGCCCCCAGTTCTGGAAAGACTCAGTCAAGCATTATAGCACAAACCAGAACAGGGAATTGGGAAGGGGTGGGGGGGGGGGAGAACAGGGGGAGGGAAGGGGGCTGATGGGACTTTCGGGGTTTGGGGGTCTAGAAAAGGGGAAATCATTTGAAATGTAAATGAAAATATATCGAATAAAGAAAAGAAAGTACTTTTATTTAAAGAAAAATTAACTGCACATTAGTTAGGAAAAGAAACTGAGAGTAACAGACTCATTTGGCACACACCTATAAAATCAGCAGAGTGGATGTTGGAGAAGAATGGCAAAACCTGGGGACCAGCCCTCTTGGGAGCTCTCACAGACTCAGTAGCCAACAAAAGACCACACACACACACACACACACACACACACACACACACACACACACACACATGGGTTGAACTTAGGCCCCCATAATATATTTAGCAGATGTGCACCTCAGTCTTCATGTGGGTCCCCCAATAACTAGATTGGAAGCTAATGGCTGTCTCTGGAGCCATTCTTCTACCTAGGCTGCCTTGAGTGGCCTCAAAAGGAGAGGATGCACCTGATCCTGCAGAGACTTGATGCATTAGGTTCAAGGTAGACCCATGGGGAAACCCTATGAGAGAAAGGGAATAGAGTAGTGACTGTCAGGTAATGTTGAGAGGTAGGTAGTGTTGAGAACATAAAATGGATGTATTTATTAATGGGAAACACTGCCTAGACAAAGATGAAGGAGAAACTGAGGCAATTTCCAATTAATTGCCAGCACAAATTGTAAACCATCCTATGGGCAAGAACCAACCCCTGACACTATCAATGATACTTTGTTATGTTTGTCAATGGGAACCTTGCATAACTATGCTATGCTCATTGTTATACTCCTGGAGAACTGGCTAGCCCAATTTTAATCTGATGCCTGCCATTCAGCAACCAATGAGACCTAAAGCAGAGGCACATAGGCAGAAATATAGGCAGAGCCACGGAAGCGCCACAGAACGGGTAAAAGACTGCAGTAGTTAGAGCAGTTGAAAATACCAAGAAAACACAGCCCACCGGATCAAATAAGCTAGGCTTAGAGAGATTTACAGAGATGGAAGCAACAATCAGGCAGTTTGTATAGGTCTGACCAAGGTCCCTACATATGTGGTCCTGTAGCTTGGAGTGCCTGTCTTTGTCACTGAGGTAGATTTCTATGTAGCAAAATGCTGGATCCTGTTTTCAAATCCAGTCTGTTAGTCTATGTTTTTATTGGTAAATTATGTTCATTGAGATTAAGAGATATTAAGGAAAAGTGATTGTTGCTCCCGGTTATTTTTGATGTAATTTTTATGTTTGAGTGCTTCTCCTCTTTTGGATGTGTTGAAAGATTATTACTTCCTTTTTCTAAGGTGTAGTTTCCCTCCTTGTGCTGGCATTTTATATTATCCTTTGTAGGGCTGGATTTGTGGAAAGATATTGGGCAAATTTTGTTTTATCATGGAATATCTTAGTTTTTCCATATATGGTGATAAGAGTTTTGGTGGGTATAGTAGTCTGGGCTAGCATTTGTTTTCTCTTATGATCTGTATGAGATCTGCCCAAGATCTCCTTGTTTTCATGGTCTCTGGTGAGAAGTCTGGCGTAATTCTGATAAGTTTTCCTTTCCATTACAGGTTTGAATGGTCTTTCTTTGTCAAGTGCATATCTGTTCTTGTCCAGTCTTTTTGGATTTCTGTAGGCTTCTTGAATGGTCACAGGCATCTCTCTCTTTACGTCAGGGAAGTTTTCTTCTACAATTTTGTTGAAGTTATTTACTGGTCAATTAAGTTGTAAATCTTTATGCTCCTCTATACCTATAGTCCTTAGGTTTGCTCTTCTCATTGTGGTCTGGATTTCCTGAATGTTTTGGGTTACACGGTTTCTGCATTTTGCATTTTCCTTGATGGTTGAGTCAATGCTTTCTATGGTATCTTCAGCATCTGAGATTCCTTCATCTAACTCTTCTATTCTGTTGCTGATGCTTGTATCTATGACTCTTGAATTCTTACCAAGGTTTTCTATCTCCAGAGTTGTATCCCTTTGTGATTTCTTTGTTGTTTCTAGTTCCACTATTAGATCCTGTATGGTTTTGTTCAATTCCTTCACCTGTTTTTTTTGTTTCTTTGGTTTGTGTGTGTGTGTGTGTGTGTGTGTGTGTGTGTGTGTGTGTTTTCCTGTAATTCCTTATGAAAGTTTTGTGTTTTCTCTTTAAGGGCTTCTACCTGTTGACAAATGTTCTCCTGTTTGTATTTAAGGGAACTATTTATGTCCTCTCTGACGTCCTATATCAGCATCATGAGATGTAATTTTAAATCCAGATCTTGTTTTTCTGGTGTGTTGGGGTATCCAGGACTTGCTGTTGTGGGAGAACTGGGTTCGCATGGTTCCATGTTGACTTGGATTGTTGCCAGTGTTCTTGCATTTGATTTTTGCCATCTGATTATCTCTGGTGCTAGCTGGTCTTGATGTCTCTGACTGTGGTTTAACTGTCCTGCTAGCCTATGTATCTGAACTCCAGGGAGACCCATTCTCTCTAGGAGGAGTTTATGTATGCAGAGCTGGGATAATGTGTGAGCTCAGGTGTACATAAAGAAATCAAAAGTATCCTGTCACCAGCTGATTCTTGATTCCTGTGTCCTGATGGTTCTTAGCAGGTCCCACTTTGTCCAGAAATTTGAGAATGGTGGTGGCCTCACCTTTGGACACAGATTGGTAGGCACTCCTGAAAGACTAGCTTCCTTGTGGTGGTATTTCTATATGTAATTCTGTGGCCCAGCATCTGATCTGGATGCAGACAAAAATCAGAAGTCTTCTGTCCCAGGCTGATCCTGGGTACCTGTGTTCTCAGGATTTTGGGCTGGTTCCTCTGAGCAGCAGGGGTGTCCTCCCTGTGCTCTCAAACCTCTCTGCACTCCTGTGTGGTTAGCTATCTCGCTGATTAACCAGGATATGGCACTCTGTGGGAGAGGATCGTCCCCAGCTGGAGATAGAAACCAAACGCTTCCTGCCTGGGAGTACTTGACATGATCCTCTGAGCAACAGGGATTCTCCTAGCTGTGCTCTCTGGCTTCTCCACACTTCTGTGTGTCTGCTATCTCTGTGCATCACCTGGATATTTGCTTTATCGTTAGAAGTGTTAAAATATCATCCATCGTGAAGGATAATTCTGCTACCAGTAATAGCCTTCTAACTGACAACCACATCTGTGAGATCAAGGGACAGAATGTCAGTGGCTTGAAGGATGCTCAGACTGCAGATAGACTGTCAAAAGCTGGGACTGTGGTTACCCTCACGATCATGCCTGCTTTTATCTGGGAACATTATTAAACGGATAGCTCCCAGCATTATGAAAAGCATGATGGTTCACTCCAGTCCTGAACTTTAAATGCCTTGTACAGTGAATCACATCACAGCTGAATGTTTCCAGCTTTCCTCTTTGCCTACTTCTCTATTTCTCACATGATGCTTTCCTGGAACCTGAGGGAATATGGTGCTTGGAAGCCTTTCTATTTTCTATCATAGCTGAGAACCTCACTCTATTTCATATCAGCTTCTGATTTGAAGATAGATGTGTAGCCTTAGCCAGGTTCTAGAGATGTAAAACACTCAAAGTTTTACTTACATTCCTAGATTTGGTTCTTTACTGGGAACCTGATGTGTTTATATAAGCCATGGTTATTAGGATAAATGGTGTAGGCTTAGCTTTCCCTGAGAACTGGTCAGCTTTCTCCTAGAACAAAGCACGGTGTTAGTCATGTGTTTCAGTTCTGTGGCATAGTTTGAATTTAGTACATCAGCATAGTACATTGCCTTTGATAGTTATTTTTTAAGTTTTCTCTGTGTGGGTATGTAAAATCCAATTAATCAACACTGTTTTCATTCCAGAGAAGCATTATACAGTTGTGTGTACATTGCAAGACACTGTAATGATTGTCATTAAATCTTAATGACCTTCACATCATATGCTTCAATTGTCACCTTAAATATAATAAGCATTTAGTATAAAAGCCAAAATAGAATTATTGCTGCCTTCTGAAACCTGAAGTGTTACCTCTCTATTAAAGTGCTATATGCTATATCTGATCAGCTTACTGGTAAAGCTGAGGTGCCTAGTCATATCAAGATTTTCTAGTCACTGTACAAAGAAAATGCCTAAGAGCTGCCCTATTGCTTTCTGAGAAAACAAAGTGCTGTATATTTCATGTGTAAGTTGTTATACTCAATAAAGTTTTGGGTCTCTTATTTACTTAGAGAATAATTTGGTAATATCTAAATTAGGGTTTGAATCCTAATATTATGTAACTTTAGGTAAGTTGGCATGGTTTTAGGTGTTTACCTAGTCGTCTTAATTTGTTCCACTTTCTGAATCCTTAATGTAAACAAAAATGGCAAGGACACTTTATCCTGATTTATTTCTTTCTGAATTAGTTAATCTCCTATTCTATTATAGTATGTGATACTATCGTAATAAAGGTAAAAAACGTTAAAAAATATTAGGGGAAAACTTTACCTAATGTGTTGGGTGAAGAACTATAGGTCAGTGGGACATATGCAGTAGTGACTGGAATGTAAATGGATAATATATGTAATAAAATAATTTTCAGGAACTATTTCTCCTTTTATTTCATGAGAACATAATGTAACAATGAAGAATGAATATTTACAGTTGCTTTGAAACAACCCCTCTATATAAACCACAGTGGTACACAACGTCTACAGAAAGGCCTGGTTAATTCCCACAAATACTGAGATGAAGGGTGTACATAACACACTTCTTCATGACTATAAATGTCTGGAATGGTCAAGGAGCTGAGAGAAGTAAGTTGGATTTGGGGTGTAATCCAGAGTAAGCCAGTCCTCGGATTTGTCAAAGTCGTCAAGGATTCTTTGCCAGAGTTCCTCTGCAGATGGACCTGAACCTCGAGCCTCCTCTGGGCAATGGGTGGCAGCTTCTAGGACGTCTGTAGATTCAGTCACTGGAGTAAGCCAGTCCTCGGGTATGTCAAAGTCGTCAATGATTCTTTGCCAGAGTTCCTCTGCAGATGGACCTGAACCTTGAGCCTCCTCTGGGCAATGGGTGGCAGCTTCTAGGACATCTGTAGATTCAGTCACTGGAGTAAGCCAGTCCTCGGATTTCTCCAAGTCGTCAAGGATTCTTTGCCAGAGTTCCTCTGCAGATGGACCTGAACCTTGAGCCTCCTCTGGGCAATGGGTGGCAGCTTCTAGGACATCTGTAGATTCAATCACTGCTAGATCAGTCTGGGCTTCAACTGCTGCTGATTGACCAGAATCCCAATCTATAATGGGAGCATGGCCAACAAGCAGATCTTCCTGCTGACTACACCTGTCTGCATCACTGGCCTGATAATGATGCAGAGAAGATTCCTGGATGCAGTTGAGTTTGGGAATGGAAACCTCACTAAATGTGCCTGAACACATGGGCTCTCCATTCTCAGCAGCAACAAGAGGTATGGAACCAGGAAAGTGGGTTGATTCAAAAACTGGTTTTGAACTTCCATTGGTCTCTGGCAAAGCTTCTGTAATATTCTGGAGAGCCATCCGCTTGTACTTAGCTCGGCTGTTCTTAAACCAGATCTGGAAAAGAAAGAAGATATCAGAAGAATGCCTGTTGTCCCCTAACAGGACCACAAGGTGAAGATTTTGGATAAAAGGTGTTTGTATAGCAATGATTCACATGTCAGAAACAAAGAAGCAGGAAACTCAAGATGGCTAAGATATTATAATAAAGTAGATTGTGTATGACCAGACAACATAAGACTGGGGAGATTGAGCCAGTGTGTCCTGTATTTTAGCAGGAGCTCTGGTGATTAGATTTCTGAGACCCTGCATGGAAACAATGCTATTCTATATTGCTACCAGGTTGATAAAAATTTGAGTCCCAGCATTTGATTCATAAATATCCACCACCTAAAACTGTCATCACTGCCCTAAGCATTTAAGAACAAAATTAAAGTTTCTGATGGGAAAGTGTAGATTTTTGCTGTTGGATTGAGGGAAAAGAGAGGGGCAGACCTTGATGTCCCTCGCTGTCACACCAACTAACTCTGCCAGCTTCACACATTGATCCTGGTTTGGGTACTGACACTTATCAAAATGTTCTTGCAGCAGGTGCTTTTGTTTTTTGGAGTACAAAATGCGTTCCTTCCGCAACTTTCTTGAAGTCACAGGGCCAGATTGATGGTCACCATATTTCTCTGACAGTACCACAGATCCTATGAGAACATGGAAACAAGATTTCAATTATGTATTTGATAACTTAGACGCCCTGAGGGTTTTTTCAAAGTAGGTAAACCTGGGCCCAGTACAGGATCTAGTTGCATTTGGATACCTGATTTTCTTGATGGTCCTTGGAACTCTTGCTGATGTAGGTCCCTTTCAGGGACTGAAAGACTTGATTGCATTGGATTTGTTGGGGTCAATATGGGACTGTAATGATCTTGAAAGGGTAAGTTCCTTGCAGTCTCTTGAAGCCTTTGGGGTCTGGTTTCTATGGGTGCACTTGAAGGCATTTGGAATTTTGGATACAAGGAGGGACCTTCAGCCCTATGTGTGTTCTGAACCTATTGGAATATGTTCTGGAGAATCTAGTAAAAGAAAACACGTCAAAAAACGTACAGAGAGCACTGATTTACCCATCCTGCCTACCCAGCATTTGGTTTGGACTGTTACAGAGCAGGAATCAGACAGGAGCTTCATTCTTTCTGAACAACTGCCTGTGTTTCCAAATCTTACAAGTATTCTCAGTATTGAAATAAATATGCACTTGGCTTCAGTATTAACAAGAGTTTGCCAGTCCAGGTAAGCTGGCAATTGAATGTTCATTTCCAATGTTTAAATTTTCCATATCCTACACTTCTGGCTGTGAAATTTTGTTGGGACAGACTACTAGCTAGTCTGCCTCTGCCCATGAAAATAAAAGCCTGAAGGCTTCACAGGATTTCTGTGGCATGCAGGGCAACTGACACAAAAGTCAAATCACAAACCCAGGAATTCTGCAAACAGAGTAAATGAACAACTGACACCAAAGTCTGAAGACCTCCTAGGGGCACTGCAGCATGCAGAGAAACTGAATCGACAGTCTGAAAGCCTGTCGGGAATTCTTTTGCATGCAGGGAAACAAAATCTACAGTACTTATGCTTCCCTTGTTAACAGCGAAACATAGGGCAACAGCTTGACAAATCCTCTCAAGAGTAAACAGTATTAAGGCATCCCAGTAGATGTGTCACAGCCAGGGCAACATATCTCCAGCTTCTCTGCCTCTCTAAAGAACCCACAATTCAAAGGTCTTCAAGAAGGCCTCCCTGAAGACACACGGCCACCAGGGCAACAAGTCACCAGTGTACATGCCCCTCTGAAGGTTCCACAGTCAGAAGATCCCACAGGAGGTTTGCCACATCCAAGGAAACTGGCCTACCATGAGACTTGAGTCAACCTAGGGACAAAAAAGAAAACTCCCAAACAGAAACACCCCAACCAGAAAAAAAAAACTCCCTATAACCATATGACAAGAGGCAAGAGCAAGACCATGAGAAACAGAAGCCAGTAAACTTTGGCATTATCAGAAACTACTTCTCCCACCACAGCAAGCCCTGGATAGACAAATGCACTTGAAAGTCAGGAAGATGACCTAAAATCTTATCTTAATGATAATAGAATCCTTTTAAAGAGATATGAATAACTCACATAAAGAAATATAAGAAAACGCAAGTGAACAGGTAGAAGCACTTAGAGAGGAAACACATAAATCCCATAAGCAATACAGGAAGATACAATCAAAAAAGTGAAAGTTTTTATTAATGCAGTCCAAGACCTAGAATTGGAAGTACATATAACAAAGACAAATATTGGCAACCCTGGAAATTGAAAACCAAGGAATGAGATCTGGGATAATTAATCATTACCAGGAGAATACAAGAGATAGAAGAAAGAAAGCAGCAGTCTCAACTAACCTGGACCCCCCAAGATCTCTCAGAAACTAGACAACCACCAATTAAGCGTACACCAGCTGATATGAGGCCCCCAACACATACTCAGCAGAAAACTGTGGGACTGTACTCCCTCAGAAAAGATGTACCTATCCCTAAAAAGACTGGAGGCCCAAAGTGGGCAGGGAGTTCTTATAGGTAGGGGGTGGGTTGAAGACATTCTCCCTGAGAAGGAAACTAGACTTACAGGATGTGGAACTTTCCGTGGGAGGACCAGAAGGGGGATAAAATCTGGATTGTAAAAAAGATTAAATATTTTTTAAACAAAGGAATATTATCATAATTGGAAAAACATGATCCCAGTTTCTCCTCCTTGCAGTATGACACCCTGTGACAAAATAAAGAATCAAGGGCAATGGAACATGTCCCATTTCCATGGACCCTTTCCACTCCCGTATTCTAAACAAGAGCATTGTTGATCTAATTACTCTGGATGTCAGAAGGCACATACACCTAAGCCAGATCCCCTGATATTAAAGTGCTATACCAAGGACTTAGCCTTAATTGAATCTCCCTATCAAGAACCCTCCCACAGGCTCCTCCTTTCATCCTCTAGAATCCAGCAGCTATACACACCCTGTTGTAACATCCAGTCTGTAGCCACAACTTAATATCTAACGGAAATATGGCCAGATCACAGACTTTTTTTGTACTCTTTTCTTTTGTGACTGAGTTTCGCTAAATGAACTATGCTGTATGTGAGTCAAACAGAACACAAGGCTGAAACAGAATTCAGAAGGATCAGCCTAACTGTTACTTCCCAAGCAGGGCTAAGACTAAAGGTGTGTAACAAAGAACTGAGCCATCCTGTAGGATTTCCTCCTAACATGGGCTCCATCGAGAAAATAAAAATTTTCCTTACTCTCTAGGAGCAATCTCAAAAAATGCGTCTCTTCTCATCCTGCTGCCAAGAGGACATGCACGTTTCCGGCCACCACTAACACCTATTTATTTCTCCAAACTTTCTCTTCTGAGACTGAGGCAGGTTCCATGTGCATGCCCCTGACTTCCTGATTCACACTATACATGCAAGCCAGGGCTCACAATTACAAAAACCCACTTGCCATTAGTTTCCGAGTCCTGGGATTAAAGGTGTGGTCCATGCATCCAAAATGGTTACAGATTTTAGATGAAGGAGGGCCTGCTCAGCCAAACACCAGCCAAGATGTCACACTTTTGAGTCAGAATGCCATTACTATGGCTTATCTAGGCAATCTGGAGCCTCAATTGGTCCCAAGGTCACTTGAGATCCCATTGTCAGTTCTTTCCTTTGTCCTATAGACAGGCCTCACTATCTATTGATCCAGGCTTTCTCAACAGCCCAGGATTCAATCTTGTGCTTAGAATGAAGAATAGAGCCCCTTGAGGTCTCTTGAAAGCTCATCCATAGAGTGCCCCGATCAGGGCAAATCACTGCTCTGTACTGTTCACATTTATGGGATAGACTTGAACCATCTACTAAATTTAAATAACATCTTCTGCATGTATACAGGGCATATTTTATACTTCACCAATCAAACACCCATACAGGCTAAAAAAATCACCAAAAATCCTCCTCCACTGTCTCCCAAATTTTCCCCAACTTGATATCCCCTTTACATAGCAACCTTAGACATTTCATGCAACTCACCAATTCACCAGGAATGAATAGGTTTCCTGTAACCTGCGCAGTCTTCTGTCTTTGAAATCTCCTTAGAAGACCTGCCCTTATATATCTCTCCTAACCTGGAATTCAAAGCCCCTCCCACCCTTTGGCTCCTCCTACTTGCAATATTCAAATCCATTATTCTCTCCCACCCTTTGATGCTACTCCAGGTGTAGCCTCATCTTATAGAACCCATGAATTTAAATTTTTTGGTTTGTAATCCTTTATTTCTTTACATTTTATATTTTACTTTTATTACTTCCCAGTTCAGCTGTTACTTTCCTCCCAGACCTCCCTCCCACAATTTTTCATCACATTCCTAATCCCATGTCTCCAAGAGAATGCCTTCCACACCAGGCCTTTGGTCTGGTTTAAATAATTTAATGTGTGTAGCCATCTTACTTTTGTTTCTGTCTGGTTTTTAAGGTATAAATATGTTCTGCATGTCTAGATTATATAGTTTTGACTGGGAGTGCATTGAATCTGTAGTTTGTTTTTGGCAAGGTGGCCATTTTTACTACCTTAATTCTGCCAATCCATGATCATGAAAGAGATCTTTCCATATTCTGAGATCTGCTTTGATTTCTTTCTTCAGAGACTTGAAATTCTTGTCATACAAATTTTTCACTTGCATACTTAGAGTGACACCAAGATATGTAATGTTATTTGTGACTATGGTAAAGGGTGTCATTACCCTATTTTCTTTCTCAGCTTATTTATCCTTTGAGTAGAGGAAGGCTACTGATTTGATTGAGTTAATTTTACATCCAGCCACATGGCAGAAATTGTTTCTCAGTTGTAGGAGTTCTCTAGTGTTGTTTTATTGGGTTGCATAAGTATACTATCATATCATCTGCAAATAGTGATGTTTTGACTACCTCCTTTCCAGTTTGTAACATTTTGACAAGTGTTACAAACTGTACCTCCTTTTGTTCTCTAAATGCTCTAGATAGATCTTCAAGTACTATATTGAATAAATAGGGAAAGAGTGGGCAACATTTTCTGGACCATAATTTTAGTAGGATTACTTCAAATTTCATCTGTTTAGTTTGATGTTGGCTTCTGGTTTGCTGTATATTGCTTTTACTATGTTTTGGTATAGGCCTTGAATTCCTGATCATTCCAAGACTTTTAACATGAAGGGATAGTGAATTTTGTCAAATGCTTTCTCAGCATCTAACTAAATGATCTTGTGGGGTATTTTTTTTCGAGTTTCTTTATGTAGTGGATTACATTGAAAGATTTCTATATATTGAACCACACTTGCATTGCTGGGATGAAGCCTATTTGATCCTGGTGAATTACTGTTTTGATGTGTTCTTGGATTCGGTCAGCAAGAATTTTATTGAGTAGTTTTGGATCACTGTTCTCAAGGGAAATTGGTCTGGAATTCTCTTTCCTTGTTTAATCTTTGTTTGGTTTATGTATAAGCAATACTGTGGCTTCATATAATGAATTGTGAAGGATACCTCGGGTTTCTGATTTGTGGAATAGTTTGAAAAGTATCCGTAGTAGGTCTTCTTTGAAGTACTGATAGAATTCCCAACAAACACATCTGGTCCTGTGTTTTTGTTGTTGTTGTTGTTGTTGTTGTTTTTGTTTTTGGTGGTGGTGGTGGTGGTGGTGGTTGTGGTTGTGGTGGTGATGGTGGTGTTTTGGGAAGACTGTTAATAACTGAATCTATTTCCTCACGTGTTATGGGACTATTTTGATGGTTTATCTGATCAGGTTTTAACATTGGCAGCTGGCAGGTGTCTACAAAACTGTCCATTTCATCCAGATTTCCCAATTTTGTTGAGTATAAGCTTTTGTAGTAGGATCTGATGATATTTGGAATTTCTGCAGTTTCTGTTGTTATATCTCCCTTTTCATTCCAATTTTATTAATTTGCGTGTTTCCTCTATTCCTTCTTGTTAGTCTGCTAAGTGTTTATCTATCTTGTTGATTTTCTCAAAGAACCAACTCTTGGTTTTGTTGATTCTTTGTATAATTCTTTTTGTTTCTACTTTGTTGATTTTGGCCTTGAATTTGTTTATTCCCTGCCATGTATTCCTCTTGGATGTATTTGTTTCATTTGGTTGTAGAGCTTTCAGATGTTCTGTCAAGCTGCTAATGTAAGCTCTCTCCATTTCCTTGTTGGAGGCACTTAACTATATGAGTTTTTCTCTTAGCACATATGACTATTGACAGCTTTTCAGGATTTCTAGTTGCAAGTGCTTTAAGAGGAGAACCTTCTAGAAAGTTTATTGTTCATTGTTTACAGGCTTTTACTGCTAAGGGACTGCCTAAAGTTGGCAAGACAGATAATGGGACTGCATACACTGGAAACAGCTTTGAACAATTTTGCAAGGAATTTGGAATTGAACATAAAACTGATATTCCACATGATCCAATGGGACAAGGAATTGTTGAATGTATCTGAAAAATTAGCTTTAGAAAACAAAACAGGGTGAGTTTTAACTTCCAAGGTCACCAAAAGCACATCTCGCTTTTGCATTATTTGTTTTAATGTTTTGTAAACTGATGCTAAAGGTCAGTCTGCAGTAGATCATCGCAGGCATCCAGACACTTCCAGCTCATATGCCAACGTTAAATGTTGAGATCCTTTAACTAATACTTTGGAATGGCCCCAACCCTGTTTTAATACGGGAATGAGATCCTGTTTGTGTTTTTTCACATAAAGGAATTGGAGATCAATGACTACTGAAAAGATTGTTTCGCCAAGTGGACACAGATCCTGAGCCTTCTAATGATTATGATACTAATGATGAAGGCATCTCAGGATCCCTATGAGCCATCTAAATTAACCTGAAGTGTAGTCTTTGCCCTTACTAGATAGCAGGTGTTTTCTATCAATTCTCAAAGCCACCCTCCTTACACCAGGAGGCTTGATCTTGTTTGGATCTTTGTCAGCTCCCAGTTTAGGCACTTAACTAAGCAATTACCCCTTGGAGGTTCACTTGAGTATGATGGAAAAAAGTCCTGCTCCACAAATCCTTGGTCATGTGAAGGTTTTATCTGAAAGGTGGGATGTAGACATCCAGTGCTTAGAGACCATTTAAGCATTTGTTCTTTTCACATGTGTCCTTGAGATGGCAGGACTAGATCCCATGGTCATAGTTGGGTGGTGCAGAAGATTATTTTCTGTGCTGTTTGGAAATGTGAGACCACAAGGAATGTTTACTGGAAGCCCCAAAGAGATTTAATTACAGTTGCTAGGATTTCAACAGGTTCTGGCCTATCTAGTTCTAGTTATAACGGCAATGGACATTGTTTCTTCAGGGTTTTAGTTGTGCCAAAGCTGCGCTGTCTGGAACCTGGAAAGGAGTAGCATCCTTGGTTAGTTTTCTCTGTAACCCAATTCCAGTGTCTGGAAAAAATGTTAGAGAAGGCTGGATTAAAGGAAGGACTTGGACACTTTGGCTTTATAAGGAAGATTATGATTATGGACTGCTTGTTTGTTTGTTTGTTTGTTTGTTTGTTTGTTTGTTTGTGACAGGGTTTCTCTGTGTAGCCCTGGCAGTCCTGGAACCTACCCTGCAAACCTGGGTGGCCTCAGAAAACTCAGCAATCTGCCTGCCTCTGCCTCCCAATGACAGGGATTAAATGAGTGTACCACCCAGGAGGGGCCCTCTCCCCTTGATCACTAATTGAGAAAATACCCCACAGCTGAATCTCATGGAGGCATTTCCCCAACTGAAGCTCCTTTCTCTGTGAAAGAATGTGTCAAGTTCACACACTAACCCATCCAGTACAACATGTAAAAATGAAGTAAGGCTGGGCATCATAACAGAGCCTTTCAATCCCATTACCTGCAAAGAAAATGGATGAGGATCTCCATTTGTGGAAGGCAGTCTTGTTTACATAAGCACTTCCAGGAGAGTTAGAACTACGTACAAAGGCCCTATGTTAAGAAATCAAAAATAATGCCAGGAGGTGGTGGCACATGCCTTCAATCCCAGCACTTGTGAGCCAGAGGCAGAGAGATTTCTCAATTCAAGGCCAGCCTGGTCTACAGATTGATTGCCAGGACAGCCAGTGTTACACAGAGAAACCCTGTCTCCAAAAACAAAACAAAAAAATCCAAAATAAAATAAGATGAATAAATCTTTGTAATGGAAAAACAAAACAACTGTCATTGTACTAGCTGTTCTGCCAAGAGTAATTATAAAAATTCCTTTCAGAAAATAATTAACACTATTTTACCTACAATCTGATTTAATACTACCTAATGAATATTTACTTCGGGTGACATCATCACTCTTCATATCACTGGATATTCTGGAATAGTCTCAAACTCACTCAGAGTTTGACTCTGCCTCCAAATACTAACCATAAAGGCATGTAACACTACTCCTGGATTAATTTTTCTAAACAGGCTTTGGGAACAAAGAACAGGATGCCCTGGAGAATAGAATCCTTCCATCACAATTCATGGCATTAAAAGTGAGCCCTTCCAGCCTGACGTGGGTGGTGCACTCCTTTATTCCCAAAACTTGGAAGGCAGAGGCAGGCAGATTTCTCAGTTCCAGGCCAGTCTGGTCTAAAGACGGAGTTCCAGGGCAGCCAGAGCTACACAGAGAAAAACTGTCTCAAAAAACAACAACAACAAAAGTGAGCCCTACCACACCCAACTTAATTCATTTTCTACAAGTTCATTTGCATTTTGTTCAGTTTTCTGTGAGTGTTCATGTCTCATGTGTGCGGTCCCTGTGCCTCAAAAACGGATTCAGAGCCCCTGCGTCTGGAGTTATAGCATATATGGGATTCCAGACCAATTAGGAACCAAATTTCAAGAATCAAGATCAACAAGCAATCTTTTCTTTTGTTGTAAATGTTGGTGTATACATGAACACGTGTCAGTAATGTGCAAGCATGCCTGGAACCCGACAGACAGAAGGAGGGCTAAGACTCCAAAGGAATACAATTCCCAATGGATGGTTCTGAGCCACATAGTGGAGGTTGGGAACTAAACCAGGCTTTCCTGATGAAGCAACTATTGCTCTGACTCACTGAGCCATCACTCCATCTCCACAATAAGTAACCCTCAGTTAAATCCAGCTCTAGTTCCATAATGCTAAGAGTTTTGATATTTTGCAATGGTATGTAGTAGAAGAGATCACATTCAATTAAATTCAAGTTAGATATGGTGGTGCACTCCTTAAGCCCAACACTTGGAACACCAAAGCAGGTAGATCTCTGTGAGTTCCAGACCAGCCTTGACTACAGAGTAAGTCACAGGACTACCATGGCTGTTACAGAATAAAAAACTGTCTCAAATAAAAGAGACAGATCAAACTGTACTCAAGAAAGCACTTTTATAAATGCAAATCAAAACAACCCTGAGATTTCACCTTACACCAGTAAGAATGGCTAAGATTAAAAATTAGGAGAAGCAGATGTAGGCGAGGATGTGGAGAAAGAAGAACACTCCTCCACGGCTTGTGGGGTTGCAAATTGGTACAACCACTCTAGAAATCAGTCTGGCAGTTCCTCAGAAAACTGGGCACCTCACTTCCAGAAGATCCTGCTATACCACTCCTGGGCATATACCCAGAAGATTTCCCCAGCATGTAATAAGGATACATGTTCCACTATGTTCATAGCAGCCCTATTTATAATTGCCAGAAGCTGGAAAGAACCCAGGTATCTCTCAACAGAAGAGTGGATGCAAAAAAAGGTGGTATATATACACAGTGGAGTACTATTCAGCCATTAGAAACAATGAATTCATGAAATTCTTAGGCAAATGGATGGAGCTGGAGAACATCATACTAAGTGAGGTAACCCAGACTCAAAAAATGAATCATGGTATGCACTCACTAATAAGTGGATATTAACCTAGAAAACTGGAATACCAAAAACATAATCCACCCATCAAATGAGGTACAAGAAGAACAGAGGAGTGGCCCCCAGTTCTGGAAAGACTCAGTCAAGCATTATAGCACAAAACCAGAACAGGGAATTGGGAAGGGGTGCGGGGGAGAACAGGGGGAGGGAAGGGGGCTGATGGGACTTTCGGGGTTTGGGGGTCTAGAAAAGGGGAAATCATTTGAAATGTAAATGAAAATATATCGAATAAAGAAAAGAAAGTACTTTTATTTAAAGAAAAATTAACTGCACATTAGTTAGGAAAAGAAACTGAGAGTAACAGACTCATTTGGCACACATCTATAAAATCAGCAGAGTGGATGTTGGAGAAGAATGGAAAAACCTGGGGACCAGCCCTCTTGGGAGCTCTCACAGACTCAGTAGCCAACAAAAGACCACAAACACACACACACACACACACACATGGGTTGAACTTAGGCCCCCATAATATATTTAGCAGATGTGCACCTCAGGCTTCATGTGGGTCCCCCAATAACTAGATTGGAAGCTATTGGCTGTCTCTGGAGCCATTCTTCTACCTAGGCTGCCTTGAGTGGCCTCAAAAGGAGAGGATGCACCTGATCCTGCAGAGACTTGATGCTTTAGGTTCAAGGTAGACCCATGGGGAAACCCTATGAGAGATAGGGAATAGAGTAGTGACTGTCAGGTAATGTTGAGAGGTAGGTAGTGTTGAGAACATAAAATAGATATATTGATTAATGGGAAACACTGCCTAGACAAAGATGAAGGAGAAACTGAGGCAATTTCCAATTAATTGCCAGCACAAATTGTAAACCATCCTATGGGCAAGAACCAACCCCTGACACTATCAATGATACTCTGTTATGTTTGTCAATGGGAACCTTGCATAACTATGCTATGCTCATTGTTATACTCCTGGAGAACTGGCTAGCCCAATTTTAATCTGATGCCTTCCATTCAGCAACCAATGAGACCTAAAGCAGAGGCACATAGGCAGAAATATAGGCAGAGCCACGGAAGCGCCACAGAACGGGTAAAAGACTGCAGTAGTTAGAGCAGTTGAAAATACCAAGAAAACACAGCCCACCGGATCAAATAAGCTAGGCTTACAGAGATTTACAGAGATGGAAGCAACAATCAGGCAGTTTGTATAGGTTTGACCAAGGTCCCTACATATGTGGTCCTGTAGCTTGGAGTGCCTGTCTTTGTCACTGAGGTAGATTTCTATGTAGCAAAATGCTGGATCCTGTTTACATATCCAGTCTGTTAGTCTATGTTTTTATCGGTAAATTATGTTCATTGAGATTAAGAGATATTAAGGAAAAGTGATTGTTGCTCCCGGTTATTTTTGATGTAATTTTTATGTTTGAGTGCTTCTCCTCTTTTGGATGTGTTGAAAGATTATTACTTCCTTTTTCTAAGGTTTAGTATCCCTCCCTGTGCTGGCATTTTATATTATCCTTTGTAGGGCTGGATTTGTGGAAAGATATTGGGCAAATTTTGTTTTATCATGGAATATCTTAGTTTTTCCATATATGGTGATAATAGTTTTGGTGGGTATAGTAGTCTGGGCTAGCATTTGTTTTCTCTTATGATCTGTATGAGATCTGCACAAGATCTCCTTGTTTTCATGGTCTCTGGTGAGAAGTCTGTTGTAATTCTGATAAGTTTTCCTTTCCATTACAGGTTTGAATGGTCTTTCTTTGTCAAGTGCATATCTGTTCTTGTCCAGTCTGTTTGGATTTCTGTAGGCTTCTTGAATGGTCACAGGCATCTCTCTCTTTACGTCAGGGAAGTTTTCTTCTACAATTTTATTGAAGTTATTTACTGGTCAATTAAGTTGTAAATCTTTATGCTCCTCTATACCTGTAGTCCTTAGGTTTGCTCTTCTCATTGTGGTCTGGATTTCCTGAATGTTTTGGGTTACACGGTTTCTGCATTTTGCATTTTCCTTGATGGTTGAGTCAATGCTTTCTATGGTATCTTCAGCATCTGAGATTCCTTCATCTAACTCTTCTATTCTGTTGCTGAAGCTTGTATCTATGACTCTTGAATTCTTACCAAGGTTTTCTATCTCCAGAGTTGTATCCCTTTGTGATTTCTTTGTTGTTTCTAGTTCCACTATTAGATCCTGTATGGTTTTGTTCAATTCCTTCACCTGTTTTTTTTGTTTCTTTGGTTTGTGTGTGTGTGTGTGTGTGTGTGTGTGTGTGTGTGTTTTCCTGTAATTCCTTAAGAAAGTTTTGTGTTTTCTCTTTAAGGGCTTCTACCTGTTGACAAATGTTCTCCTGTTTGTATTTAAGGGAACTATTTATGTCCTCTCTGACGTCCTATATCAGCATCATGAGATGTAATTTTAAATCCAGATCTTGTTTTTCTGGTGTGTTGGGGTATCCAGGACTTGCTGTTGTTGGAGAACTGGGTTCGCATGGTTCCATGTTGACTTGGTTTGTTGCCAGTGTTCTTGCATTTGATTTTTGCCATCTGGTTATCTCTGGTGCTAGCTGGACTTGATGTCTCTGACTGTGGTTTAACTGTCCTGCTAGCCTATGTATCTGAACTCCAGGGAGACCCATTCTCTCTAGGAGGAGTTTATGTATGCAGAGCTGGGATAATGTGTGAGCTCAGGTGTACATAAAGTAATCAAAAGTATCCTGTCACCAGCTGATTCTTGATTCCTGTGTCCTGATGGTTCTTAGCAGGTCCCACTTTGTCCAGAAATTTGAGAATGGTGGTGGCCTCACCTTTGGACACTGATTGGTAGGCACTCCTGAAAGACTAGCTTCCTTGTGGTGGTATTTCTATATGTAATTCTGTGGCGCAGCATCTTATCTGGATGCAGACAAAAATCAGAAGTCTTCTGTCCCAGGCTGATCCTGGGTACCTGTGTTCTCAGGATTTTGGGCTGGTTCCTCTGAGCAGCAGGGGTGGTCCTCCCTGTGCTCTCAAACCTCTCTGCACTCCTATGTGGTTTGCTATCTCGCTGATTAACCAGGATATGGCACGCTGTGGGAGAGGATCGTCCCCAGCTGGAGATAGAAACCAAACGCTTCCTGCCTGGGAGTACTTGACATGATCCTCTGAGCAACAGGGATTCTCCTAGCTGTGCTCTCTGGCTTCTCCACACTTCTGTGTGTCTGCTATCTCTGTGCATCACCTGGATATTTGCTTTATCGTTAGAAGTGTTAAAATCTCATCCATAGTGAAGGATAATTCTGCTACCTGTAATAGCCTTCTAACTGACAACCACATCTGTGAGATCAAGGGACAGAATGTCAGTGGCTTGAAGGATGCTCAGACTGCAGATAGACTGTCAAAAGCTGGGACTGTGGTTACCCTCACGATCATGCCTGCTTTTATCTGGGAACATTATTAAACGGATAGCTCCCAGCATTATGAAAAGCCTGATGGTTCACTCCAGTCCTGAACTTTAAATGCCTTGTACAGTGAATCACATCACTGCTGAATGTTTCCAGCTTTCCTCTTTGCCTACTTCTCTATTTCTCACATGATGCTTTCCTGGAACCTGAGGGAATATGGTGCTTGGAAGCCTTTCTATTTTCTATCATAGCTGGGAACCTCACTCTATTTCATATCAGCTTCTGATTTGAAGATAGATGTGTAGCCTTAGCCAGGTTCTAGAGATGTAAAACACTCAAAGTTTTACTTACATTCCTAGATTTGGTTCTTTACTGGGAACCTGATGTGTTTATATAAGCCATGGTTATTAGGATAAATGGTGTAGGCTTAGCTTTCCCTGAGAACTGGTCAGCTTTCTCCTAGAACAAAGCACGGTGTTAGTCATGTGTTTCAGTTCTGTGGCATACTTTGAATTTAGTACATCAGCATAGTACATTGCCTTTGATAGTTATTTTTTTAAGTTTTCTCTGTGTGGGTATGTAAAATCCAATTAATCAACACTGTTTTCATTCCAGAGAAGCATTATACAGTTGTGTGTACATTGCAAGACACTGTAATGATTGTCATTAAATCTTAATGACCTTCACATCATATGCTTCAATTGTCACCTTAAATATAATAAGCATTTAGTATAAAAGCCAAAATAGAATTATTGCTGCCTTCTGAAACCTGAAGTGTTACCTCTCTATTAAACTGCTATATGCTATATCTGAGCAGCTTACTGGTAAAGCTGAGGTGCCTAGTCATTTTATTGAGTAGTTTTGGATCACTGTTCTCAAGGGAAATTGGTCTGGAATTCTCTTTCCTTGTTTAATCTTTGTTTGGTTTATGTATAAGCAATACTGTGGCTTCATATAATGAATTGTGAAGGATACCTCGGGTTTCTGATTTGTGGAATAGTTTGAAAAGTATCCGTAGTAGGTCTTCTTTGAAGAACTGATAGAATTCCCAACAAACACATCTGGTCCTGTGTTTTTGTTGTTGTTGTTGTTATTGTTGTTGTTTTTGGTAGTGGTGGTGGTGGTGGTGGTGATGGTGGTGTTTTGGGAAGACTGTTAATAACTGAATCTATTTCCTCGTGTGTTATGGGACTATTTTGATGGTTTATCTGATCAGGTTTTACCATTGGCACCTGGCATGTGTCTACAAAATTGTCCATTTCATCCAGATTTCCCAATTTTGTTGAGTATAAGCTTTTGTAGTAGGATCTGATGATATTTGGAATTTCTGCAGTTTCTGTTGTTATATCTCCCTTTTCATTCCAATTTTATTAATTTGCGTGGTTCCTCTATTCCTTCTTGTTAGTCTGCTAAGTGTTTATCTATCTTGTTGATTTTCTCAAAGAACAAACTCTTGGTTTTGTTGATTCTTTGTATAATTCTTTTTGTTTCTACTTTGTTGATTTTGGCCTTGAATTTGTTTATTCCCTGCCATGTATTCGTCTTGGATGTATTTGTTTTATTTGGTTGTAGAGCTTTCAGATGTTCTGTCAAGCTGCTAATGTAAGCTCTCTCCATTTCCTTGTTGGAGGCACTTAACTAAATGAGTTTTTATCTTAGCACATATGACTATTGACAGCTTTTCAGGATTTCTAATTGCAACTGCTTTAAGAGGAGAACCTTCTAGAAAGGTTATTGTTCATTGTTTACAGGCTTTTACTTCTAAGGGACTGCCTAAAGTTAGCAAGACAGATAATGGGCCTGCGTACACTGGGAACAGCTTTGAACAATTTTGCAAGGAATTTGGAATTGAACATAAAACTGAAATTCTTCATGATCCAATGGGACAAGGAATTGTTGAATGTATCTGGAAAAATAGCTTTAGAAAACAAAAAAGTGGGAGTTTTAACTTCCAAGGTCACCAAAAGCACATCTCGCTTTTGCATTATTTGTTTTAATTTTTTGTAAACTGATGCTAAAGGTCAGTCTGCAGTAGATCATCGCTGGCATCCAGACACTTCCAGCTCATATGCCATGGTTAAATGTTGAGATCCTTTAACTAATACTTTGGAATGGCCCCAACCCTGTTTTAATACGGGAATGAGATCCTGTTTGTGTTTTTTTCACATAAAGGAATTGGAGATCAATGACTACTGAAAAGATTGTTTCCCAAAGTGGACACAAATCCTGAGCCTTCTAATGATTATGATACTAATGATGAAGGCATCTCAGAATCCCTATGAGCCATCTAAATTAACCTGAAGTGTAGTCTTCGCCCTTACCGGATAGCAGGTGTTTTCTATCAATTCTCAAAGCCACCCTCCTTACACCAGGAGGCTTGATCTTGTTTGGATCTTTGTCAGCTCCCAGTTTAGGCACTTAACTAAGCAATTCCCCCTTGGAGGTTCACTTGAGTATGATGGAAAAGAGTCCTGGTCCCCAAATCCTTGGTCATGTGAAGGTTTTATCTGAAAGGTGGGATGTAGACATCCAGTGCTTAGAGACCATTTAAGCATTTGTTCTTTTCACATGTGTCCTTGAGATGGCAGGACTAGATCCCATGGTCATAGTTGGGGAGGTGCAGAAGATTTTTTTCTGTGCTGTTTGGAAATGTGAGACCACAAGGAATATTTATTAGAAGGCCCAAAGAGATTTAATTACAGTAGCTAGGATTTCAACAGGTCCTGACCTATCTAATTCTAGTTATAATGGCAATGGACATTGTTACTTCAGGGTTTTAGTTGTGCCAAAGCTGCGCTGTCTGGATCCTGGACAGGAGTAGCATCCTGTGTTCGTTTTCTCTGTAATCCTATTCCAGTGTCTGGAAAAAATGTTAGAGAAGGCTGGATTAAAGGAAGGATTGGGAACTTTGGCGTTATAAGGAAGATTATGATTATGGATTACTTTTTTGTTTGTTTGTTTGTTTGTGACAGAGTTTCTCTGTGTAGCCCTGGCTGTCCTGGCACTCACTCTGCACACCAGGCTGACCTTGAACTCAGCAATCTGTCTGCCTCTGCCTCCCAATGACTGGGATTAAATGAGTGTGCCATGATGAATTACATTTTACCAAAATTGTGACTATGACATTTTCTGTAGGACCTACTAAGTTCATAAATAAGCCCAAAAGAAGAAACTATAGAGATCAAAAGAAAAAAATAGTGCTAATAGGAATAGGAGTAATACTGCTTTCTTATTTTCTTCTCTGGTATCTGGTATTCTTCAGAGTCCTACTGTTAACACCACTACTTTTTCTATATCTGATATTCCCCTTACAGAATTAGTGGAGAGCAAGTGTCATTTGCTTAATGATATTTATCCTATTACCATTTGCTCTTGTTGGCTTTCCTATGATATAGCTCCTCCTTATTTGTTTTGTTGTTTCTTTTTTGTTTGTTTTCTTTTTGGTTTTGTTTTTTGTTTTTTGTTTTTGTTGTAGTTGTTTTGGGTTTTTGAAACAGGGTTTCTCTGTGTAGGCCTGGCTGTCTTGGAACTCACTCTGTAGACCAGGCTGGCCTCAAATGGAGAAATCTGCCCTCCTCAATGTACCAAGTGCCGGGCTTAAAGGCATCCCCAACCACTGCCCAGCATAGACGTTTAAATAAATAACTCTCCTTTCTCTCTCTCTCTCTCTCTCTCTCTCTCTCTCTCTCTCTGTCTCTGTCTCTCTCTTCTCTCTCTCTCTCTCTCTCTCTCTCTCTCTCTCTCTCTCTCTCACACACACACACACACACACACACTCACTCACACAAACACAGTAGATTCCCTTAAATCCAGCTGCACTAGAACTTACCATGGTACATAGAGTAGGATACATTTGTTATACTCAGTGTTTGATAATTTCTAAGTAAGCCATAGGGCCAGGTAGTGATGGCTCAAACCTTTAATCCCAGCACTTGGGAGGCAGAGACAGGTAGATTTCTGAGTTCTAGGCCAGCTTGGTCTTCAGACTGAGTTCCAGGACAGCCAGGGCTACACAGACAAACCCTCTCTCAAAAAAAATGAAAAAGAAAAGAGGGCTGGTAAGATGGTGTAGGTCTTACGGCAAAGCCTGATGATCAGTTACCATAAGTAAGCCCCATAAAACAGAAGGTTCCCCAATGTAAACTTTGGTGGCAAAAAGAAGGTAAAGAAGCACCTGGACATGGAGTTCCACGTGGCTTACATGCACTGTCACAGCAAAAATAAGACAAGGTAACATTTTATCAAGGATTCACACACATATGATTTAATAACATTTTGCTTAATACTCATGAGAGTAATTAAGCATCAGTTGCCACTCTTGTAGGGGAACTGACTTTAGTCCCAGGCACACAGAAATTGGCTCACAACTGCCTATAATACTGTCCTGTTGGATCCTACACTCCACTGTCCTCCCAAGTACCAGGTATGTTCATGCATGGATTGAGGCATTACATGTGTCTTAGTCAGTGTTTCTATTCCTGCACAGATATCATGACCAAGAAGTAAGTTAGGGAGGAAAGGATTTATTCAGCTTATCCTTCCACATTGCTGTTGCTCACCAAAGGAAGTCAGGAATGGAACTCAAGTAGGTCAGGAAACAGGAGCTGATGAAGAGGCCATGGGGCCATGTTACTTATTGGCTTGCTTCCCCAAGCTTGCTCAGCCTGCTCTCTTGTAGATCCCAAGAATACCAGCCCAAAGATGTTACCACCCACAACGAGCCCTCTTCCCTTGATCACTAATTGAGAAAATACCCCACAGCTGAATCTCATGGAGGCATTTCCCCAACTGAAGCTCCTTTCTCTGTGAAAGAATGTGTCAAGTTCACACACTAACCCATCCAGTACAACATGTAAAAATAAAGTAAGGCTGGGCATCATAACATAACCTTTTAATCCCACTACCTGCAAGGCAAATGGATGAGGATCTCCATTTGTGGAAGGCAGTCTTGTTTACATAAGCACTTCCAGGAGAGTTAGAACTACATACAAAGGCCCTATGTTAAGAAATCAAAAATAATGCCAGGAGATGATGGCACATGCCTTCAATCCCAGCACTTGGGAGCCAGAGGCAAGGATATTTCTTAATTCAAGGCCAGCCTGGTCTACAGATTGATTGCCAGTACAGCCAGTGTTACACAGAGAAACCCTGTCTCAAAAAAGAACAACAACAACAAAAAAATCCAAGATAAAATAAGATGAATAAATCTTTGTAATTGAAAAACAAAACAACTGTCATTCTACTAGCTGTTCTACCAAGAGTAATTATAAAAATTCCTTTCAGAAAATAATTAACATTATTTTACCTACAATCTGATTTAATACTACCTAGTGAATATTCATTTTGTGTGACATCATCACTCTTCATATCACTGGCTATTCTGGAATAGTCTCAAACTCACTTGAGTTTGACTCTGCCTCCAAATACTGAGGATAAAGGCATGTAACACAACTCCTGGATTAATTTTTCTAAACAGGCTTTGGGAAACAAAGAACAGGGTGCCCTGGAGATTAGAATCCTTCCATCATAATTCCTGGCATTAAAAGTGAGCCCTACCAGCCTGATGGGGGTGGTGCACTCCTTTATTCCTAAAACTTGGAATGCAGAGGCAGGCAGATTTCTCAGTTCCAGTCCAGTCTGGTCTAAAGACTGAGTTCCAGGACAGCCAGAGCTACACAGAGAAAAACTGTCTCAAAAAACAACAACAACAAAAGTGAGCCCTACCACACCCAAATTAATTCATTTTCTACAAGTTCATTTGCATTTTATTCAGTTTTCTGTGAGTGTGCATGTCTCATGTGTGGGGGTCCCTGTGCCTCAGAAAGGGATTCAGAGTCCCTGCATCTGGAGTTATGGCATATATGGGATTCCAGACCAATTAGGAACCAAATTTCAAGAATCAAGATCAACAAGCAATCTTTTCTTTTGTTGTAAATGTAGGTGTTTACATGCATATGTGTCAGTAATGAGTAAGCATGCCTGGAAATCTACAGCCAGAAGGAAAACTAAGACTCCAAAGAAATACCACTCCCAATCGATGGTTCTGAGCCACCTAGTGGAGGCGGTGAAATAAACCAGGCTTCCTGATAAAGCAACTATTGCTCTGACTCACTGAGCCATCACTCCATCCCCACAATAAGTAACCCTCAGTTAAATCCAGCTCTAGTCCCAGAATGCTTAGAGGTTTGATATTTTGCAATAGTATGTAATAGAAGAGGTCACATTAAATTAAATTCAAGTAAGATATGGTGATGCACTCCTTAAGCCCAACACTTGGGACACCAAAGCAGGTAGATCTCTGTGAGTTCCAGACCACCCTTGACTACAGAGTAAGTCAGAGGACTACCATGGCTTTTACAAAAAAAAAAAAAACCGTCTCAAATAAAGGAGAAAAATCAAACTGTACTAAAGAAAGCACTTTTATTTAAAGAAAAAATAAACTGCACATTCATTATGAAATGAAACAGAGTAACAAACTCATTTGGCACACACCAATAAAATCAGCACAGTGGATGCTGGAGAAGAATGTCAAAGAGGGGGGCAAGCCCTCTTGGGAGCTCTCAGAGACTCCGTGGCCAACCAAAGACCACACACACACACACACACACAAACACACACACACACACACACACACAGGGTTAGAACTTAGGCCCTTATAATATATGTAGCAGATGTACACCTCATACTTCATGTGGGTCCCCCAATAACTAGAAAGGAAGTTATTGGCTGGCCTCAGCAGGATAGGATGCACCTGATCCTGCAGAGACTTGATGCATTAGCTTCGAGGTAGACACATGGGGGAACCCTATGAGAGAAAGGGTATAGAAGAGGGACTGTGAGGAGGAGTTGAGGGGGAGGTAGTGTTCAGAACATAAGATTAATATATTCATTAATGGGAAACACTGCCTAGCCAAAGATGAAGGAGAAACTGAGGCAATGGCCAATCAATTGTCAGCACAAATTGTAAACCATTCTATGGGCAAGAACCAATCCCTGAAACTATTAATGATACTCTGTTATGTTTGTAAATAGGAACCTTGCAATCTATGCTATAATCATTGTTATACTCCTGGGGAACTGGCTAGCCCAATTGTAATCCAATGCCTCTTATTCAGCAACCAATAAGAATAAATTCAATTAAAAATAAAAAAGGAAACTGGTGGTTAACCTAAAATGCTACCTCCTTTTGGGCCTTGGGCAGCTTGGATATATAACAGGGCTTCACATCAGAGACTTTCATTAAGGGCAGTAGTGCTGCCTGTCTTTAATCCCAGCACTTGGGAAGCAGAGGCAGGTGGACTTCTGAGTTCGAGGCCACCCTGTCTAATGAGTGACTTCCAGGACAGCCAGGGCTGCACAGAGAAACCCTCTCTTATAAAACCAAGAGAGAAAGACAGAGAGAGAGAGAGAGAGAGAGAGAGAGAGAGAGAGAGAGAGAGAGAGAGAGAGAGAGAGATTCAGAGAGACAGAGAGGGACTTTCATTGGTCTGAGCAATGGAGATTGATTCTCTGTCTGAGACCATATTTGAGCTAGGAGGAGAAAAGATGCGATGTTCTTCCCATGTGGAAAATATGGGTTCTGAGTCTGGAGACATGTGCTTTGGATTCGTGGAAAGTAAGAACTGAGAAAAAAACTGTCCCTGGGACAAGATATCCTCAAAGGCAGAGGTTAGCAGAAAGACATGGCAATTTGGAGTGGGAGTCAAGCACAGGAATCCTGGCCTTGTATCTTCATTTATGCCGTACTCTTTTTTCTCTGCTTCCTTTGCTTCCTAGACCTTGTATTCTTTAGGTAGATCTCACAGGCTTCATCAGATTTGAAGAAGATGGCCATCTGGTCTAGGGAATTACTAAAGGTGCTAGGTTCAGGAATAGGGTTCATAACTGATGGTACATGACAGAGGGAGAAGGTGGATTCTGGGTTTTAGGTAATATTTGAAGGTCTGAGTCAAGGAGGAAAGTTTAAACTCGAGGGTCTCTCATAGAGAGAATCTGGATTGGCTGACACATCAAGTCAGCAAGGAACATTGGAATGGCCAGACCTATCACTAGATAGGTGCCCTGTTTTTCTGGGAAGTTCTCTACATGTCTGCCTCTGATGCTCCTCGATATGTGGCTTTTGCTGAAACACACTTGTTCCAAGGACTGACCAATGAGGGAGAAGCTGGATTCCTGATGGGGGTATTTCCTCGATGGCCTAAACTGAGGAGGAGAGCTGATATCCTAATGTCTCTGGTGCACAGAATCATTACTGGTAGCAGAAACAGGAACTATACCACCTTTGGGGTAGGGAGGCCTATAGTGAGGTCCACTTCCAGTCTTCCCAAGCAGTTGTTGACCCTTCTTCTGAATTTCTCTGGCTCGTCTATTCTTGAAATACATCTGGACTTAAAAAGGAAATGTTGCTATACTCAATAGCTTTTTGAGTCTCTTCTTTTCATATAGAATAATTAGGTAATATCTAAATTATTGTTTGAATCCTAACATTATTTAACTTTAGCTAAATTGGCATGGTTTTAGAATGTTTCCCTAGTCATCTTAATTTGTTCCATTTTCTGACACCTTCCTGTAAACAAAAATGGCAGGGACACTTTATCCTGATTTTTTCTTTCTTAATTAGTTAATCTCCTATTCTATTATAGTATGTGATACTATCTATCATAATAAATGTAAAAAAAAAGTTAAAAAATATTAGGGGAAAACTTTATCTAATGTGTTGGGTGAAGAACTATAGGTCAGTGGGACATATGCCATAGTGACTGGAATGTAAATGGATAATATAATGTAATAAAATAATTTTCAGGAATGATTTCTCCTTTTATTTAATGAGAACATAATCTAACAATGAAGAATGAATACTTACAGTTGCTTTGAAACAACCCCTCTATATAAACCACAGTGGTACACAACGTCTACAGATAGGCCTGGTTAATTCCCACAAATACTGACATGAAGGGTGAACATAACACACTTCTTCATGACTATAAATGTCTGGAATGGTCAAGGAGCTGAGAGATGTGACTTGGATTTGGGGTGTAATCCAGAGTAAGTCAGTCCTTGGATTTGTCAAAGTCGTCAAGGATTCTTTGCCAGAGTTCCTCTGCAGATGGACCTGAACATTGAGCCTCCTCTGGGCAATGAGCGGCAGCTTCTAGGACATCTGTAGATTCAGTCACTGCTAGATCAGTCTGGGCTTCAATTGCTGCTGATTGACCAGAATCCCAAGCTGTAATGGGAGCATGGCCAACAAGCAGATCTTCTTGCTGACTACACATGTCTGCATCACTGGCCTGATAATGATGCAGAGAAGATTCCTGAATGCAGTTGAGTTTGGGAATGGAATCCTCACCAAATGTGCCTGAACACATGGGCTCTCCATCCTCAGCAGCAACAAGAGGTATGGAACCAGGAAAGTGAGTTGATTCAAAAACAGCTTTGGAACTTCCATTGGTCTCTGGCAGAGCTTCTGTAATATTCTGGAGAGTCATCTGCTTGTACTTAGCTCGGCTGTTCTTGAACCAGATTTGGAAAAGAAAGAAGACATCAGAAGAATGCCTGTTGTCCCCTAACAGGACCACAAGGTGAAGATTTTGGATAAAAGGTGTTTGTATAGCAATGATTCACATGTCAGAAACAAAGAAGCAGGAAACTCAGGATGACTAAGATATTATAATAAGGTAGATTGTGTATGACCAGACAACATAAGACTGGGGAGATTGAGCCAGTGTGTCCTGAGTTTCAGCAGGAGCTCTGATGATTAGGTTTTTGAGACCCTGCATGGAAACAATGCTATTCATTATTGCTACGAGATTGATAAACATTTGGGTCCCAGCATTTGATTCAAAAATATCCACCACCTAAAACTGTCATCACTGCCCTAAGCATTTAAGAACAAAATTAAAGTTCCTGATGGGAAAGTGTAGATTTTTGCTGTTGGATTGAGGGAAAAGAGAGAGGCAGACCTTGATGTCCCTCGGTGTCACACCAACTAACTCTGCCAGCTCCACACATTGATCCTGGTTTGGGGACTGACACTTCTCAAAATGTTCTTGCAGCAGGTGCTTTTGTTTTTTGGAGTACACAATGCGTTCCTTCCGCCCCTTTCTTGAAGTCACAGGGCCAGATTGATGGTCACCATATTTCTCTGACAGTACCACAGATCCTAAGAGAACATGGAGACAAGATTTCACTTATATATCTGATAACTTAGATGCCCTGAGGGTTTTTTCAAAGTAGGTAAACCTGGGCCCAGTACAGGATCTAGTTGCATTTGGATACCTGATTTTCTTGATGGTCCTTGGAACTCTTGCTGATGTAAGTCCCTTTCAGGGACTGAAAGACTTGATTGCCTTGGACTTGTTGGGGTCAATATGGGACTGTGATGCATTTGAAAGAGTAAGTTCCTTGCAGGCTCTTGAAGCCTTTGGGGTCTCGTTTCTATGGGTGCACTTGAAGGCATTTGGAATTTTGGACACAAGGAGGGAACTTCGGCCATATGTGTGTTCCGAACCTATTGGGATACATTCCCTTACTGGAGAATCTCGTCAAAGAAAACACATGAGAAAATGCACAGAGAGCACTGATTTACGCATCCTGCCTACCCAGCATTTGGTTTGGACTGTTACAGAGCAGGAATCAGACAGGAGCTTCATTCTTTCTGAACAACTTCCTCTGTTTCCAAATCTTACAAGTATTCTCAGTATTGAAATAAACATGTTCTTAGCTCCAGTATTAACAAGAGTTTGCCAGTCCAGGTAGGCTGACAATTGAATGTTTATTTCCAATGTTTAAATTTTCCTTATCCTACGCTTCTGGCTGTCAAATTTTGTTGGGACACACTACTAGCTAGTCTGCCTCTGCCCATGAAAATAAAAGCCTGAAAGCTTCACAGGATTTCTGTGGCATGCAGGGCAACTGACACAACAGTCAAATCACAAACCCAGGAATTCTGCAAACAGAGTAACTGGACAACTGACACCAAAGTCTGAAGACCTCCCAGGGGCAATGCAGCATGCAGAGAAACTTAATCAACAGTCTGAAAGCCTCTCTGGAGTTCTTCTGCATGCAGGGAAACAAAACCTACAGTACTTATGCTTCCCTGGTTAACAGCTAAACATAGGGCAACAGCTTGACAAATCCTCTCAAGAGTAAACAGTATGAATACATCCCAGTAGATGTGTCACAGCCAGGGCAACATATCTCCAGCTTCTCTGCCCCTCTACAGAACTCACAATTCAAAGGTCTTCAAGAAGGCCTCCCTGAAGACACACTGCCACCAGGGCAACAAGTCACCAGTGTACATGCCCCTCTGAAGGTTCCATAGTCAGAAGATCCCACAGGAAGTTTGCCACATCCAAGGCAACTGGCCTACCATGAGACTTGAGTCAACCTAGGGAAAAAAAGGCAACTCCCAAACAGAAACTCCCCAACCAGCAAAGACTCCCTATAACCATATGACAAGAGGCAAGAGCAAGACCATGAGAAACAGAAGCCAGTAAACTTTGGCATTATCAGAAACTACTTCTCCCACCACAGCAAGCCCTGAATAGACAAATGCACTTGAAAGTCAGGAAGATGACCTAAAATCTTATCTCATTAAGATAATAGAATCCTTTAAAAAGGATATGAATAACTCACAAAAAGAAATATAAGAAAACACAGGTGAACAGGTAGAAGCACTTAGAGAGGAAACACATAAATCCCATAAGCAATACAGGAAAATACAATCAAACAAGTAAAAGTGTTTATTAAAGCAGTCCAAGACCTAAAATTGGAAGTAGATATAATAAAGACAAACTTAGGCAACCCTGGAAATTGGACATTGAAAACCAAGGAATGAGATCTGGAATAATTAAGCATTACAAGCAGATACAAGAGATAGAAGAGAGAAAGCAGCAGTCTCAACTATCCTGGACCCCCAAGATCTCTCAGAAACTAGGCAACCACCAATTAAACATACACCAGCTGATATGAGGCCCCCATCACATACTCAGCAGAAGACAGTGGGACTGTACTCCCTCAGAGAAGATGTACCTAAACCTAAAAAGACTGGAGGCCCCAAATCAGCAGGGAGTTCTTGAAGGTAGGGGGTGGGGTGGGAACATCCTCCTGGAGAAGGAATCTAGACTTATGGGATATGGAACCAGAAGTGGGTGGACCAGAAGGGGGATAAAATCTGGACTGTAAAAAAGAGTAAATATTTTTTTTTAAAAAAGTAATGTTATCATAATTGGAAAACATGTTCCCAGATTCTTCTCCTTGCAGTATGACACCC
Organism: Apodemus sylvaticus; assembly: GCF_947179515.1. NCBI lineage: Eukaryota > Metazoa > Chordata > Mammalia > Rodentia > Muridae > Apodemus > Apodemus sylvaticus. Next base: position 195,467,960 of record NC_067472.1, on the reverse strand, counting down.
TGTGTCAAAATAAAGAATCAAGGGCCATGGATCATGTCCCATTGCAATGGACCCCTTTCCACTCCCATATTCTAAACAAGAGCATTGATGATCTAATTACTCTGGATGTTAGAAGGCACGCACACAATGAATTCATGAAATTCTTAGGCAAATGGATGGAGCTGGAAAATCTCATACTAAGTGAGGTAACCCAGACTCAAAAGATGAATCTTGGTATGCACTCACTAATAAGTGGATATTAACCTAGAAAACTGGAATACCAAAAACATAATCCACACATCAAATGAGGTACAAGAAGAACGTAGGAGTAGCCCCTTGTTCTGGAAAGACACAATGAAGCAGTATAGGGCAAAACCAGAACAGAGAATTGGGAACGGGTGGGTGAGAGAACATGGGGAGGGAAAGGAGCTAATGGGACTTTCGGGGAATGGGGGGCTAGAAAAGGGGAAATCATTTGAAATGTAAATAAAAAATATATCGAATAAAAAAAAAAGAAAAAAAAAGAGCTTACTAATGGGAGTTGTTCAACATTTCCAACATATGACAGGTTGTGCCTTTAATCAGGAACTGGACTTGTAGATCAATAATTCTAAGTAATATATATTACTTTAACAAGTTTAATTGTGCTTAAAGCATATATAATAAAAATTATCATTATTTTTCATTTCAAATATAAAAAAAAAAGAAAGAAAAGATATGGAGAGAGAGGACAGCATTGTCCAGTACCTGATTTTAGTGGGATTGCTTCAAGTTTCTCTCTGTTTAGGTTGATGTTGGCTAGTGGTTTGCTGTATATTACTTTAATGATGTTTAGCTATGGGCCTTGAATTCCTGTTCTTTACAAGACTTTTAGCATGAAAGGATGATGAATTTTGTCAAATGCTTTTTCTGCATCTAATGAGATGTTCATATGTTTATTTTTCCTTGAGTTTGATTATGTAGTGGATTGCATTGATGGATTTCCTTATATTGAACCATCCCTGCATCCCTGGGATGAAGCCTACTTGATTGAGGCGTATGATCATTTTGATGTGTTCTTGATTCGGTTGGCAAGAATTTTATTAAGTATTTTTGCATCGATATTCATAAGGGAAATTGGTCTGAAGTTATCTTTCTTTGTTGGAACTTTGTGTGGTTTTTGGTATCAGCGTAATTGTGACCTCAAAGAACCAGTTGGGTAGAGTTCCTTCTGTTTCTATTTTGTGGAATAGTTTGAAGAGTATTGGTGTAAGGTCTTCTATGAAGGTATGATAGAATTCTGCACTGAAGCCATCTGGACCTGTGCTTTTTGTGGTTGGGAGACTTTCTATGACCCTTTTCATTTCTTCAGGTGTTATGGGACTGTTTAGATGATCTATTTGATCCTGATTTAGTTTTGGTGTCGAATATCTGTCTAGGAAACTGTCCATTTCTGCCAGATTCTCCAGTTGTGTTGAGTATAGGCTTTTGTAGTAGAATCTATTGATTTTTTGAATTTTCTCATTTTCTGTTGTTATATCTCCCTTTTCATTTCTAATTTTGTTAATCTGGATACTGTCTCTGTGCCCTTTGGTTAGTCTGGCTAAGGGTTTATCTATCTTGTTGATTTTCTCAAAGAACCAGCTCCTGGTTTTGTTGATTTTTGTATGGTTCTCTTTGTTTCTACTTGGTTGATTTCAGCCCTGAGTTTGATGATTTCTTGCCTTCTACTCCTCCTGGGTGAAATAGCTTCTTTTTGTTCCAAGGCTTTCAGGTGTGTCATTAAGCTGTTAGTAAATTTTCTCTCCATTTTCATTTTGGAGGCACTCTGCCTTATGAGATTTCCTCTTAGCACTGCTTTCATTGTGTCCCATAGATTTGGGTATGCTGTGTCTTTATTTTCATTAAATTTTAAAAAGTCTTTAATTTCTTTCTTTATTTGTTCCTTGACCAACATATCATTGAGTAGAATATTGTTCAGTTTCCATGTGTATGTGGGTTTTCTGTTGTTTTTGTTGCTATTGAAGACCACTTTTACTCCATAGTTATCTGATAGGAGGCATGGGATTATTTAGATCTTATATTTGTTGAGGTCTGCCTTGTGGCCAATTATATGATCGATTTTGGAGAAGGAACCATGAGGTGCTGAGAAAAAGGTATATTTATTTGCTCTGGAATAAAATGTTATATATGATAAGTGTATATATATATATATATATATATATATATATATATATATATATATATATATATATATATATATATATTTAAAATCTAATTAGCCCAAAGCTTCAATTAGTTTTACCGTGTCCCTGTTCAGTTTCTGTTTTCCTGATCAGTTCATTGAGAAAAGTGCAGTGTTGAAGTCACCCACAATTATTGTGCTAGGTGCAATGTGTGCTTTGAGCTTTAGTAAAGTTTCTTTTATGAATGAATGGGCCCTTGCATTTGGAGCAAAGATGTTCAGGATTGAGAGTTTTTCTTGGTGTATTTTTCCTTTGACCAGCAAGAAGTGTCCCCAGAGTCTCTTTTGATGACTTTGGGTTGAAAGTCAATTTTATCTGATATTAGAATGGCTACTACAGCTTGTTTCCTGAGAGCATTTGCTTGTAAAATTGTCTTCCAGCCTTTTACTCTAAGGTAGTGTTTGTCTTTGACAATAAGGTGTGTTTCTTGTATGCAGCCAAATGTAGGGTACTGCTTACATATCCAGTCAGTTAGTCTATGTCTTTTTATTGGGGCATTGAGCCCATTGATGTTAAGACATATTAAGAAATAGTGATTATTACTTCCTGTCATTTTTGATGTTATTTTTTAAATAAATATTTTTTATTTAAATGAAAAAATCAACAAGATAGATAAACCCTTAGCCAGACTAACCAAAGGGCACAGAGAAAGTATCCAAATTAACAAAATTAGGAATGAAAACGGAGATATTACAACAGAAACCGAGGAAATTCAAAAAATCATCAGATCCTACTACAAAAATCTATACTCAACACAACTGGAGAATCTGGAGGAAATGGACATTTTCTTAGACAGATACCAATTACCAAAATTAAACCAGGATCAAATATACCATCTAAACAGACCCATACGCCCTAAAGAAAAAGCAGGGGTCATAGATTCACTTCCAACCAAAAAAAGCACAGGACCAGATTTTTTCAGTGCAGAATTCTATCAGACCTTCAAAGAAGACTTAACACCAATACTCTTCAAACCTTTCCACCAAATAGAAACAGAAGGAACACTACCCAACTCCTTCTTCGAAGCCACTATTATGCTGATACCAAAACCACACAAAGATCCAACTAAGAAAGAGAATTTCAGGCCAATTTCCCTTATGAATATCGATGCAAAAATACTAAATAAAATTCTTGCCCACCGAATCCAAGAACACATCAAAACGATCATCCAACATGATCAAGTAGGCTTCATCCCAGAGATGCAGGGATGGTTCAATATAAGGAAATCCATAAATGCTATCCACTACATAAACAAACTCAAAATAAAAAGCCACATGATCATTTCATTAGATGCTGAAAAAGCATTTGACAAAATTCAGCATCCTTTCATGCTAAAAGTCTTAGAAAGGACAGGAATTCAAGGCCCATATCTAAACATAGTAAAAGCAATATACAGCAAACCAGTAGCTAACATCAAACTAAATGGAGAGAAACTTGAAGCAATCCCACTAAAATCAGGGACTAGACGAGGCTGCCCCCTCTCTCCATATCTTTTAAATATAGTTCTTGAAGTCCTAGCTAGAGCAATTAGACAACAGAAGGAAGTCAAAGGGATACAAATTGGAAAGGAAGAAGTCAAATTATCACTATTTGCAGATGATATGATCGTATACATAAGTGACCCTAAAAACTCTACTAGAGAACTCCTTCAGCTGATAAACAACTTCAGCAAAGTGGCTGGCTACAAAATCAATGCAAGCAAATCAGTAGCCTTTATATATTCAAAGGATAAGCAGACTGAGAAAGAAATTAGGGAAATGACCCCCTTCACAATAGTCACAAACAGCATAAAGTATCTTGGGGTGACTCTAACCAAACAAGTGAAAGACCTATATGACAAGAACTTCAGATCTCTGAAGAAGGAAATCGAAGAAAATCTCAGAAAATGGAAAAATCTTCCATGCTCATGGATTGGCAGGATTAATATAGATAAAATGGCCATCTTGCCAAAGGCAATCTACAGATTCAATGCTTTCCCCATAAAAATCCCAACCCAGTTCTTCATAGAGCTAGAAAGAGCAATTCTCAAATTCATCTGGAATAACAAAAAACCCAGGATAACTAAAACTATTCTCAACAGTAAAAGAACTTCAGGGGGATTCAGTATCCCAGACTTTAAACTCTACTACAGAGCAATAGTGATAAAAACTGCATGGTATTGGTACAATATCAGGCAAGCGGATCAATGGAATAGGATTGAAGACACAGAAATGAACCAACACACCTATGGTCACTTGGTCTTCGACAAAGGAGCTGAAAGCATCCAGTGGAAAAAAAAGATAGTCTTTTCAACAAATGGTGCTGGTTCAATTGGAGGTCAGCATGCAGAAGAATGCGTATCGATCCATTCTTATCTCCTTGTACCAAGCTCAACTCCAAATGGATCAAGGACCTCCACATAAAACCTGACACACTGAAACTAATCGAAAAGAAACTGGGGAAGACCCTGGAGGACATGGGCACAGGGGAAAAGTTCCTAAGTAGAACACCAATAGCTTATGATCTAAGATCAAGAATTGACAAATGGGACCTCATAAAACTACAAAGTTTCTGTAAGGTAAAGGACACCGTCAAAAGGACAAAACGTCAACCAACAGACTGGGAAAGGATCTTCACCAACCCTAAATCAGACAGAGGGCTAATATCTAATATACACAAAGAGCTCAAGAAAGTAGAACCCAGAGAACCAAATAACCCCATTAAAAATTGGGGTACGGAGCTAAACAAAGAATTTTCACATGAAGAACTTTGGAGAGCTGAGAAACACCTTAAGAAATGTTCAACATCGTTAATCATTAGGGAAATGCAAATCAAAGCAAACATGAGATTTCACCTCACACCAGTCAGAATGGCTAAGGTCAAAAACTCAGGAGACAGCAGGTGTTGGCGAGGATGTGGAGAAAGAGGAACACTCCTCCACTGCTGGTGGGATTGCAAGATGGTGCAACCACTTTGGAAATCTGTCTGGTGGTTCCTCAGAAAAATGGGCATGTCACTTCCTGAGGACCCTGTTATACCACTCCTGGGCATATATCCAGAGGATTCTTCAGCATGCAATAAGTACACATGCTCCACTATGTTCATAGCAGCCCTATTTGTAGTAGCCAGAACCTGGAAAGAACCTAGGTGTCCTTCAACAGAGGAATGGATACAAAAAATGTGGTATAGTTACACAATGGTGTACTATTCAGCCATTAGAAACAATGAATTCATAAAATTCTTAGACAAATGGATGGAGCTGGAGAACATCATACTAAGTGAGGTAACCCAGTCTCAAAAGATCAGTCATGGTATACACTCACTGATAAGTGGATATTAGCCTAGAATCTTTGAATACCCAGGACATAATCCACAAATTAAATGATGTCCAAAAAGAATGGAGGGGTGGCCCCTGGTTCTGGAAAGATTCAATGCAAGAGTATAGGAGAATTCCAGAACAGGGAAATGGGAAGGGGTGGATGGAAGAACAGGGGGACAGAAGAGGGCTTATGGGACTTGCGGAGAGTGGGGACCCAGAAAAGGGGAAATCATTTGAAATTAAAATAAAAATATATCAATTTAAAAAAAAGATAAATACAAAATTTCACTGTTTTTAGAGGGAACAAAGTATACCACATTCTTTAGAAACTCATACAGTATAAAAATAAAGATCAGAATTCAATATTTTAAAAAAAAGAGAACATACTGTACTTCCTGGATCCCTTAATGAGGGCAATGTCAAGCAGGTTTGCATGCCAGGCAGATTATGGGCTTTACACAGGGACAATTAGGCAATCAATCTCATTTTTACATCATCAACATAGTAATAGATTAAGACAACAATTTGGTATTTCAAGGAAATATGCATGTCAAATTATAAAATCTTGTCATCAGTGGCCTCAGTTTCTTTTCTTTTTTAAAAAATTGAATATATTCTTCATTAATATTTCAAATGTTACACCATTTCCTGGTTTCCTCCGCTCCCATATCCCATATCCCCTGCCTCCAAGAAAATGCCCCTCTGCCAAACCCACTCCCACCTAACCCACCTCAATTTTCCCAGAGAGGGGCACCTATTGAGACTTCAAACGAGCCTCCTCCCCAACCCCCATTAATGGACAAAGCATTCCTCTGCCACAATTGCCACTGGAACCATGTGTGCCCTTTCATTGATGGCTGACTCCCTGGGAGCCCAGGGGTGGGGGAGGCCGGTTGTTTGGCCAACATTGTCGTTCTCCCCATTGTTGCTGAAACCCCTTCAGCTTCTACAGTCCTCCCTCCAACTCCTCCATTGGAGACCTCAAACTCAGTCCAATGGTTGGCTGCTAGCATCTGCCTCTGTGGTATATATATATATATATATATATATATATATATATATATATATATATATATATATATATATATATCATTTCAAGAAACACACTTTAATAACAAAGACAGACAATATTTAAGAGTAAGAGCAAGGAAAACGGTCTTCTAAGCAAATGATCCCAAGAACAAGCTGGAGTTGCCATCCTAATATCCAATAAAATAGACTATCTACCAAAAGTTAACAAGTGTGATGAGGGAGGACACTTGATATTCATCAAAAAGAAATTCCACCAATAAAAAGTCTCAATTTTGAGCATCTATGTCCCCAATACACCCACATTCATAAAAGAGACTATGCTAAACCTCAAAACATGCATTGAATCCCACACTAAAATAGTGGGAGACTTTAACACCCCACTCTCACTAATAGACAAGTCATTGCAACAGAAACAGAGACACAGTTAAGCTAATAGAGCTTATGAATCAAATGGATTTAACAGATATCTACAGAACCTTTCTCCCCAAAACACAAGAATACACTTTCTTCTCAGGACCTCATGGTACCTTCTCCAAAGTTGATCATATAATTGGTCACAAAACAACTCTAATCCAATACATGTAGATTGAAATAATCTCATGCATCCTATCAGATCACCATAGCCTAAGGCTGGTCTTCAATAACAGCAAAACAAAAGAAAGCACATATACACTTGGAAAATGAACATATCTCTACTCAATGATAACTTGATCAAGGAAGAAAACAAGAATGAAATTAAAGATTTTCAGTAATTTAATGAATATTTTGACACACAATACCCAAATTTAAGAGACACAATAAAAGCAGTGCTAAGAGGAAAGTTCATAGCACTAAGTGCCTAGGTGAAGAAACTAGAGAGATCTTACGCTAACAACTTAACAGCACACCTAAGAGCTCTAGAACAAAAACAAGCAAACACACCCAAGAGGAGTAGAGAGCAGAAAATACTCAAACACGGTGGAAATCAAACAAATAGAAACAAAGAGAACAATACAAAGAATCAACAAAACCAAAATCTGTTTCTTTGAGAGAATCAACAAGATCCCCAAGCAGTGCAGAGGGCCAGCAGTGCATCTGGAGGCCAGCCACGGGGAGGCACCTTGCTCCAGTGAGTCCATCTGACCCAGAAAAGCAGAGGATCCACGCAGAGGCCTCTGGCTGAGCCTTACAGTCACCACCTCTGGATCAGAGCAGCCTGGGCCACATGCCCATCCCCACACAGTACAGAGGGCCAGCGGTACATCTGGAGGCCAGCCATGGGGAGGCTGCTTGCTCTGGTGAGTCCATCTGACCCAGCAGAGCAGAGGATCCATCCGGAGGCTGAGCCTTCCGGTCACCACCTCTAGATCAGAAGCAGCTGTGCCAGGTGCCCTTCCCCAAGCAGTACAGAGGGCCAATGGTCCATCGGGAGACTGGCTGCAGGGAGGCAAGTTGCAAGGCTGAGTCCTGCATTGACAACAAGACCTACTGACACCAGTGAGATCTAGATGGCAAAAGGCAAATGTAGGAACATTACTAACAGAAATCAAGGCAATATGGCAGCATCTGAACCCAATTCTCTGTTAATAGAAAGTCCTGGATACCTCAACACACCAGAAAAGCAAGAATTGGATTTAAAATCACTGGCCGTGATGCTGTTACAAGAACACATGAAGGACATAAATAAATCTCTTAAAGAAATTCAGGAGAAAAATGATCAAAAGCTAGAAGCCCTTACAAGGGAAACACAAAAATCACTTAAAGAAATTCAGGAGAATATGGATCAAATGATAGTAGCCAAAAAGGAGGAAATGCAAAAATCACTTAAAAAGTACAGGAGAAATTTGATCAACAAGCAGAAGTCATGAAAGAAGAAACACAAAAATCTCTCAAAGAATTACAGGAAAACACAAACAAGCAAGTGAAGGAACTGAACAAAACCATCCAGAATCTAAAATAACACGTAGAAACAACTAAGAAAACTCAAAGGGAGACAACTTTGGAGATAGAAAACCTTGGGAAGAAATCAGGAACCATAGATGCAAATATCAACAACAGAATGCAAGAGATAGAAGAAAGAATCTCAGATGCCGAAGATACCATAGAAACCATGGACTCAATGGTCAAAGAAAATGCAAAATGCAAAAAGCTTGTAACCAAAAACACCCAGGAAATCCAGGACACAATGCGAAGACCAAACCTAAGGATTATAGGCATAGATGAGAGTGAAGATTTACAACTGAAGGGCCAGCAAATATCTTCAACAAAATTATGGAAGAAAACTTTCACAACTTAAAGAGAGAGATGCCTATGAATATACAAGAAGCCTACAGAACTCTAGACAGACTGGACCTGAGCAGAAATACCTCTCACCAAATAATAATTAAAGCCCCAAATGCACTAAACAAAGAAAGAATATTAAAGGCAGTAAGAGAAAAAGGCCAAGTAACATATAAATGAAGACCTATCAGAATCACACCAGACTTCTCTCCAGAGACCATGAAAGCTAGAAGATCCTGGGCACAAATGTCAGCCAAGACTACTATACCCAGCAAAACTCTCAATCACAATAGATGGAGAAACCAAGACATTCCATGACAAAACCAAATTTACACAATATCTTTCCACAAACCCAGTTATGCAAAGAATAATAGGAGGAAAACTCCAATACAAGGAGGGAAACTACACCCTGGAAAAAGCAAGATAGTAATCTTCCTTCATCAAACCCAAAAGAAGATAACCACTCAAATATAAAAATAACATCAAAAATGACAGGAAGTAATAATCACTCTTCCTTAATATATCTTAACATCAATGGACTCAATTCCCCAATAAAAAGACATAGACTAACAGACTGGATAAGGAAACAGAACCCTACATTTGGCTGCATACAGGAAACACACCTAAATGTCAAAGACAAAAACCACCTTAGAGTAAAAGGCTGGAAGACAATTCTACAAGCCAATGGTCTTAGGAAACGAGCCAGAGTAGCCATTGTAATATCAGATAAAATTTACTTTCAACCTAAAGTCATCAAAAGAGACATTGAGGGATACTTCTTGCTGGTCAAAGGAAAAATCCACCAAGAAGAACTTTCAATTCTGAACATCTATGCGCCGAATGCAAGGGCACCCTCATTTGTAAAAGAAACTTTACTAAAGCTCAAAGCACACATTGCACCTAACACAATAATTGTGGGTGACTTCAACACTCCACTCTCCTCAATGGACCGATCAGGAAAACAGAAACTAAACTAAATTTGGACCAATTGGATTTGATTGATATTTATAGAACATTTCACCCTAAAGCAAAAGAATATACTTTTTTCTCAGCACCTCATGTTACCTTCTCCAAAATCGACCATATAATTGTTCTGAAGACAGACCTCAATAAATACAAGAAGATCGAAATAATCCCATGCCTCCTATCAGATCACTATGGTGTAAGAGTGGTTTTCCATAGCAACAAAAACAACAGAAAGCCTACATACACATGGAGGCTGAACAATACTCTACTCAATGACACCTTGGCCAAAGAAAAAATAAAGAAATCAGAGACTTTTTAGAATTTAATGAAAATGAAGGCACAGCATACCCAAATCTTTGGGACACAATGAAAGCAGGGCTAAGAGGAAATCTCATAGCCCTGAGTGCCTCCAAAAAGAAAATGGAGAGAGCATTCACTAGCACCTTAACGACACACCTGAAAGCCCTGGAACAAAAAGAAGCCAATTCCCCCAGGAAGAGTAGAAGACAGGAAATCATCAAACTCAGGGCTGAAATCAATCAAGTGGAAACAAAGAGAACCGTACAAAGAAACAACGAATCCAGGAGCTGGTTCTTTGAGAAAATCAACAAGATAGATAAACCCTTAGCCAGGCTGACCAAAGGGCACAGAGAAAGTATGCAAATTAACAAAATTAGAAATGAAAGGGGGGATATAACAACAGAAACTGAGGAAATCCAAAAAATCATCAGATCCTACTATAAAAGCCTATACTCAACACAACTGGAGAATCTGGAGGAAATGGACAATTTCCTTGACAGATACCAAATACCAAAATTAAATCAGGACCAAATAGATCATCTAAACAGTCCCATAACCCCAAAAGAAATAGAAGGGGTCATAGAAAGTCTTCCAACCAAAAAAAGCACAAGACCAGATGGTTTCAATGCAGAATTCTATCAGACCTTCAAAGAAGACCTAACACCAATATTCTTCAACCTATTCCACAAAATAGAAACAGAAAAAAGATTACCCAATTCGTTCTACGAAGCCACAATTACACTGATACCAAAACCACACAAAGATCCAACAAAGAAAGAGAACTTCAGACCAATTTCCCTTATGAACATCGATGCAAAAATACTCAATAAAATTCTTTCCAACCGAATCCAAGAACACATCAAAACGATCATCCACCATGATCACGTGGGCTTTATCCAGGGATGCAGGGTAGGTTCAATATACAGAAATCCATCAATGCAATCCACTAAATAAACAAAGTCACAGAAAAAAACCACATGAGCATTTCATTGGATGCTGAAAAAGCATTTGACAAAATTCAGCATCCTTTCATGCTTAAAGACTTGGAAAGAACAGGAATACAAGGCCCATAACTAAACATAGTAAAAGCAGTATACAGCAAACCGGTAGCCAGCATCAAACTAAATGGAGAGAAACTTGAAGCAAATCCCACTAAAATCAGGGACTAGACAGGGCTGCCCCCTTTATCCTTATCTTTTCAATATTGTACTTGAGGTACTAGCTCGGGCAATTAGACAACATAAGGAGGTCAAAGGGATACAAATTGGAAAGGAAGAAGTCAAACTATCATTATTTGCAGATGATATGATAGTCTACCTAAGTGACCCAAAAAACTCCACTAGAGAACTCCTATAGCTGATAAACAACTTCAGCAAAGTGGCAGGTAATAAATTCAACTCAAGCAAATCAGTAGTCTTCCTATACTGAAAGTTTAAGCAGGCTGCGAAAGAAATTAAGGAAATGACCCCCTTTACAATAACCACAAAAAGTATAAAGTACCTTGGGGTGACTCTTACCAAACATGTGAAAGATATGAGTGACAAGAACTTCAAGACTATGAAGAAGGAAATGGAAGAAGACCTGAAAAAATGGAAAAACCTCCCATGCTCATGGATCGGCAGGATTAATATAGTTAAAATGGCCATTTTGCCAAAAGCTATATAGAGATTCAACGCAATACCCACCAAAATTCCAATTCAATTCTTCACAGAGTTATAAAGAGCAATCCTCAAATTCATCTGGAATAACAAAAAACCCAGGATATCTAAAACTATTCTCAACAACAAAAGAAATCCTGCGGGAATCAGTATCCCTGACCTCAATCAATACTACAGAGCAATAGTGTTAAAAAACTGCATGGTATTGGTACAATGACAGGCAGGCAGATCAATGGAACAGAACTGAAGATCCAGAAATGAACCCACACACCTATGGCCACTTGATCCTCATCAAAGGGCCTGAAAACATCCAATGGAAAAAGGATAGCCTTTTCAACAAATGGTGCTGGTTCAACTGGAGGTCAGCATGCAGAAGAATGCGAACTGATCCATCCTTGTCTCCTTGTACTAAGCTCAACTCCAAATGGATCAAGGACCTACACATAAAGCCAGACACTCTGAATCTAATAGAAAAGAAACTGGGGAAGACCCTTGAGGACATTGGTACGGGGGGAAAGTTTCTGAACAGATCACCAATAGCTTATACTCTAAGATCAAGAATTGACAAATGAGACCTCATAAAATTATAAAGTTTCTATAAGGCAAAGGACACCATCAAAAGGACAAATCGGCAACCAACAAATTGGGAAAAGATCTTCACCAACGCTACATCAGATAGAGAGCTAATATGCAATATATACAAAGAACTTAAGAAGTTAGACACCAGAAAACCAAATAACCCTATTAAAAATTGGGGGACAGAGTTAAACAAAGAATTTTCACCTGAAGAACTTCGGATGGCAGAGAAGCATCTTTAAAAATGCTCAACTTCATTAGTCATTAGGGAAATTCAATTCAAAACAACCCTGAGATTTCACCTTACACCAGTCAGAATGGCTAAGATTAAAAATTCAGGAGACAGCAGATGTTGGTGAGGATGTGGACAAAGAGGAACACTCCTCCACTGCTGGTGGGGTTGCAAATTGATACAACCACTCTGGAAATCAGTCTCGCAGTTCCTCAGAAAACTGGGTACCTCACTTCCAGATGACCCTGCTATACCACACCTGGGCATATACCCAGAAGATTCCCCAGCATGTAATAAGGATACATTTTCCAATATGTTCATAGCAGCCCTATATATAATTGCCAGAAGCTGGAAAGAACCCAGGTATCCCTCAACAGAAGAGTGGATGCAAAAAAATGTGGTATAGATACGCAGTGGAGTACATTGTATATATATATCAGCCATTAGAAGCAATGAATTCATGAAATTCTTAGGCAAATAGATGGAGCTGGAGAACATCATACTAAGTGAGGTAACCCAGTCTCAAAAAGATCAATCATGGTATGCACTTACTAATAAGTGGATATTAACCCAGAAATCTGGAATACCCAAAACATAATCCACACATCAAATCAGGTACAAGAAGAACGGAGGAGTGGCCCCTTGTTCTGGAAAGGCTCAGTGTAGCAGTATAGGGCAAAACCAGAACAGAGAAGTGGGAAGGGGTGGGTGGGAGAACAGGGGGAGGAAAAGGGGCTTATGGGACTTTTGGGGAGTAAGGGGGGGCAGAAAAGGGGAAATCATTTGAAATGTAAATAAAAAATATATCAAATAAAAAAAAGGAAAAGAAATGCTCAACATCATTAGCCATTAGGGAAATGCAGATAAAAACAACCCTGAGATTTCACCTCACACCAGTCAGAATGGCTAAGGTTAAAAACTCAGGAGACAGCAGGTGTTGGCAAGGATGTGGAGAAAGAGGAACACTTCTTCACTGCTGGTGGGATTGTAAAATGGTATAACCACACTGGAAATCAGTCTGGCAGTACCTAAGAAAACTGGGTATGACACTTCCGGAGGACCCTGCTATATCTCTCCTGGGCATATATATACCCAGAGGATTCCCCAGCATGCAATAAGGACACATGCTCCACTATATTCGTAGCAGCCTTATTTATAATAGCCAGAAGCTGGAAAGAACCCAGATATTTCTCAATGGAGGAATGGATACAGAAAATTTGGTATATATACACAATGGAGTACTATTCAAAACAATGAATTCATGAACTTTTTAGGCAAATGGATGGAACTGGAAAATATCATCCTAAGCGATGTAAAGCAATCACAAAAGAAGACACATGGAATGCAATCATTGATAAGTGGATATTAATTAGACCTGAAGCTCTGAATACTGGAGATACAATTATCACATCAAATGATTCCCATGAAGAAGGAAGATGAGGGCCCTAATCCTGGAAAGGCTTGATCCAGCATTGTAGGGGAGTACCAGGACAGAAAAAAGGGAGGGGTAAAGACAGGAGAATGGATGGAGAGAAGAGGACTTATGGAACATATGAAGGGGATTGGGAAAGGGGAAGGCTTTTAGAATGTAAACAAAGAATGTAGAAAATAAATAAATAAAATTTAAAAATTAAAAAAAAAGAGAGAATCAACAAAATAGATAAACCCTTAGCCAAACTAACTACAGGGCCCACAGGCAGTATGCAAATTAACAAAAACAGAAATGAAAAGAGACATTAACAACAGAAATATAGGAAATTCAAAAGAATCATTGAACCTTACTACAAAAGCCTACACTCAACAAACCTGGAAAATCTAGGTGAACTGTATGGTTTTCTAGACAGTTACCACATATCAAAGTTAAATTAAGAGCAGTTTAACTAAGCCGGGAGTTGGTGGCTCACGCCTGTAATCCCAGCACTCTGGGAGGCAGGGGCAGGCAGATTTCTGAGTTCAAGGCCAGCCTGGTCTACAGAGTGTGTTCCAGGACAGCCAGGGCTACACAGAGAAACCCTGTCTCGACAAAACCAAATCCAAAAGAAAAATAAAAGAGAGAGAGAAGTTTAACTATCTAAACAGGCCCATATCCCATAAGGAAATAGGAGAAGTCACTAAAAAACCTCCCAACCAAAAAAAAAAAAAAAAAAGCCTAGGACCAGACGTATTTAGTGCAGAATACTACCAGAACTTCAAAGAAGACCTGATACCAGTATTCCTCACACTATTCCATAAAATATAAACAGAAGGAACGCTAATTAATGTATTCTATGAAGCCGCAATTACTCTGATACCTAAACTTCGAAAGGATCCAACCAAAAAGTGAACTTCAAATGAATCTTGCTTATAAATATCAATGTAAAGACTCAATAGAATTCTTGTAAACACATCAAGAATCCAACAACACATCAAGGCTATCATTCACCATGCTCAAGTAGGCTTCATCCTAGGGATGCAAGGTTGGTTCAATATACAAAATCCATTAACATATTCACCTGTATAAACAGACTCAAAGAAAAAAATCACATGATCATCTCCTTAGGTGTAGAAAAAGCATTTGACACAATATAACACTCCTTCATATTAAAAGTATTTAAGAGATCATGGGCCAGGCTGTGGTGGTGCGTTCCTGTAATCCCAGCACTCTGGGAGGCAAAGGCAGGTGGATTTCTGAGTTCAAGGGCAACCTGGTCTACAGAGTGAGGTCCAAGACCGCCAGGGTTAAACAGAGAAACCCTGTCTCGAAAAAACCAAATCAAAAAACAAACAAACAAACAAACAACAAAAAAAAAAAGGTCCACACCTAACCATAATAAAGCATAATAAAGATAATTTACTGTAAAATAACAGCCACTATCAAGTAAAATGGAGAAATGCTTGAAGCAACCCCACTAAAATTTGGGACAAGGCAATGAGGCCCACTCTCCCCATATCTATTTAATATAGTACTCAAAGTGCTAGCTGGAATAATAAGACAAAAAAAAGAGAGATTGAAGGGATACAAATTGGCAAAGAAAAAATTAAAGGTATTGTTATTTGCAAATGATATGATAGTATACATACGCGACCACAAAAATTCTACCAGAGAACTTCTCCAGCTGATTAACAACTTCAGCAAAGTGGCCAGATATAAAATTAACTCAAATAAATTAATAGCCTTACTTTATACAAGTGATAGACAGGCTGAGAAAAATTTAGGGAAACAACTCCCTATACAATAACCACAAATAATATAAAGTATCTTAGAATAACTCTATCCAAACTAATGAAAGATATGTATGACAATAACTTCAAATCTCTGAATAAAGAAAGTGAAGATCTCAGAAAATGGAGCGATCTCCCATCCTTCTGGATTGGCTGATTTAACACAGTAAAAAATAGCCATCCTACCAAAGTCCTACTCAAATTGATTCAATCCTCAACAAAATCCAAACTCATTTCAAAAGGACATTGAAAAAGTAATTCCAAAATTCATCTGTAAAGGAAGGTAAAAAAATAAGAATAGCAAAAAGTATTCTTAACAATAAAAGAGTGGCTGGGGGAATCACCAATCCCTGACCTCAAGCTCTACATCTGAGGAATTTTGATAAAAACTGCATGGTACTGGTACAGAGACAGACACATTGATCAGTGGAATAGAATTGAAGACCCAGAAAAAACACACACACACACACACTTATGCACACTTGAACTTTGACAAAGAAGACAAAAATATGCAATGGAAAAAAGAAAACATCTTCAATAAATGGTGCTCGTCTAACTGGCTGTCTGTATGTAGGAAAATGAAAATAGACCCATATATGTCACCTTGCACAAAGCTCAAAGTTCAAGTGAATCAAGAACCTCCAAATAAAACCAGATATGCTGAATCTAATAGAAGGGAAAGTGAAAAAGAGCCTTGAACTCATTGGCACAAGGGGAAACTTCCTAAACAGAACTCCAATGGCTCATGCTCTAAGATCAAGAAGGAATTGATAAATGGACCCCCATGAAACTGGAAAGGTTCTGTAAGGCACAGGACATAGTCAATAAGACAAATTGGCAACCTACAGATCCTGGGAAAAAAATCTTCACTAACCCCACATCCCATAAAGGCCAATATCCAAAATATATAAAGAACTTAAGAAGTTAACCATCAAAAAACCAAACAACTCGATCAAAAAATGGAGTATTCACAACAGAGGAATCTCAAATGGCTGAGAAGCACCAAAAGAAATGTTCCAAGTCCTTAATGATCAGAGAAAGGCAAATCAAAAGGACTCTGAGATTCCACCTTACACCAATCAGAATGGCTAGGATCAAAACAACAGGTGATGATGTTTGTTGTTGAAGATGTGGAGAAAAAGAAACACTCCTGTATTGCTGGTGAGATTGCAAATTGTAAAACCACTCTGGAAATCAAACTAGAAGATCATCAGAAAATTGGAAATAGATCTACCTGAAGACCCAGTAATACCACTCTGGGGAATATACCCAAAAGATGCCCCACCTTGCCACAGGGGTACATGTCCTACTATGTTCATAGTGGCCCTGTTTGTGATAGCTGGAAACAACCCAGATATCCCACAACAGAAAGATGGACACAGAAAATATAGTTTATTTACACAATGGACTACTACTCAGGTATTAAAAATAAGGACATCCTGAGTTTTGCAGACAAATAGATGGAACTAGAATATTTATCATCCTGGACTGGAGAGATGGCTCAGAGGTCAAGAGCACTAACTTCCAGGGGTCCTGAGTTCAATTCCTAGCAATCACAGGGTATCTCACAACCATCTATAGTGCGATCTGGTGCCCTCTTCTGGTGTGGCTGAAAACAGCAACAGTGTGCTCATATAATATAAGTAAATAATATTTTTTAAAAAAGAGAGGTTATAAAAAAAATAAAATTAAATTAAAAAAAAACTCCTGGGCATATACCCAGAGGATTCCCCACCATGTAAGAAGGATACATGCTCTACTATGTTCACAGCAGCCCTATTTATAATTGCCAGATGCTGGAAAGAACCCAGGTATCCCTCAACAGAAGAGTGGATGCAAAAAATGTGGTATATCTACACAATGGAGTACTATTCAGCCATAAGAAACAATGAATTCATGAAATTCTTAGGCACATGCATGGAGCTGGAGAACATCATACTAAGTGAGGTAACCCAGACTCAAAAGGTGAATCATGGTATGCACTCACTAATAAGTGGATATTAACCTAGAAAACTGGAATACCCAAAACATAATCCACACATCAAATGAGGTAGAAGAAGAAAAGAGGAGTGGCCCCTTGTTCTGGAAAGACTCAGTGAAGCAGTATTCGGCAAAACCAGAACGGGGAAGTGGGAAGGGGTGGCTGGGAGGACAGGGGGAGAGAAGTGGGCTCACGGGACATTCGGGGAGTGGGGGGCTAGAAAAGGGGAAATCATTTGAAATTTATAAAATTATATTGAATAACGAGAGAGAGAGAGAGAGAGAGAGAGAGAGAGAGAGAGAGAGGGGTTAAAAAAAATAGAGCCAAGCAGTGGTACTACACACCTTTAATCCCAGCACTTGGGAGGCACAGGCAGGCAGATTTCTGAGTTCGAGGCCAGCCTGGTCTCCAGAGTGAGTTCCAGGACAGCCAGGGCTACACAGAGAAACCCTGTCTCAGGAAAAAAAAATGATTAGGGCTGGAGAGATGGAGGACAGCTCAGTAGTTAAGAGCACTGAGTGCTCTTCTGAAGGTCCTGAGTTCAAATCCCAACAACCACATGGTGGCTCACAATCATCCATAACATGATCTGACGCCCTCTTCTGGTGTGTCCGAAGATAGCTACAGTGTACTTACATATAATTGATACATAAATCTTTAAAATTGTTAAATAAAAAGAAGGAATATAAATAAACATACAAATAAACAATTGTCCAAAAACAGGAGGTCAATTGAACCCTCTGGGTCCTTAATCTGAAGATGCTGGGTGAAAAACCTGGGCCTTGTTTTTCTCTCTTACCTCTCTCACTCTCACCTCTCTCCTCTCTGGGTTCTCCTCCCCTCCCCCCTCTCTCCACTTGGTCATGGCCAGCCTCCACTTCTTTACTCTCTCCCTCTCTCTGCCTTTCTCTGCCTCTACTACCCCATTAACTCCCATCCTCTGCCCTGAAAAAGCTCTATTCTATACCAAAAAAAAAAAAAAACAAAACAAAACAAAACCCTGGGCCTTGGTTTCTACATACCATCTGTCACAGAACCCTAAGGAACCTGGACACAAAGGCATAAAGGCTGGAAAACCTGGACATGAAGCCCACAGATGAAGGAAGCACCTCTTTGGAGTCGCTAAGATTCACTGACACTGTGTGATACCAGCATGCCTCCTTCATGCACCAGAATTCTGCATTGAGCCTAAGGGAGATGCAAATCCAGCCTTGGATATACCTTTACCACAATATTCTCCAACCTAGAACTGGGGCAAGAAACCCAAAGCAGTATATGGGCACCAAAATGCCATTGTCAAAAGTGTACAAGTGTCTCATGGGGGAGGGGCTGAATATAAGGGTGGGAAACACAAAATGGAGCATACCTTGATCTGTTTCTCTTTCATGCCAAGCCTTTGAGCCAGTGTCTTGCACTGTTCCTGGCTCACGTACTTGCTGTTATCAAAATGTTTTCCCAGGACTAGCCTTTGTTCTTTGGAAAGCACATTTCGTTTCTTCTTCTGTGTTCCTGGATCATTGGATCTTGTGACCCTAAAGGGATTTGAAAAGTCATGAGACATTGTTGACTTGGTAGACCCGAGGCACCTGGAGAATTCTGGAGGTCTGCAGGAAATTCACTGGAAAATTGGAGAATTTGTTACTGGAAAGGACAGAGCATCCTCACATCATTTGTAGGACTGGATGATGAATGGAAGTTTTAGAGAACTAGAGATCTTTATATTTCCTGGAAATGTGATCCCTTTGGGAGACCTGGTTAAACAGAAGAACCTGGGTTTTTCAGCATCTAGTTGGACAGTCATGTGATTTTTTTCTTTCAGTTTGTTGATCTGGTGGATTGCATTGGTGGATTTTGATATTTAGAAGCAGCTCCCTGCATCTGGTGGATGAAGATTACTTGTACATGGTGTGTAAGTTCTTTGATGTGTTCTTTTATTGGTTGACTTTGTATTTTGCTGAGTATTTTTGCATCAAGGGAAATTGATCTGAAATTTCTTTCTTAAATTGTTCTGTGGTTTAGGTATCAGGGTGACTGTTACCTCATAGAGTCACTTTGGTAATGTTCCTTTTGTGTTTTGTGCAATACTTTGAAGAGGTTTGATATTATCTCTTCTTTGAAAATCTGACAGAATTCTGTGCTAAATCTACCTTGGCCCTTAGATTTTATTCAGTTAAAAGACTGTAAATGACTACTTTTGTTTCCTTGGATAGTTTACATTGTCTTAACTTGGCAAATGGAATGTATCTAGTAAATCATGCATTTCATTTAGATTTTTCACTTATTTGGAGTGCAGACTTGTAGTGAGACCTAATGATTCTTTGAATTTCCCCAGTATCCATTGCTATCTCTCCCATTTAATTTCTGATTGTGTTCATGTGGATCCTGTCTCTGCCTTTTAGTAGTTGGCTCAGGGGTTGTCTATATTGCTGATTTTCTCCCAAGCCAGCTCTTGGATTTGATGATTCCTTGTATTGATCTCTTTGTTTCCAATTGACAATTATGCCCTGAGTTTGATTATTTTCTGCTGTTTACTCCTTTGGGCATGTTTGCTTCTCACCCCACCCCCAGGATCTTTAAATGTACACATTATTTGTTAGTATTAGAACTCTCGAGGAAAGGAAAAGAGGAGGAAGGAAAAAAAGAACTCACTAAATTCATTTTTTTAAGATTTATTATGATACATAAGTACACTGTAGCTGTCTTCAGACAGTCCAGAAGAGGGCAACAGATCCCATTAAAGATGGTTGTGAGCCCCTCATACAGACAAAAGAGGTGGCATGGCAGATGTGGGATGGGGGGTTGTTGGAGGGGTAACTGGGAAGTGGGAAATCATTTGTGATGTAAATGAATTGGAAAGTAAGGGAAAATTGGCTTTTCCTTCATGAGACTCCAGCCCAGAAGAAATTGTGGCTTCACCAGTCAGTCATTTTCTCAGGAAATGGATATATACTCACTCGGCTTCCAGGGTTCTTGACAACTGCTTTCCTCTTACTATGCACCCATTCTTACAGGACGGCAGCCTGTTCAGTCTTCAACTACCTTGTTAGCTCCCTTATTCAACCATTCTTCTTCCTGGGCCTTTCACAATTTCTAAATGACCCCTCAAATACTCTGTATGTGTTGTGGTATCTACCTAGATTCCCAAAAGGCATGGAGAGCTCAAGGCTTCAGCAGTTCGGTGCCTGGGTTTCTGCTCCTAGTTTATCCCTAAGCTAAATAGTTTTAAGGGGAAAAAAACGCTGGACAGGCGGTGGTGGCACACACCTTTAATCCCAGCACTTGGGAGGCAGAGGAAGGCAGATTTCTGAGTTGGAGGCCAGTCTGGTCTACAGAGTGAGTTCCAAGACAGCCAAGGCTACACAAAGAAACCCTGTCTCAAAAAAACAAAAAAGAAAAAAAAAAAAAAACCTCAGTCATTCAAAGATGATGACAAGTTCTTGGTCTGTACCATAACCCCAGTTTCTGACTTTTTTTTCCTGGCTGATCCCAAACTCACTGGATGACTGAGGTTGACTAAATTTCTCATTCTACTGCCCAACAAATGTTGTGATTAGAGGCCAACATCCCTTGAGTGAGCTTTTACTGTACCATTTAGTATTTCATGGTGGCATTTTGCTCTAAATGCATATTTAATTGGTTTCTTTTTATAAACCTTGTTTCCTCAGAGAACGTATTATCCTGCTTCCATGTATTGAAACCATACCTCTGTCTCTTGCTCTGTCTGTCTGTCTGTGTCTAAATCTGTCTTTCTGTCTCTGCTGGTCTCTATCTCCTTCTCTGTCTCTAGATCTGTTTCTCTTTTTGTGTCTCTGTCTTTCTCTGTGTCTTTCTCTCTGTGTCTCTGTCTCTCTCTATCTCTCATTGTGTGTGTGTGTGTGTGTGTTGTGTGAGTCTCTGTGTCTCTCTATACTTAATATTTTTAGGAAGAGTTTCTCTGAGTAGCTCTGGCTGTGCTCCAATATCCTCTATAGACCAAGCTTGACTCAAACTCAGAAGCAGAACTCCTTCTGCCTCCCTAGTGCTGCAAATAAAGGCCTATGCCACCACTGCCCAGGCTTTATCAACCTTCTTTGGCCTCTGCAAAGACACTGGTCCAGCAACTGCTCTTGGTATAAGCCAAAGACAAGAAAGCGTCATACTAAGCTAGACTTGACCAATGCATTTTCTAGTGAAAAGTTTCTTATCAATACTTTTGTTTCAGGTAGGGCCTGGTGTACCTTAAACTGTCCTTGAAATTGCTGTACAGTTAACAATGACCATGAGACCTCATTGCTTAGGAGCAGCAGTGGATCTTGATGAAGATGTGAGCCCATTTCCAAACACACATGTAAGACCTCCACTCTATAGTTTCACTCCAAGAGATACTATACACTTTGAGTCTCCAACTACAAGACAGTTGCATACATGCACTGCAGGCATTCACATGTAAAAATATTTAGGGAGAAAGACTGGAAAAAACATTATTTTTATTTTTCAACACGTTTTTTTCTTTCATTTAAAGAACATATAATTCAACAATATGGAGAGAATAGTTTCCTTTGTTTTTTTTTTTTTAAACAATCCCATTATATAAACTAGTGACATGAAACTACTACAGATAGGACTGCTTAATTTCCCCAAATATACTAACACACCTCTCAAATATACTAACACACCTCTTCCTTTCTATAAAGGCCTGAATGAATCAAGGGGAGAGAGGTGTTTTATGGAATGGTGTGGTGGTATCTACAATTGTACCGATCCTCCAACTCCTCAAAGTCTTCAAGAATCCACTGCCAGAGCCCCTCAGCAGATGGACCTGAATCTTGAGCATCCTCTGTACCTTGAGTGGATGCTACCATGGCTACTGAAGCTCCAGATCCTGCTATGCCAGTCTGGACTTCAACTGCTACTGATTGACTAGAGTCACCAGCCCTAACAGGGGCATGGTCATCAAGCAGGTATTCTTGCTGACTACACCTGGCACCATCACAGGCTTGATCACGATGGCTGAAGTTGAGCTTGACCATCCCTGGCTGCAGTTGAGGTTGGAAATGGAATCCTCACCAAATGTGCCTGAACCCATGGAGTCTCCATTGGCAGAAGCAATTACAGGTAAGGAACCAGGAAGATGGGTTGGCTCAGAAACAGCTTCAGAGCTTCCATTTATTTCTGGAGGTGCTGCTGGGATATTCTTGAGATTCTTCCACTTGGACTTAGCCCGGGTGTTCTTGAACCAGATCTGAAAAACAAAGGAGACATCAAAGGAATACCTGTGTGCCCCCAACTTGTCACTAGGTGAAGCTTCTGGATTGAAAGGAATTTCTGCAGCAATACTGCATGAGTCCACAACAGAGAAGTCTGAAGGTCTAGATCCCTAAGGGATTGTAGTAAGATAGAATGAATATGACCTGACACCAAAAGCCTAGAGAAGATTCAGTTAGTGTGTCCTGTATTGTACTATGAGCTCTGAGGTCTAGGTCTCTGAGACCCTACAGGATAATAATATTCATCCATATTCCTACCTGGGTTGAAGCAGAATGTGAGGTCCAGCTCTTGATGCATGTATATTCAACTTCCACAACTGTCCCTAACATTAAAGAGCACAGAGCTCAGGAGTCTGATAGGGGGAGGGGGGGTTGGATATTTTGGCTGTCAGAGACAGCGAAGAGAGGCATGCCTGGATCTCATGTGCTGTCAAACCAATCAACAATGCCAGTCCCCCCCCCCCCTGCTCCTCCTGTTTTGGGTATGTGCACTTAGCCAAATATGTTTACAGCAGGTTCTTTTGCTCCCTGGTGTATACAGTGAGTATTTTCTGATGGTTCCTTGGAGCCCAGAGTCTCTTTTGTCGGTAACCATAATTAGGTGACAGTACCATAGGTCCCACAGGAACCTGGAAATTAGATCTCACTGAGGATCTTGAAGGTATCTGATGATGTGGATGCACTAAGAGGCTTCTCAGAATTGGTAAACCTGGACCCATTACAGGACCTCGTTGCATTTGGATACTTGATCTTCTTGATGGACCTTGGGACTCTTGCTGATGGAGGTCTCTTTCAAGGGCACTTAGAGGCAGAGACAGGTGGATTTCTGAGTTCGAGGCCAATCTGGCCTACAGAGTGAATTCCAGGACAGCCAGTGGCACTGAGAAAAATACTGTCTCAAAACAACAAACAAAAAAATTAAAAACCCCATACTTCAGCTATGCATCTTTTGTCATTGATCTCTAGAAGACTATTAAAGGAACTAATATTGGATTTTTCCTGTCAAAATCTATTTCAGTATCTACTAGAACAATCATGTGATTTGTTTTTCTTTCAGTTTGTTGATGTGGTGGTTTGCCTTGGTGGATTTTGATATTTAGAAGCAGCTCCCTGTATCTGGTGGATGAAGACTACTTGATCATAGTGTATGATTTCTTTGATGTGTTCTTTGATTGGGGGACTTAGTATATTGCGGTGTATTTTTGCATCAATGTTCATAAGGGAAATTGATCTGAAACTTTCTTCATTAAATTGTTCTGTGGTGTAGGTATCAGGGTGACTGTCAACTCATAGAGAATTGGAAAACCTGGGCCCATTACAGGACCTGGTTGCATTTGGATAATTGATCTTCTTGATGGACCTTGGGAATCTTGTCGACAGAGGTCGCTTTCAGGGACTGAATGACTTGATTGCATTGGACAAGTTGGAGTCTCTAGGGGACTCACTTGGAAAGGCAGATTCCTTGCAAGCTCTTGAGGCATTTGGGAACTGGTTTGTGTGGGTGCATTTGAAGACATTTGGAATCTTAAATGCAAGGACAGACCTTAGGACTTAGATGGGTTCTGATCTTATTGGAGTATGTTCTTAGAGGAGAACATGGAAAAAGGTAAAAATATCAGAAAAGTTCCAGAGACCACCCATCATGCCTACCCATCACAAGCTGTGGACTTATTATAGAGCAGGGATTATTCAGGGGCCACACTCTTTCTGACCACCTGCCAGTGCCTCCCATGCTTCTTAAGTATTCTCAACATTGCAATAAGCTTGCAAATAGCTCATGTGATAATATGAGTCTGTCAGCCTAGGGAGGCTAGCAATTGAATGTCCTCCCCCAAAGTTTAAAAGTCCTAGAACCCTGGAGGGATTGAAGTGGGAGTAGGTGGGTGAGTGGGTGAGGGGAGCATAAGGTGGGGAGCACTTTTTCAGAGTCAAAGGTGAGGAGGGGTGAAGAACTCCATGATGGAGGACCTGGATGTGGGCTGAAATCAAGCAATTAGAAAGAGGAAGGGCTGGAGAGATGACTGAGTGTTTAAGAGCTCTTCCAAAGGTCCTGAGTTCAATCCAAGGAACCACATGGTGGCTCATGACCATCTGTAAAGGAATCTGATTCCCTCTTCTGGTGTCCGAAGACAGCTACAGTGTACTCACATACATAAAATAAATAAATCTTTTCTAAAAAAAGAAAAGGAAGAAAGAGGAAAAATTAAAAAAAAAAAATCAACAAAACCAAGAGCTCAACCAGGTTGGCAAACCCTTAGCCAACTTAACTAAAAGACTCTCAGAGACACAGTATTTCTTTCAGTCTACTTTGTAATTTTTTTTTCTTTTCAGAAAATATTGAGGTTGATCTCACACAATCATACATAAATTCTCACCTAGATAAAGCCTTACAAGAACCTATTTAGTTAAATTTGCTTTCAATTTTGCGGTAAATTTAATCCTCAGTAGAGGTGAAGAAAGCTTCACAGGACCCATGGGATTCTCAGGAACTGAACCACCATCCAAAGAGCATGCATAAATTGGACCTAGCCTTCCTTGAACTTATGTAGCAGATGTTCAGGCTGATCTTCACAGGTTCTGGAGCAACTGGAGCAGGAGCTATCTCAAAAACTGTTGCATGTATATGGGATATCTACTTCTAGCTGCACTGCCTTGTATTGTGTCAGTGGAAGAACAAATGCTTAGCCTTACAGAGACTTGAAGTGCCTGATTGGGTGAGACTTCTCACCCACTCTGAAAAGAAGGGGCTGGGGGTGGGAGATGGCTGTGGGGATTGTGCATGTGGGGTAAGGGGGTGCAAATAAATAATTTAACATTTTAAAGAGTCACAGTCGGACAGTGGTGGTACACACCTTTAATCCCAGCACTTGGCAGACAGAGGGAGGAGGTTTTCTGAGTTCAAGACCAGCCTGTACTACACTGTGAGGTCCATGACAGCCAGGGCCACACCGAGAAACCTTCTCTCAGAAAAACAACAACAAAAAAATCACAGATCCTCTTCCATTCTTCTTGACTCTCTGACTCCAACCAAAAATTGAAGAGCCATAGAAGAGAAAACATCAAGTGACCTCTTCCCACTCTAATCTACACTAGAGCACTCGTGGTCAAATTAGACAAACCATGAGGCTCTTACATCTACCAAAGACTGACCCTGGTATTGAAACTCTAATCCAAGGACTTGGCCTCAAGTTAATCTTCACCTTGGCCTTCCGATAGGCTCCTCTCTCATCCCCTCAGGTCCAGCAGACATTCCCACCCTGCGGCCACATTCAGTCTGCAGCCATACCTTTGGAAATGTGGTCAGGTACAAGACCATAAGCAATAGAAGCCAGTATATGTGGGCATTATCAGAACCCAGTTCTTCCACCACAACAAACCCTGAAATACCTTCAAAATCAGGAAGCTGACCTAAAATCCTATTTCATATTGATAATAAAGTGCTTTAAGGAGGATATAAATGACTCACTGAAAGAAATACAGGAAAATACAGGTCAACAGGTAGAAGCACTTAAAGAGGAAACAAATAAATCGCTTTTTTTTTGAAACGGTGTCTTACATTGAAAGCCCAGGCTGGCCTTGAACCCTCAGATATTCTATTGCAGTCTCCTGAGTGCTAGGATTGCAAGGACATGCCATCATGCCTGGCTTTAAGCATTGTATCTCCTGTTTTCTATGAGTGCCTTTTTCTTTTTTATATATATAATTTTTATTTTCTATATTCTTTGTTTACATTCCAAAAGATTTCCCCTTTCCCAGATTCCTCCTCCCCATATGTCCCATAAACCTTCTCTCCACACATTCTACCTGCTTGTCACTGTACCAATACAAGATGATTTTTAGCATTGTTGCACTGTAGTACTGATTGAGGTCAGGGATAGTGCTTCCCCCAGTTCTTTTATTGTCGATAATAGTTTTGCTATTCTGGGTTTTATGCTATTCCAGATGAATTTGAGAATTGCTCTTTCAAACTTTATGAATAATTCAGTTGGAATTTTGATGGGCATTGCATTGAATCTGTAGATTGCTCTTGCATTGTGTCCATTTTTACTATATCAATCTTGCCTATCCAGGAGCATGGGAGATCTTTCCATCTTCTGAGGTCTTCTTTGATTTCTTTCTTTCGAAACATGAAGTTCTTGTCATACAGATCTTTCACATGTTTGATTAGAGTCACAACAAGGTATGAAATATTATTTGTGACTACTGTGAAAGGTGTCATTTCACTAATTTCTTTCTCAGCCTGTTTATCCTTGGAGCATAAGATTTGTTTGAGTTAATTTTATATCCAGCCACTTTGCTGAAGTTGTTTATCAGCTGTAGGAGATCTCTGGTGGAGTTTTGGGGGTCACTTAATTATACTATCATATCATCTGCAAATAGTGGTAGTTTGATTTCTTCCTGTCCAATTTGTATCCCTCTTACCGAATTGTGTTTTCTAATTGCTTTACTTAGAACTTCAAGTAATATACTGAATAAATATGGAGAGAGAGGGCAGGCTTGTCTAGTACTTGATATTAGTGTGATTGCTTCAATTTTCTCACCATTTAGTTTGATGTTGGCTACTGGTTTGCTTTTACTGTTTAGGTATGGGCCTGAAATTTCTGATCTTTATAACTGTGTGTTTTGAGCTTTACTAAAGTTTCTTTTATGAATGTGGGTGCCCTTGCAATTAGAGCATAGGTGCTCAGAATGAGAGTTCTTCTTGGTAGATTATTCCTTTGATCTATATGAAGTGTCCTGTGTCTTTTTAAATAACTTTTGGATGAAAGTCAATTTTATCTGATATTAGAATTGCTGCCACGGCTTTTGTCCTGGAAACATTTGCTTGGAAATTTGTTTTCCAGCCTTTTTCTCTGAGATAGTGTTTGTTTTTGATAACGATATGCGTTTCATGTATGCAGCAAAGTGCTGTGTCCTGTTTGCATAGCCAGACTTTTAGTCTATGTCTTTTTATTGGTAAATTGAGTCCATTGAGGTTAAGAGATATTAAGGTATAGTGATTGTTGCTCCCTGTTATTTTTGATGCAATTTTTATGTTTGAGTGGTTATCTTCTTTTGGATTTATTAAAAGAAGATTACTATCTTGCTTTTTCTTTTTTTTTTTTTAATCTTTTTTTATTGAGTATCTTCTTCACTTACATTGCCAATGGTAAAACCTTTCCCAATTTCCCCCCTCCCAAAAGTCCCCCTCCCCAATAATTCCCCACCCCTCCTCCCAGCTCCTGCCTCCTTGTATATGCCCCTTTACCCAACACACTCCCACCTACCCCCCCAACTCCCTCCCCTGTACATTTTCCTTTGTTGACCCTCTATTGGGTCTTTACCTGACCAAAGACCACTCCTCCCACTGATGCCCAACAAGGCATTGCTCTGCCACATTTTTGGCTGGAACTATGTACACGCCTTCGTGGATGGTCAGTCCCTGGGAGTCTTGGGGTGCCTGGGTGTCCGAAGTCATTGTTCTTCCCATGGGGCTATATACTCTTTCAGCTCCTCCGGGCAACCCTCCAAATCCTCTGATGGGGACACCAAGATTATTCCAATAGTTGGGTGCTAGTTTCTGCCTCTGTATTTGTAAGGCTTAGGTGGGGCCCTATGGAGAGAGCCATGGCATGCTTCTTTTGGTACAAACTTCTCTTCATAGTGTCAGTGTTTGGTGACTGTCTATAGGATGAATCCCCTCCTGGGCACTTGCTGGGTGGCCTTTACTTCAGACTCTGCTCCACATATTGCCTGCCTGCCATGTTGCTCCTGTGACGATTTTGTTCCCTTTCTCAGAGGAATCATAGCACCCTCACTTAAGCCCTCCTTCTTCTTGAGCTTCCTGTGCTGGGTGAATTATAAATTGTTTATTTTGAGCTTTTGGACTAGCATCTGCTTATTTGTGAATGAATACCATGTACGTTCTTTTGTGACTGGGTTACCTCATTCAAGATGACACTTTCTAGTTCCATCCATTTGCCTAAGAATTTCATGAATTCATTGTTTTTGATAGCTGAATACTAATCCATTGTGTATATATACCACAATTCCTGTATCCATTTCTCTGTTGAGGGACATCTGGGTTCTTTCCAGCTTCTGGCTATTATAAATAAGACAGCTATGAACATAGTGGAGCATGTGTCCTTATTACATAAAGAGCACATTCTGAGTGGTATAGCTGGGTCCACAAGTAGTACTATGTCTAATTTTCTAAGGAATCGCCAAACTGATTTCCAGAGTGGTTTTACCAGCTTGCAATTCCACCAACAATGGAGAAGTGTTCCTCTTTCCCTGCATCCTCTCCAGCTACTGCTGTCCCCTGAGTTTGTCATCTTAGCCTTTCTGACTGGTGTAAGGTGGAATCTCAGTGTTGTTTTGATATGCATTTCCCTGATAACTAAGGATACTGAATATTTCTTTAGGTGCTTTAGAGCCATTGGAGTTTCCTCAGTTGAGTATTCCCCGTTAAGTTCTGTAACCTAAATAGGGTTGTTTGATTATCTGGAGACTAACTTCTTGCATTTTTGTATATGTTAGGGTTAATAAAGATCTTTTCCCAATGTGTTGGTTGAAGTTTTGTCCTATTGACTTTATTCTTTGCCTTACAGAAGCTTTGCCGTTTTATGAGCTCCCATTTGTCGATTCTTGTTCTTAGAGTATAAGCTATTGGTTTTCTGTTCAGAAACTGTTCCCCTGTGCCCGTGTGTTCAAGTTTTGTCCCCACTTTCTGCTCTATAAGCTTCAGTGTGTCTGATTTTATGTATTGATCTTTGACCCACTTGGACTTGAACGTAGTACAAGGAGATAAGAATGGGTCAATTTGCATTTTTCTGCATGCAAACCTCCAGTGGATCTAGCCCATTTGTTTAAAATGCTGGCTTTTTTCCATTGGATGATTTTAGCTCCTTTGTCAAATATCAAGTGAATGTACATGTGTGGGTTATTTGCTCGGTCCTCAATCCTATTCCATTGCTCTTCCTGCCTGTCTGCATACTAATACTAAACAGTTTTTATAACTATCCTCTGTAGTAGAGTTTGTGGTCAGGGATGGTGATTCCCCTGCAATATCTTTTGTTGTGGGGAATAGTTATTGCTATCCTGTTTTTGTTGTTGTTGTTGTTGTTGTTATTCCAGATGAATTTAAGAATTCCTCTTTCTAGAACTATGAAAAATTGATTTGGAATTCTGATTGCATTGATGGGGATTGCACTGAATCTGTCAAATGCTTTCAGCAAGATGGCCATTTTTACTATATTGATCCTGCGAATCTGTGAGCATTGCAGATCTTTCCATCTTCTTAGTATTTCTTCGATTTCTTTTTTTAGAGGCTTAAAGTTCTTGTCATATAGACCCTTCACTTTCTTCGCAGGGTCACACCTAGGTATGAAATATTACTTTGAACTATTTTGAAAGATGTCATTTCCATAAATTCTTTCTCTTCTTGTTTATCCTTTCAGTAGAAGAAGCCTAATGATTTGCTTGAGTTAATTTTATATCCAACAACTTTGCTGAAGTTTTTTTTTTTTTTATCAGCTTTAGGAATTCTTTGTTGGAAAGCTTGGGGTCATTTAAGCTTTCATCTGCACATAGTGATAGTTTGACTTCTTCCTTTCCAATATGTATTCCTTTGACCTCTTTTTGCTGCCTGATTGCTCTGTCTAGGACTTCAAGTACTATATTGAATAGAGAGAGAGAGAGTGAGCAGCCTTGTTTGGTCCCTGATTTTAGGGGGATTGACTCAAGTTTCTCTCCATTTAGTTTGATGTTGCCTACCAGTTTGCAGAATATTTCTTTCACTGTGTTTAGGTATGGGCCTTGGATTCCCAATCTCTCGAAGACTTTTATCATGAAGGGATGCTGAATTTTGTCAAAAGCTTTTCAGCATCTAATGAATTGACCATGTGGGTATTTTTTTCCTTTAATTTGTTTATGTAGTGAATTATATTGACAGATTTCTGTATATTGAACCATCCATGCATCCCCTGGATGAAGCCTACCTGATTGTGGTGAATTACAGTTCTGACGCATGCTTGGATTCGGTTGGCCAGGATTTTGTTCAGTATTTTTGCATCAATGTTCATGAGGGAGATTGGTCTGAAGTTCTCTTTCCTTGTTTGGCCTTCTCACTGACCACCACATCTGTAAGATCAAGAGACCGAAGGTCCCTGAGTTGAAGGATGCTCAGTTACAGATATATTGTCAAAAGATGGGGCTATGGTTACCATCACAATCATTGCTGCTTTTATCTTTGAACATATTATTAAACAGATGGCTCCCAGCATTATGAAAAGCCTGATGGTTCACTACACTCCTGAACTTTAAATACCTTGTACAGTGCATCACATCACAGCTGAATGTTTCCAGCTTTCCTCTTTGGCTACTTCTCTATTTCTCACATGATGCTTTCCTGGAGCTGGAGAGAATATGATGCTTGGAGACCTTTCTATTTTCTATCATAGCCAGAAACTTCACTCTATCTGATATTAGCTTGAGATTTTAAGATAGGAGTGTAGACTTAGCATGGTTTTAAAGATGTAAAACGCTCAAAAGATTTACTGACATTCCTAGACTTGGTTCTTTACTGGGAACCTGATGTTTTTATATAAGCCATGGTCAATAGGATAAATGGTGTAGGCTTAGCTGTCCCTGAGAACTGATCAGCTTTCTCCTAGAACAAAGCACGGTGTTAGTCATGTGCTTCAGTTCTGTGGAATACTTTGATTTTAGTACATCAGCATAGTACATTTAGAATGATTGCATTTGAAAGTTATTTTTTAAGTTTTCCCTGCGTGAGTATGTAAAATCCAACTAATCAACTCTGTTTTCATTCCACAATGCATTATACAGTTGTGTGTGCATTGCAAGAGACTGTAATGATGGTCATTAAATCTTAATGACCTTCACGTAATATGCTTCAATTGTCACCCTAAATATACATAGCATTTAGTATAAAAGCCAAAATAGAATTATTGCTCCCTTCTGAAACATGAAATATTACCTCTCTATTAAACTGTTATATGCTAGCTCTCAGCATCTTAATGGTAAAGCTAAGCTTCCTAGTCATATCAAGATTTTCTAGTCACTGCACAAAGAAAATGCCTAAGAGCTGCCCTATTGCTTTCTGAGAAAACAAAGTGCTGTATATTTCACGTATAAGTTGTTATACTCAATAACTTTTTGAGTTTCTTATTTACTTATAGAATAATTAGGTAATATCTAAATTAGTGTTTGAATCTTAATATTACATAACTTTAGCTAAGTTGGCATGGTCTTAGAAAGTTTCCCTAGTCATCTTAATTTGCTCCATTTTCTGACTCCTCCCTGTAAACAAAAACAGCAAGGACACTTTATCCTGATTGTTTTCTTTCTTAATTAGTTAATCTCTTATTCAGTTATAATATGTGATACTATCGTAATAAATGTAAAAAAAACGTTAAAACATATTAGGAGAAAACTTTATCTAATGTGTTGGGTGAAGAACTATAGGTCAGTGTGACATATGCCATAGTGACTGGAATGTAAATGGATAATATAACTTAATAAAATAATTTTCAGGAACTGTTTCTCCTTTTATTTCATGAGAATATGATCTAACAATGAAGAATGAATATTTACAGTTACTTTGAAACAACCCCTCTATATACCCAGAGGATTCCCCACCATGTAATAATGATACATGCTCTACTATGTTCATAGCAGCTCTATTTATAATTGCCAGATGCTGGAAAGAACCCAGATATCCCTCAACAGAAGAGTGGATGCAAAAAATGTGGTATATCTACACAATGGAGTACTATTCAGCCATTAGAAACAATGAATACATGAAATTCTTAGGCAAATGGATGGAGCTAGAGAACATCATACTAAGTGAGGTAACCCAGACTCAAAAGGTAAATCATGGTATGCCCTCACTAATAAGGGGATATTAACCAGAAAACTGGAATACCCAAAACATAATCCACACATCAAATGAGGTACAAGAAGAACGGAGGAGTCTTAAAGTCTAAAAAGACTGAGTGAAGCAGTATAGAGCAAAATCAGAACAGGGAAGTGGGAAGAGTTGGGTGGGAAAACAGGGGGAGGGAAGGGGACTGATGGGACTTCCGGGGAGTGGGGGTCCAGAAAAGGGGAAATCATTTGAAATGTAAATAAATATATCAATAAATTAAAAAAAAGAATTAGTGGAGAGCATGTGTCATTTGCTTAATGATATTTATCCTATTACCACTTGCTCTTGTTGGCTTTCCTATGATATAGCTTTCCTGATTTGTTTTTTTGTTTTTGTTTTCTTTTTGGTTTTGTTTTTTGTTTTTTGTTTTTGTTGTTGTTGTTTTGGGTTTTTGAAACAGGGTTTCTCTGTGTAGCCCTGGCTGTCCTAGAACTCACTCTGTACACCAGGCCGGCCTCAAATGGAGAAATCTGCCCACCTCAATGTCCCAAGTGCAGGGATTAAAGGCATCCCCAACCACTGCCCAGCAGATATGTTTAAATAAATAACTCTCTCTTCTCTCTCTCTCTCTGTGTCTCTCTCTCTCACTCTCTCTCTCTTTCTCTCTCTCTCTCTCTTTCTCTCTTCTCTCTCTCTCTCTCTCTCTCTCTCTCTCTCTCTCTCTCACACACACACACACACATGAGAGTTGGTTTATGTAGTGGATTACATTGAAAGATTTCCATATATTGAACCACCCCTGCATCGCTGGGATGAAGCCTATTTGATCCTGGTGAATTACTGTTTTGATGTGTTCTTGGATTCGGTCAGCAAGAATTTTATTGAGTAGTTTTGCATCAATGTTCTTAAGGGAAATTCGTCTGGAGTTCTCTTTCATGGTTTGGTCTTTGTTTCGTTTGTGTATAAGCATTACTATGGCTTCATATAATGAATTGTGAAGTATACCTCAGGTTTCTGATTTGTGGAATAGTTTGAAAAGTATCTGTAGTAGGTCTTCTTTGAAGATCTGATAGAATTCCCCACAAACACATCTGGTCCTGTGCTTTTGTTGTTGTTTTTGGTGGTGGTGGTGTTGGTGATGGTGGTGTTTTTGGAAGACTGTTAATAACTGACTCTATTTCCTCCGGTGTTATGGGATTATTTTGATGGTTTATCTGATCATGTTTTAACATTGGCACCTGGCATGTGTCTACAAAATTGTCCATTTCATCCAGATTTTCCAATTTTGTTGAGTATAAGCTTTTTTTTTTGTAGGATCTGATGATTTTTGGAATTTCTGCTGTTTCTGCTGTTATATCTCCCTTTTCACTAACGATTTTATTAATTTGTGTGGTTCCTCTATTCCTTCTGGTTAGTCTGCTAAGTGTTTATCTATCTTGTTCATTTTCTCAAAGAACCAACTCCTGGTTTTGTTGATTCTTTGTATAATTCTTTTTGTTTCTATTTGGTATATTTTGGCCTTTAATTTGTTTATTCCCTGCTGTGTATTCCTCTTGGATGTATTTGTTTCATTTGGTTGTACAGCTTTCAAATGTTCTGTCAAGCTGCTAATGTAAGCTCTTTCCATTTCCTTGTTGGAGGCATTTAAATATAAGAGTTTTTCTCTTAGCACATTTGACTATTGACAGCTTTTCAGGATTTCTAGTTGCAACTGCTTTAAGAGGAGAATCTTCTAGAAATGTTATTGTTCATTGTTTACAGGCTTTTACTGCTAAGGGACTGCCTAAAGTTGGCAAGACAGATAATGGGCCTGCTTATACTGGAAACAGCTTTGAACAATTTTGCAAGGAATTTGGAATTGAAAATAAAACTGAAATTCCTCATGATCCAATGAGACTAGGAATTGTTGAATGTATCTGAAAAATTAGCGTTAGAAAACAAAAAAGGGGGAGTTTTAACCTCCAAGGTCACCAAAAGCACATCTCGCTTTTGCATTATTTGTTTTAATTTTTTGTAAACTGATGCTAAAGGTCAGTCTGCAGTAGATCACCGCTGGCATCCAGACACTTCCAGATCATATACCATGGTTAAATGTTGAGATCCTTTAACTAATACTTTGGAATGGTCCCAACCCTATTTTAATACGGGAATGAGATCCTGTTTGTGGTTTTTCAAATAAAGGAACTGGAGATCAATGACTACTGAAAAGATTGTTTCGCCAAGTGGCCACAGATCCTGAGCCTTCTAATGATTATGATACTAATGATGAAGGCATCTCAGAATCCCTATGAGCCATCTAAATTAACCTGAAGTGTAGTCTTCGCCCTTACTGGATAGCAGGTGTTTTCTATCAATTCTCAAAGCCACCCTCCTTACACCAGGAGGCTTGATCTTGTTTGGATCTTTGTCAGCTCCAAGT
Source organism: Apodemus sylvaticus (assembly GCF_947179515.1). Classification (NCBI taxonomy): domain Eukaryota; kingdom Metazoa; phylum Chordata; class Mammalia; order Rodentia; family Muridae; genus Apodemus; species Apodemus sylvaticus. The sequence goes on along the minus strand of NC_067472.1, from coordinate 195,432,717 downwards.
TTAGGCACTTAACTAAGCTATTACCCCTTGGAGGTTCACTTGAGTATGATGGAAAAGAGTCCTGCTCCCCAAATCCTTGGTCATGTGAAGGTTTTATCTGAAAGGTGGGATGTAGACATCCAGTGCTTAGAGACCATTTAAGCATTTGTTCTTTTCACATGTGTCCTTGAGATGGCAGGACTAGATCCCATGGTCATAGTTGGGGAGGTGCAGAAGATTTTTTTCTGTGCTGTTTGGAAATGTGAGACCACAAGGAATGTTTATTGGAAGCCCCAAAGAGATTTAATTACAGTAGCTAGGATTTCAACAGGTCCAGGCCTATCTAGTTCTAGTTATAATGGCAATGGACATTGTTTCTTCGGGGTTTTAGTTGTGCCAAAGCTGCGCTGTCTGGATCCTGGACAGGAGTAGCATCCTCTGTTAGTTTTCTCTGTAATCCTATTCCAGTGTCTGGAAAAAATGTTAGAGAAGGCTGGATTAAAGGAAGGACTTGAAAACTTTGGCTTTATAAGGAAGATTATGATTATGGATTACTTTTTTGTTTGTTTGTTTGTTTGTTTGTTTGTGACAGGGTTTTTCTGTGTAGCCATGGCTGTCCTGGAACTCACTCTGCAGACCAGGCTGTCCTCCAACTCAGAAATCTGCCTACCTCTGCCTCCCAATGACTGGGATTAAATGAGTGTGCCAGGATGGATGACATTTTACCAAAATTGTGACTTTGACATTTTCTGTAGGACCTACTAAGATCATAAATAAGCCCAAAAGAAGAAACTATAAAGATAAAAAGAAAAAAATAGTGCTAAAAGGAATAGGAGTAATACTGCTTTCTTATTTTCTTCTCCGGTATCTGGTATTCTTCAGAGTCCTACTGTTAACACCACTACTTTTTCTATATCTGCTATTCCCCTTACAGAATTAGTGGAGAGCATGTGTCATTTGCTTAATGATATTTATCCTATTACCACTCGCTCTTGTTGGCTGTCCTATGATATAGCTCCACCTTATTTGTTTTTTGTTTGTTTTCTTTTTGATTTTGTTTTTTGTTTTTGTTGTAGTTGTTCTGGATTTTTGAAACAGGGTTTCTCTGTGTAGCCCTGGCTGTCCTGGAACTCACTCTGTAAACCAGGCTGGCCTCAAACGGAGAAATCTGCCCACCTCAGTGTCCCAAGTGCAGGGATTAAAGGCATCCCCAACCACTGCCCAGCATAGATGTTTGAATAAATAACTCTCTTCTCTCTCTCTCTCTCTCTCTCTCTCTCTCTCTCTCTCTCTCTCTCTCTCTCTCTCTCTCTCTCTCTCTCTCTCTCTCTCTCTCTCTCTCTCTCTCTCTCTCTCTCTCTCTCTCTCTCACACACACACACACACTCACTCACTCACTCACACAAACACAGTAGATTCCCTTAAAGCCAACTGCACTAGAACTGACCATGGTACAAAGAGTAGGATACATTTGTTATACTCAGTGTTTGATAATTTCTAAGTAAGCCATGGGGCCAGGTAGTGATGGCTCAAGCCTTTAATCCCAGCACTTGGGAGACAGAGACAGGTGGATTTCTGAGTTCGAGGCCAGCTTGGTCTTCAGAGTGAGTTCCAGGACAGCCAGGGCTACACAGACAAACCCTCTCTCAAAAAAAATGAAAAAGAAAAGAGGGCTGCTAAGATGGTATAGGTCTTGCTTCAAAGCCTGATGATCAGTTACCATAAGTAAGCCCCATAAAACAGAAGGTTCCCCAACGTAAACTTTGGTTGCAAAAAGAAGGAAAAGAAGCACCTGGACATGGAGTTCCAGGTGATAGTGTGTTCCACGTGGCTTGAATGCACTGTCACAGCAAAAAGTAAGACAAGGTAACATTTTATTTATATGGAAATTACACATCTAGAAGAAATGTCAAGGATTCACACACATATGATTTAATACTATTATGCTTAATACTCATGAGAGTAATTAAGCATCAGTAGCCACTCTTGTAGAGGAACTGACTTTAGTCCCAGGCATACAGAAATTGGCTCACAACTGCCTATAATACTGTCGTGGGCGATCCTACACTCCTCTGTCCTGCCATGTACCAGGTATGTCCATGCATGGATTGAGGCATTACATGTGTCTTAGTCAGTGTTTCTATTCCTGCACAGATATCATGACCAAGAAGCAAGTTAGGGAGGAAAGGATTTATTCTGCTTAAATTTCCACATTGCTGTTGCTCACCAAAGGAAGTCAGGAATGGAACTCAAGTAGGTCAAGAAACAGGAGCTGATGCAGAGGCCGTGGGGCCATGTTACTTATTGGCTTGCTTCCCCAAGCTTGCTCAGCCTGCTCTCTTGTAGATCCCAAGAATACCAGCCCAGCGATGGTACCACCCACAAGGAGCCCTCTTCCCTTGATCACTAAGTGAGAAAATACCCCACAGCTGAATCTCATGTAGGCATTTCCCCAACTGAAGCTCCTTTCTCTGTGAAAGGATGTGTCAAGTTCACACACTAAACCATCCAGTACAACATGTAAAAATAAATTAAGGCTGGGCATTATAACAGAGCCTTTTAATCCCACTACCTGCAAGGCAAATGGATGAGGATCTCCATTTGTGGAAGGCAGTCTTGTTTACATAAGCACTTCCAGGAGAGTTAGAACTACATACAAAGGCCCTATGTTAAGAAATCAAAAATAATGCCAGGAGGTGGTGGCACGTGACTTCAATCCCAGCACTTGGGAGCCAGAGGCAGAGAGATTTCTTAATTCAAGGCCAGCCTGGTCTAGAGATTGATTGCCAGGATAGCCAGTGTTACACAGAGAAACCCTGTCTCAAAAAACAAACAAAAAATCCAAATTAAAATAAGATGAATAAATCTTTGTAATTGAAAAACAAAACAACTGTCATTGTACTAGCTGTTCTGCCAAGAGTAATTATAAAAATTCCTTTCAAAAAATAATTAACACTATTTTACCTACAATCTGATTTAATACTACCTAATGAATATTCACTTTGTGTGACATCATCACCCTTCATATCACTGGCTATTCTGGAATAGTCTCAAACTCACTTGAGTTTGACTCTGCCTCCAAATACTGAGGATAAAGGCATGTAACACCACTCCTGGATTAATTTTTCTAAACAGGCTTTGGGAACAACGAACAGGCTGCCCTGGAGATTAGAATCCTTCCATCATAATTCATGGCATTAAAAGTGAGCCCTTCCAGCCTGATGGGGGTGGTGCACTCCCTTATTCCTAAAACTTGGAAGGCAGAGGCAGGCAGATTTCTCAGTTCCAGGCCAGTCTGGTCTAAAGACTGAGTTCCAGGACAGCCAGAGCTACACAGAGAAAAACTGTCTCAAAAAACAACAACAACAAAAGTGAACCCTATCACACCCAACTTAATTCATTTTCTACAAGTTCATTTGCATTTTATTCAGTTTTCTGTGAGTGTGCATGTCTCATGTGTGGGGGTCCGTGTGCCTCAAAAAGGGATTCAGAGCCCCTGCATCTGGAGTTATGGCATATATGGGATTCCAGACCAATTAGGAACCAAATTCCAAGAGTCAAGATCAACAAGCAATCTTTTCTTTTGTTGTAAATGCAGGTGTTTACATGCATATGTGTCAGTAATAAGTAAGCATGCCTGGAAATCTACACACAGAAGGAAGACTAAGACTCCAAAGAAATACCACTCCCAATCGATGGTTCTGAGCCACCTAGAGGAGGCGGTGAAATAAACCAGGCTTCCTGATAAAGCAACTATTGCTCTGAATCACTGAGCCATCACTGTATCCCCACAATAAGTAACCCTCAGTTAAATCCAGCTCTAGTCCCAGAATGCTTAGAGTTTTGATATTTTGCAATAGTATGTAATGGAAGAGGTCACATTAAATAAAATTCAAGTAAGATATGGTGATGCACTCCTTAAGCCCAATACTTGGGACACCAAAGCAGGTAGATCTCTGTGAGTTCCAGACCAGCCTTGACTATAGAGTAAGTCAGAGGACTACCATGGCTGTTACAAAAAAAAAAAAAAAAAATTGTCTCAAATAAAGGAGAAAAATCAAACTGTACTCAAGAAAGCACTTTTATTTAAAGAAAAATAAACTGCACATCCATTATGAAAAGAAACAGAGTAACAAACTCATTTGGCACACACCAATAAAATCAGCACAGTGGATGCTGGAGAAGAGTGTCAAAGAGGGGGACGTGCCCTCTTGGGAGCTCTCAGAGACTCCGTGGCCAACCAAAGACCACACACACACACACACACACACACAGGGTTTGAACTTAGGCCCTCATAATATATGTAGCAGATGTACACCTCAGACTTCATGTGGGTCCCCCAATAACTAGGAAGGAAGTTATTGGCTGGCCTCAGCAGGATAGGATGCACCTAATCCTGCAGAGACTTGATGCATTAGCTTCAAGGTAGACACATGGGGGAACCCTATGAGAGAAAGGGTATAGAAGAGGGACTGTGAGGAGGAGTTGAGGGGGAGGTAGTGTTCAGAACATAAGATGGATATATTCATTAATGGGAAACACTGCCTAGCCAAAGATGAAGGAGAAATTGAGGCAATGGCCAATCAATTGTCAGCACAAATTGTAAACCATTGTATGGCCAAGAACCAATCCCTGAAACTATTAATGATACTCTGTTATGTTTGTAAATAGGAACCTTGCAAACTATGCTATAATCATTGTTATACTCCTGGGGAACTGGCTAGCCCAATTGTAATCCAGTGCCTCTCATTCAGCAACCAATAAGAATAAATTCAATTAAAAATAAAAAAGGAAACTGGTGGTTAACCTAAAATGCTACCTCCTTTTGGGCCTTGGGCAGCTTGGATATATAACAGGGCTTCACATCAGAGACTTTCATTAAGGGCAGAAGTGCTGCACGTCTTTAATCCCAGCACTTGGGAAGCAGAGGCAGGTGGATTTCTGAGTTCGAGGCCACCCTGTCTAATGAGTGATTTCCAGGACAGCCAGGGCTGCACAGAGAAACCCTCTCTTATAAAACCAAGAGAGAAAGAGAGAGAGAGAGAGAGAGAGAGAGAGAGAGAGAGAGAGAGAGAGAGAGAGAGAGAGTGATAGAGACAGAGACAGAGAGACAGAGAGACAGAGAGACAGAGAGACAGAGAGTCAGAGAGAGAGAGAGGGACTTTCATAGGTCTGAGCAATGGAGATTGATTCTGTGTCTGAGACCATACTTGAGCTAGGAGGAGAAAAGTTGCGATGTTCCTTCCCATGTGGAAAATATGGGTTCTGAGTCTGGACACATGGGCTTTGGACTCGTGGAAAGTGAGAACTAAGAACAAACTGTCCCTGGGACAAGATATCCTCAAAGGCAGAGATTAGCAGAAAGACATGGCAATTTTGAGTAGGAGTCATTCACAGGTATCCTGGCCTTGTATCTTCATTTATACCATACTCCTTTTCCTCTGCTTCCTTTGCTTCCTAGACCTTGTATTCTTTAGGTAGATCTCACAGGCTTCATCAGTTTTGAAGAAGATGGCCATCTGGTCTAGGGAATTACTAAAGGGGCTAGGTTCAGGAATAGGGTTCATACCTGATGGTACATGACAGAGGGAGAAGGTGGATTCTGGCATTTGGGTAATATTTGAAGGTCTGAGTCAAGGAGGAAAGTTTAAACTCGAGGGTCTCTCATATAGAGAATCTGGATTGGCTGACACATCAAGTCAACAAGGAACATTGGAATGTCCAGACCTATCACTAGATAGGTGCCCTGTTTTCCTGGGAAGTTCTCTACATGTCTGCCTCTGATGCTCCTCAATAATGTGGCTTTTGCTGAAACACACTTGTTCCAAGGACTGACCAATGAGGGAGAAGCTGGATTCCTGATGGTGGTATTTCCTCGATGGCCTAAACTGAGGAGGAGAGCTGATATCCAAATGTCTCTGGTGCACAGAACCACTACTGGTAGCAGAAACAGGAACTTTACCACCTTTGGGGTAGGGAGGCCTATAGTGAAGTCCACTTCCAGTCTTCCCAAGCAGTGGTTGACCCTTCTTCCTAATTTCGCTGGCTCGTCTATTCTTGAAATACATCTGGACTTAAAAAGGAAATGTTGTTATACTCTATTGAGTCTCTTTTTGACGACTTTGAGTCTTTTTTTGAGTCTCTTCTTTACATAAAGAATAATTAGGTAATATATAAATTATCGTTTGAATCCTAACATTATGTAACTTTAGCTAAGTTGGCATGGTTTTAGAATGTTTCCGTAGTCATCTTAATTTGTTCCATTTTCTGACTCCTTCCTGTAAACAAAAATGGCAGGGACACTTTATCCTGATTTTTTCTTTCTTAATTAGTTAATCTCCTATTCTATTATAGTATGTGATACTATCTATCGTAATAAATGTAAAAAAAAAGTTAAAAAATATTACGGGAAAATTTTATCTAATGTGTTGGGTGAAGAACTATAGGACAGTGGGACATATGTTATAGTGACTGGAATGTAAATGGATAATATAATGTAATAAAATAATTTTCAGGAACGATTTCTCCTTTTATTTAATGAGAACATAATCTAACAATGAAGAATGAATACTTACAGTTGCTTTGAAACAACCCCTTTATATAAACCACAGTGGTACACAACGTCTACAGATAGGCCTGGTTAATTCCCACAAATACTGACATGAAGGGTGTACATAAAACACTTTTTCATGACTATAAATGTCTGGAATGGTCAAGGAGCTGAGAGATGTAACTTGATTTGGGGTGTAATCCAGAGTAAGTCAGTCCTCGGATTTGTCAAAGTCGTCAAGGATTCTTTGCCAGAGTTCCTCTGCAGATGGACCTGAACCTTGAGCCTCTTCTGGGCAATGGGTGGCAGCTTGTAGGACATCTGTAGATTCAGTCACTGCTAGATCAGTCTGGGCTTCAACTGCTGCTGATTGACCAGAATCCCAAGCTGTAATGGGAGCATGGCCAAGAAGCAGATCTTCTTGCTGACTACACCTGTCTGCATCACTGGCCTGATAATGATGCAGAGAAGATTCCTGGATGCAGTGGAGTTTGGGAATGGAATCTTCACCAAATGTGCCTGAACACATGGGCTCTCCATCCTCAGCAGCAACAAGAGGTATGGAACCAGGAAAGTGAGTTGATTCAAAAACAGCTTTAGAACTTCCATTGGTCTCTGGCAGAGCTTCTGTAATATTCTGGAGAGTCATCTGCTTGTACTTAGCTCGGCTGTTCTTAAAACAGATCTGGAAAAGAAAGAAGACATCAGAAGAATGCCTGTTGTCCCCTAACAGGACCACAAGGTGGAGATTTTGGATAAAAGGTGTTTGTATAGCAATGATTCACATGTCAAAAACAAAGAAGCAGGAAACTCAGGATGACTAAGATATTATAATAAGGTAGATTGTGTATGACCAGACAACATAAGACTGGCGAGATTGAGCCAGTGTGTCCTGTGTTTTAGCAGGAGCTCTGATGATTAGGTTTCTGAGACCCTGCATGGAAACAATGCTATTCTATATTGCTACCAGATTGATAAAAATTTGGGTCCCAGCATTTGATTCAAAAATATCCACCACCTAAAACTGTCATCACTGCCCTAAGCATTTAAGAACAAAATTAAAGTTCCTGATGGGAAAGTGTAGATTTTTGCTGTTGGATTGAGGGAAAAGAGAGAGGCAGACCTTGATGTCCATCGCTGTCACACCAACTAACTCTGCCAGCTCCGAACATTGATCCTGGTTTGGGGACTGACACTTCTCAAAATGTTCTTGCAGCAGGTGCTTTTGTTTTTTGGAGTACACAATGCATTCCTTCCACCCCTTTCTTGAAGTCACAGGGCCAGATTGATGGTCACCATATTTCTCTGACAGTACCACAGATCCTATGAGAACATGGAAACAAGATTTCACTTATATATCTGATAACTTGGATGCCCTGAGGGTTTTTTCAAAGTAGGTAAACCTGGGCCCAGTACAGGATCTAGTTTCATTTGGATACCTGATTTTCTTAATGGTCCTTGGAACTCTTGCTGATGTAGGTCCCTTTCAGGGACTGAAAGACTTGATTGCATTGGACTTGTTGGGGTCAATATGGGACTGTGATGCATTTGAAAGGGTAAGTTCCTTGCCGTCTCTTGAAGCCTTTGGGGTCTGGTTTCTATGGGTGCACTTGAAGGCATTTGGAATTTTGGACACAAGGAGGGAACTTCGGCCATATGTGTGTTCCGAACCTATTGGGATACGTTCCCTTACTGGAGAATCTGGTCAAAGGAAACACATGAGAAAATGTACAGAGAGTACCGATTTACCCATCCTGCCTACCCAGCATTTGGTTTGGACTGTTACAGAGCAGGAATCAGACAGGAGCTTCATTCTTTCTGAACAACTGCCTCTGTTTCCAAATCTTACAAGTATTCTCAGTATTGAAATAAACATGTACTTAGCTCCAGTATTAACAAGAGGGTGCCAGTCCAGGTAGGCTGGCAATTCAATGTTCATTTCCAATGTTTAAATTGTCCATATCCTACCCTTCTGGCTGTCAAATTTTGTTGGGACAGACTACTAGCTAGTCTGCCTCTGCCCATGAAAATAAAAAACTGAAGGCTTCACAGGATTTCTGTGGCATGTAGGGCAACTGACACCACAGTAAAATCACAACCCAGGAATTCTGCAAACAGGGCAACTGGACCACTGACACCAAAGACTGAAGACCTCCCAGGGGCACTGCAGCATGCAGAGAAATTGAATCAACAGTCTGAAAGCCTCCCTGGAGTTCTTCTGCATGCAGGGAAACAAAACCCACAGTACTTATGCTTCCCTGGTGAACAGCTAAACATAGGGCAACAGCTTGACTAATCCTCTCAAAACTCAACAGTATGAAGGCATCCCAGTTGACGTGTAACAGCCAGGGCAACATATCTCCAGCTTCTCTGCCCCTCTACAGAACCCACAATTCAAAGGTCTTCAAGAAGGCCTACCTGAAGACACACTGCCACCACGGCAAAAATTCATCAGTGTACATGCCCCTCTGAAGATCCCACAGGAAGTTTGCCACATACAAGGCAATTGGCCTACCATGAGCCCTGAGTCAACCTAGGGACAAAAAAAGGCAACGCCCAAACAGAAACACCCCAACCAGGAAAGACTCCCTATAACCATATGGCAAGAGGCAAGAGTAAGACCATGAGAAACAGAAGCCAGTAAACTTTGGCATTATCAGAAACTACTTCTCCCACCACAGCAAGCCCTGAATAGACAAATGAACTTGAAAGTCAGGAAGATGACCTAAAATCTTATCTCCTTAAGATAATAGAATCCTTTTAAAGGGATATAAATAACTCACATAAAGAAATATAAGAAAACACAGGTGAGCAGGTAGAAGCACTTAGAGAGGAAACACATAAATCCCATAAGCAATACAGAAAATACAATCAAAGAAGTGAAAGTTTTTATTAAAGCAGTCCAAGACCTAGAATTGGAAGTAGATATAACAAGGACAAATATAGGCAACCCTGGAAATTGAAAACCAAGGAATGAGATCTGGAATAATTAATCATTACCAGGAGAATGCAAGAGATAGAAGAAAGAAAGCAGTAGTCTCAAATAACCTGGACCCCCCCAAGATCTCTCAGAAACTAGGAAACTACCATTTAAGCATACACCAGCTGATATGAGGCCCCCAACACATACTCAGCAGAACACTGTGGGACTGTACTCCCTCAGAGAAGATGTACCTAACCCTAAAGAGACTTGAGGCCCCAAGTGGGCAGGGAGTTCTTGCAGGTAGGGGGTGGAGTGAGGACATCCTCCCAGAGAAGGAAACTAGACTTATGGGATGTGGAACATTCAGTGGGTGGACCAGAAGGGGGATATATTCTGGACTGCATATACCCAAAGGATTCCCCGGCATGCAATAAAGACACATGCTCCATTATGTTCATAGCAGCCTTATTTATAATAGCCAGAAGCTGGAAAGAACCCAGATGCCCCTCAAAGGAGGAATGGATACAGAAAATGTGGTATATTTACACAATGGAATACTACTCAGCAATTAGAAACAATGAATTCACAAAATTTTTAGGCAAATAGTTTGATCTGGAAAATATCATCCTAAGTGAGGTAATCCAGACACAAAAGAATACACATGGAATGCAATCTCTGATAAGTGGATATTAATTAGCCCAGAAGCCCTGAATACCCAAGGCACAAATCTCATTACAAATGACTCCCATGAAGAAGTATGGAGAAGGTCCTGTTCCTGAAAAGGATTGATCTAGCAGTGGAGGGGAATATAAGTACAGAGGAAAAAAAAGAGGGAGGTGATTGAAGAATGGATGGAGAGAAGACGTTTTATGGGACATATGGGGAGGAGGGATCCAGGAAAGGGGAAATAATTTGGAATGTAAACAAAGAATATAGAAAATAAAAATATTTAAAAAAAAAAGAAAATACGCAAATACACTTCAAATTATAAAAATTTGTCATCAGTGGCCTCAATTTCTTTTCCTTTTTTTGGTGGTTCTGAGCCACCTAGTGGAGGTTGGGAACTAAACCTCCTGATAAAGCAACTCTTTCTCTGACTCACTGAGCCATCGCTCCATCTCCACATTAAGTAACCCTCAGTTAAATCCAGCTCTAGTCCCAGAATGCTAAGAGTTTTGATATTTTTGCAATGGTATGTAGTAGGAGAGATCACATTAAATTAAATTCAAGTTAGATATGGTGGTGCACTTCTTAAGCCCAACACTTGGAACACCAAAGCAGGTAGATCTCTGTGAGTTCCAGACCAGCCTTGGCTACAGAGTAAGTCAGAGGACTATAATGGCTGTTACAGAAAAAAAACTGTCTCAAATAAAATAGACAGATCAAAGTGTACTCAAGAAAGCACTTTTATTGAAAGAAAAATTAACTGCACATTAGTTAGGAAGTGAAACTGAGACTAACAGACTCACTTGGCACACACCTATAAAATCAGCAGAGTGGATGTTGGAGAAGAATGGCAAAACCTGGAGACCAGCCCTCTTGGGAGCTCTCCCAGACTCAGTAGCCAGCAAAAGACCACACACACACATACACACACACACACACACACACACACACACACACATGGGTTGAACATAGGCCCCCATAATATATTTAGCAGATGTGCACCTCAGTCTTCATGTGGGTCCACCAATAACTAGAGAGGAAGCTATAGGCTGTCTCTGGAGCCATTCCTATACATAGGCTGCCTTGAGTGGCCTCAACAGGAGAGGATGCACCTGATCCTGCAGAGACTTGATGCATTAAGTTCAAGGTAGACACATGGGGGAACCCTATGAGAGAAAGGGAATAGAGACTGTCAGGTGGGGTTGAGAGGGAGGTAGTGTTCAGAACATAAAATGGATATATTCGTTAATGGGAAACACTGCCTAGACAAAGATGAAGGAGAAACTGAGGCAATGTCCAATATACAAATGCACTTGAAAGTCAGGGAGATGACCTAAAATCTTATCTCATTAAGATAATAGAATCCTTTAAAAAGGATATGAATTACTCACATAAAGAAATATAAGAAAACACAGGTGAACAGGTAGAAGCACTTAGAGAGGGAACACATAAATCCCGTAAGCAATACAGGAAAATACAATCAAACAAGTGAACGTATTTATTAAAGCAGTCCAAGACCTAAAATTGGAAGTAGATATAATAAAGACAAATTTAGGCAACCCTGGAAATTGGACATTGAAAACCAAGGAATGAGATCTGGAATAATTAAGCATTACCAGCAGAATACAAGAGATAGAAGAGACAAAGCAGCAGTCTCAACTATCCTGGACCCCCAAGATCTCTCAGAAATTAGGCAACCACCAATTAAGCATACACCAGCTGATATGAGGCCCCCAACACATACTCAGCAGAAACCTGTGGGACTGTAGACCCTCAGAGAAGATGTACCTAACCCTAAAAAGACTGGAGGCCCCAAATCAGCAGAGAGTTCTTGTAGGTGGGGGTGGGGTGGGAACATCCTCCTGGAGAAGGAATCTAGACTTTTGGGATGTGGAACCAGAAGTGGGAGGATAAAATATGGACTGTAAATAGAGTAAAATTTTTTTAAAAAAGTAATATTATCATAATTGGAAAAACATGTTCCGAGATTCTCCTCCTTGCAGTATGACACCCTGTGTCAAAATAAAGAATCAAGGGCCATGGAACATGTCCCATTGCAATGAACCCCTTTCCACAGCCCATATTCTAAACAAGAGCATTGATGATCTAATTACTCTGGATGTCAGAAGGCAAGTAAACCTAAGCCAGATCCCCTGATATTGAAGTTCTATACCAACGACTTAGCCTTAATTGAATCTCCCTATCCAGGACCCTCCTACAGGCTCCTCCTTTCATCCTCTAGAATCCAGCAGCTATACACACCCTGTTGTAACACCCGGTCTGTAGCCACAACTTAATACCTAACAGAAACCTGGCCAGATCGCAGATGTTTTTGTACTCTTTTTCTTTTGTGACTGAGTTTCTCTAAATGAACTATGCTGTATGTGAGTCAAACAGAACACAAGGCTGAAACAGAATTCATAAGGATCAGCCTAACTGTTACTTCCCACCTGGGCTAGGACTAAAGGTGTGTAACAAAGAACTGACCCATCTTGTAGGTTTTCCTCCTAACTTGGGCTCCATCCAGAAAATAAAAATTTTCCTTACTCTCTAGGGGCAATCTCAAAAAATGCGTCTCTTCTCATCCTGCTGCCAAGAGGACATGCACATTTCCAGCCACCGCTAACACCTCTTTATTTCTCCAAAATTCCTCTTCTGAGACTGAGGCAGGTTCCATGTGCATGTCCCTGACTTCCTGATTCTCATTATACAGACAAGCCAGGCCTCACAATCACAAAAACCCACTTGCCATTTGTTTCTGAGTCCTGGGTTAAAGTTGTGGTCCATGCATCCAAAATGGTTACAGATTCTAGATGAAGGAAGGCCTGCTCAGCCAAACACCATCCAAGATGTCACACTTTTGAGTCAGAATGCCAATACTATGCCTTATCTAGGCAATCTGGAGCCTCAATTGGTCCCAAGGTCACTTGAGATCCCATTGTCAGTTCTTTCCTTTGTCCTATAGACAGGCCTCACTATCTATTGATCCAGGCTTTCTGAACAGCCCAGGATTTAATCATGTGCTTAGAATGAAGAATAAAGCCCCTTGAGGTCTCTTGAAAGCTCATTCATAGAGTGCCCTGATCAGGGCAAGTCACTGCTCTGCACTGTTCACCGTTATGGGATAGACTTGAAACATCTACTAAATTTAAATAACATCTTCTGCATGTATACAGGGCATATTTTATACTTCACCAATCAAACACCCATACAGGCTAAAAAATTACCAAAAATCCTCCTCCACTGTCTCCCATGCTTTCTGCAACAGGATATCCCCTTTACATAGCAACCTTAGACATTTCATGCAACTCACCAACTCACCAGGAATGAAGAGGTTTCCTGTAACCGGCTCAGTCCTCTGTCTTTGAATTCTACTTAGAATACCTGCCCTCATATATCTCTCCAAACCTGGATATCAAAGCCCCTCCCACCCTTTGGCTCCTCCCACTTGCAATATTCAAATCCATTATTCTCTCCCACCCTTTGATGCTACACCAGGTGTAGCCTCATCTTATAGAACCCATGAATTTAAATTTTTTGGTTTGTAATCCTTTATTTCTTTACATTTTATATTTTACTTTTATTACTTTACCGTTCAGCTGTTACTTTCCTCCCAGACCTCCCTCCCACAATTTTTCATCACATTCCTAATCCCATGTCTCCAAGAGAATGCCTTCCACACCAGGCCTTTCGTCTGGTTTAAATAACTAAATGTGTGCAGCCATCTTACTTTTGTTTCTGTCTGGTTTTTAAGGTATAAATATGTTCTGCATGTCTCGGTTATATAGTTTTAACTGAGATTGCATTGAATCTGTAGTTTGCTTTTGGCAAGGTGGCCATTTTTACTATATTAATTCTGCCAATCCATGATCATGAAAGAGATCTTTCCATCTTGTGAGATCTGCTTCAATTTCTTCAGAGACTTGAAATTCTTGTCATATAAATTTTTCACTTGCAATCTTAGAGTCACACAAAGATATGTAATGTTATTTGTGACTATGGTAAAGGGTGTCATTTCCCTATTTTCTTTCTCAGCTTGTTTATCTTTTGAGTAGAGGAAGGCTACTAATTTGACTGAGTTAATTTTATATCCAGCGACTTTGCAGAAATTGTTTATCAGTTGTAGGAGTTCTCTCGTGTTGTTTTATTGGGTTGCATAAGTATACTATCATATCATCTGCAAATAGTGATGTTTTGACTACCTCCTTTCCAGTTTGTAACACTGTACCTCCTTTTGTTCTCTAAATGCTCTAGCAAGATCTTCAAGTACTATATTGAATAAATAGGGAGAGAGTGGGCAACATTTTCTGGACCATAATTTTAGTGGGATTACTTCAGATTTTCTCCATTTAGTTTGATGTTGGCTTCTGGTTTGCTGTATATTGCTTTTATTAAGTTTTGGTATAGGACTTGAATTCCTGATCATTCCAAGACTTTTAACATGAAGGGATAGTAAATTTTGTCAAATGCTTTCTCACCCTCTAACTAAAAGATATTGTGGAGTTTTTTTTTTCTGAGTTTGTTTATGTAGTGGATTACATTGAAAGATTTCCATATATTGAACCACCACTGCAACGCTGGGATGAAGCCTATTTGATCCTGGTGAATTGCTGTTTTGATGCGTTCTTGGATTCGGTCAGCAAGAATTTTATTGAGTAGTTTTGCATCAATATTCTCAAGGGAAATTGGTCTGGAATTCTCTTTCCTTGTTTGGTCTTTGTTTGGTTTATTTATAAGCATTACTGTGGCTTCATATAATGAATTGTGAAGTATACCTCGGGTTTCTGATTTGTGGAATAGTTTGAAAAGTATCTGTAGTAGGTCTTCTTTGAAGCTCTGATAGAATTCCCTACAAACACATCTGGTCCTGTGCTTTTGTTGTTGTTGTTGTTGTTGTTTTTGGTGGTGGTGGTGGTGGTGATGGTGGTGTTTTGGGAAGACTGTTAATAACTGACTCTATTTCCTCACTTGTTATGGGACTATTTTGATGGTTTATCTGATCAGCTTTTAACATTGGCACCTGGCATGTGTCTACAAAATTGTCCATTTCGTCCAGATTTCCCAATTTTGATGAGTACAAGCTTTTGTAGTAGGATCTGATGATATTTGGAATTTCTGCATTTTCTGTTGTTATATCTCCCTTTTCATTAACGATTTTATTAATTTGCATGGTTCCTCTATTCCTTCTAGTTAGTCTGCTAAGTGTTTATCTATCTTGTTGATTTTATCAAAGAACCAACTCCTGGTTTTGTTGATTCTTTGTATAATTTTTTTTGTTTCTACTTGGTTGATTTTGGCCTTGAATTTTTTTATTCCCTGCCGTGTATTCCTCTTGGATGTATTTGTTTCATTTGGTTGTAGAGCTTTCAGATGTTCTGTCAAGTTGCTAATGTAAGCTCTCTCCATTTCCTTGTTGGAGGCACTTAACTATATGAGTTTTTCTCTTAGCACATATGACTATTGACAGCTTTTCAGGATTTCTAGTTGCAACTGCTTTAAGAGGAGAACCTTCTAGAAATGTTATTATTCATTGTTTACAGGCTTTTACTGCTAAGGGACGGCCTAAAGTTGGCAAGACAGATAATGGGCCTGCTTATACTGGAAACATCTTTGAACAAATTTGCAAGTAATTTGGAATTGAACATAAAACTGAAATTCCTCATGATCCCATGAGACAAGGAATTGGTGAATGTATCAGAAAAATTAGCGATAGAAAACAAAAAGGGGGAGTTTTAACCTCCAAGGTCACTAAAATGACATCTCACTTTTGCATTATTTGTTTTAATTTTTTGTAAACTGATGGTAAAGGTCAGTCTGCAGTATATCACCGCTGGCATCCAGACACTTCCAGCTCATATGCCATGGTTAAATGTTGAGATCCTTTAACTAATACTTTGTAATGGTCCCAACCCTGTTTTAATACGGGAATGAGATCCTGTTTGTGTTTTTTTCACATAAAGGAATTGGAGATCAATGACTACTGAAAATATTGTTTCCCAAAGTGGACACAGATCCTGAGCCTTCTAATGATTGTGATACTAATGATGAAGGCATCTCAGAATCCCTATGAGCCATCTAAATTAACCTGAAGTGTAGTCTTCGCCCTTACTGGATAGCAGGTGTTTTCTATCAATTCTCAAAGCCACCCTCCTTACACCAGGAGGCTTGATCTTGTTTGGATCTTTGTCAGCTCCCAGTTTAGGCACTTAACTAAGCAATTACCCCTTGGAGGTTCACTTGAGTATGATGGAAAAGAGTCCTGCTCCCCAAATCCTTGGTCATGTGAAGGTTTTATCTGAAAGGTGGGATGTAGACATCCAGTGCTTAGAGACCATTTAAGCATTTGTTCTTTTCACATGTGTCCTTGAGATGGCAGGACTAGATCCCATGGTCATAGTTGGGGAGGTGCAGAAGATTTTTTTCTATGCTGTTTGGAAATGTGAGACCACAAGGAATATTTATTGGAAGCCCCAAATAGATTTAATTACAGTAGCTAGGATTTCAACAGATTCTGGCCTATCTAGTTCTAGTTATACCAGCAATGCACCTTGTTTCTTCAGGGTTTTAGTTGTGCCAAAGCTGCGCTGTCTGGATCCTGAAAAGGAGTAGCATCCTTGGTTAGTTTTCTCTGTAACCCAATTCCAGTGTCTGGAAAAAATGTTAGAGAAGGCTGGATTAAGGGAAGGACTTGGACACTTTGGATTTATAAGGAAGATTATGATTATGGACTACTTGTTTGTTTGTTTGTTTGTTTGTTTGTTTGTTTGTGACAGGGTTTCTCTGTGTAGCCCTGGCAGTTCTGGAACCTACCCTGCAAACCTGGGTGGCCTCAGAAAACTCAGCAATCTGCCTGCCTCTGACTCCCAATGACTGGGATTAAATTAGTGTACCACCCAGGAGGGGCCCTCTCCCCTTGATCACTAATTGAGAAAATACCCCACAGCTGAATCTCATGGAGGCATTTCCCCAACTCAATCTCCTTTCTCTGTGAAAGAATGTGTCAAGTTCACACTAACCCATCCAGTACAACATGTAAAAATAAAGTAAGTCTGGGCATCATAACAGAGCCTTTCAATCCCATTACCTCAAAGCAAATGGATGAGGATCTCCATTTTTGGAAGGCAGTCTTGTTTACATAAGCACTTCCAAGAGAGCTAGAACTACGTACAAAGGCCCTATGTTAAGAAATCAAAAATAATGCCAGGAGGTGGTGGCACATGCCTTCAATCCCAGCACTTGGGAGCCAGAGGCAGAGAGATTTCTTAATTCAAGGCCAGCCTGGTCTACAGATTGATTGCCAGGACAGCCAGTGTTACACAGAGAAATCCTGACTCCGAAAACAAAACAAAAAAATCCAAAATAAAATAAGATGAATAAATCTTTGTAATTGAAAAACAAAACAACTGTCATTGTACTAGCTGTTCTGCCAAGAGTAATTATAAAAATTCCTTTCAAAAAATAATTAACACTATTTTACCTACAATCTGATTTAATACTACCTAATGGATATTTACTTTGGGTGACATCATCACTCTTCATATCACTGGATATTCTGTAATAGTCTCAAACTCACTTGAGTTTGACTCTGCCTCCAAATATTGAAGATAAAGGCATGTAACACCACTCCTGGATTAATTTTTCTAAACAGGCTTTGGGAAAAAAGAACAGAATGCCCTGGAGAATAGAATCCTTCCATCACAATTCATGGCATTAAAAGTGAGCCTTTCCAGCATGATGGGGGTGGTTCACTCCTTTATTCCCAAAACTTGGAAGGCAGAGGCAGGCAGATTTCTCAGTTCCAGGCCAGTTTGGTCTAAAGACTGAGTTCCAGGACAGCCAGAGCTACACAGAGAAAAACTGTCTCAAAAAACAACATCAACAAAAGTGAGCCCTACCACCCCCAACTTAATTCATTTTCTACAAGTTCATTTGCATTTTGTTCAGTTTTCTGTGAGTGTGTATGTCTCATGTGTGTGGTCCCTGTGCCTCAAAAAGGGATTCAGAGCCCCTGCGTCTGGAGTTATGGCATATATGGGATTCCAGACCAATTAGAAACCAAATTTCAAGAATCAAGATCAACAAGCAATCTTTTCTTTTGTTGTAAATGTAGGTGTATACATGAACATGTGTCAGTAATGTGCAAGCATGCCTGGAACCCTACAGACAGAAGGAGGCCTAAGACTCCAAAGGAATACAATTCCCAATGGATGGTTCTGAGCCACATAGTGGAGGTTGGAAACTAAACCAGGCTTTCCTGATGAAGCAACTATTGCTCTGACTCACTGAGCCATCACTCCTTCCCCACAATAAGTAACCCTCAGTTAAATCCAGCTCTAGTTCCAGAATGCTAAGAGTTTTGATATTTTGCAATGGTATGTAGTAGAAGAGATCACATTAAATTAAATTCAAGTTAGATATGGTGGTGCACTCCTTAAGCCCAGCAGTTGGAACTCCAAAGCAGGTAGATCTCTGTGAGTCCCAGACCAGCCTTGACTACAGAGTAAGTCACAGGACTACCATGGCTGTTACAGAATAAAAAAACTGTCTCAAATAAAAGAGACAGATCAAACTGTACTCAAGAAAGCACTTTTATAAATGCAAATCAAAACAACCCTTAGATTTCACCTTACACCAGTAAGAATGTCTAAGATTAAAAATTCAGGAGAAGCAGATGTAGGCGAGGATGTGGAGAAAGAGGAACACTCCTCCACTCCTGGTGGAGTTGCAAATTGGTACAACCACTCTAGACATCAGTCTGGCAGTTCCTCAGAAAACTGGGCACCTCACTTCTAGAAGATCCTGCTATACCACTCCTGGGCATATACCCAGAAGATTTCCCCAGCATGTAATAAGGATACATGTTCCACTATGTTTATAACAGCCCTATTTATAATTGCCAGAAGCTGGAAAGAACCCAGGTATCCCTCAACAGAAGAGTGGATGCAAAAAATGTGGTATATACACAATGGAGTACTATTCAGCCATTAGAAACAATGAATTCATGAAATTCTTAGGCAAACGGATGGAGCTGGAGAACATCATACTAAGTGAGGTAACCCAGACTCAAAAAATGAATCATGGTATGCACTCACTAATAAGTGGATATTAACCTAGAAAACTGGAATACCGAAAACATAATCCAAACATCAAATGAGGTACAAGAAGAACGGAGGAGTTTTCCCCGGTTCTGGAAAGATTCAGTCAAGTATTATAGCACAAAACCAGAACAGGAAATTGGGAAGGGGTGTGGGGGGGGGAGAACAGGGGGAGGGAAGGGGGCTGATGGGACTTTCGGGGTTTGGGGTCTAGAAAAGGGGAAATCATTTGAAATGTAAATGAAAATATATCGAATAAAGAAAAGAAAGTACTTTTATTTAAAGAAAAATTAACTGCACATTAGTTAGGAAAAGAAACTGAGAGTAACAGACTCATTTGGCATACACCTATAAAATCAGCAGAGTGGATGATGGAGAAGAATGGCAAAACCTGGGGACCAGCCCTCTTGGGAGCTCTCATAGACTCAGTAGCCAAAAAAGACCACACACACACACACACACACACACACACACACACGGGTTGAAATTAAGCCCCCATAATATATTTAGCAGTTGTGCACCTCAGTCTTCATGTGGGTCCCCCAATAACTAGCTTGGAAGCTATTGGCTGTCTCTGGAGCCATTCTTCTACCTAGGCTGCCTCGAGTGGCCTCAAAAGGAGAGGATGCACCTGATCCTGCAGAGACCTGATGCATTAGGTTCAAGGTAGACCCATGGGGGAACCCTACGAGAGAAAGGGAATAGAGTAGTGACTGTCAGGTAGGGTTGAGAGGGAGGTAGTGTTCAGTACATAAAATGGATATATTTATTAATGGGAACACTGCCTAGACAAAGATGAAGGAGAAACTGAGGCAATTTCCAATTAATTGCCAGCACAAATTGTAAACCATCCTATGGGCAAGAACCAACCCCTGACACTATCAATGATACTCTGTTATGTTTGTCAATGGGAACCTTGCATAACTATGCTATGCTCATTGTTATACTCCTGGGGAACTGGCTAGCCCAATTTTAATCTGATGCCTGCCATTCAGCAACCAATGAGTCCTAAGGAAGAGACACATAGGCAGAAATATAGGCAGAGCCACGGAAGCACCACAGAACGGGTAAAAGACTGCAGTAGTTAGAGCAGTTGAAAATACCAAGAAAACAGAGCCACCAGATCAAATAAGCTAGGCTTACAGAGATTACAGAGATGGAAGCAACAATCAGGCAGTTTGTATAGGTCTGACCAAGGTCCCTACATATGTGGTCCTGTAGCTTGGAGTGCCTGTCTTTGTCACTGAGGTAGATTTCTATGTAGCAAAATGCTGGATCCTGTTTACATATCCAGTCTGTTAGTCTATGTTTTTATTGGTAAATTATGTTCATTGAGGTTAAGAGATATTAAGGAAAAGTGATTGTTGCTCCCGGTTATTTTTGATGTAATTTTTATGTTTGAGTGCTTCTCCTCTTTTGGATGTGTTGAAAGATTATTACTTCCTTTTTCTAAGGTGTAGTTTCCCTTCTTGTGCTGGCATTTTATATTATCCTTTGTAGGGGTGGATTTGTGGAAAGATATTGGGCAAATTTTGTTTTATCATGGAATATCTTAGTTTTTCCATATATGGTGATAAGAGTTTTGGTGGGTATAGTAGTCTGGGCTAGCATTTGTTTTCTCTTATGATCTGTATGAGATCTGCCCAAGATCTCCTTGTTTTCATGGTCTCTGGTGAGAAGTCTGGCGTAATTCTGATAAGTTTTCCTTTCCATTACAGGTTTGAATGGTCTTTCTTTGTCAAGTGCATATCTGTTCTTGTCCAGTCTGTTTGGATTTCTGTAGGCTTCTTGAATGGTCACAGACATCTCTCTCTTTAGGTTAGGGAAGTCTCCTTCTACAATTTTGTTGAAGTTATTTACTGGTCAATTAAGTTGTAAATCTTTATGCTCCTCTATACCTGTAGTCCTTAGGTTTGGTCTTCTCATTGTGGTCTGGATTTCCTGAATGTTTTGGGTTACACGGTTTCTGCATTTTGCATTTTCCTTGATGGTTGAGTCAATGCTTTCTATGGTATCTTCAGCATCTGAGATTCCTTCATCTAACTCTTCTATTCTGTTGCTGATGCTTGTATCTATGACTCTTGAATTCTTACCAAGGTTTTCTACCTCCAGAGTTGTATCCCTTTGTGATTTCTTTGTTGTTTCTAGTTCCATTATTAGATACTGTATGGTATGGTTTTGTTCAATTCCTTCACCTGTTTGTGTGTGTGTGTGTGTGTGTGTGTGTGTGTGTGTGTGTGTGTGTGTGTGTTTTCCTGTAATTCCTTAAGAGAGTTTTGTGTTTTCTCTTTAAGGGCTTCAACCTGTTGACAAATGTTCTCCTGTTTGTATTTAAGGGAACTATTTATGTCTCTGACAACCTATATCAGCATCATGAGATGTAATTTTAAATCCAGATCTTGTTTTTCTGGTGTGTTGGGGTATCCAGGACTTGCTGTTGTGGGAGAACTGGGTTTGCATGGTGCCATGTTGACTTGGTTTGTTGGCAGTGTTCTTGCATTTGATTTTTGCCATCTGGTTATCTCTGGTGCTAGCTAGTCTTGATGTCTCTGACTGTGGTTTAACTGTCCTGCTAGCCTATGTATCTGAACTCGAGGGAGACCCATTCTCTCTGGGAGGAGTTTATGTATGCAGAGCTGTGATAATGTGTGAGCTCAGGTGTACATACAGAAATCAAAAGTATCCTGTCACCAGCTGATTCTTGATTCCTGAGTCCTGATGGTTCTTAGCATGTCGCACTTTGTCCACAAATTTGAGAATGGTGGTGGCCTCACCTTTGGACACAGATTGGTAGACACTCCTGAAAGGGTAGCTTCCTTGTGGTGGTATTTCTATATGTAATTCTGTGGCGCAGCATCTTATCTGGATGCAGACAAAAATCAGAAGTCTTCTGTCCCAGGCTGATCCTGGGTACCTGTGTTCTCAGGATTTTGGGCTGGTTCCTCTGAGCAGCAGGGGTGGTCCTCCCTGTGCTCTCAAACCTCTCTGCACTCCTGTGTGGTTTGCTATCTCCCTGATTAACCAGGATATGGCACTCTGTGGGAGAGGATCGTCCCCAGCTGGAGATAGAAACCAAACGCTTCCTGCCTGGGAGTACTTGACATGATCCTCTGAGCAACAGGGATTCTCCTAGCTGTGCTCTCTGGCTTCTCCACACTTCTGTGTGTCTGCTATCTCTGTGCATCACCTGGATATTTGCTTTATCGTTAGAAGTGTTAAAATCTCATCCATAGTGAAGGATAATTCTGCTACCAGTAATAGCCTTCTAACTGACAACCACATCTGTGAGATCAAGGGACAGAATGTCAGTGGCTTGAAGGATGCTCAGACTGCAGATAGACTGTCAAAAGCTGGGACTGTGGTTACCCTCACGATCATGCCTGCTTTTATCTGGGAACATTATTAAACGGATAGCTCCCAGCATTATGAAAAGCATGATGGTTCACTCCAGTCCTGAACTTTAAATGCCTTGTACAGTGAATCACATCACAGCTGAATGTTTCCAGCTTTCCTCTTTGCCTACTTCTCTATTTCTCACATGATGCTTTCCTGGAACCTGAGGGAATATGGCGCTTGGAAGCCTTTCTATTTTCTATCATAGCTGGGAACCTCACTCTATTTCATATCAGCTTCTGATTTGAAGATAGATGTGTAGCCTTAGCCAGGTTCTAGAGATGTAAAACACTCAAAGTTTTACTTACATTCCTAGATTTGGTTCTTTACTGGGAACCTGATGTGTTTATATAAGCCATGGTTATTAGGATAAATGGTGTAGGCTTAGCTTTCCCTGAGAACTGGTCAGCTTTCTCCTAGAACAAAGCACGGTGTTAGTCATGTGTTTCAGTTCTGTGGCATACTTTGAATTTAGTACATCAGCATAGTACATTGCCTTTGATAGTTATTTTTTAAGTTTTCTCTGTGTGGGTATGTAAAATCCAATTAATCAACACTGTTTTCATTCCAGAGAAGCATTATACAGTTGTGTGTACATTGCAAGACACTGTAATGATTGTCATTAAATCTTAATGACCTTCACATCATATGCTTCAATTGTCACCTTAAATATAATAAGCATTTAGTATAAAAGCCAAAATAGAATTATTGCTGCCTTCTGAAACCTGAAGTGTTACCTCTCTATTAAAGTGCTATATGCTATATCTGATCAGCTTACTGGTAAAGCTGAGGTGCCTAGTCATATCAAGATTTTCTAGTCACTGTACAAAGAAAATGCCTAAGAGCTGCCCTATTGCTTTCTGAGAAAACAAAGTGCTGTATATTTCATGTGTAAGTTGTTATACTCAATAAAGTTTTGGGTCTCTTATTTACTTAGAGAATAATTTGGTAATATCTAAATTAGGGTTTGAATCCTAATATTATGTAACTTTAGCTAAGTTGGCATGGTTTTAGGTGTTTACCTAGTCGTCTTAATTTGTTCCACTTTCTGAATCCTTAATGTAAACAAAAATGGCAAGGACACTTTATCCTGATTTATTTCTTTTTGAATTAGTTAATCTGCTATTCTATTATAGTATGTGATACTATCGTAATAAAGGTAAAAAACGTTAAAAAATATTAGGGGAAAACTTTACCTAATGTGTTGGGTGAAGAACTATAGGTCAGTGGGACATATGCAGTAGTGACTGGAATGTAAATGGATAATATATGTAATAAAATAATTTTCAGGAACTATTTCTCCTTTTATTTCATGAGAACATAATGTAACAATGAAGAATGAATATTTACAGTTGCTTTGAAACAACCCCTCTATATAAACCACAGTGGTACACAACGTCTACAGAAAGGCCTGGTTAATTCCCACAAATACTGAGATGAAGGGTGTACATAACACACTTCTTCATGACTATAAATGTCTGGAATGGTCAAGGAGCTGAGAGAAGTAAGTTGGATTTGGGGTGTAAACCAGAGTAAGCCAGTCCTCGGATTTGTCAAAGTCGTCAAGGATTCTTTGCCAGAGTTCCTCTGCAGATGGACCTGAACCTCGAGCCTCCTCTGGGCAATGGGTGGCAGCTTCTAGGACGTCTGTAGATTCAGTCACTGGAGTAAGCCAGTCCTCGGGTATGTCAAAGTCGTCAATAATTCTTTGCCAGAGTTCCTCTGCAGATGGACCTGAACCTTGAGCCTCCTCTGGACAATGGGTGGCAGCTTCTAGGACATCTGTAGATTCAGTCACTGGAGTAAGCCAGTCCTCAGATTTCTCCAAGTCGTCAAGGATTCTTTGCCAGAGTTCCTCTGCAGATGGACCTGAACCTTGAGCCTCCTCTGGGCAATGGGTGGCAGCTTCTAGGACATCTGTAGATTCAGTCACTGCTAGATCAGTCTGGGCTTCAACTGCTGCTGATTGACCAGAATACCAATCTATAATGGGAGCATGGCCAACAAGCAGATCTTCCTGCTGACTACACCTGTCTGCATCACTGGCCTGATAATGATGCAGAGAAGATTCCTGGATGCAGTTGAGTTTGGGATTGGAAACCTCACTAAATGTGCCTGAACACATGGGCTCTCCATTCTCAGCAGCAACAAGAGGTATGGAACCAGGAAAGTGGGTTGATTCAAAAACAGGTTTTGAACTTCCATTGGTCTCTGGCAAAGCTTCTGTAATATTCTGGAGAGTCATCTGCTTGTACTTAGCTCGGCTGTTCTTAAACCAGATCTGGAAAAGAAAGAAGATATCAGAAGAATGCCTGTTGTCCCCTAACAGGACCACAAGGTGAAGATTTTGGATAAAAGGTGTTTGTATAGCAATGATTCACATGTCAGAAACAAAGAAGCAGGAAACTCAAGATGGCTAAGATATTATAATAAAGTAGATTGTGTATGACCAGACAACATAAGACTGGGGAGATTGAGCCAGTGTGTCCTGTATTTTAGCAGGAGCTCTGATGATTAGGTTTCTGAGACCCTGCATGGAAACAATGCTATTTTATATTGCTACCAGGTTGATAAAAATTTGAGTCCCAGCATTTGATTCATAAATATCCACCACCTAAAACTGTCATCACTGCCCTAAGCATTTAAGAACAAAATTAAAGTTTCTGATGGGAAAGTGTAGATTTTTGCTGTTGGATTGAGGGAAAAGAGAGGGGCAGACCTTGATGTCCCTCGCTGTCACACCAACTAACTCTGCCAGCTTCACACATTGATCCTGGTTTGGGTACTGACACTTATCAAAATGTTCTTGCAGCAGGTGCTTTTGTTTTTCGGAGTACACAATGCGTTCCTTCCGCCCCTTTCTTGAAGTCACAGGGCCAGATTGATGGTCACCATATTTCTCTGACAGTACCACAGGTCCTATGAGAACATGGAAACAAGATTTCAATTATGTATTTGATAACTTAGACGCCCTGAGGGTTTTTTCAAAGTAGGTAAACCTGGGCCCAGTACAGGATCTAGTTGCATTTGGATACCTGATTTTCTTGATGGTCCTTGGAACTCTTGCTGATGTAGGTCCCTTTCAGGGACTGAAAGACTTGATTGCATTGGATTTGTTGGGGTCAATATGGGACTGTAATAAACTTGAAAGGGTAAGTTCCTTGCAGTCTCTTGAAGCCTTTGGGGTCTGGTTTCTATGGGTGCACTTGAAGGCATTTGGAATTTTGGATACAAGGAGGGACCTTCAGCCCTATGTGGGTTCCGAACCTATTGGAATATGTTCCCCTTCTGGAGAATCTAGTAAAAGAAAACACGTCAAAAAACGTACAGAGAGCACTGATTTACCCATCCTGCCTACCCAGCATTTGGTTTGGACTGTTACAGAGCAGGAATCAGACAGGAGCTTCATTCTTTCTGAACAACTGCCTGTGTTTCCAAATCTTACAAGTATTCTCAGTATTGAAATAAATATGCACTTGGCTCCAGTATTAACAAGAGTTTGCCAGTCCAGGTAAGCTGGCAATTGAATGTTCATTTCCAATGTTTAAATTTTCCATATCCTACACTTCTGGCTGTGAAATTTTGTTGGGACAGACTACTAGCTAGTCTGCCTCTGCCCATGAAAATAAAAGCCTGAAGGCTTCACAGGATTTCTGTGGCATGCAGGGCAACTGACACAAAAGTCAAATCACAAACCCAGGAATTCTGCAAACAGAGTAAATGGACAACTGACACCAAAGTCTGAAGACCTCCCAGGGGCACTGCAGCATGCAGAGAAACTGAATCGACAGTCTGAAAGCCTCTCTGGAATTCTTTTGCATGCAGGGAAACAAAACCTACAGTACTTATGTTTCCCTGGTTAACAGCTAAACATAGGGCAACAGCTTGACAAATCCTCTCAAGAGTAAACAGCATGAAGGCATCCCAGTAGATGTGTCACAGCCAGGGCAACATATCTCCAGCTTCTCTGCCCCTCTAAAGAACCCACAATTCAAAGGTCTTCAAGAAGGCCTCCCTGAAGACACACAGCCACCAGGGCAACAAGTCACCAGTGTACATGCCCCTCTGAAGGTTCCACAGTCAGAAGATCCCACAGGAGGTTTGCCACATCCAAGGCAACTGGCCTACCATGAGACTTGAGTCAACCTAGGGACAAAA
The DNA here is from genome assembly GCF_947179515.1 of Apodemus sylvaticus. Lineage (NCBI taxonomy): Eukaryota > Metazoa > Chordata > Mammalia > Rodentia > Muridae > Apodemus > Apodemus sylvaticus. The sequence goes on along the minus strand of NC_067472.1, from coordinate 195,405,953 downwards.
AAGACAACTCCCAAACAGAAACACCCCAACCAGAAAAAAACTCCCTATAACCATATGACAAGAGGCAAGAGCAAGACCATGAGAAACAGAAGCCAGTAAACTTTGGCATTATCAGAAACTACTTCTCCCACCACAGCAAGCCCTGGATAGACAAATGCACTTGAAAGTCAGGAAGATGACCTAAAATCTTATCTCATTAAGATAATAGAATCCTTTTAAAGAGATAGAAATAACTCACATAAAGAAATATAAGAAAACGCAAGTGAACAGGTAGAAACACTTAAAGAGGAAACTCATAAATCCCATAAGCAATACAGGAAGATACAATCAAAAAAGTGAAAGTTTTTATTAATGTAGTCCAAGACCTAGAATTGGAAGTAGATATAACAAAGACAAATATAGGCAACCCTGGAAATTGAAAACCAAGGAATGAGATCTGGGATAATTAATCATTACCAGGAGAATACAAGAGATAGAAGAAAGAAAGCAGCAGTCTCAACTAACCTGGACCCCCCAAGATATCTCAGAAACTAGGCAACCACCAATTAAGCGTACACCAGCTGATATGAGGCCCCCAACACATACTCAGCAGAAAACTGTGGGACTGTACTCCCTCAGAAAAGATGTACCTAACCCTAAAAAGACTGGAGGCCCGAAGTGGGCAGGGAGTTCTTATAGGTAGGCGGTGGGGTGAAGACATTCTCCCTGAGAAGGAAACTAGACTTACAGGATGTGGAACTTTCCATGGGAGGACTTGAAGGGGGATAAAATCTGGATTGTAAAAAAGATTAAATATTTTTTAAACAAAGGAATATTATCATAATTGGAAAAACATGGTCCCAGTTTCTCCTCCTTGCAGTATGACACCCTGTGACAAAATAAAGATTCAAGGGCAATGGAACATGTCCCATTTCCATGGACCCTTTCCACTCCCGTATTCTAAACAAGAGCATTGATGATCTAATTACTCTGGATGTCAGTAGGCACGTACACCTAAGCCAGATCCCCTGATATTGAAGTTCTATACCAAGGACTTAGCCTTAATTGAATCTCCCTATCAAGAACCCTCCCACAGGCTCCTCCTTTCATCCTCTAGAATCCAGCAGCTATACACACCCTGTTGTAACATCCAGTCTGTAGCCACAACTTAATATCTAACGGAAATATAGCCAGATCACAGACTTTTTTTGTACTCTTTTCTTTTGTGACTGAGTTTCGCTAAATGAACTATGCTGTATGTGAGTCAAACAGAATACAAGGCTGAAACAGAATTCAGAAGGATCAGCCTAACTGTTACTTCCCAAGCAGGGCTAAGACTAAAGGTGTGTAACAAAGAACTGAGCCATCCTGTAGGATTTCCACCTAACATGGGCTCCATCGAGAAAATAAAAATTTTCCTTACTCTCTAGGAGCAATCTCAAAAAATGCGTCTCTTCTCATCCTGCTGCCAAGAGGACATGCACGTTTCCGGCCACCACTAACACCTATTTATTTCTCCACACTTTCTCTTCTGAGACTGAGGCAGGTTCCATGTGCATGCCCCTGACTTCCTGATTCACACTATACATGCAAGCCAGGGCTCACAATTACAAAAACCCACTTGCCATTAGTTTCCGAGTCCTGGGATTAAAGGTGTGGTCCATGCATCCAAAATGGTTACAGATTTTAGATGAAGGAGGGCCTGCTCAGCCAAACACCATCCAAGATGTCACACTTTTGAGTCAGAATGCCACTACTATGCCTTATCTATGCAATCTGGAGCCTCAATTGGTCCCAAGGTCACTTGAGATCCCATTGTCAGTTCTTTCCTTTGTCCTATAGACAGGCCTCACTATCTATTGATCCAGGCTTTCTGAACAGCCCAGGATTCAATCTTGTGCTTAGAATGAAGAATAGAGCCCCTTGAGGTCTCTTGAAAGCTCATCCATAGAGTGCCCCGATCAGGGCAAATCACTGCTCTGCACTGTTCACATTTATGGGATAGACTTGAACCATCTACTAAATTTAAATAACATCTTCTGCATGTATACAGGGCATATTTTATACTTCACCAATCAAACACCCATACAGGCTAAAAAAATCACCAAAATCCTCCTCCACTGTCTCCCAAATTTTCCCCAACTTGATATCCCCTTTACATAGCAACCTTAGACATTTCATGCAACTCACCAATTCACCAGGAATGAAGAGGGTTCCTGTAACCTGCTCAGTCCTCTGTATTTGAATTCTCCTTAGAAGACCTGCCCTTATATATCTCTCCTAACCTGGAATTCAAAGCCCCTCCCACCCTTTGGCTCCTCCTACTTGCAATATTCAAATCCATTATTCTCTCCCACCCTTTGATGCTACTCCAGGTGTAGCCTCATTTTACAGAACCCATGAATTTAAATTTTTTGGTTTGTAATCCTTTATTTCTTTACATTTTATATTTTACTTTTATTACTTCCCAGTTCAGCTCTTACTTTCCTCCCAGACCTCCCTCCCACAATTTTTCATCACATTCCTAATCCCATGTCTACAAGAGAATGCCTTCCACACCAGGCCTTTGCTCTGGTTTAAATAATTTAATGTGTGTAGCCATCTTACTTTTGTTTCTGTCTTGTTTTTAAGGTATAAATATGTTCTGCATGTCTTGGTTATATAGTTTTGACTGGGAGTGCATTGAATCTGTAGTTTGCTTTTGGCAAGGTGGCCATTTTTACTACATTAATTCTGCCAATGCATGATCATGAAAGAGATCTTTCCATATTCTGAGATCTGCTTTGATTTCTTTCTTCAGAGACTTGAAATTCTTGTCATACAAATTTTTCACTTGCATACTTACAGTGACACCAAGATATGTAATGTTATTTGTGACTATGGTAAAGGGTGTCACTACCCTATTTTCTTTCTCAGCTTATTTATCCTTTGAGTAGAGGAAGGCTACTGATTTGATTGAGTTAATTTTACATCCAGCCACATGGCAGAAATTGTTTCTAAGTTGTAGGAGTTCTCTAGTGTTGTTTTATTGGGTTTCATAAGTATACTATCATATCATCTGCAAATAGTGATGTTTTGACTACCTCCTTTCCAGTTTGTAACATTTTGACAAGTGTTACAAACTGTACCTCCTTTTGTTCTCTAAATGCTCTAGATAGATCTTCAAGTACTATATTGAATAAATAGGGAAAGAGTGGGCAACATTTTCTGGACCATAATTTTAGTAGGATTACTTCAAATTTCCTCTATTTAGTTTGATGTTGGCTTCTGGTTTGCTGTATATTTCTTTTACTATGTTTTGCTATAGGCCTTGAATTCCTGATCATTCCAAGACTTTTAACATGAAGGGATAGTGAATTTTGTCAAATGCTTTCTCAGCATCTAACTAAATGATCTTGTGTTTTTTTTTTTTTTTCCGAGTTTTTTTATGTAGTGGATTACATTGAAAGATTTCTATATATTGAACCACACTTGCATTGCTGGGATGAAGCCTATTTGATCCTGGTGAATTACTGTTTTGATGTGTTCTTGGATTCGGTCAGCAAGAATTTTATTGAGTAGTTTTTGATCACTGTTCTCAAGGGAAATTGGTCTGGAATTCTTTTTCCTTGTTTAATCTTTGTTTGGTTTATGTATAAGCAATACTGTGGCTTCATATAATGAATTGTGAAGGATACCTCGGGTTTCTGATTTGTGGAATAGTTTGAAAAGTATCCGTAGTAGGTCTTCTTTGAAGAACTGATAGAATTCCCAACAAACACATCTGGTCCTGTGTTGTTGTTGTTGTTGTTGTTGTTGTTGTTGTTGTTGTTGTTTTTGGTGGTGGTGGTGGTGGTTGTGGTGGTGGTGGTGATGGTGGTGTTTTGGGAAGACTGTTAATAACTGAATCTATTTCCTCATGTGTTATGGGACTATTTTGATGTTTTATCTGATCAGGTTTTAACATTGGCACCTGGCATGTGTCTACAAAATTGTTCATTTCATCCAGATTTCCCATTTTTGTTGAGTATAAGCTTTTGTAGTAGGATCTGATGATATTTGGAATTTCTGCAGTTTCTGTTGTTATATCTCCCTTTTCATTCCAATTTTATTAATTTGCGTGTTTCCTCTATTCCTTCTTGTTAGTCTGCTAAGTGTTTATCTATCTTGTTGATTTTCTCAAAGAACCAACTCTTGGTTTTGTTGATTCTTTGTATAATTCTTTTTGTTTCTACTTTGTTGATTTTGGCCTTGAATTTGTTTATTCCCTGCCATGTATTCCTCTTGGATGTATTTGTTTCATTTGGTTGTAGAGCTTTCAGATATTCTGTCAAGCTGCTAATGTAAGCTCTCTCCATTTCCTTGTTGGAGGCACTTAACTAAATGAGTTTTTATCTTAGCACATATGACTATTGACAGCTTTTCAGGATTTCTAGTTGCAACTGCTTTAAGAGGAGAACCTTCTAGAAAGGTTATTGTTCATTGTTTACAGACTTTTACTGCTAAGGGACTGCCTAAAGTTGGCAAGACAGATAATGGGCCTGCATACACTGGAAACAGCTTTGAACAATTTTGCAAGGAATTTGGAATTGAACATAAAACTGAAATTCCTCATGATCCAATGGGACAAGGAATTGTTGAATGTATCTGAAAAATTAGCTTTAGAAAACAAAACAGGGTGAGTTTTAACTTCCAAGGTCACCAAAAGCACATCTCGCTTTTGCATTATTTGTTTTAATTTTTTGTAAACTGATGCTAAAGGTCAGTCTGCAGTAGATCATCGCTGGCATCCAGACACTTCCAGCTCATATGCCATAGTTACATGTTGAGATCCTTTAAC